>NC_133658.1:399271104-399871104 GCF_037893015.1 Macrotis lagotis | reverse complement strand
ATGTTGCTATATCCTCAAGATACAAATTGAAAAAACCCATATCCTCAAAAAATATAGGATAGAGATTAAGAATAGCTGACCATCACCATCAAGAATATTCTAAAAAATAAAAGAAGGAGCACTCTTCTCTGCATTATTTTAGAAGGGATAATTTTCCTTGCCTTCTTTCTCCTCATTGCCGTCTTTAGTCTTCACTCTCATTCACTAATAGTTCTCTTTTTTATAGTTTTTGTTTGTTTGTTTTATAAGGCAGTGGGGTTAAGTGGCTTGCCCAAGGCCACATGGCTAAGTAATTATTAAGTGTCTGAGGTTAGATTTGAACTCAGGGACTCCTGACTCCAGGACCGGTGCTCTATCCATTGCGCCACCTAGCCACCCCTCAATAGCTCTCTTTTTTAATAGCAATTTAAGATTTGCAGTCTTTTCTTAAAAAAAAAAATCCTGTGGCAGCTAGGTGGTACAGTAGATAGAGCACCAGTCCTGGAGTCAGGAGTCCCTGAGTTCAAATTAGACTGCAGACACTTAATAATTACCTAGTTGTGTAGCTTTGAACAAGCCACTGAACCCCCATTGCCTTGCAAAAAAAGCCTAACGAAAATCTTTTCAAACTGCTGCAACCATTTTTAGTTCTGTTTTATAGATGAGGAATCTCAGACCTAGGTAAGTTAAGTCACTGACTCAAGATTACACAATTAGTAAATGGTGTAGCTTGAACTTGATTGTTTCATTATGACTTCCAGGTCCAGTGATCCCTTCACTGTTTTGTATTCCTTTTCTGTAAGATGCTTTTTCCTAACCAAAAAAAAATTATTGATAGTTTGCAATGTGCTTCTAGAGTGAAAGAGTCTTGTGAAAGTCTTGTGAAAGAGAAATAAAGCACCAAGGAAAATTTTCTATCAGAAAGTAGGCACGGATTGCTGTTTCAGCATCATGTCCAGATTTCTAGTTTCTCCCCACTTTTAAAAATAAGTTCAAGGAAATCCTCCCTTCTGTTGAGTGAAGTAGGTGTCTGAGTTTTATTCTAAAGTTCAAAGTAAATATTTTCATTAAAAATAAAAGAGCTGTTAGTTTATCCACTCACTAATACCCACCATCTGGCCAGTATGTTTTGTGTAACTGCAACAAATATAGAAGGACTTGGGAAAGGAGAGAAGGGCGGGGGGAGAGAAAGAGGGAAGGAAGGAAGGAAGGAAGGAAGGAAGGAAGGAAGGAAGGAAGGAAGGAAGGAAGGAAAAAAAAGAAAGGGGATAAACATTTATTAAGTTCCTGGTAAGTATAAAAGAAGTTCAGATAGCTACAATAGAAAGCAAGGTATGATAAATATACAAAAGAAAGTACAAATAATCATTATTATCCTGTTTTGTAGATGAGAAAACTAAGGTTCAGAATGGGTAAGCTGTTATATTGCTACTGTTAGAGTTTGAGCTTGAGTCTGACTACAAATCTGGCTTTCTGCTCACCATTCCATTCATACTACCTCTCTGGCAAAATACTGTGAGGAGTTCAGAAGAGGGAGAAGTCTCTTCTAGTTGAGGAATCAGTTCATAATAGACGCCCTCTTCATTCTAAAACTGCTGGTGAATGCTTCAGAGTGATTCCATTTACCCAGCTTTTCCTCACTGAGATCACTTCTTTCTAGGGAACATTTCCATTGAAAGACATTCAGGACTGACTACAGATGATTGAGAGATGATTAGGTACTTGGTGTTGGAGAAAAGATAGAAAAGGAAGAGGCAGGGAAGAGAATACAATTAGATGGAAATTCCAACAACTTGGTTTGTCTTGTCTTTGATGACTAGGACAATATTTCCCCAATGACCAATCCATGGTATGGAATAAATTTGAGATTATTTTTTTACTAGTCCATCAAATTTTTACTACCAAAGGTCCGTCTCTTTAAAATCTACAAATTTAGAAATTGATTCTATCTTTGTTTTCTCCTTTCAGGCTGGTACTGCCATTCCTGGCTCTGTTCTTTTTCTAAGCTCTTGTTCCTTGTTCAAACTGATCAATGTAAAGTGAATGCTCCATAGTAGAGAATGAAATTATTTTGCTGCATCATACATAGCATGGTTCGAGTTGGACAGTCTCCTCCAATTCTGTAACCCTTACAGTAGACCATGACATCTCTCGACAAGCCTAAGTCTTAGAGAGAAGACCTTATCTGAGTCCATGAGAAACTTATTAGTATAGCTAGGAAATCAGACTCATTTGTGGATTATGAGGGATGTCATAGAGGACATTTTAGTTTAGGCATAGATTAGACCATAAGACACCCGAAGTCTCTTCCTCCTCTGAGATTTCAGTCTAGGTTATCTAGATTAAGACTTGTAGTCAGGGGCTTCCCCTTCCCATTTTCAAGAAACTGTAAATTTCCTGCATTTGCCAGAGGGAAATAATCAGATTTAAGGTTCACACAAATTTTAAGAGCAAATTACAACTTCTTTTGGGAAGCCTCTTGTGCAACTTTGCCTCCTTTGAGAAATGAGACATAAGGGGCAGCTAGGTGGTGGAGTGGATAGAGCACTAGCCCTGGAATCCGGAGTACCTGAGTTCAAATCTTCCCTCAGACACTTAATAATTACCTAGCTGTGTGGTCTTGGGCAAGCCACTTAACCCCATTTGCCTTGCAAAAACCTAAAAAAAAATTTAAAAAAAGAAAGGAGACATAGGAGAAGGTAAGAAAGTAGCATTCCCAAACTACTCTGGAGAATAACTGATGCTGTCATCTATTCTCAGGAAGAATAAGAAGCAGGTCTGAAATAAACATTTCTGCTGCACTGGTCCTTTCATTGATAATTTGTGAGATTTCCATCTTATGAATTTTTCATTTACGTGTAGTGGTTATTTATGCTGTCCTAGTGAGTGAGCATATAAAAATTGGGCTATCCCATGAGACCATCATCCTGTTGATTCATTGTGCTCTAAGTCATAAAAATGATACCAAATTAGCAGGGTCTTGTTGATTTGCAAAAATTAATTAGCACACCAGTCATTACATTGATATAATAAAATTAGAAAGTGTTTCAGTAAAATCATTGTAATGAGATTCTTTTAATAAAGAAAGTTACAGGAGTTAGAATTCATCATCACAACTACAGAAATGGAAATAAGGGATCATATGTAATAATTATTAGACCATTTAGAAGTGCTTACCTGTTTCCTATAGAAAGTTTCAGTGGTGTTCTAGTTAAATTCTTTAAATGACTTTATATAAACATATTTTATCTTAATGACTTTCTCTGCAAGGAATTTGCAGAGGCTTAACAATATTTTTATCTAATAATTAACAAATGGAGCAAACAGTCTTTAGAAGTTCATTTATTCTCATTTCTTACTTCAGCAAACACTTATTGAGCACCTCTTGTATATAAGGCCCTTGTAATCAGCTTGGAAGAGAGGCAGAAAGATTACTATGAAGACTCAATCTCCATTCTCATGGATCTCACAATCTGGCAATAAAATAGCTCATATATAACACATCATATTTTATTGTTATTATTAGTAACAATATTAATACCTAGAATTTCCATGGTGATTTAAGCTTTGCAAAGTACAGATGTTATCTCATTTGATCTTCATAAAAATCCTGGAAGATGCTATTATACACATTTTACAGATGAAAAAACTAACTCAGATAAAAGTTAAGTGATTTATCAGGAATCATACTGCTAATTAGTGTCTGAGCTTAGATTTGGATTAACATCTCTGACTCCAGGTCCCATACTCTATCCCTTGTATCACAGAGCTAATTATCATATTTACCATAATAATAATACTAGTAGTACAAGTATTATTATTCCTTTTCAACAAAGTAGAAGTAGCTAAAAAGACAATATTGAGGGAAACTTGGGGTTATTGTAATGAACCTGGGTTCAAATCCTGTCTCTGACATATTCTGTCAGTGTCACCTTGGGCAAATCACTAACTATTGGGTACTCTGGGCAACTTTTTAAAACTAATTTGCTCTTGAAAAGATACTACCCTATAATGACAGAAAGAGTTTATTCTCCAAAGCATTTCCTCTACCAAATCATTGGACTAATCCCTGTCTCTAAACTATTCTATAGATGAAGAGACTGAGGGTCATAGAGGTGAAGTGACTTGTCAAGAGTCACTTGTAGTTTTTAATTTCTTTTTTTTTAACTTTTTTTTTTCAATTTAAGGCAATGGTCCAATTGCCCAAGGTCACACAGCTAGGCAATTATTAAGTGTCTGACTCCAGGGCCGGTGCTCTATCCACTGCACCACCTAGCTGCCCCTAAGAGTCACTTGTAAGGATCAGAACTGAGATTCAACCTAGGTCTTCTGGTGTAAGATTCATGCTTGTATCCCTATGCTATATTTTCTTTCTTAGTATGTTTTCATAAAAAAAATAGAGTATATATGATAGGTTGGAAACATGGTACCAGAGAAGAGGCAGCAGTAGATGATTTTGGTGACCCATGTTGACTATTGAATTTTTAGAGCTGACCCATGCTTCTAGGCTGACTCATCCCATAGTAGTAGTAGTAGCAGACAAAGAAGTCTGAGTGGATAGGGTTTTGAAGCTTAGAGATACACATTTTTATCCATTTTTTCTTATTTTTATTTTTATTTTTTTCTCTTTTCTTCCTTCCTTCCTTTCTTCCTTTCTTAAAAAATTATTTCATGCTTTGGCAGCATCTTGTGGTCAATCACTCCACTTGTATCAATTTGTCCCAAACTGGAGAATCCTTTTATTAATCTTGCATATTGTAGGACAATCTAACCGTGTTCCCTTCTTGTTTGTTCCTCCTTAAGGGAAAAAAAAAAGATTTTTCATCATTATCAATAAAGGCAGGTAGAGCTATGATAGGAGATATTACAGTGACCACTAAATTCTTATCACCTTAGATATTACCTTTGTGTGGAGCAAAATAATGTAAAAGCCACAAACTCTTGTGGGGAACTCCTAGGCAGAGAAATATGTCACAGTCCATATGTGACCTGCTTATTTTACTTTCTTTATGTCATTCATCACCATTTAATCTAATTCGTGGGAAGTTGGAAGAAATGAGAATATAGGGTTGTGAACACTCTCCCTTGGGAACATAAGGCAATGAGGTTTGGTAGGAGACAGGACATTGGACATAAACAGTTACCCTGTTGTCTATACTCAGGTTTTGTCCATAAGATGGACAGTTTTATGGAGCTGTGAGCTCATCAATATAGACATTCAACCACATTTTATCTGTGCATTCTTCTTCTGAGTAGTTCTTGTACTGTCTTTTCAAAAAGTTTTTTATAGGCCTTCCTCTGTGCCTTTTAATGTTTTTAACAACATGCAGCCAATACAGATGTTAGACTTTCTTGCTACAGAATGGATCCCTGCCTCCTTTCCCATCACACGTATCTTTGATAATGTCCTTTATGCAACCTCTTATGTGCAAGTCATCTTTGGCAATACACTATAGTCTAATTAAACTCACCATATGTCCCTTCATTCTTCTTTGAGTAACTCAAAATTTCAAAACTATGCAATGTAGATTAATGGACAGTTCTTAGAATGAGAAAGATCTGGGTTCAAATTCTCCCTCTCTGATACTTTCTTGCTATATGATACTGGTCAAGTCATTTTCCTATACTGAGACTCAGTTTTCTCAACTGCAAAATGAAGAAATTAGAGTAGATGACCTCTAAGATCTCTTTCAATTTTAAATCTATGATCCATGTCACTGTCTATCTCTTCCATATCTGTAATATTTTTCCCTACTCACCTCCATCACCTAGTTTCCCTAGCATCCTTCAAGATTTAGACCATAGCTTATCTTCTTAAAAAATCTCTCTTGATTTCATTTTCCCCAACTAATAACCACCTTTCCAAGATTATATTACATTTACATTGAAATATGTTGTCTTTACATCATTATATACATGTTGTCATCCCTATAAGAATGTAAACTCCTTGAGGATAAGGACTCCCCCACCCCTTATTTTGAATTCCCAGCACTTAGCTCAGTGAGTATTTAATAAATTGTTGATTAATTCCTATGATGTTCCATGAGTTATAGTAATATAGCTTTGCTGGGAGAATCTTAACTTTAAAAAGCTGTGCTGTGACAGGAGGAAGCACTTTGGGATCATTGAAAGCACTAGAAAGTATTTCAAATGCAATACAAACCATTTTCCTTCAGCCTAATTCTGGATCAAGGTCATACATTGTCTATCTACAACACTCCAAAATATGAGTGCTGATGTATCAACTCAATAGACTAAATAATGAGAGAAATGATTATTAATAACCAATGATTTGGTGTGATACAGAGTTTCTCCTTTTTTCTTAAGTCCTCACTTCAAAAGTTCAGTCTATAAAGGACATTGCTGATAATAATATTGGATTAACTTTTTTTACCAGATTTGCTAAGACCCCACCCAGTAAGTAAATGACATAATTAAAATTCATTGGCATAAGTATAACCTCTCATTGTAATATTCATTCTTTCATTAATTGTTAACCTAACCAATTAGAGTTGATCACCACCCTTAGTATGGCAATCACCCTCTTCCAAGGGCATTTAATTCATGAGCCCACTGTTGTGACTGTCTTTGGCATTAAACCTCTTTTATCAAAATGCTAGTCTTATTAATAAATATGATTAAATTACCCAAAACTATTTTTCTCAAGCTTTAGAAACATCACAATATTCAACTGCATATGTATTTTTCATCCATTGTTTTGGTTTGTTTTTCCATATGTCTAGCGAGACTGGTTTCTTTTGAGTGGATGTGGGCTTCGTGCAATTAGTACAATACTATCTACAGACTGGGAATATCTGAATAATCTTTCCATCTATAGAGGATTTCTTTTCAGACAGAATTTACTTGATAATTCTGACAAATATCTTTATTAAAGTACATCTTCTTATTTTGGTTTTAACTTGATATTGATCATCAGAGGATCAGAGACTTAAGCTTTTGATTTGCTATCTCAAACCTAAGGCATTTTTTGTTATAAAAGCAATAAATACAGTGGTATATGATACTCTCTGTACCATTCCATTCAGATTTGTAACAAGATATAGTCTACATAAAATCATTTATGAAAATCCACCTGCATGTTCCTTTACATGTTTTCTTCAAGGATTCTCTTGGTATGCTCATAAACCTCATGGTTTATGCTAATAAGAAAGTAGGTATTTGGATCAAGAGGGCTGGTGGGGTGGCTAGGTGGCACAGTGGATAAAGCACCAGCCTTGGAGTCAGGAGTACCTGGGTTCAAATCTGGTCTTAGACACTTAATAATTACCTAGCTGTGTGGCCTAGGGCAAGCCACTTAACCCCATTTGCCTTGCAAAAAAAAAAAAAACCTAAAAAAAAAAAGAGTGGGTTGGTGTCTTCTTGGGCAGCTCTTTGTGGTGTCACTTCCTTTCTTCCATTCATTTTAGAATTTTCCCCTCTTTGGGATATTTTAAGCCTCAATCTCAATGTATTAGCCTTAGCAGGGCCTACTCTTCTGTATATTAGTCATATTGAGCCATTATTCCTGACTTAATTTAGTGTATACGATTTTAAGGAGGTAGAATGCAAATATATGTTTGTACAAACATATGTTCAATTCTCATAGGATCAGAACACTATAGAAATACTGGTAAACCTGTATCATTTTACATCCATTTGTTGTTCATCTATAAATGTCTTGAGATGATCTGATTTAATGGGATCCCATGACAAACTTTTGCTGGACTTCATCACTTTTTATTGTTTAGTGAAATGATCTTTACAAATTATCTTCCATAATTGCTTTCTGTAGAACTCTGTAAATGTGTTTATTGGCAACCCATGTCGTTCCTCTTATCAAAGAAAGTGAATGTCAGATAAAGTAGTTTCTGAGTTCTTTTGACCTCTTAAGTATGGTGATTCTTTTTTTTGGTTAAATTTCCCTAAAAATGGCAATAGAGTCAATGTCTTTATTTTTATTCATTTCACATATATCAGAATCAACAGCTTGTTTAAATAGGTCAACAGTTAACTGTTATAATTGACTGCATTATTGTCTCTTCTTTATTCTCTCAACTAAATTGCCTTTAATTTTGACCTTTGCTTAAAATAGTCTATAATCTGTACTCCATAGAGATATGCATATCAAATAACCAGTCATTTTCTGTTCATTAAAATATAATCAATTTTTAATTTCAATGATGTTCAGTGCTATCCACCTCCAATGCCTTCCAAGGTACTTCCTGAAGAAAATATTCATGGCAAATAGATATAAAACTTGCAAGTGATCTATAAGGCTTTGGCATCTTTCATTATAAATTTCAGAACTACATCATTCTCCCTTGTGCCTCCTCAGAGTCACTGACTATCAAGTTCTATGTTGACTTGGTTTAGATTGTAGAGGTAAGTTCTTGATATGATATCTTTTTTTTAAAACTCCTTTTAAGTTCCAAATTCTCTCCCTCTCCTTCCCTTTTCTCCATATCATAAAAAAGCATGCAAAATAAAACTTATTTTAATTTTCTGTATCAGCAGTGTTCTGAAAGTGAGAGAAAAAAATGTGCTTCAATCTGCATGCACTCTTGAGTCCATCACTTCTCTTTCTAGGGGTTTGATAGTATGTTTCATCATGAGTCCTTTGAAAACTGTTGTGGGTCACTGTGTGGATTAGAGTTACTAAATCTTTCAAAATTGATTATCTTTATGATATTACTGTTACCATGAAGATTGTTCTGGTCCTGTTTACTTCATTTTGTATCAGTTTATACAGGTCTTCCTTGATTTTTCTGAAATATTTTCCTTCTTGATATACTTTTTAAATTTTATTCTCTTTATATTCAGCAAATATTTATACCTATATTGTAACTATTTTCATGGTACCTTTTTTTGCCTTAGATATTCATGAATACTGAAAGGAGATATGTTGATGCACTCCAAGAAATATCCCTTTTTATCTTTGAGCACATAATTAAGTGCTTCCACTAAACTCTCCCACTTTTCCAGGGAGTTCTTTTGAGCTATTTTTCCATGTAGCTGCAACACTTTGTCTTCTAGTTTCATTTATAGTGAGAATATCAAAATGAATATGGTTCAGTTCATCTAGTGATATCAATTTGTGGATCATTTGCCAAGGATCTTGCTAGCATACCAGTCAGTCAGTCAGTTACTGAGTCAATGTTTATATGCAATAGAAAAAAAATTGTGATTTTTAACTTCAGAAATAGAAGGACATGCAGAACTGAGGACCATTTTGTGTTTTTATCTATTATATGGGTTGCCATTAACAAAATTTCACCTGAATGTCAACAATTTTCTACTATCTCATCCCTCTCTAACTCAACTATACACTCTACCCCTTTAGCCTCTTTTCTTTCATGCATATATCATTGTGTTCTAGAGAACTTCTTCAAGAAATTATCTGTCATCTTGTACCACTTGCTCTCATACTCTTTCCATCTTCTTGAGGTCAAGAAATTTGGATCTCTCCAGAAGATATCTTTTGACATATATGACAAGTTCAATCTATAAATTCAAAGCTATCAATAGTAGGGATTTTTTTTTAATTCTTCATTGGCACCTCCCAACCCTCCTCTGGTAATATTATTCAGAAACTTCCTTTCATGTGAGATATATCTATCTGTTTATGTTTATTCAGATGTTTGTCATTTATTGGTCTCCATTCCATTCTCTGTCTTTTTTTAAAGTTTAATATCAGAATCACCATTTTACTCTCCATTAGAACTCTACCCTACTATTTAAGGTCTTGAATTTAAGTGTGAAAGTCAAACTCTATGATTTCCTACTTCATCAACTTTCTTAGCTTCCATTAGTAGTATTGTCTCTCCATTACAACTACACACATGCAAGAGGTTAATGGAACCAGATCATCCTGACTCTTGAAAGTCAATTGTTAGACTTTTTTTTGCTATATGCATTTACACCTTGAATATCAACAATCATTACAAAGCAAGGTTTGATTTATTGTTTGTTAATTGCTTAGACTTAATAAAGCAATGGAGAAAATGTTAATAATAATGATTAAATTTTAAATTGTGTCACATGTACTTATTCTGAGAGCAAACTATTGAGCATCTACTAGCATAGCACTGAACATAACCTAGATCTCACTGTCACTTACAACTATGCTGCCCTTATGATCTTTAATTCTGAAATTCCTCTCTTATCATAACCTTCTATTCTTCCATATTCTTCATCTCACTCCTGCTAAATTCATTCTTCATGTTCACCACAGGCATGCAAAGAATTGTTCTACCTTTCCTTGCTCATCCAGCCTACCATTTGGCCTTTTTTCTTCCCTTCATAATTTTGATCCTGTAGTTAATCACTTCAAGTATTTACTGACCTCTCCATTATGATCCTATGTCCATTTGCCACTTGTGCCTGAACAAATTCTAACACAGAGTTACTCCTATCATTTGCCTTCTCAGTTCCTATGCTTATAGCTTAGCCAATCCCTCCTCTCACCACACATCTTTGATTCCATTCTCTCTCATCTTCTGGAAATCTTTCTCCTTCAATCATTCTTGTACCCTCTTTCATATCTTCAGTCTCTTCTAATCTACTGACTCTATCTTTGTTGCCTATAAATTTGCTCTGATATCCTCCTTTAAAAAACTGTACTTGATCTTATATCCCCTCAAACTAATGTCATTGCCTTTCTTTCATGGACAGACTTCTAGAAATTTGCTTCACTTCCAAATCACTTCTCAATCCCTTGCAGTCTGGTTTCTGATCCTGACACTTTATTAAACTGTTCTCTCCAGGATTACTGAAGATTTCTTTCCTGTTTGATCTGATAGATTATTCTCAGTTCTCATCCTTCTAGATATCCCTTTAGCCTTTGGCACCTTTAGCCTATAGCCACCTTTTGCTTATGCTTTCTCCTGATTCTCATCCTCCCTATATACTACTCCTTGTCACTCTCCTTTGTCAGTTCACCTTCCATTTCTTATCTCCTAAAAGTAGATTTCTTTCCCATCCTGAACTTTGCTCTTTGTCCTTTTTTCTCTATACATTTTTCCTCATGGTAATCTCAAGTTCTCTAGTAGGTTTATTTGTCATCGACAGGTAAAATCCAAAATGTCTCTTCTAGTCCTTTTCTCTCCTCTCAACTCCAGTGTCACATTGCCATCTGCCTGCTAGACATCTCTACTTTTGTGCTCTCAGTCTCAGCTTGTCTAAAAGAGCATTAATTATTTTTCTTCCATAAACTACCCTTTCTCCAAATTTATCTATTTCTATTGGGGTCTCAGTCATCCTTACAATCACCTAAGTTCAAATCTAGAAATCATCGTTGATTTTTGGTCCCTCCCTCCAACTAATAAGTGTTTAGGTCTTATCATTTCTACCTCTACAACAGGTCTTTGAGTCAGGAGGACAGAAGTTCGAATCCATTCTCAGACACTTGAGTTCTACTACCTGTGTGGCTTTGGGCAAGTCACTTAACCTTATTGACTCACATCCAGGGATATTTATTTCCAGGTGTCCTGATTTATATCTGGCCACTGAACCTAGACGGCCCTGGAGGAGAAAATGAGATTGGTGACATAGCCGAGCACCCCCTCACTCAAATCCAATTCATGTGCTTGTCATGATGTTGTGATCTTCTTTGAAAATAAAAGACAAAAATTGTTGCTATTATTATTTTTGTTGTTGTCCACTCTCCCTATCCAATTCATGATCTTATAATCATATTATATATATATATATATATTATTGAAATAACCTTCCATTTGGCCTCCCTTCCTGTTTCTCATATTTTTGCTCTCTCTTCTGTCCTACACATATCTGATAGAATATCTTTCTTTTTTAAATAACACTTTTTTCTCAGTTACATGAAAAGGCAATTTTTAACAACTATTTAAAAACATTTTTCAGTTCCAGATTTTTTCTCTGCCTCTCTCTCCTCCTCTCTCCCTGAGACAGTAAGCAATTTGATATAGGTTATACATGTTCAGGCATGCAAAACATATTGCCATATTAGTTATGTTGTGAAAGAATACACAAACCTTTCAAAAGAAAAAAATACAAAAAAATGAAAATTAGCATGCTTCTATCTATACTCATACTGCATGCCATTTTCATACTATCTGACTGTGGATAGCATTTTTTCTTAATCATGAATCCTTTGAAATTGTCTTGGATCATTGTAATGCTAAGAAGAATGAAATATTTCATATTTGATCATTATAACAGTATTGTGGTTAGTGTTCTCCTGGTTCTGCTCACTTCACTTTGCATCAATTCTAGTGAGTCTTTCCTGGTTTTTCTAAAATCTATCTGCTCATCATTTTTTATAGTACAGTAGTATTCCATCAGAATCATATATCATAGCATGTTCAGCCAGCCATTTCCCAATTGATGGGTATCCCCTTAATTCCTAATTTTTTTTGCCACTACAGAAAGAGCTATTATAAATAGTTTCATTATAAGTAACCTTTTCTTAAAAATCTCTTTGGAATACAGGCCTAGAAATGGTGTTACTGTGTCAAAGGGTATGCACAGTTTTGTAGCCTAGGTCAGTTCACAACTATACCCTTAGTATGTTAGTGTCTCAATTTCCCACATTCCCTCAAATATTTATCATTTTCATTTTCCATCATATTATTTAATGTTAGATATGAGGTGGCACAAGACTTGTTTTAATGATCATTCATCTAATCAATAGTGATTTAGAGAAATTTTAAATGACTATAGATAACTGATGTCTTCATCTGAAAACTGCCTATTCATATTTTTTGATAATTGATCAATTGGGGAATGACTTGTATTCCTATAAAATAGAATCACTTCTCCATTTATTTGAGAAATGAGGCCTTTATCAGAAACCCTTGCCATAAAAATATCTTTTTTAAGACTATGTCACATACTCAGATCTATGTCACATTCAGAAACATTCATTGGTTCCCAATTGCTTATAAAATAAATTGTAAATTCTTTATCCTGGTATTTAAATACCTCAATAATCTAAAAAACTTTTTTTCCACATTACACCCTTAATGCCTTGTTTATTACAGTCAAACTAGTTCACCAATTTGACATTCCATCTTCCATCTCTATAATTTTGTTTGTTTTGTCTGGTATATACTTTCTTATCATCTAAACTTCTTAGAATTCTTAATATCACCTTTTTGAAGCCTTTCCAAATCCTTGCTCCTCTCCTCCCCTCCCCCCCATCACTAGTCACAGTTATCAGTGTTTTATATACCTCTTTGCATTATCTTGCATTTGATTTTCCAAGTGTATTTTATATTCCCTGACAAAAATCTAACCTCTTTAAGGGTAGAGATATTTTCTTTTTTTCTCTTTGGATATCCTCAGTGCATAGTACAGAGTGAGTGCTAAGTAAATTTTTGTTTGTTTTTGGTGTTTGCAAGGCAATGGAGTTAAGTGACTTGCCCAAGGTTACACATCTAGGCAATTATTAATTGTCTGAGGCTGGATTTGAACTCAGGTCCTCCTGATTCCAGGGCCTTTGCTCTATCCACTGTGCCACTTTGTTGAATGACTAAACAAAATATTAAGTCCCAATCTCCTATAGAATACAGTCCAATGAGCAAGACCCTCTTATTGGTTTTTATGAAATTTTTGCCTGTTTAAAGTCAGTGCTCTACTCTTAAATGGCCATTGGTTGTTCTGAAGGGGGGCAATCTACTTATGATTGCACACAGTACAGATTTGTCAGCACCATGGTTAGTACCACAGACAATGACAATATTTCCCTCTGTATCCTGCTTCTTTCATACTTGCACTTTTTGCTCCCTCATTCCTTCCTGTTCACAGTGACTGGGACTAGTTGGGCAGCTATACATGAAATCTGTGATGTATTATAGGGCATGAGATGTTTGTCCTCAGATCCACAACCTTCCCAAATGACTAGGTAGGACCAAAATGCTCTGAATGTTTGGCTGACCACCCTAATATGTGCCTTACATTCTATCTCATCTCTCATAAACACCAATGCCACAGCATTTCATTCTGGAGTGGTGAACAGATATTTTAAAAAATATTATGTGGAGTGAAATCCTCTGATTAAGTAGTTATTGTGTAATTTGGAAGTTTGTATTTTTTTCATGAGGTAGGAGGACCCATTTTAATTATCTCTACAAGTAACACCTATTATGGTATTTCATATAGTGTAATTACTGTAAGTAGTTTTTACATGATTATTTGAATGCATGAATCAAATTAAGGATGATGTGAAATGGCAGGGTTACATGAAAATCAGCAGCAACTTTGAATGGAAAGCACTGGATATGGATGCAAAAGACTCATCTCTGATAGTTACTACCAGTATAACTAAGGTAAATTCACTTGACCTCTAAGATCTCTTTTAACCCTAAACCTATGATCCTATAATTTTAGGATATGGTCATTTGTCTTGTGTCGATAAGTAAGAAGGGTGAGATAAGACCACATCACTAGATATCAGGGTCTTCCCTACACTCCTGAGAATTCTTTATTTAAAACATAAGTTCTTAATTTTTTCATGTCAGCATCCCTTATAACAAAGTGGGAAGTCTATGGACCCCTTCTCAGAATAATGCTTTTAATTGGATGAAATACATAGAATTGTTGAGGAAATTAATTATATTGAAATACTATTGTTAGAATATTTTTAAAAATAAGATCGTAAATCCCAAGTTAAAGACCTCTGCTCTAAGTGACTTTCTACCCTGAGGTTCAACATTTGTTCTATGTTGGGAATGTCAGCTATGCAAAGGTCGGGCACACAAGGAATATGAAAGGTGTCAGAATCCTCACTGGCTTACCTTGAAACCCTCAGGGTATTTTTCAGTTTCACTGTAGTGACCCTGGCATTAAGAAGGGATGAATTTGTGATAGATATGCAATCAGTTCTGAAATTTATATATATATATATATATATATATATATATATATATATATATATATATACACCTTATTGTGCAAAACATGCAATAAAAAACACAGAGCTTATTGGGAAAATGAAGTTAAGGACTCAATACTCAAATCTTCGGTGTGACATATTGTAAAAAGGCTAAGAAATCAATAAAAAAGAGTAGCACAGTTTTATTCATGTTAAATGGCTAAGAAATACATAAATGCTAGCCTCAGATTGCTGTTCAGCATGACCTCCCCTCCACCCAACAGCTCTCTTCTCCTTGAGTAAGTTGAGCAAAATACAACTAACTCTGGGCCTTGGAGGCTGTGGCAAAAGGAGGAGGAGGTGAGGGGTGATGTGGGCCAGCCCTTTTCTAACCACAGCTCCTAAGGCATTAGGAAATATACAGCAGAGGTGGCTAGGTGGCACAGTGGATAGAGCACCGGCCCTGGAGTCAGGAGGACCTGAATTCAAATCCGGCCTCAGACACTTAATACTTGCCTACCTGTGTGACCTTGGGCAAGTCACTTAACCCCATTGACTTGCCAAAAAAAAAGAAGATATACTACAAATATGACATTTACCTTAATAAAAACTTGAAGATTGCTTGCAGAAGTAGGTGTCAGAGGGATTATAGCTTGTGAGTTATTGTGAAGGGGTATAGTTTTTTGCATTCTCATTGTTTCTTTTTTTTTAAGGTTTTTTGAAAGGCAAATGGGGTTAAGTGGCTTGCCCAAGGCCACACAGCTAGGTAATTATTAAGTGTCTGAGACCGGATTTGAACCCAGGTACTCCTGACTCCAGGGCCGGTGTTTTATCCACTGCGCCACCTAGCCACCCCTCATTGTTTCTTGTGGACGAAATTTTGAAGAGGAAAATTTGAAATTTGCACTAAGCTCAAACTGTTCACATTTCTGCAACACAATTTATGGCACAATTGACAGTACTACTTTTTGTAGCTATGCAATAGTATAGGAGTAAATCATTTATCATGACTAAGTCATCTTATTCCACTATATAGATTATCACTGTTCCTTTAATGTTCTAGTATTTTTTTATTTTGTTTTTAAACAAGATGCCTTATAAGAGGGAGTATAGTAAAATAAAATTCTCAACTTGGTTGGAGTCTTGGCTCTCACACTTTTTACTTGTGACCTTGGAAATGAAAGACTACTGGAGTGGGGGCAAGAGACATGAGTTCCAATCCCACTCACTAGTTGTGTAAAATACTAGTTTTATAAAATTAGAAAAATCACTTCCCCTACCTGAACCTTTTTTTTTCTTCCTCTGCAAAATGAGAATGCTGAACCAGATGATCTCGTGATCCTTTATAGCATTCACATTTTATGATTGTAGCTCTGAATTTCATTTATCTTACCTATAAAAATGTAAATAATGATATCTGCATTGCCTCGGTTGCAAAGTGGTTGTAAGGAAAGTCATTTGTAAGTTGTAAAATATTAAAAATGTGAATTGTTCCAATCTGACTCTAGGCTAACTTTTTAGACTTAAAACATGTTGCTTCCTTTTATGCAGTCTGTTTGAAGATCTTAAGTAAAAGCAGAACTGCAAAGTCTCTGGGACAGAACATTACATTGTTGGACAATTCTGATTGTAAGGGACATCCTCCTTATTCAGAGTTGAAATCTGTCTCCCTGAAAGTTCTATCTAGTACTTCTCTAACCAAGCAAAACTAGTTTAATTCTTCTTCCATATGTCATCTCTTCAGGTATTTGAAGGTCTCAGCTGTGTACCCTTTCCTTCTCCTATTTTCTACCCAAACCCAGATTCTTCTTTGCAGTGGTTTTGAACAACTATCCATCCATTTGTCCTCCACTGAATCCTCTCATGTTAGTAAATATTCTTTCGAAATGGCCACAAAAACACTCTAGATAAGGTCTAACATGTACAAAGCACAGCAAGTTTATTACCTCCCTTCTTATGCACACAGGACTTATATTATAAACTTAAGATTAAGAGGCAATATGGTATTAGGGAGGGAGAGAAGGAGGAAAGGGAGAGGGAAATGGAGAGAGATAGAGGGAGAAGAGAGAGAGAGAAAGAGGAAAGAAGATAAAAGAAGACAAGAAGAAGTGTGGGGGGAGAGGGAAGGGGGGGAAGAATTAATATGATTGAATTTGGAATCTGTTGGAGAAAACAGGAGGGAAAGTGGTCCAGCACACATGTAGAGGGATTGGCCTTGGGAAAAAGGATCATCTGTCTGTCATAGACTAGAGAAAATAGAGTTAGTTCCAAGGTGAAGAGAAAAGGTAGGAGAGGGAGATGAATGACCTAAATCTTCTTAACAGGAGTCAAGGTCCTCAGTTGAAAAGGAAAATGGGGAGGAGGAAATGTGGGAATCTTGAGGGAATTAAAAGTACAGAGTAGATTCTGTTTGGAATGAATTGGGAATCTTTTGGGAAGGAATAAAAGGACTGCCAAGGATCATGAAAGCCTAGATGCAGTTGGAAAACATCATTTCATCTATAAAATGAGAGAATTTGAATAAAAATCTGTAGAGACCTTACCATATCTATGCCTTATAAGTTTCATAAACCTCAGGGTCTATTAATGTCATCTTTAAAATCCTGAATTTGATGAATGATGTGAGAGGGATATTGATAATCTGAAGTCTATCTAGAAGAGAGTGATCAGAATGGGGAGAAAACTCAAAATTTAGGTAAAGAAGGACCTGGGAATCTTTAAGCCAATAAATAACAAGGCTTAGTGGCTGTCTTCAAGTTTCAGTCCAACAGTGAGAGGCATTAGGTTTATTCTTCAGCTTGGCCCTGCAAGATAGAACTGAAATCAGTGTGGCAAATTATAATCAAATTTCACCTCAATATCAAAAATTTCCCATTAATTTGTTATTGTTCTGTTGTTTCAATTGTGTTCAACTCTTTATGACCCCATTGGGGATTTTCATGGCAAAGGTACAAGGGTGGTCTACCATTTCCCTCTCCAACTCATTTTTCAGATGAGGAAGCAGAAGCAAACAGGGTTAAGTAACTTGACCAAGGACACACAGTTATTAAGAATCTGAGACTGTATTTGAATGCAAGTCTTCCTTATCTCAGGTCCAGCATTCAATACACTGTTTCATTTAACTGTCCCTCCTAATAATTAGGATTAACCAAAATGATTCAAGAAGTTTTGGGAGTGTGAAAAATCAGAGTTCTGGTCCTGGAAAGGATGATCATTAATGAAGGATGTTGTGGAGAGGAATCCTGCTTTGTCTTGTAGGATAGTCCCTAACAAGTTCAAAAGACAAAAGATTTATTACCTCCCTTTCTTATGGACCCTGGGTTTACATTAAACCCAAGATTGAGAGGTAATATGTCATGAAAGGAAAAAAGGGAGGGAGAAGGGGAGGACGTACATACATACATATGTGTGTGTGTGTATGAAGACTATATATATATACATATATATGTGAAGACTATATATATATATATATGAAGAAGACTATATATTTTATATATAGTATATATATGGAGAGAGAGACAAACAGACAGTTTGACAGACACAGAAACAGAAACAGAGGGTGAGTGAGTGTATGATCCCTTCTAGTTTTAAAAATCACGAAAAGTTTAAAAAGACTCAGCTCCTTGGAAGCTAATGTGATTGTCTGGAGTTGAAAGTGTTCCATTTTAATACCCTCCACCTGGAAACTGAAGAATAGCAACACAAACTACTGTCCAGGTGATAGGATTTAAAACTAGAAATGGCATTACAAACTCTCTAATTCAGTTTTCTCATTTTAAAGTTAATGAATTCAAATCCTAGAAAAGTAAAAATAAATAAATAGATAGATAGATAAAGAGATAAATAAATAAATAAATGAACTCTGTCTGTGTGTGTGTGTGTGTGTGTGTGTATGACTTTGTCCAAAGTCAAACAGCTAGAGCTGAGACTCAAACCCAATGCCCTCTATTCCAAATCAAGCAAATAGGCTGCTATACCCAGTCTTCAGCTTCCATGTTTAGTTCTCATCAATTTTAGTAATCTTCATCCTGCCATGGTGCTTAGACTTGGGGAATGCCTGGTTCTCTGTATTTGGTGGTATTTCCCCCAATGTTAATAGGATGAATAGCACATCTAGAATGACCTGTTACAAAGCCTTGCATCTGTTTTCAGAGATGACATTTAGTGATGCTATATTCCACCAGGACATTTCCAGTTATGAAGACCTTGTTATCAGATTGTCATTTCCAGCCAGCTGAGGAAGCCCAGTGCTTCTCATTAACATTGTTGTATAATGCCAACATCTTCTGTTTTAAATACTCTTAATTGACTTAGAGAGATTAAAATGCATTGTAAAGCATCTTCCTCTCCTGGCTGGATATCACCCTCAGGCCACTGGCTTGTAGGCAAATCCACCTTTGACTTTAACAGTGGCTCACATTCCAGCTTCATTCCCATTTAAAACCATCTTGGAGGGGAGCTTTATGGAAATGGATATGTTCTTGCTTTCCAAGGTTGTTATGAAGGTGAGCTGTCTGAGCTCTTTGGAGAAGCTGGTGGTGTAAATGCAAAAACTCCCGGTATAAAAATAGATGAGCAATTCCTCACAATCCTTGTCAGACTGAAATCCCTGGCACTGATGCTCTTTTGGCTCTCAGAAAGATTGCCCCAAATCATTTTCTAAGTCATAACCTAAAGCAAACCTATGTGGCTGTAGTCAGCTTTGAAAACCCAGATTGTAAAGTTATCTGGTCCCTATCATCTCCATGGGTACACATAACTAAACTCCTCCAGAAGGGGTGCAAGCCCCTCTACTTTTATGCCCAATGCACAGGAGGTAATGAGCTGGCCAAACATTCCCCTGATGCATTTTGAAGTGGGCTCAAGGTCTCAGCGAAAGAGAAGGGTATAGAGGCAATGTCTTGGCACTCTCAGCTCCCATC
The DNA here is from genome assembly GCF_037893015.1 of Macrotis lagotis. Taxonomy (NCBI): domain Eukaryota; kingdom Metazoa; phylum Chordata; class Mammalia; order Peramelemorphia; family Peramelidae; genus Macrotis; species Macrotis lagotis. The sequence continues at coordinate 399,851,355 of NC_133658.1, read as the reverse complement.
TGTTTCAATCTTTGTCTCCTTTTCACCTTTGCTTCCTTTGGCTTCCTCACTTTCTCCAGAAAGTTGTCTGTTAACTCAGTGAGTTCAAGCAAAAGGTCTAATGAGGCCAAGGTTAAGGGTTTGAGCCTCAAGTAGACTGATCAAGTTTTTTGTTTTGTTTTGTTTTTTGCTCTGATCCCTAGCCCAGACCATAACTAGAGTCCTACTAAGTCATTTCATCCATCATTTACATGATTTGGGCCTGAGGAAAAAGGTTGAGATATGGAGGTAAAAATAAAATCAACCTTTCATGGATTGTCATCAATGGGACCTTCTTCTATGATGCTGAAATGCAGTGAGCAGTTGACCCTTTACCTCATCATCCTATCCCAGACATACAGATAAAGTGACCTCAGCCAGGTGGGACTTAGCCTCTGGTCTGAGGCTTTGCTTTTCCTAAAGCTCTTGGAAAATACCTGCTGTGTCATACCTTTCCTGGAAGTTTTCCAGTCTCATCATTTTTCAAAGGACAGTCAGGCATATCCTGATAAATCATTTTTCAGTCATAAAGAAGGCAGAAAGGATAGACTGTAGAATGTAGGAAATGTAAAATAAAGAAATTGAATGGTGTAATAATAAAGGTCTTGTCTTTTTCATTAAAAAAAAACAAATAACTTCATTATATACTCAGGGAGAGGAAAAGAAATATAGGGGGGAAATTTAGTCAATAAAGAAGTAAAAATTATTTTAAGAATAACAAATATTTATGAGCCTGGGAAGCTATGAGCTGTGGAATAAAAACCGAGTCCAAGGGTTCTGAACCTGGAGTCTTCCCACCAAGGAGTCTTTGGTTGGATTTCCTACTGTCTGTGAACATGGATTGGGGTGGGGGGGAATTCCATGTTTACACTAACCTTTACCTGAAATTTATCAGTTCCTTCAAATATTTAAAATATTCTATGAACATGTGTATGGACTTTATCAGACTGCCAAAGAGATCCATGGCACAAAAAAGTTTAAGAGTTCCTAATCTAGTCCAATCCCTTCATTTTCAAAAGAAGGAACTGAGGTTTCAAGAGGGGAAGTGAAGATCACAGGAAGTATGCATTGGAACTCAAATTCCCAGACGCCCAAAACAGACCATAGTATTGTGAAGATAACATTCTGTAGCCTCGGGGAAAATATTTCACATAAGATAGACTAGATGACTCTCCCTCCTGTTGCAAATGCAAATTAGGGTTGTGACTTTGTCCAGGACAGACTTGGGTAGTGCCTGGGAAAGCCAGTGACACAGCACAGTCAGCTGTCATGACTCAGGCTTTCTAGATTACAAATAAGATTTTTCTAGGTAGCCCCTCTAGTGGCAGGGGTCACAAGGCCAGCCATTAAATATGGTGATTTGCGGTAATTGCATCCTGCCTCCCCTCATTCCAAATCAGACACATACAAGTGGCTTGTTGGCAGAAATAATATGACATTGTCCCCCCAAAAAAAGCCCTTTAGAAAAAAAAAGATGTAATTTTTCTGTCATTGCTAATGGACTTCAAGGTGAATTAAGTTAATAAAGGTGGAAGGAGGAATGAAGGGGGGGACACATGTTGTCTTTTTTTTGTGGACTTAATGCTCATCACTGTTCTACAAGCTATAAACATAAGGGGGTCTGGATAACAATGAAGTTTGAATTCACAACTGCAGATCCCTCCTTCTCCTCAAGGGTACAGTTCTTCTTACAAGCAGCCTGTTTGGATCTGTGGTGTCAGGCCTGACAGGAGAAATCCATCTCCACTGAGCTCTGAGTATCTGCATTTTGAGTAATATATATACACTGTATTCTTTAATTATGGATTTGGCTAAAGATTAAAAGGAGAGAGATTTAAAGTCTTTTATTGCCCCTTTATAACTCATAGCATAATTCATTTAAAACCCCCTAATTTGTATTTGTACACACCGAGGGGCAGGCATCTTTATAGGGCAAAAATATGCATGTGAGCCTGGGGACTGAGAGCATCCCTCACTATGCTACAGACTTTGGTGGGTTATGAGAGGGAATTGGACACAAATGAATGAGACCATTTCTTTTACGTAAAAGTTGAAAATAAAATGTGACAGATGATCAAAATGAGTGTGTTCTAGTCTCTGTTTGCTGAAGCCAAAAGCCCAGTCAGTAAGTTCCAAGTTCACAGTTCTACTTAATCAAACTTATTAGAAGGCTGTCTATAACTGGATAATTTTGCCAAACTGAAGTCATTGCAACTTGTCTTATATAGTTACACAGTGATGTGAGTTTAATTGCATTCCAACTATATATTCTCTGAGGTCAGGTTGGTTGGTAAAAACAAACTGTCCATTGAGGTCTGTTCTGTTCTCTCTCATCCTGCCTTCTCTCTCTGTCTCCCCTCCCTCTACCCTTCTTACTCCCTCTCCCCTTGTTTCTCTCTCCCTGAGTATGACTGTCTCTCTATGTCTCACTGTCACTGTCACTCTCCGTCATTGTCATCCTCTCTGCCTCTCACATATCCCCTTAGGTTAAGTCACAGCTCACATAATCATGTGGTGTCATTTGGCCTCCTGTGATGTTTATAAAGATTCTTTGAGGCTTCTGAGGTGCAGGACCCCAACCAGAGTGGAGCTGAAACCTAAGGGCAGCCAGGGTCATACTGATCTCTCTGTTTAAGACCACCCCCATTACAAACCATATGTGATGTGAGACAGGAAGGAATGAGTGAAAATAATGAAGGGAAATAGAATTAGATATTCATACTTTATATAGGTAATTCTCCTCCTCCCTCCTCCCCCCTCCCCCACAAATATCTTCTGGGTGACAAACAGCCCACTCCCCTGGTTTCATTGCCAACCCCTGGCCACCATAAGCTTTTGTGAAGAAAATATTTAGTAGGGACATGATAGCAATCAGCAGGTATTGGAAGGACTGTCTTGTGGAAAACCCTCAATGTTTTGTTTGACTCCAGAGGACACTGCTAGGACCACTGAGGAGGGAGAGAGAGGAGTTCCAGAGGAGGGAGATTTTAGTTATCATCCTTTATACCTTAGTTGTGCTGTTATTTCACCAGTGTGATTACTCTTTTTTGCTGAACAGTTTGCAATCCTTTGCTTTTTTCACCCTGTGTGATTCTTATCCAGATCTTTCTGTAAATTCTCCATAGAATATACATTATTTCAATAGAATCTTTCTTCTGCATCTTTATTTTCTACCCTCTCTCCCCTCAAACAGAATATATATATATATATATATATATATGTAAAATCTTCCTTTTCCATAAACCCCATAGATTATGTTCAAGATGCCTGATGGGGATCCAAGTACAATATGTACTGAGAAACAGAGCAGAGTTGGTGTGCAGCTTAACCCCATAACCTTGGCCTCATTAGGCTCCTGCTCAAATTTACTGAGCTAACACAGCCTGCTAGAAAAAGAGAGAAGGAGGCAAAGAAATATGAAATCAAGTCCATAGAGAGCCAAGATATATCACCATTTCTGTAGGGTCATCTTTCCTCTGAACATGAATAGTACCTATGACTATTAATCAATCAATCAGACATTTATTATGTAACAGACACTGTTAAACATTGGCAATACAAAGAAAAGCAAAAATGACCTGATCTTAAGGACCTCACATTCTAATGAGGAAGATTATATGTAAACAAAATTGCTCCCTAGTTAATGCAATCGAAAGATCCTTTCTCAATCATTATTCCTCTTGATCTTTTTTTGGCAGCCTTTGATGCTGCCAGTCACCCTCTTCTACTTGATACTCTCTTCTCTTTTAGGTTTTTTGGTCACTACTTTCCTCTGATTCCTTTTACCTATCTGACTGCTTTTTCTCAGTCTCCTTTGTTGAACCTTTATCAAAGTTAAACATCTCACTGTGGGAATTACATAGGGTTCTGTGTTGGTCCCCCTTCCCCTCTCTCTCTTTTATATTACTTTTTTAGTGATATCAGCTCCCATGGATTTAATGGTCATCTTTATGCTGATGTCCACCTATCCACATCTAACCTCTCTGCAGATCTCTATTCTCACATCTTCAATTATCTTTCAGAGCTCTCAAACTGGATGTTCAGTAGATATCTTAAACTCAACATGGCCAAAACAGAACTCATTCTCTTTCCCCTAAGTGCCCCAACCTTCCCTCTTACTGGTCTTCCCTGCCCATCCTCTTGGTCCCTCATGTTTCTAACTAAGCAGTCATCTTGAACTTCTCATTACCTCTCACTGTCATGTCTAATCTGTTGCCATAACCTGTTATTTTCAACTTTGCAAAATTTGTAAAATAATCCCTTTTCTTTCCTCTAGTACTGTCACCATACTCATACGGGTCCTCATCATCTCATGCTTAGACTATAGCAGTAGCCTGCTGGTTGATCTCCTTGCCGCAACTGTCTACCTCCTCCAGTTCATTCTCTATTCAGCAACTAATGTCTAAGATCTAATGTCACCCCTCTAATCAGTAAACTCCAGAGTTTCCCTGTCACCTCTAGAATCAAAGACAGAATCCTGTTTGCTGTTCAAAGTCCCCATAATCTATCCCTCTTTTGCCAGTCTTCTTATACCTTCTTTTCTGCCACACATACTTTGATCCAGTGACACTGGCCCTTGGCTGTCAACAAGACTCTTCATTCTCAGCTTCAGGAATTTTCACTGGCTGACTGTCATGCCGGGCATGCTCTCCCTACTCCTCTCTCCCTCCTGTCTTCCCTGGCTTCCAACTAAAATCTGAATTCCTCTTAATTCTAGTGCCTTCCCCATTATTTCCTAATATTCATTTTTTTTTTTTTTGTTTTACCCATTAGGTTGTAAGCTCCTTGAGGGATTTTGCCTTTCTTTGTATCTCCAGAGTTTAGCACCCAAACTGCTACATATTAGATATTTAATAAATACTAATTGACTCTCTTCATTGCTCTTCTATTAAGGAATGTCTCACTATCAGAGTTAATTCCAGACTGCCTTTTTTGTCTTCTTCTTCAGAATTGCCTTTCTTTTTCTGGCTCAAAACCAGGAGGCTCTTAGGTATCCTCTTAGCTAAGTTTGTCCTCAGGGCTGATTTTATGGCTCTTTGCCAAACCTTCCTCCTCCCTATCATTCTCAAAACATTTTGAAACCAGGCATTTAGGATGCTATCATCTCCCCAAGGTCTTGTTTAAGGAAAGGATTCATTTAACTTCTCCACACCTGCAGGTTCCTCCCTCTGCTCCAGACACCATGGAATGTGCTGTTGGGCCTGAGGCTTCTATAACTTCTGAAGCAGGTGGGACCCCATCTACCTCTCATCTGCCACTGCAATCATCATTCTCTTCCTCAGAGCCATCTGAAAGAAACAGAAGATTGATGAGTCCTTCTAAATTCTGCCTTTTAGATTTCTTGCCTCTCCTCCCCTTAACTGGACATTGACTCTCGGCTAATGTCCAGAATGGGAAAAGATGTTGGTATGGAAGGAAAAAATGATCTGAGACCTGCCATACATACATAAAACATCCCAAGCATCTATAGCTCATAGATGTGCTTTAAATAGATATATGATTTACTCATTCCACTCAATGACAGAAATTACAATCCCTTCTTATCTTGTGGTTCTTGTCCATGCCTTGCTTTAAACCCTTCACTGAGGATCTACCTCATGTCCTGGGGGCACTTCCAGTTCTCATTATTAAGGGCAAAGGGGCATCATGTGAAACTCAAGATAGCTGTCTCTCATTATTGCTACATCATCTCCATCAGCATAACTGACCATTTTTAATAGTGCCTTAGAGTTTAAAAAGTGCTTTGAATAGATTATCTTATAGTAGTATCTCAACAACTTTCAGGGTGACAATGAAGGAAATTAAGTGTCAGAGAGATATGCACCTTGTCCAGGCCTCTCCTATAATTAAAAAATCTTTTGCTAGCATAATCCATCTCACCTCCTTTTTTATAAACATGAAAAACCATCTCTTTCTTTGAACTGAGTTGTCAACTGACTTTTGACCTTATCACTCAATTGCAACTACCCTTTCCAAAGTGATCAGTGATCTCTTAATTGCCAAATCTAGTAGCCATTTCTCACTACTCATCTCTCTTAATTTTTCTTCAGTATTTGACACTACGGACCACTCTCTCCTACTGAATGATCTCTTTGGATTTTTTTGAGAACATTCTCTTCTTGTTCCTCAGTCTCCTTTGTTGGATCATCATTCATATTCTATGCCCTGACAGTCTTGGACTTTGTCCTGAACACTTTACTCTTTTCTCATTAAGTCTTCATTATTCCCCCCACCCCCTTTCTCTGGGTTAATTATCATCTCTGTGCTGGCAGCTCCCATATCATTATACCTAATCCAGGTTTCTTCTTGAACTTTTGATTGGAATCACCAACTTCTTCTTGGATATTACAAACCAGATATCTTCTGGATATCCAAATGTATTTTTTCTAAACTCCACCCCTTTTTCTTCTGTCCCACTTTCCATGTTGAACACCACCAGCCTTCCAGTGGCCCAGATAATCATTAATTATCATTAATCCTTCATTCTCCTTTACAATCTGCATTCTAATCAGTTGCCGATTCATGTTGATTCTGACATTTCTTATGTTTTTCCATTTCTCTCTATTCATATAGCCACCACTCTGGTTCATGTGTGACCATTAGCACTCCTCTGTTTGACTCCAGTGGCTTCTATTAGTTTTCATATCAAATTCAAATTCTTCTGTTTCACTTTTAAGGTCTTTGACAACCAGTTTTTAGCTTATATTTCCAGATATTTATCCATTCCTCCTATTCACTCATTCTTGGGTCCAGTCAAATTGTTCTTCTTGCTTGATTATTTTCCTTCCTTTATCCTCTCTCCATGACTCTGTATTCTCCATGCATTCCTTTTTCACTTCTCTGAGTATTCCTATTCTTTCCAAATTGAACTAAATCCTAAATGAGGCTTTTCTTGTCACTCCTATCCCATCCCCTCAATTTCCTTCTAGCTGTTAGTGCCTCCCTCCTACAAATTACCTAGTGTTTATGCATTTTATACATTTTTATAAAAGTGATTATCTAATCCTTATTGCCTGAAAGATAAGGTATCCCTCCCCCAGAATTCTGTAGGGGAAATCTCTAAGCTCTTCTAATAGCTGAAGCCTCTACTTTTTGTGTTTCCCAGTTTAGGGGTCCAAATATTCCATTTCCATTTAACTGCTCGACAATCAAATTAGCTTGTACAAATATATTTCAAAAGTATTTTATGAACAGACATACAAAGATTTTCCCTAATATTTCAGGGACATCATACTTGCTAAACCATTTTAGTCTCTGGGGAAGGGAATAAAGTAGATACATATATTAGTTCAGTTTCTTCATAGCATTAATCTCATCAATTCCAGGGTCAAAGCCACACTTGAGCTAGCTTCCTGGGATCCCAGCTTCTTAGCACTTCCCTTCTGGGCTGATTGCAATATCTGGTCTGAAATCCTGAGCTTTAAGGACCTCATGACTTGAACTCCCAGGTAGTGGATAGATGTTTCTTGACCCTAGAATTAAAAAAGACAAATGAAACAAGACCAAAACCTCAAACTCCTTTCTTTGTGCCTCAGAGTCTGGAAAGAGGTGTCTCATCATGTCTTTCTTCAACTTATTTCATGGTGTTCCTGCTGTTATAATGAATCCTTTATTCATCGATGCTTCAGGAAGAGAGAGACTATGCCTCATGTAGATAAATTTAAAAATGGAAACCATCCTGGCTTCACAGCCATTGGAAAGAGACTGCTCTCAAACTGGCAAACTAATGCAGAATGTCCAGATATTTATGCCTGTACCAGTCCTCATCTTTCAGAAGCAGGTTCTTAGCTTTTCCCATGTGGGTGCCACCAACTTAGATGGTTGGTCATGTGCCAAATACCTGTTATATTTATTTGTATACATTTTATATATGTAACTACTATTTCCTGCAATAGAATGTAAGTCTCTTGAAGGCAGGGACTATTTCAGTTTTTTTGTTTGTATATCCCCAATATTTAACACAATCATTATTGTTATTGTTCAATTGTTTCAGTAATATGTTGACTCTTTGTGACCCTATTTGGAATTTTCTTAACAAAGATACTGGATGGTTTGCCATTTCCTTCTCCAGCTCAATTTACAGATGAGGAAACTGAGGCAAATAAAGTTAAGTGACTTGTCCCTGGTCACTAGTAAGTATTTGAAGACAGATTTGAACTCAGGACTTCTGGACTTCATATCTGGTGCTCTATCTACTTGCTACCTAGTTGCCCCAATCTGATATATAGTAGGCATTTAAAAAATTCTTGTTGATTATAAGCTTTATATGCACAGTATGTGAGTCCAAGTATAAATACATATGTCAAAAACTGTATCTGTGCCCAGGTCTTCCATCTCCAAGTCTAGCATTTTATTGATACATAGTACTGTTTCTAAATTAGTATATTTGCTTTGCTACTCACATATGACCCTAATGATGTCTTTTATATCATTTTCATGAACGAGTTACTATTAGCAATATACTATGACCTGCCTATATCTACTACATATCTTTCCCTTGCCTTTTGGATGACTTATCATTTTTATTTTTCCAAAGTTATGAGCTTCAGTGATTTGCAGCAACCAAAGGGCAGGACTGGAAGAAAATTGAAGCTATTAAGATGAACAGTATTGATCAGTTGCAGATCACTGAAAGTGCTATGCAGTTTCCCAAATGGGACTGAAATTTACATTCAATCCTAGGCTTAGCTCATTTGTCCATATAAATTTCCTGGCCACACTATAGACATTTTTACTAATTTGATATTCCCTATCTAGCAATATTTATAATATAGATAGTTAGACTAGTTTTTATTAGGTTTGACATAATGATATCTGAAATTCCATCCTACCCTTTGATTGTATGGTCCTTTTAAAAAACTATAGATTTTACTGAGGAATTTTGTCATCCCAGGGCTGGTTCAACAAAATTAGTATATAAAGTGTTGTACATACACAAAAATGACTTGAGAACTTTCACATTAATGAGAAAATTTTTATTTCAGTTCTGTGCAACTTGTCTTCTGTGAGACTGGCAAATAAGTAGGGTCAGTAATCAGTGATTGAAGCTGTAATAGAGGGTTGCTTAACAGTATTATACAGTAGTACATGAAGGAGAGTCCTTGGAAAAGTACCTTCAGGGCTTCATTTTCCTCTACTGGGTTAAATGCTAATTAAAAATCATTCAATAATAGAGTAGGATCTTGTATTCTGTGTATGTCCATGAGAAAGTAGAAAATAGCCTGCTGTCTTCCCATGCATTCATCAAAGATACTATAAATGCAAATGTAGACCATTCCCATAAAGATTTTATAAAGGTGAGAAAACAGACATTGGAAAGCAGTTGCTGATACTTATTTTTGAAAAAAGCACAGTCTTTGCCATTCTTCTGGTAAGTTTTCTTTGTAACATCTTCAAAATAATTCTCCAAGTATCTCTAAAATTTTATTAACTTCAACATGAATTTCATCTGTAAGAATTTTATCAGACCAGGATATTGTTACTAACTTTTTCTTAGGTACTACTGCCATTTCCTCACAGAATAAATGTGGTAGTTTCATCATTATTGCTGATGAAGATATCATTTTTGAACACTGAAAGATCTGTTCCATTTCATGTCTATCTGTAATACTTATTTGAATACTCAGATCCCCAACCCTCCCCAGGGTTCCCGGGAGCCTTCAGTCCTCACTCAAAAATAAATTTTTTCCCTTTTCAGAGTAAATTTTCTCATCACTTGATCCCTCTCCTACAAGTTTCAACCTCTAGACAGAGGGTTGAATATGGGTATAGTTGAACAATATCATTAGCTAACTTCTGATTAGTTTTTATTTCCATTTTATGTTCAGATCATATTCAGCTGTTCTGTTTTCCCCTCTTCATGTCACCTTCTTCTGGCTCTGTCTTTTACTCTTAGGACACACTGTCCTCTATGTTTGGCTTATACTCTTGCCTTTTAACACTCTCTCCCAATAACTAAGGTATAGTTCAATGACACCTTTTCCATGAAGACTGAATTGTTTTCTAATCTTTAAACATACTATATCAGTGTGAAGAACTGTTATTATTCCCCCATTACTGACCCCATTCCTATAAAAATATTCCTTTTCTCCTTGAATCTCTCAGGCCACTGTATTAGGTATTTCCTTTCTACTTAATAATTCCCTAATTTATAGTATAGTTATTTTTATATGTCACCCTCCATTCTCCATCCCACCCTGTACCCTCTGCTCAACCATAACTAGGCAACTTAAGGATAGGGATTGCCATTTTTCATCTTTGTGTTCCCATTACAATGTCTAATAACAGTGTTTATTAGCACAGTTAAGCACAGTGGGTGCTTAATAAATATTTATTGAATTTCAATTGAGTCTATGAATGTCCTCAGAATAATTTCATTGCATTTTATGCCAAATTCTCTACTTTATTTTCTCTGCTTTTATTTTGTGAGGTTATGCTACTAATTATCTTCCCTCATCCTCCCTGAATAATGTTTTGCAAATGAATTCATATGCTATGCTAGAGTTAGCCATGGATGCCATGTCCTTGTCCTTATCAAGGACAACAAATAGAAATGGAAATGGAACTCATATGTTACTGTACCTATAAACTTGTTTCACAAACAGTTGTGAGCAGCGATTAAAACAATGAGCAGACTAGAGTGACTGAGGCAGTTTATGGACTCTTTTTGCCTCCTTCTTATGGTGACTATTTTGTATCTGTTAAACTTTTTAAAGAAAAGTCATTGTCTCTGTTTTTGTTTATTTCCTCCCTTTTAAGCCAACAATTTTCTTTAAAAGATCAATTCAGAGCTGTTAAAATTGCTACAATATCTATTCATCCTTAGTCTTCCTTCTAACTTGGTATTTACTTTGACCTTTATTCTACCTAATGGTTTATCTGCACATGAAGAACTAATTCTGAAATAACTTCTAAGTTGATAACCAGACATTTCATGACTCCTAATTACATTGTTTATGATGTTATTTGATGCCTTCCAAATCACTTCTTTAAAATATTCATGATATACTTGACATTCATTTTCTAAGTTGTCTAAAGTTTTTGATCTCTTTCATATCTTGATCCCAAATTATTTTGTTCAACCCTTCCCTCTCTGCTTCCTTCTTCCTCCCTTCCTTTCCTCTTCCTTTCCTCCTTCCTTCCTTTCTTCCTCCTTCCCTCACTTTTCTTTCTTTCTTTCTTTCTCTTTCTTTCTTCTCCTTCCTTCCTTCCTTCCTTCCTTCCTTCCTTCCTTCCTTCCTTCCTTCCTTCCTTCCTCCCTTTCTCTATCCTTCCTTCCTTCCTTCTTCCCCTCCTTCCTTCTTGTTCCTCTACACCCATTTATATCACCTAATATTATAGTATGTGTTAATATTTCTAAGTGTTTCTTTTCAAATTCTTCAAAAAATTTCTCCACTTGACCATCCTTCATAAGAGATGTTGTCTAATAAGATACAGTTATCTCCATGGAACTTTACTTTGTTTGCTCATCATAAATACTGATAAGGTGAGATGCTCTAGGATCCCCATGAAAAAATATTTCTTCTTACCATTGTGTTGTTTCATGAAACAAAGACAATCTTCTTTTTTGACTCCTTTGAAAACTTGTATACTGTCCTTTCACTATCTTGATTTCTTTGATTTTCATTTCTAACAAAATATAACAATATGGTTATGATTTGATTCCTCTGTTGTCTGGACAGAGATTGCATAGTAAAAGACCCTAAAGTTAATTTAATGTTGGTTGACAGTCTAAGAATTTTATTATTTATTCTTTGAATCCTTACTCCCCTTTCTAACACTTCACCATGCTCACAGGGGAAGAATATTTTCTATTTTAAAATATTCCCTGGGTTCATCAGCAGCAGATATTACTAGTCACTTTTGACCAGTGTATGGATATTATCTCCATTTCTGACTGCACCTACCAGACTACAGTCCTACTTTGTACAGTCAGAAATAAGCAAGAGGGGTGGCTAGGTGGCGCAGTGGATAGAGCACCAGCCTTGGAGTCAGGAGTACCTGAGTTCAAATCCAGCCTCAGACACTTAATTACCTAGCTGTGTGGCCTTAGGCAAGCCACTTAACCCCATTGCCTTGCAAAAACCTAAATAAATAAATAAATAAATAAATAAAAAATGAGCAAGAAACTAAGTGAGGAATTTCGAAGTCGGCAATGTTAGCTATTAAAAAATAATCTCCTGGGGTGGCTAGGTGGTGCAGTGGATAAAGCACCAGCCCTGGAGTCAGGAGTACCTGGGTTCAAATCTGACACTTAATAATTACCTAGCTGTGTGGCCTTGGGCAAGCCACTTAACCTTAACCCCATTGCCTTGCAAAAACTAAAAAAAAAAAAAAAAGTCTCCTTTGGAGGATGCCAAAACCCACCAAGGAGTAGCCTTTAGTTTAGAAATCTTCTGCATTTCTTGACTGGATAATTTAGTTGAACTAGCCTATCAATATCCACTGTACCCCATAACATCGCTCCTGTTGATGATCTGTGTTTGTTTTAATTCCAGGGGCAGACCTGAGTGGCCTGGATAACCTCAGCAGTATGCTTGACCTTGTTGAAGACCGAATCAATGGCTCAAGAAGGAGGTCTCGAAGGCATGCTACTGATGATGACTACAACATTGAGGTTCTCCTGGGTGTTGATGACTCTGTGGTTCAGTTTCATGGGAAAGAACATGTCCAGAAATACCTTCTCACCCTCATGAACATTGTAAGTGACTTGAAAGGGGGAAAATGGAAACACCTTATCATTCCTATATTGGCTGCCACTGGGGCTTCCCCAGATTTCCAGTGTCCTTAAACTTCCCATTTCTTGCCTTGCCTTCTCATTTCTTCCTCCTCCTTTTCTTTTCTTTATCCCTTCTCCTTCTTCTCTCTCCTCCTTTCTTTTCCTTTCCTTAATTGTTACATACTATGTATAAGCCTCTGTGCTCAGTACTAAGTGGGGGAAATGCAGAGATGCTACAGTTCCTACTCTTAAGGACATTATAATCTAATAAAATAAAATAAGGAAAGTATACAATTAATTGTGATGAAGAAAAAAAAGTGTGAAATTAAGAGCACAGGAAAACTCCATGAAAATTGCTATAAACAATTTGAGAAGAGAGATCAATTTTATCTTGGGTAAAAACATATTAGGGAAGGTTTCATGGAGAAGGTAGCATTTAAGTTAATCTTCAAAGGGAGAAATCTATTTGTAGTATGGATCCCAGAGGCAGGATAGGGCAGTATAAGAAGAATGAACAGCAGCTAAGAAGAATGTGGTTATAGTGAAGGGGAGAAATGTGAGATAAGGTTAGACAATACTTAGAAGACAGCTTGTAGAAAACCATAAGAGTCCAACACAAGTTTCTAAACTTTCTTCACTAGACAGGGAGAAATAACTCAATATTTCAAAGTAGAGATAAAAAAAGCATGATCACGAGTACCTATGAAGATTCTGGAGTAATGGTTTTAACTTAGTATATAATAAGTCCTTAATAAATTCCTATGGACTTGACTTATTGACTTGTTGTGAAGAAGGAATAGAGGAGAAGAACTAGAAACAGGTAGAGTATATATGCTTCTTGCAACTGCATGTTCCAGGATAAAATTTGTCCTTTGCTAGCAGATAGTGCTGTGAAATATAACTTGCCTAAAACTATCCCCATTATTTGCATTTTTAATTCATTGCTTTTTTAAAATTCTAGAGGTGTTAATATTTATCCCAAGAATAACCCTGGGAAAAAAACTCATTATTATGGCATTAGGTACAAAATCCTTAACATTTCTTGGCAAAAGTTACAAAAGGTAAAAAATAACCCATAAACAAATCATGTTTTTACAGAGTTTCTTAACCAGAGGTTCACACACACACACACACACACACACACACACACACATGGACGCACGCACACACGCATATTTATGCATATATATGTATAAAAACCTACATCCATCTTGATAATTTTTTTAAATATAACTGATTTTCTATGAAATCATGTATTTTATGCTACATATACAATGTTTTTTAAAAATAAAACATTATTCTGAGTAGTCTATAGAATTTCCCCAAACTTCCAGAGGGACTGGAACAACAAAAAGGTTTAGAATAAACCAATTAAGTATTATAATCTACTTTAAAAAAGCTAATTAACTTGCAACATGACAACTGAAAGAACTATTATACATTACACTTCAATAAGCATCCCTGCCATTTTGAAAGAGAATCCTTTTCAAATAGAAGTCTCATTGTGATAAAATGAGCTAAAGGTTTGTAAAGCACCTTACAAGCCTTAAAGCATTATAAAAATGCTATTATTGACAGTTTTGGTATATATTAAATGATTAAATGGCTCCAATTCCACACAAAGACTTGGTTGTTCAGTTAACCTTTTCTTCTGAAGGCAGAAATTCATATATCAGTAGTACCATGAAGTGAGCCACAGCAGTTACATGAAAAATTGACCAGTAAAAAGGTCACACAGAGTAAAGGGTAAATGACAACAAAATGAAGAGGAAATGAGAGAATTTGAGACCATTTCTTTGATATGACTTTATAGATCTCTGGAAATTCTTGGTGTAAACAATGGAATTGAATGGAATCTTAAGACAAAGTCCCTTACTTGACAAATGAAGAGAAATCATCTCCTTCTTCTTATAATTAAACTTGTTAGGTTGTACATTAGGCTAAAAAGATTGCCAATTTATTTTTTTAAATGTCTATTTTATCTTGCCCGAATTTACCTAGAATTCTTCCAATGAACAACTCATTTGAATTAAGCCTTCTCTTCTTAAATTGCAAATACACCATATAGTCAGATCTAATATGTGTAAATCACTAGTACCTTAGTGTTATTAGTTCAGTCTCATTGCTAATATTAAATGAGATCAGCTATGCCAAGACAATGTGACCCTTGTCAGGGAGAAATCATAGAACTGAGTACTTGAAGGAATCTTAAATGTTAGTCAATATAATCTTTTAATTTTTTAAATAGAAAAATAGTATAATATAGGATACTGAACTTGAAGTTAGGAAACCCTGGATTCAAATCTCCCCTCAGACACTTAACTAGCTATAAGACTCTGGATAAGTCACCTCTGTCCAGTTCCTGTGCCTCACTTTCTTCAACTGTGAAATAAGGAAATTGGACTATATGGCCTTTAGGGTCCTTTCTAGGTCTAAATCTACATAGTTCCATGATCCTCTTTTTTCAACAGTCATCTAGCAATGTCACCCAATAAATAAAGCAAAGGTCACCCAATTATGAAATAGCAAAGTCAAGACCTAAATCCTGTTCCTTTGACTGCAAAAAGAAGTGATCTCAGTCTTATGCATTTAGGTAAAAACGGAAAAGGTTTCAGAGCTCATTAAATACAATTCCTTTATTTTACTTGTGAGGAAACTAAAACTGTGAGCAGGGCCACAGTCCAAGAGGTAACACAATGTCCTGGACATCCAAGGATACAGAGAGGGAACACTCAAAATGAGGAGGAGGAGGAGAAGAACGAAGAAAGGGAGAGGCAAATGAGACAAAATTAGAGGACTCCAAGAGGGAGAGAAGCAGAGGTGTACAAGAAAAGAGAAAGAGACTCATGCAAGTGTGTGTGTTGGGGTGGGGGGGGAGAAAGAGATAAGGGGAAGAATTCAGACAAGGGATATGGATGACAGAAAGTAAGAAACAGAGGGTCACCAAATTGAAAGGGGCAGTGAGAGCTAGAGGAGTAAAGAGATGAAGAAATCTGAAGGAAAGGAACACAGAAAATGAGAGGGAGGTTATAGAAAGTAGAAAGATGGGATAAAGAAAGTAAGGAAGTTGAGTGCCAATGACAAGATGGATAAACCTATTAGGTATCAACACAGCCTGTGCTGAGGCAGATGAAAAACCTGTCAGTTCAACCATAAATAATTTTATTTGGAAGAAACAAAAATCTCACATCTAAACAGTGACCTCAGTAGGACCTGTAAAATTTGACAGCAGTTGTGCCAGTATAGTTTGCTTGACAGCCCTGAGTGCTTAGTCAGTAATCTATGTATTTAGGGAACAGCTGCTTAACATCTGGAAAAATGGGGATATGGGAAAATGGGCTAATATGGTTGACAAGAGTACAAAACTATTCCAGTGATGGAAAAGGGGGGCTAAGGGGGCAGGAGAGATCACCAAGTTCCTGAACTAGAAGATCTGCTAATCCTCAACTCTTAATTCATTGAGGAAGCTAAATGCCATTCTCCTAAGTTATATGCCAAGTCTTTAATTAAGATACCTTT
The DNA here is from genome assembly GCF_037893015.1 of Macrotis lagotis. Classification (NCBI taxonomy): domain Eukaryota; kingdom Metazoa; phylum Chordata; class Mammalia; order Peramelemorphia; family Peramelidae; genus Macrotis; species Macrotis lagotis. Next base: position 399,835,100 of record NC_133658.1, on the reverse strand, counting down.
AGGTTGATGCTTGGTTTAAATCTTTAGCAATGACTGTTCCTCTAGAGAAGATGTCTTTCTTTCTATTTAAGATGTACCTGGTCAGGTTTTGTGCACTAAAGGAAAGGTTCTGTGAGTTTATGAGGTGTCTGAGTTGGAAGGTGACTCTCAAGCTGAATTCTAATTCTAAGGAACCTTTATGGTATATTTCAATGAACAGTCCTTAGCAGATCACTTCACCTCAATCAGCCTCAGTTCCCACCTCCCACCTTCTCAGTAGAATATAAGGTAATAAGATTACCTTAATCAAAGGATGGTTGTGAGGAAAATGCTTTATAAACCCTAATGGTCGGGCCAGCTAGGTGGCATAGTGGATAAAGCACAGGCCCTGGAGTCAGGAGTACCTGGGTTCAAATCCGGTCTCAGACACTTAATAATTACCTAGCTGTGTGGCCTTGGGCAAGCCACTTAACCCCATTGCCTTGCAAAAATCTAAAAAAACCCCTAATAGTCTATAAAAATATGAGCAATTGACATCCCATGGCGACTTGGTTTAAGTCTTTGGTAAGATTAGTTAAATCTAAGACTAGGATGTTGTAAAGGAGGACATACCTTGTTTTCAGAATTTGGTTTATCCTGCTTTTGTCTATGGATTTTTTTTCTTACATTGGTGAATGTACAGTCCTATTTGGATTTGGTTTCCACTTGGGGAATTAGCCTGGTGATGAGCTCAACTGTAGAAAATGAGAAAAGACCAGTGAGACAAGAATCAGGAGCCCTGGAGGACTTGAGGAACTGTATGACCCAAGACAAATATCACTTTCTTCCCTGACTTTTAGCTCTCTTTTTTGTGAAATTGTAATAATGGGTAGCACATTTTCCCATCTATTATCCAATTAGGTCCTCCCAACAGGCTAGTGAAATAAACTGAACAGACTTCTTAACCTCATTTTAGAGATGAGGGAAATGAGAATAAGAAAAAAAAAGAAAAATGGTTAGCCAATAAACAGAGATGAGAATAGAACCTGGGATTTCTGATTTCCTAGGACAGAGTTCTTTCCAACCATCACAGAATACTGAAACTCCTAAAAAGGGCTATGCTATTAGTGACTCCTTACCTTCTTCCTGAGAATTTTGTGAAGACAAATGAGATGATGCTTTCAGACTACTTTGAGGTTCTAGCAAAACCAACATATTGGGACTATTAGTTATGTCATGGAAACTTGTTAAATCATCATGAAGTTTAATGACAAAATACTTCAAATCTCAAAATTCATGCCTATTGATAGATAATATAGTTAGCATTTATCTAAAACTTTCTATTTGCCAGATGTTTTATAAATATTATCTTATTTGATCCTCACAACAATGAGTGGTAGGTGCTATTATTATCATCATTTTTCAATTTGTGAAATTGAAGCTAACATAGGTTAATTGTCTTGCCCCAAACCATACATTTTATAAGTGTCTGAAGTGGCATTTGAACTCAAGCCTTTCTGCTCCAGACCCAGCATTCTAGCCATTATGTCACCTGGATTTCTCAATTGAAAGATAAATGCCTTTAAGGTTGGTTTGAAGGCTCAGATTAACTACTTGGGGGTTATAGGGGAAATAAAGATTAGAGAAAGGATGCACACCACTTATTTCAAAGGCAGTATCAAATCAGAAATGAGCCATGTATTTTTACCCCCAAAGACTTCATCATGAGATCAGAGATGTAGAACAAGAATTCAACCTCTATGATTTTTCTTTCCCCCCCCCCCAAGGATTTTCTTAAATTTATTTATTATTTTATTTTTTCCAATTGCAATGTAAAAACTATTTTTAACATTTGGATTTTTTTAAATTTTGAGTTCCAAAGTCTCTCCCTTCCTCCTGTCAGTAAGAAGGCAAGCAATTTGATTGTTCAGTCATAGAAAACATATTTCCATATTAGTCATTTTGTAAAAGAAAACATAGACAAAAAAGAAAGTAAAAAAGTATGCTTTGATCTACAATGAGACTCCATCAGTTCTTTCTATGAAGATGGATTTGTCATCATAAGTCCTTTGGAACTGTCTTGATTTAGTATATTGCTGAGAATAGATAAGTCATTCATAGCTGATCATTGTACAGTGATGCTGTTATTGTGTACAATATTTTCCTGGTTCTGTTCATTTTACTTTGCATCAGTTTATGTAAGTCTTTCCAGATTTTTCTGGGAGAATCCCACTTGTTATTTCTTACAGTCTAACACTGTTCCATCACACTCATATACTGCAACTTAATCAGCCATTCCTAAATTGATGGGTAGCCCTACAATTTCCAATTCTTTGCCATCATGAAAAGAGCTGATATAAATATGTTTATACATATGGATTCTTTTCTTTTAATCTCTTTGGGTTCATGCCTAGTGGTGGTATGTAGTTTTATAGACCTTTTGACATCTGAACTGATTTTTTCTTAAGGTCCCACAAGGACTAATAATGGAATTGGGATTGGGAATTGGGATCCAAATCTAGGGCTATTTCATTCCCACCATAGTTACATGGATTGGAATATGTAGCTTCCCCTCTTAGCCTTAATTTTCCTTTTTTTAAAACAAGGGACTTGTACTAGAGGACCTCAGAGGTCTTTTTCATTTCTAACATTCTATGTTCCTTCCAGGTCTAATATTCTTGATTCTATTTTCTGAGACCCCTTCCAACTCTACTCTCTCAGCTCCAAGGACCCTTATAGCACTGACATTCTAGGTTCCTACCTTCCTTTCCTCTTCAGCTCTCTTTATCTTGTGTTCCAAAAGCCATTGCAAGTATAACATCTTAGATTTCCCCTGCAGTTCTTTCTAGTTGACTTTCTGTGTTTTTTGCTATAAAATTCCTTATGCTTCTTAACATTTTGTCTTAGATGTTACCAGATTCCCTTAGCATCAACATTTTGTGTTCTATATTTTAACCTTCTAACTAATTCTATAATTCTATGACTGTTGCCCATATGTTTGTGTCATCTACAAAGCTTTGGCTATGGATGGACAGTGAATTTAACTGATCATTTATTCATTCACTCAGTGTTTCATTCAGCAAATGTTGCTAATGCTCACCCAGGCAAGGCACTCTTCTCAGCTGTATTTTGTTTTCATACACAGAAAGTCTGGTGGGCAGGCATGTTTGGCTTCTCATTTGCCCACTTGTGTATGAATTTTCCTTCTGAGTTCCTGACCCAGATACTTTTCTCCACTGGGAAGTTAGCCTGACAGCAGTGTGATGAACAGATGTGGAAATACACATTATTTGAATCTATTTTGGAAAAATTAGATTGAACTGCCAGGTAACTCTTAGTATCCCTACATTCAGAACAAGTTTACAGAGTTCACTGTTTACTACCATATACATGATAAACATGCCACAGAAGCCAAGCAGCTTGGGAAATAAAAATATCTTTATTCTTCAGAGGGAAAAAAATCTTCAAATTGATTTCTAGTCAGTGTCCTCTCATGGACCAGGCATATCACTGAGAGGCAGAATGTCCACATTTGGCTCTTGATGTTGTTAATTGCTCCTGGACAGTCTTGTCTCCACAATAGAATGGGGCTTAAGAGGTCTGTCCTTTCCCTCCCTTCCTCCCTCCAAGAGCCACTGTAAGATTGATAGAAATTTTGTACATCAGATATCCCCCCAAATAGTAATAGTTGGCCTTCAATTCAAAGAAGACCATACCAACCAAATAAATGGTGGCATGATTTGCACATTGTTTATTATAGAGAGGTATGTTATGCAAAGGCATCCTTCTCACTTGCCTTTTCCAGAACCATTCCACCCCATGGTCTGATTTGATAGGAAACAGGACTATTGGTCACAGACTGAATGTTGGATTTCTTGGCCTTTGAATTGATTTTTCTTCTTCCTTTATAAGCAAGGCACCTCAGAGTGTTATCAATGCCAGGCAAGCATCAGCAAGTGATATCAGGCAAAGGAGCCTGACAGCCTGGTATATCCCAGTGGGGAATGAGGTGATTTAGTTAAGTTCACCAATACCACAAGCCTTCAATTCATGTCTAGATGAGGTGACTAGTAGAGGGTAATTTCTATTCAGTTATGGACTAGAGTCAGTGATCTCTGGAACCCTTTCAACTTAAAGATTCTCTAAAAGGCTACCCCAGCTGATGTATCTTTTCCAGGATGTTACTGTTGAACTTTGGGCAGAAACTAGTCCACTCTGGATTAAACTCCACTTTCCTATACTTAGCAAAGCTAAATTATATCCATATATAGTTTAGTGGACTCTGTCAAACCTGAGACACTGAGGGGGGCTTCCTTCCTCCACATTCTGAAGGTATGAGTTTAGACACATGAGAGTGTCACAAACAAGAGTGTGCTTAAGTAGAATCCCCAACAATCTGCTGTTTCATCACAAGCAGTCCTACTGAATCAGATTTCTGAAAGCAAAGAATTCAGTTCATTAGATTTTGATGTTCTCTATCTAAAACTAATCTCTGAAGATTAATTAATTGCTGATATGAACAGATATGGCAGAGTAGAAAGTGTACAGAATTTAAAGGCAAAAGAACAAGTTTCAAATCCCAGCTCTGCTATTTATTATTCCTCTGACCTTAGGGAAAGCACATTATTTTTCTAGGCCTCAGTCTTCCATCTATAAAATAAAAGAGTTAGATTGCCTGGTTGGTAAGAATCATTCTAATTCTAAACACAAGATTAGTGGAGAGGTGCTGAAAAAGAACTGAATTGGTACAATGATTTGCTTTTGAGTTTGACATCCTTTTGCCATGTGTCTACAAATTAGACAGCTGCCAACAAATTGATTGTTATAGATAAATTAGAGATAAGCAACAAGATGCTATTTCTGGAAATGTATAACTTCTCATAAAGAGCATCATGATTGGTAAATAAATATTAATTACCTGCATTTTTACTATAAGAAAATATACCATTTGGAGCAAAAGTAAAAGAAATACAAAACTTGGGAATGAAATTAATACCTTCTATTTACTACTCCAGTTATTGTATTTCTATTTCATTAAGTTATCTTTCAAGCCTTAGTGCATCTTACCTCCTCTTCTCCCCTCCCCCCTCCTGCTGAGTCAGAAATACTCAAAAATGTTTCCTATTCTAGGATTTCAAGACTCAAAAACCCCCTAAAACTGTTTATATCCTTTGTAAAAAAAGTGAGGTGATATTATTATACGCATTTAATAACAAAAGCAAGTCAATAAATATGACATGCTAAGTTCTGAGAAATACACTGATTAATAGTACACAACTCTTGCTTTCTTTGACATCATATGGATACCTGTAATACAAATTAGAATATGTTAAGTACCTAGGAAAAGTACAAGATCCAATTAAAGTTGTAAAGGAGAAATGATATAGTATAGTAGAAAGAATACTGGATTTAGAGTCAGAAGACCTAAAATTTAAATCCCAATTCTGCAAATGATAAGCTTAGGTATCTTGGGAAATGCACTTAACCTCTGTGTACCTTGATTTTCTCATCTGTAAAAATAGGTTTAACAATAACCACCTACTTCATGATATTTTATAGGGAATAAAAGAGACAATGCAACTAAACTTCGAAAACTAAAACTATAAAAAATTGTTCAATGTATCTGCTATTCTTTTTTTTTCTTGTTCTTTCTCATGTTTCTTTTTAGAGTTCAGAAAATGCCCCATTCTGTTATCTTTCTTTCATGTTTAATGGTTGGCAGACTATTGTGAAGGAAGGTAAAATGATTTGGTTTTTATAATTGAATAAAAGTGTTTATCTTTTAGCTAGCTATGTATTTAATATTTATAACCTCTTAGTAACATACTTGATCCACGAGGGGGCACTTCTTTATGTTCACCTAAAGTTTTTTTTAGATATTTTGAGATTACTTAAACTGTACTCAGTTCAGTGAAATGATATCTACTCCATATTCCCACATTTTGATTTCTCTTCCTAGGTCTCTATGTTTTGAGAGCCTTTCATTCCAAAAAAATTTGAATGCTACTAGTGTTTATCATGACAACATCTATTAAAAATGTTCTTGAATTTTTGTAGGTCAGGATTATGTTTGGATGATTTAGGGTGACACTTTGGTCTATGATAATGTTCTGGTTCTACTATGAATTATTTGTTGAATTCTTAAGGATGCATGATGTTTTGTTCATGAAAAATGAAAAAAAATGCAGAAAGGAAGAAAGAAAGACTCAAAAACTGGGAATAGGAAATAGATATCATCTCTCTGTCCTATCTGCTGTTGGATCTATCTCAAAGACATTTTGAGTGAATCTAAAGAAGGAAACAATTATATAGCCCCTACTATGTATAAGGCTCTCTTAAGCACTTTAAAATTATCTCATTTGATCTTCACTACAATTCTGGGAGGTAAGTTTATTATTATCCCTATTTTACAGATGAAGAAACTGAGGCAAATACAGGTTAAAAGACTTGCCAAGGATCACACAGCTTGCAAGTTTCTGAGGTTAGGTTTGAATTTGGGTCTTCCTGACTCCAGGCCAAGCACTCTGACCACGGTGCCACATTAAGAACTAGGACAGGCTTAATTATGTTTAATATGCTTATTAAATAAATTTTGGGGAAAAAACCCTCAGACTTTTTTTTTAAATCTAGAAATCAATCTGGACCAACTAAAGAGTTTACAAACAATCTTAATAAACCTTGTTCCAATTTCTTGAAAAAGGAAAGCCTCCAGGAATATTAGAGAGGAAGCATAGGGTTGTAGAAACAACATTGGACTCAGATTCAGAAGATTTGGCTTGTATCTCTGCTCTGCTTCTCATTAGTTTTGTGACTTTGGTCATTTCATTTCTCTGAACTTTGCTTTCCTCATTTGTAAAGTCAACACCAAGAACAAGTATTATTAAGAGCTTACTATGTGCCAATTCTGTGCTAACTGCACTCCTACCACCACCAATAAAAGTCCCTATATCTCCAAAAGTTCAGTCTAATTGAGGAGACAACATGTATTGAGGAGACAACTGTACATAAAAAATGATATAAACAGGGTAAACTAAGGCTGAAAAACAGATGTGACATATAGTGTCAGGAGGCCTAACCTTGTTAGATTAAAAACCTGGATTTAAATTCTTACTCTGATATATGGTAACTGGGTGCCAAGGGCGAAGCCATGTGACTTCTTGGTGCCTCTTCACAACTTCATTACAGGAGAGTTTTTCATCTCTTGGTGGAGAGCATATTCATTCCAAGAGTTCCATACCCTTATGAAATTATAGGCCTGATTCTCTCCAGAGAGTCAGAGAGAAGAAGGAAATAGAAGGAGAGGAAGAGGAAGAGGGAGAAAAAAAAAGAAAGAAAAAAGAGCAAGGAAGAAAGAAAGGAAGAGAAAGGAAAGAAAGAAGCATAGAAAGAAGGAAGGAAGGAAGGGAGGGAGGGAGGGAAAAATAATACTCGTAGAACTTTCACTACTTAATTGACAAAGTTTTTGAGAGGATCATAGTTCATGGGGGTTTAGCTTTTAGAGCTAAGAGAAACCTTAGAGTCTTAAATTTATAAGGGAAATTGCAGTTCAGAAAGTGGTAAATGAGATCATCTTTGTAAAGAGATTTGTAAACTGTTAATTAGTTTATAAATGAGATCTTATTAATAGTAATTGTTAATAATAACAATTGTAATCATGATCATTGGCTAATAAACATTAATAGTAATATTTGAGTTGTGTGATACTTCATGCTGAGTGATCCTGGGAGACTCAGACATCTTGAGAACTGGCCAGAGTGGAGCAATTCAATCTCTGGAGAATGGGTAAATACTACTTAGTTTGCAATATGAGAAAGCAATTAGTTACACAAGCAAGAGACTAACAAATGATTAATTCAGAGGTTGGAGAACTCCTAAACACCTAAAGTTTTGAGAACTCTTTGATCCATGTAATAAATAGAAGGGAAATGGTGTCAGCCCTAACACTCATCCTTGGGACAACCACATGATCTGGGGGAAAATGAAAGCTGCAGTCCAAAGTGGAATTCATTAATTTCAGATTATTTTCTTAGGTCATAATTATGCCTTGACCATGTAAAGATGAAGTTGTTTCAAAATAATTTCTTTCTCTTAGGGCTCTTGAGTTTAATCCCTGGAAAGTTCAATACAAATCAATTGTATTCAAATCAATTCAATTTAATTCAATAAACATTTGCTAAATACTTGCTGCTGTCCAGATACTACAGAGGAGCTGGGAATATATTGGAGTCATCTCTAATGCCAGAATTCTCTTAGGTTCAATTTTGGAATGAAATGAGCATTTATAAGTCATTGAATAGTTAAAAAGAGGTTTATTCTGCCCTAAAACACATCAAAGATATGCATCACTGGTATAGTAGTAATATGCAACACTGGTTTAGTAAATACTTAGTTTCTTTGGAAGAGGGTTGGGGTTGGAGAAATGACCAGTTGTCTTCATATGAAAATACATCTGGTCATTAAGTTAGCAGGCTACAGCAACTCACTATAGAAACCTCTGTAACAAATTTGTATAGTCAAAACAAAAACAGGGCTTATGTTTTAATGAAGTTAGATTAACATGTAAAGAAGATCTAGAAAGCAGAAAGGAAGGCTAGTTATGAAGAAGAAGTCTGAATCTGGGCAAGTCAAGACAAAAAACTCACCCTTCAGAGTCCATTTGGTTCTAGGATAGAGTCCTAGGTTCCATTGTAGGGCCTGGGGTGGGGGGTAGGGAGAGAGACCTGGAAGACCAAAGGACAGAGTTCTGGTGAAGGGAGATGAGGATGAGGATGATGGACAAAGATGAGACAGACTAGTGAACATATCATTAGGAATGGAGTATTTTAAGGATCAAATGAGTTAATATATGTAAATGCTATATACATGTTAACTGTGTGGAATAGGCTAGTTTCTGTCCTCATCTCACTAGATAGTCATCTACTACTACTACTACTACTACTACGACGACGACGACGACGACGACGACGACGACTACTACTTGTAGGGTTCTATCCATTGCTCATGTACAATCTCACACCTCCTTCTTCTTTATCCTTGATCCTCTCTAAGAGGAAACATTTTTACCTTTTTCGTTGTTATTATCTCTGAAATAGACATAGAACCATAGATGAACACTGGAACAGATTTCAAAGACCTTCTCATTTTACAGATATGTGTGTGATTTGCCCAAGGTCACATGGATAGTGAGTCAGAATCAAGATTTGAACTCAAAAAGGGCAGCTAGGTAGCAAAGTGGACAGAGTGCTGGGCTTGGAGTCAGGAAAACTCACATTTTTTCAAATGGCCCTCAGACACAAGCTGTTTGATTGAAAGCATGTCACTTAACTTTCTTTGGCTTAATTTCCTCATCTGTAAAAGTGAGCTGGAAAAGGAAATGGCAAACCACTTCAGTATCTTTGCCAATAAAACCCCAAATGGGTTCCCAAAGAGTTGGACACCACTGATTTGATTGAACAACAACCACCTCTGACTATAGCACTGGTGCCTGCAATTGACTAAGCCCCCACTCAAAGTCCTCATGAGGAAAGCAGGCTTTAGCTAGAGCTACAATGCTAAATAATTACCTTTGTGAGTTGTTCTACAGAGAGCAAGATGAAAGTACAAGAATCTTAGAGTGCAGTAAAGAGAACTCCTAGAGATTGAAATTTGGGATTGATGAAGATTAGAGGACCAAAGAAACTCAAAATTTGCTTGTAATATCCATTAAGAGGTTCTGGATGTGAGAGGCAACAAAAATGTATTGAGGAAAATGCTGAAATGAAATTAGCAGAGATCTGAGTTCAAATCCTAATCTTTAGAAATACTAGAGGTAAAATGGAAATAACAATACCACTAATACTTTTTCTCAGAGACTTGTTGAAACTGAATTAAAACAATGTACTTGAAGTGCTTTGCAGACCATAAAGTAAAATATGAATATCTATTATTATTATTATTATTATTATTATTATTATTATTATTATTATTAAAGGTCATATTTGAAAATGTCAGAAAGGAAATTTAATATAGCTTTCCATTTTACAGATGAGGATAATGGGCCCCCAAAAGGAGACATGATTATACAAGGAACTTTTTCTTGCTCCCATATGGTCAAGAAGATGTTCACTTGATTAGCACAGGATGGTGAAGGATGAGGAATTGTGTGTAACCATCAAGGCCAAAGCTGGAGGATCAGTCCCTGCAGGACAGAAAACTTATCATTTATACCAAAAGGAACTTCATCCTTAACTGGAAAGAATCTAGTTCCAGAAAGAATCTAGTTCCTTTGAATGTTTGTTTAACTAGCTTTGGTTTCATGGTCAATAAAAAATATTTATATTTCCTGAGGGTGGTTGGATTTTACATATTTTTGAAATTTTATTTCAAGGAGCTGAAGAGCTCAGTTCAGTTAGACTTTTATATATTAGTATCAGAAATCAAGAAGGGAATTGTACATATTAAGCTTTGGTGTTTTACTTAGAGGCAGTTTACTAGTAAACTAGATAGATCACTGGGCCTGAAGTCATGAAGACTTGAGTTCAAATCTATCCTCAGATGCTTTCTAGTTATATGACTCTGGACAAATCACTTCATCGTTGCCTGTTTCCATTTCCTCCTCTGTCAAATAGAGATAGTCATAGCACCTACTTTCTAAGATTATTGTAAGATTCAAATGAGATATTTAAAGCATTAAGGTTTTTATATAAATACTAGCTACTGGTAGTAAAATAGGATAACAATTTATAAAGCTACAAATTGTTTGTTATGCCATTGATCTGGGGTCAGCTTTGATATGAGAATCACATGATGGAAAGAACCTAGTAGAATATTTAGTCTAACTCTATCATTTGATGCGATGGGAAAACTAAGACCTAGAAAGGAATGTTGCTTGTCCATAGTCATACTAGGAGGAAGGGGCAGAACGGGGATCAGGACCTGCGGATCCTGATATTTAAGGATCTTCCCATTACACCTATCTGACTCACACAGAACTGCATTTCAACACATTGTCTAGTGCTCATGATTCTCCCTCTCTGGATACTATCAACATATTTGAAACGGAGAGAAGTAATGAATTATCTGAAGATTAAAAATGTAACTAGAGCCAAAACAGAGAGATTTGACTGCCAGTACACATGCATTTTCAGTCCCACGCGCTTTCCATTCCTAGGCTGGTTTATATTCTGTCTTTTCCAAAAGAGCCTGTGTGGCCAAAATGCTAGCTTATCTGTTACTGCTCACAAATAGAGGTAAAGTTTTTAAGGAGGTAAAACACTATTAGAATCACTGAGATTTTGGAAAATTGCGGCAACTTATCATAGTCTCATTTGTTATAACCATTTCTGTATGTTTCATGGGGGACCATTGCCAAAGAATTCATCATCTAGTGGCCAGTCTCCTAGCTGACAGTCTGAGCACCAAAAACATATCCATGGAATGTTAAAGAGTTGGAGGAAGGCCTGAAGATAGTTGAGCAGATTCTCCAAAGAGGGTGAATGGGAAGATAGGGATAAGGACTTTACAGAATAAGAAGGTGTGATGGCTTGCAACTCTATTATGAGAGTTCATTCTCATGGATCAACTCTTGGATTCATTATACAACTTTCTTTTGTCCCTTATTGATTATAATCTACTTGAAGATTTATAGTCTTATTTCATCTTTGAATCCCTCAAATGGAGCTCAATGCCTGTGACTGGTAGTTGTTTAGTGAAATTTGTTAAAATGAATGGAATCCGGGGTGGCTAGGTGGCGTAGTGGATAAAGCACCGGCCTTGGAGTCAGGAGTACCTGGGTTCAAATCTGACCTCAGACACTTAATAATTACCTAGCTGTGTGGCCTTGGGCAAGCCACTTAACCCCATTTGCTTGCAAAAACCTAAAAAAAAAAACAAAAATAAATAAATAAAATGGATGGAATCTTAGAATTGGAAGGAACTTTGGAAATAAAGTAGTGTGATTTCCCAGCTGGTGCAGATTCCTTTTCCCCATGACCATAGGGAGTATAAGATAAATCTATTAAATAGCAATAAATAAAGAGTTTCACTACCTCACAAAATATCCTTTTTCCTTGTTGAACAACTCTAATGGTTGAAAAGTTCTTACCTATATTGCATTGGAATCATTCCTGTCCCTTACCTCTAACAATTTATACCCATTGATTCTTGTTCCTTATGTATGATTTAATTGCCCTTTCACCCCATTTCTTTTTGAGTTTGACACCAATGCTTAGAGAAGATGCAAATTTGTATTGGTGGATAGAATTTCCCCACCCAGCAGTTCCCTACATTGATAAAAATCACAGTCCTGTCTCTATCCCTGTCTCTAGATAGCATTTTATATAAATTATCTCTCAGTAAGTCAACAAGCATTTATGATACTGTGCCAGACACTATCCTAAGCACTATATTTATAAAGAAAAGCAAACCACAGACCCTGCCTCCAAGAAGGTTATAATCTGGGGCAACTAGTGAACAGAGCACCAGTCCTGGAGTCAGGAAGAACTGAGTTCAAATCTGGCCTCAGACACTTGATGCTAACTGTATTATCTTGGACAAGTCATTTAACCCCATAGACTTACAAAAACAAACAAAAATGGAATACAGTTTAATGGAGGAAACAACATTTAAACAAATAGCTTTATACAAGATATCTGCAGAATAGATGAAAATAATCTGAAAGAAGGCATCAGTATCTGGGGACTCAGTGGCTTGGGAAGGAGGACCATAGAAGAGGTGGCATTTGAAAGAGAATGGCCTCCTGCAGAAGGAGAAATTTGAGTTGAATCATGAAGGAGACCAGGGAAACTAGGAAGAAGAGGTAAGGAGAGAGAGCATTCCAGATGTGGGGAACAGCAAGACCACAGACTTAAATGTGAGAGAGAAGTATTGTGTTCAAGGAATAGTGATAAAATAGTATGTCAGGGGCTAAATGCATCTTAAAAGTGCAAAACAGAGAACCCTGTGAAGTTTGAAGGGAGGAAAGTCCTTTGTAAATGAAAATGAGTTAGTTGATAGGCCAACATTAAGGTTACAAGTCTCACCACTTCTGCTTCCTAGCCGTGGTGAAGTCTCCTAGTTGCACAAGTGGGTCACTGTAAAATGATGACATTAGTTCAGATTACCTTTTAATGTTTCTCTCTGCCCTAAATCTGAAGATTCCCAAAGTGATCCTGAGTAGGTATTGGTTGTCCATAGACTGTGAGCTCTTTCAGGGCAGGGACTGTTTTTTTTATCTTTCTTTGTAACCTCAGAGCTTAGCAGAATGCTTGATACATGACTGGCACCTAATTAACTTTGTTGAGACAAAAAAAAGAAAAGACACCATCCTTGTCTTCATGGAGCTTTTAGTCTTGGAAGGAAATAAAACTAAAGACAAAAATACCTCATCACAAGGCAGAATATAGTAAAAAGGTTATAGGAGTGGGTGTAGAGCTTTAGAAGAAGGAATTAGTAACAGCTTGAATGGGAGGATCTCAGAAGAGATGCATTTGAGTTAGACTTTGAAAGAGGAAAAGGACTGGATATTGGGTAGGCCATTATCTGTCTATTTGGATAGATAGATATGCCTGGTCTCAGAGAGAATGTAAGCAAAGATATAGAGTAGGAAATAACAATCATATTCTGGAACCAACAAGTTTTCCAGCTTGTTTAGATATGGAAAAGGGAAAAGTGTGTGTGTGGGGGGGTAGAAGTGAAAATATAGGCTGCAAGTGCTGAAAGCACCTTGAATGTCAGACTGAAGAGTATGAATCTAATTCATTAGGCAATAGGGAACCACCTCAGATTGTTGGACCAGCCAGTGACATGATCCAAGATTGTTTAAAGGCTCTGTGGCAGACTCCCTAAACAATTAAATTCAATTATGCTTGTCTAGGGAATTGAAAGATCCCTTTACAGGACTGGAAAGAGGAACAGAGTGAGTTCATCCTGTTGAATAGAGTCTTATGAGTCTATTGTTCTTAATTAATCTTCACCTCCTCTTACCCTCCTTTCTCTCTCAGTATGTATACTGTGGGAGGAACATGTTCAGGATTGCTGATCATCTAGCATCATGCTGTGGGTTGCTTAATAATAGATCATTTCTTCCTTAATTAGATTCACTTATAATTTTCTTCTTGTAATTGGAGGCAGCATGGTGGAACCAGGAAGACCTGAGTTCAAATTCAGCCTCAGACATGAGCTGTGTGACCCAGGTTAAGTAATCTTTGTCTGCCTTAGTTTCCTCAACAATAAAATAATAACAATAGTAGCACTTACCTCCCTGGTTTGTTATGAGAATCTAATGAGATAATATTTTTAGAGCCCTTAGCACAGGGCTTAATAGAGTTTAGTAATTTCCTTCCTTCAAATAATCCTGAGAGGTAGGCAGTAGAAGTAGTAGTTTCCCCATCTTATGAGAAAAGAAGACTGAGAGACTAAGAACTTCCTTAAAGTTACCCAATTAGAAAAGATCAGAGTCAGGATTTGAACCCAGGTCTTTGAACCCATTCAAAAGTCTTTTCACCCTACCATATTGACTCTGAAGGCAGTGAATTCTTGAAGGAGAGACCTCAGTTGGCTCTTCCTGGAACGACCTCATTTGGCCTGGTTCAGAGGCTTTGGGTGGGTCCTTTAACTGAGCCCAAGGTAAATACTCAAGTTCTTTAAACCAAGTGAGGAAGGCAGAGTCTGGCTCCTGTTTGCAGAGACACCCCCTGGCATCCCAACCTGAAATGAAGAACAAATGAGCCAAACGTCTGAAAGGTCCCAAGTACCCCCAATTGCCCTGGGCTTCTACTGGCATCAAGCCACACAGTTGTCCTTAGATTCATGATGCAGAACTGCCAAGGCCAGAAATCTGGCAAAGTTTGACCACAGGGCAATGAGTTGGTGGGCCAGTTGTATATCCCGAAGTGTCAAAGGAGGAGAAGGGCTTCAGCGACATTCAGCCTGAGAGCCAAACATTCTCTCATCCCTAGAAACTCCTTGGTGAGGAAACCTGCCCAGCAGGGCTTTGCTGACTGCTTTGGATTTGCTAAGGAAAAGTGAACTGATGCCTCCAAGTGGTGCATTTGGGGAAAGAAGTCATAGTTTAAAGAAGACTGCACTCCTAGGACAGGGCTCAGTTCAGGATTAGTGTCCCTTTATATATATATAGTTCACAGTGGGGTATGTGGATGATGCCCTGGATAAAGTGCTAGACCTAGAGTCATGAAGACTCATCTTCCAGGGTTCAAATCTGACTTCAGACATTTGCTAGCTATGGGACCCTGGGCAAGTCATTTAATGCTGTTTGTCTCAGTTTCCTCATCTGTAAAATGAGCCGGAGAAGAAAATGACAAACCACTTCAATATGTCTTCCAAGAAAGCCCCAAAATATTTTGTAAAAAAAAACCCAGCATGATTATAGTGGAAAGAGCCCTGGATTTTGAGTGAGATCCCAGTTCTTCTTGCTTTGTGGCTTTGGAAAAGTCATTTCTCCTTTAATGAGTCTCAGTTTCACTATGTGTAAGATTAGAGAATTGGATTATGATCCCTTTGAAATTTTAATTCCTGATTGATCCTATAATCTCCTGAAATATTGCAGAAGAGTACAGCTTTCCTGTATTTTTCATTTTTTTTAATGGGGCTAGGGGAGGAGGAAGGGATGGAATGTGAAAGTAATGAGCAAGTTCAATGCAAGTAGCTAGCTGCTCCTTAATTGGACTCAATAATCTCTGAAGTCTCTTCCATTTCTAAATCCTATGATCATGTGTAAATAAAGTATAATGCAATGCTTTTCTCAGATCCCAGGAACCTGGACTTGGAATCTTCCAAGTCAGCAAGTACTGACCGAGTGTAAGGTATTAGCGATCTGAAAGACAAAATTGATTCAAGCTACCAAACTCCAGAGGAAACAATGGGGAAAAACAGTGCAAAATGTTCTCAACTGGTTACAGCTCCTGACTTTTCCTATTTATGTCTCAATGCCTTTAAATTATAAAATTTAAACCAAGTAGAGTAGAAAACCTAGTATATAATAAATAGTTAGTATAATAGAAAGAGTCCTTGACTAGGGATTGAGAGACTGCCCAAGACCTTTCTGCCATTAACTGACCTTGGATAAATCCTTTCCTTTCCCTGGCCCTCTGTAAGATGAAAAGATTGGATTAGATGGCCTTAAGAATCTCTCTAGATCTATCAGTCTGTGTTTTATATTCAAATGTGCCTTCTATGTTATATGTTCTGTGTTTCTCCCTGTTGGAGAACACTTGGGTCAGCCTTAAGAGTATTTTCCAGAACAATAGCAACTCATCCTGCCTGATAACTTTTTGTGACTTGGGCAAATTATTTAACCTCTCTAAAGTTTCCTTATCTGTCAAATTAGGGAGTTGGGTTGACTTAAACTCCCTTCATGAATCCTTCCAGCTTGAGAGCTATGATGTTAAATAGGTTGAAATAAATAGATTATGTATGATTCAAACTACAAATATTTATTAATCACCAACTAGATTAGATGTTGTGGCCATCTCGGGATACAAGCAAAAAAAAAAAGTAATTCCTTTTTTCTAGGAACTTTTATTATGTATAATAGGAGAGATAACAATTACTTATATCATTATATAAAGTAGACAAAAACAAATAAATATGAAGTAATTCAATACAAAGTAGTTTGGGAGGGAGAGTATTAGCATTTGGAAGAGCAAAGGCTTCCTGTAGAAGATGGTTCTTGAGCTGCATCTTTAAAGAAGAGCAGGACTCTGCAAGGAGAGAGGACATTCTAGGCATGTGAGAATGGCCAATGTAAAGGCACAGACTCAGGAATTGGACCCTGTGTATGAAGAATAGAGAGAAAGTCATGTCATTACTTCAAAAGATCAGGATATTTTTATTGAACAAGGACAAGCTTTGTTTCTTGCTATCAGACTCTTTGGGGAAATCACTCTTGAGTATATTCTCTTCTCTGGCTTGTGGCATTGAGTCTGGAGGCATGCATAATACTTTTGAGATTATGTTAGAGACTGAGATTTCCCTGTTGAACCTATGGCTGAAAGTGAGTCCAAAGACTCTGAATATCTCCCAAACTTCTGTCCCACCAGTAATCAGCCCTGGTCCCACAGAGGAGTTGCCCCCAAATAATAGCAAACCTTTCTAAGGTTCAGGTGTCTATGTGGGGATGAGGGTGAACAGCTCTTTATGTTTATTTGCTAGTAATCCCTCTGAAACTTTCCCAATTAGATACTGTGATATTCAAGTCTTAGGCTAGAAAATGTTTATGCACCTCTAGTCATGCTGTTTTTGTAGTTTTGTATGTTTGTCAGGCTTTAACTATTTTTGATCATTATTTGTACTGAATCCTGTGCCTGTCCTAATTTTTCATATTTCATCTTTCCTTTCATCTTAATTTATTTTCATCCTTTGTTGTTTCTGTACACATGGATATAATTGTCATGCTCTCCAACTCTCTTCCATTCTAATTCATCCTTTTGACGGATCTGCTTAATTCCTATTAGATTACAGGCTCCAACAGGGCAAGGAATACATCTTCACTTTTAAAACTCTCTCCCAGCTCTCAGCACAGTGTTCTGGAGGCAAGACTCTAACAGATTTGCCAAGTGGGCCAAAATCTACAAGCTGGATGACCAATAAATATATTTTGAATGAGTTAATGATTATTTTTCTCCATGACTTAGAGGCTTTGAAGAATACAACATAGTAGAATAAAAAGCAATCTGGATTTTTTTTAGCAGAAAAACCCAGATTTAATCTTGCTTCCTTCTATCACTGACATCTCTCCTCTCTGAGCCTCAGCTTCTTCTTTTGCAAAAGGAAAAGGATGAATTAGATGAACACTGATATTATCTCTAACATTCTGTGGTCTAGGATTCCTTCAAGTTCTGAATGTCTGTCTTCTATGGTCTCTTCTACATCTGGCATCCTATTTGCCTGGCATTCTGTTTTAACATCTCTTAAGGTCTCTAATTCTGCCTTTCTGTGTTCCCTGTTCTAAGAAGGACTTCTATTTTGAACATTCTGTGACCTTCCAATGATCAATGATCATTGTGTTCAGAGCTTTATATTCATTCTCTCTCTCTCTCTCTCTCTCTCTCTCTCTCTCTCTCTCTCTCTCTCTCCCTCCCTCCCTCCCTCCCTCCCTCTCTCTGAATCTGCTTGTCTCTGTCTCTGCTTTCTTGCTCTCTTTCTGCTCATTTTCTGGCAAGAACCAGAGTTCTGTAAAAGGTCAGTTTTGAGAAGAAAAAGCTTATAAAACTTGGCTCATTTGAAGTACAGAATTACTCAGTGAGTATAGATTGTTTGAGCCACTCCCCTGTACACTGTGCAGACTCAGAAAATATTTGATAACAATGATGAATCCATGGAAAAGCCTCACCAATCTGCCAGAAAGCAGATTAACCCTACTGTTGGTGTGAGTCAATAGAGACTGAGACTCACTGTCCAGCAGCTCAGACTAGGTTTCATGAACCCTGTGTACCCTGATGAGGTCATCCTAAGTCCAGTGTTTGTCTTTAACTCAACAAGCTTAATAACTCAATTTTTATCAACTCATTGAGAAGGCAGCAGGGGTTGAGGAGAGGAATTGAAGTGGGAATCAGATGCTGGATTATTGGATTACTGATTTATATGGACCAGATTCAGCAGAGACAGACTGATAAGCCAGATACCAAGAAACAGGGGGCAACTAGGTGGCACAGTTGATAGAGCACCGGCCCTGAAATCAGGAGGACCTGTGTTCAAATTTGTCCTTAGACACTTAATAATTACCTTGCTGTGTGACCTTGGGCAAGTCACTTAACTCCAATGCCTTACAAAAAGCAAAAACAAACAAACAAAAAACAAAAACAGATACCAAAAAACAAATTGGCCAAGTAGACCAGAATTCACATGCCAGATGACCAACCAATCAGTGCATTCTATCATTAGTTGAATTGTAAATGGAACAAAAATCAAAGAGAACTTTTCATGAAAAGAAATAGGGTAAATAAAAGTGATTGATGTTGAAAGAATTTTTTTTAATGAGCAAAAATCTATTTTCTTTCTCTCTTGCTCCCCACTGGGGAAAAAGACAAAAGAAAACTTGTAATAAATATGCTTAAACCAATAAAACAAATTCTTTCATTAGCTATGTCCAATATATATATATATATGTCTAATTCTACATCCTCAATATATCACTCCCATTGTTGTCAGGAGCTGGGTAGCATGCTTCATCATTATTCCTCTGGAATTCTGTTTGGTTATTTCTTTGAACAGATTCTTAAATCTTTCAAAGTTGTCTACTTTAGCAGAGTTATTCACTCTGTATCAGTTCACACCTGTCTTCTCAGATTTCTCTGGAACTCCCTTTTGCGATTTCTCATGGCACAGCAATTATTCCATTACATTCATAGTATACCATAATTTGTTCAGCTATTCCCCAATTGGTGAGGAATTTCTCTGCCACTAAATTTCTCTTCCCCATCTCTCTGCCACTAAAATAAAGAGCTGCTATAAATAGTTTTGCATATATGAATAAGCAAGAATAGTTTCCTTATTTGGTCTCTTTTGGGGTATAGTCTTATAGTGATAATGCTGGGTCAATGTTAGACACAATTTAATGACTTTCTGAGTGTAGTTCTAAATTAAAACTTGATATTAATGAATAAACCTTATTCTTTTGTTCTGTGTTCTACAATTAGAACTGTATGACTTTGTGCAAGTCAATATCTCCCTCTGGGACTCAGTTTCCTTACTGGTAAAAATAAAGATGTTTAAACTAAGACCTCTAAGATCTTTCAGGTCTATATCAAGACGACTGGACCTCCTTGAACTTTGATAATACTAGAAACATATGAGTCCATTTATGCTCCCCAACCCTCTGTTTTTGGAAAAACTACTTATTCCTATTTTAACTCACCATAATTATTTCACAGTTCCCAAGGAGTAGATTTTTTCCAAAGAGTGATCATAAGAGAAGAGAGAGAGTGAATATATATATGTATATATATAATATTATATTATATTAGTTTCTCCTTAGTGGAATTTAAAGAAAAAAATTTTCTAAGCCAGTTTTTTTGAGGGGAAGGGGTGGTTCTGGTTATTTTTGCATTGGACCAGTCTCCTCATTCTTTTTCATCTTCTTAACTTCTCTCTCAGAGTTCCCTCCAAAGTTCTCGGTGTAACCTTGCTTGGAGCCTGTAACTTTTATAACCTAGGTCCAACCAATCTTTTCAGAGTTATTATATATTACTATAATTTAATTATACATTTCTACCCACTTTATGGTTCAGCTAAAATGTATTTCTTGCTGTTCCTCACAAATTATACTTCATCTTCCTCTGATACTACTTGTATGAACTTATGCAAGTTGCTTAATTTCCCTAGGTTTTATTGCCTCATCAGTAGAATGTGATAACCAAAACAGATGGCTGCTCAGGTTTCTTCTGCCTCTAGATATGATCTCATGATCCCATCTTTTTGTCTCTGTATGGGTTTTCCCCCATGCTTAGGAGCCACTCCTTCCCTACTTTTGCTTCTTAGAATCCCACTTTTTCTTCAAGTGTTGCTTTCCACAAAGCATCTTTTTAAAAATTTCCCCTATCAAAAAAATTAACATGCATTTATTTTGTGTGCTTACTTTTATATATTTATTTATTTTACATATTCAAAAATATGTATAAATCTATGTCTATCTGACTATCTATCTATCTATCTATCTATCTATCTATCTATCTATCTATCTATCTATCATCTACCTATCTATCCATATACCTTTCCTCCCCAGGGAGATGTTAGAGTCTGCTTGAATAAGTTCATGAGAACTGATTCTTAAATTTTCACTGTGAACATTTATACATCAAAAATAGGCAAATGCTACAAAGCAGGGCTTGATTTATTGTTTTGTGGATAGATTTGAGAAAGTGGTGGAGAAAATGCTAATAATTTAGATTAAACCTAAAAGTCTGTCATGCATTTTTTTTTCAGAGAGCCATTTATTAAAGTTTTATCATCTCACTCCTATCTCTACTTTATTAGAATATAAGCTGCTTGAGGGAAAGTATTATTGCAGCATCTGGCACATATTAATTGCTTAATAAATATTTGTTGATTTTTCATCTGCACATTTCCAGGGTCTTACATAAAGTTATAATTTTGACCCATTTGTATAGTGTTGAAAAACTCAAAAGGCTCTTACTTTCTACTTGTGTGGTTGATCTTAAAAGTATTATTTCCACTTTACAATGAAGAGTTGAACTCAAGAAGATTTGACATCCTCACATTGGAAGTAAAACAGCTTTTGAAAGTCAGGACCAAGACTCAATTTTTTTTATAAAGATATTATTTACTTTGAGTTTTACAATTATCCCCCTAATCTTGCTTCCCCCCCCCCATAGAAGGCAGTCTGTTAGTCTTTACATTGTTTCCATGGTATATATTGATCTAAGTTGAATGTGATGAGAGAAAAATCATATCCTTAAGGAAGAAAAATAAAGTATGAGATAGCAAAATTACATAATAAGATAATGGGTTTTTTTCCTAAATTAAAGGTAATTGTCTTTGGTCTTTGTTCAAACTCCACAATTCTTTCTCTGGATACAGATGGTATTCTCCATCACAGATAGCTCAAAATTGTCCCTGATTGTTTCACTGATGGAATGAGCCAGTCTATCAAGGTTGATCATCATCCCCATGTTGCTGTTAGGGTGTACAATGTTTTTCTGGTTCTGCTCATCTCTCTCAGCATCAGTACATGCAAATCCTTCCCTGCTTCCCTGAATTCCCATCCATCCTGGTTTCTAATAAGACTCAAATTTTTATCTTCTTTAAGACAAATGTTCTTCTGTAGGATCAGTTGGAAAAGACCAAGTGAATAAATGATGAATCAATGATGACTGAATGAATGAGTAAATGAATCTACCCATCGGTTGATCAATCACTCAATTATTTTTGGTTCCATTGGATCTAGATATGCAGTGTTATAGTGTATCATCATTGGGTAGCTCTAGGCAGCTGCATTTTATAGACAAATACTAGATAGACCTACTAAAGCCTGAGTTGGTGCCTAGAGGCTTTGGGTCTCTTTAATATTTTCTGTCAATTGAAGAAATGAGAGGAATGCACAATAAATTCCTGTCTTTGTCTTTGTCAGTGTAAAGACTTGCCAGAATGTCTTCCTCACTATCTTGTAGGTTGAAAGAAACTTTTTCCTTGATTTATGCTAGTCTGCAGACTCATTGTCCTTTGGCAGCTGTGGATGTTGGAAACTGATGTTCTTCCAACTGAGATCCCAGAGTCCCAGATGCTTGAGAAAGGGTGGGATGTCCTCATTCCTTATAGACACTTTGATAGCACCCAACAGCTGGTGCCTAATTCAGGCTCATGAAAGTGACAGATGAACACTTAGAAAGATCAGCATATCCTGTAGTTAAAACAAAACCCTGTTGACAGAGAGAGGTATTTCACTGCTGGCAAGATGTTTCCAGAAATTGAAATATAATGGTTTTAACTATGTCGGTCATTACTGAGCCCAACACAGTAATCCAGTGTATTGAAAGAACTTAACAGATCAATGGATCACTGTGATTGATCTTCGAAGAATGATGGCTATGACCTTATAGTTAGTTATAAACCATAGCCAAAAATTTTGTTTAATGAAGGATCCTTATCAGCCTGAAGAAAGATCTCAAATGGAATACTGTAGGGATCTGTCCTTGGAAACATCCCATTCAGCAATTTTAGTTTGGATATATTATAATTGAGATAGTGCAGCATAGTGGGAAACTAGACACATCAGTATCCTAGGTAATTCTCTAAGACTGAGAGATTTTAAGTTATGTTACTTTGGTCATCAGAGTCTTCTCATCAGAAGTTCCTAATGAGATAATTATCTCGATGGAAAGTTATCAAATTATTAAAACTAGGCAAAACTAAGAGGACTAGGTAAACCATTGACTGATAGAATCAAAATCTAGGGATACTGAAAAAGAAATTTGGAGTAGGGAATTTGACCTGACGTCTTTTATCTAGAAGCAAATCTTCTCAAACTCAGTACAGGTCTGTCAAATCTTAAGCAACTTTCAACTGGTTTATTTAAATATGTACCTTTTAGTGAAGCTCTGATTCTCCTCTTCCAGGCTATTTAAGAGGAGCAAATTCAGGCAGGATTATGTTTCTACCCATACTAAACCCCTCTGATTCCTGTCTTCAAAGTAACTATGATGAAGACATTTTATATATAGGGAAACTTCAACCCACAAAAGTCAGACTACTCCTAACAAGACACATATTCAGCATCAGACCTTGGGGAAAAAGGGCATAATTCCTAGCTTGCTGTTTATTTCCACAGGGCTTTGCTTAAAGTGGGTGTTTGGTGACTGACTGGGCTCAGGTGATAGAATTTGTTAATAAACATTTGCTGAATATCTAATATGTATGTTGTGAAATTCGAAATAGAAAGAGCACCGAGCTTGGAGTTGGGAGACCTTGGTTCAAAGACCCAGCATCTTTCCAGCAGCAATGTATTCATGTATTTTCACAGCTATTGTTTCCATTTTTTTTGTACTTTGCAACTTTTCAATTAGTGGTGTGAAATTTGTTATGCTTAATTTGCATTTCTCTTATTATTAATTATTTGGAAAATGTTTTTATATTGTTCATTTGTAATTTTTTTTAGAAAACTTTTTTTCTTCTTTGACCACTTTACCTATTGGGAAATCGTTCTTGATTATATATGCTTATCAGTTTTTTTTATTTTGTATATTAGTGATATTCAACATAATTTTTCCCCTCTACAGTTTCTTATCTTATTCTGTCTTCTATTTTTATCATTAATTTTATGAATATAAAACTTTTAAAATTTATATAATCTAAATAGTGTTTTCTGTCTTTTATGATCATTTCTAATTTCTGTTCAGTTAAAAATTCTATCTTTAATCACTTGCATTTTCACTTGTCTATTCTCTTGCATTTTTTTTAATGATGTGACTTTTTGTATTGCAGTCTGGTATCCATTTTGACCTTATTGTGTTATATGGTGTAAAATGTTCTTCTAAACTTTATTTCTGCCAGATTGCTCTCTAGTTTCCTCTCACAGTTCTTGTCAGACTGGGAGTCCTTGCCTCAATAATTTGTATTTCTGGGTCAATCCAATACTGGGTTTTTTAATTCTTCTGGTAGAGAATATTTACTTAAAAAGAACCATGAATGTTGGTACTACCTCCACTAAAATAGAATGCAGTGCAAGACAGTTTCATTCATTGCAGTGGCCAAACTCCCTCCCCTGCAAAAAAGTCCAACAGAACAATGGCATTTAGTAATGAACCTTTTTGTCCATTCTTAACTAGTCTCATGTTCCAGTGATAGAGATTCAAGCCATCACTAGATTATCTCAATACTTTTTTTAACATATTAGTCAGTTCTTGGCACTCTTCTGCCTTACCCTTCATGAACTCAGGGTCACATCTATGACAGTTGCTCCAACAGAAAGTCCAGAAACATTGTAAAGAGTACACTGCCTCTTCTAAGCTACTCAGTGGGGAGGCAGGGTGGAAAGTTACTGTAATGTTTTTGGCTTCTTCAGGAATTTGAATTACCCAGCCTATTCCTCCCTTAGTAACCATTAATAAATTAAGATTATGCATCAGTGGCAACTCTGTTTAGCATAATGGACTGTCAAATCTGGGAAGGTTTTTTGAAGTCCATCTGATCCAAATTCCTTAATATACAAAATGAGAGAGAGCTAAAGAACCCTTAAAGTGAAGTGGTCACAGAATGAAGACTGGAATTGATTGGTTGGATTTAGGTTTATTTTATCTAGCTGCATCACCTGAACAGCTTTCTTACATTAGATCTGACCCCCAAGGCCACCTGGCACAGAATGGTTAAAAAGATTAGTACTTTATGAAATTTCACTGGGAAGGAATATGTCAGCTAGGGCATAACAAATAAGGTTTTTTTGAGTGTTTTGGTGGGGAGGAAAAAACTTAAAAAAGTTAGTTTCAGGTCATGATGAATCATAGAAAGTAGATTCTGGAAGAAGATAATCTGTAAATAGGCACTTAAAATACTGGGGTTTGCTGATTTGTAATAACCAGAATAGAGAACTAGATGGCATACAGGTTAGAACAATGGGCCTGCAGTCAAGGAGTTCCTGGGTTCACATCTAACCGTGTCATCCTGGGCAAATCATTTAACCCTGTTTGCCTTGGTTTTTCTCATCTGTAACATGAACTGGAGAAGGAAATGGCAAATCACTTTAGTATCTTTGCCAAGAAAATCCCAAATGTGGCCAAGAAAAGTCAGACAGAACCAAAAAATGACTGAAAAACAATAACAAAATAACCAGAGTGAGATTAATCTGAAAAACTTCATAACACAGTTAAGCTTAGACCCAAATCCCCTTACATGTTTTTCCTGCATTTTGTAAATTAAACCTTGACCATTTCAATAGAAAAACCTTAGTTCTTCTTCTTTAGGTAAACCCTTCTTAGTTGTAATAATAAGAAGGAGCAACAAAGTTTTAAAAAAAGAAATGAGTCATGTCCCCTCACTCCATAACATGGACCCATGTGTACAGCTCCAAGGGAAAAATCTGGTCAAGCAAACCATTTTCAAGTGATGACACTTGTGAAACTACACATCATCAGAGACAATTTGTAAAAGGTGACTGAGGGTAATGTGTCACAATCAACATTTTTTTCTGTCATGATGTTGATCTTGGAATTGTTTTTTATTTAGAGCATAAATAGTTACTTTTTCCCTACTGTTCACACTCAGCACGAGTGAAAGACAAAGGGATTTGAATAGTTAAGCTGTGAGAGTCTGATGTCCAGGTAGCTTTTATTTTTTAAAGCTTAGCTTTGTCTGTGACAAAAACACTCTTATCTATGAGGACACAACAGTCTTGGGTCTAATGATGCAAGCCTAGCTTAGCATGGGTACAGATAAGTTTTGCAGCTAATACTGAATTATGATCTTGACATTTTGATATCACAATCTATAACCTCTTCGGCTTCTTGGAACAAATTGAAGTCAATGAGAGGAAGGGAAACCAGAGATGACAAGATGGAGAAGAAAGGATTGGGAAAGAATTTTGAGAGTTTTGCCAAATGCAGATCAACAACAGAATACTTCCAAAGAAAGAATGAAATAACAGACCTTGGGGGAAAGAGGAAGAGAACCTGGACTAAGAGAATTATTTAGAAGGAAGATAAAACTCCTGAATATTGTCTGTTGCTAAGACTTACAAAGCAATTAGATGAATCAGTAATTATTTGGCATTTTTAAGGAATATCCTCAAAAGGAAGTTCATGTTGCTTCAATGGAGACAATGAAGTGATTCTAAGGCAGGGCAGCAAGAAAATGGTACTAGGGTGACCCTGTGAATCCTTTACTCTGGGACAGAGACAAATATCTCCAAATGTACACTGAGAAGGACAGGGATGTCTTCAGGGATCCTTGGATCCCGTGGACTTATGACCAAAATAAGAAGTGTCCATAATGTTCCTGGGACCTGGATGAGAGCTCCTCAATTGTTTTATAGAAATGAGAAGAATTGACTCACTAAGATATGAATGGTTTTTCATCTCCTCCAAATATGTAAGTATTCACAAAGAATGAAAACATAGCCCTTTATAAAAGAAGAGAAGATACAGAACTGGGAGAGCAGAGGAAAGGACAATAATACCCTTGAGTGTGGATGTCTATTGCTAAGAAAGAACAATAACTACAAGCAAGGACTCTAGAAATGTATGTCTTGGAATTCTGGTTCTAGAAGAGTTCAGAGAAAAGGCAGATAGGAAGAGAATAGAACTGATAAGGAATTGTATAGTTTGTTGAACAGAGAAAGATTAAGTCCCAAAATATCCAGATTTTTTCTGAAATGCCTCAAGCCAGCCTAGAGGTCTTGGATTTTAGTCCCACCAAATCAGAATTTAACACTAATTCTTGCCTATCTCTGACCAATATCTTGCCTGAGATTCATCCTATTCTTTAGACACTTGGTTTACCAAGTTTCAAACTATATATCCACATGGACTAAATATTTTAACCTGGTATTCAAAGCAATCTTCTGTATTAAATTTTTTTTTTTTAAATTCACTGGATTTGAAGTCAAAGACCTGGAATAAAATCCCAGCTTTGAAAAGTTTCTTATATTTGGACTTACAAAAACTTCCTGATAGAAAAGGTACATCTTTTAAAAGTTCCTGTTAGCTCCTTAATGAAAGAGAATGCATGCAAGATTAAGATCACACATAAATTACAATCTCAAGGAGAGTTTAGAGTGATTGGATCCAACTTATTGATTTTACAGTTGTAAAAACTGAGACCCAGAAAGGTTAAGCAACTTGCCCAGGATGTCACAGGAAGTGTCAGAGCCAGGATATGAATCCATGAATCTCTGACTCTAAATGCAGCAACCATACTATTGTTCAATTATGCCTTCCAAATTGAGCTATTGGTTTGAATATAAGCCACATACATTTTTTACCTTCAAAGAAGAAAAATATATGAGTGTAAACTGAAAAAAATCATACACATGAAAAAAAAATCTTATTCTATGACATACCCAGCTGGCTCAATGTGTAAAGAAAGTCACTGCAGGAGCTTTTGGCATGGCAACTTTAGTGTCTCTCCAGAAAGCCATCTAGCATCTCACAAAAATGAAATGTGTTTTAAAGGGTGCTATGATAGCTCCCTTCTGAATCTATGAAGCAGTGATCTGAGAGCCTATGCATCTGGTATAGATTAAATGCCAAGCCCTTCTGTACCCTGAGGTTGAGAATCATGGTGCTGAGGGTGGCATAAAGTTAGGTAGCCTGATTTCTAATGTTATGGTTCCCATAGTAACAATTGGTATTACACCAACCTATAATCTAGTGAGAATTAAGTTCAAGATTGAATGATACTTTTCCATAGTAGCTATTAAACTTAATTGGGCCAACCAAGTGGTACAGTGAATAGATTGCTGGGCCTGGAGTCAGGAAGGTTCCTCTTCCTGATTCAAATCTGCCCTCAGACTTTTTCAAGCTATATGACTCTGGGCAAATCACTTCACCCTGTATGCCTTAGTTGAACTAGAGAAGGAAATGGGAAAACATTCCAATATCTTTGCCAGGATAGCTGAAATAGGATCACAAAATAGTCAGACACAGTTAAAAATGACATCTACATTAAACTCAGTTAATATCATTAGGAAAGATGTTCATATTTTTTCCCAACTATACTGTTGGCAGTGACCATTCATTCATTGAATTGTTCAACAAATTGATCTAGATCCTGAGCTCACATCTGGCCTCAGACATTTAATAACTCTGTGAACTTGGGCAACTTATTTAACCCTTATTGTCTCACATCTAGGACTGTCTCCAGACTTCCTAATTCATGACTAACCATTAGACCCAGATGACTCCAGAGGAGAAAATGAGACTGGTGACTTAGTGCAGCAACCTTCTCATTCAAATCCAATTCATGTACATGTCATGGCCTCACCTACCGATATCATGTTCTTCTTCGAGAATGAAGGACAAACATCATCATCATCATCATCATCATCATCATCATCATCATCATTATCTGTCTTTAACAATCTAATGAGAAAAACAAGAAAGGAACAAAAACAACTCAACCCAAAACATTCTGAGAAAGAAGGGAAGAGATCTCACCAGATTGAGGCAATAAGGAAGAGTCATGGATGATGAGAAAGCATGACTGAGTTTTGAAGTAAAATTAGGATTTCATCAAGTGGAGAAAGTATGTGAGGTCCTTCTAGATGTAGGCAATTATGGGAGAACTTTGACATAAATGAGGAAAAGCATGGAGCATAGGGAACACACAGGGAATAGGTCCAGCTTAGCTGAAGCAAAGGATGTGTAGGGGAACAATGAAAGATCTTGTGAAAATTTGTCCTCACATTCCCCATTGAGTTAGAACTTAATATTATAGAAAAATCCACTTATTTCATTTACTCCCCCACCTCTACCCCAAAGTCCCTGCACTGAAGAAACATTGAATTTGCCTATATTCAGAATTTGTAGCTACTGCCAGTGGTAGCCCTCTCAGTTTGAGGTTGGGCTGATTAGTGGTACTGTCAGCTAAGAGAGAATATAAGGGGCGGCTAGGTGGCACAGTGGATAGACCACCAACCCTGGAGTCAGGAGTACCTGAGTTCAAATTGGGCCTCAGACACTTAATAATTACTTAGCTGTGTGGCCTTGGGCAAGCCACTTAAGCCCATTGCCTTGCAAAAAAAAAAACCTAAAAAAAAAAAAGAGAGACTATAGGCCCCAGAATGTAAATAGGTTATCCCCATTGCACAAGTCAAGTAATAAAAGACAAGTTGTTGGCTGCATCCTGGGAACAGAATATCACTGGAAGGTATGCCTTTTATTGCCCAGAAACTACAAAAATATTCTAGGCTTATTTGAATGCAACTCTTTTTTTCCATTTAATTAAATTTAAATGAGGAAGCCATTGATTATTCATAACTTTGTGCATATATCTACTATGTACAGTCTAATGGAGTGAATACAGAAATGGCAGGTAGTTGAATGGATAGAGTGTTGGACTCTGAATCAGGGAGTCTTAGATTCAAATCTTATTCTTGACATTTACTAGCTGGTTGACTTCTGGTTCCAAATCTATGATTGTCCCTGTTGAAATTTTTCTCTGTATTTGAGACCTGACTGAATTAGGATCATTTCCATGAAGCCCTCCCTGATTCCCCGTTCTCTTCCCCCCACCCCACCCCAAACACATTTATTCCCATTTTACACTTAAGCTTTAGGTGATCTGTTCATACTTGAATTTCCCACCCCAGTTTGTTTCTTCCTCTAATAGGCACTTACCTCAGGATTCTAGAGTCAGACCTGGATAGGACCTTAGAGGTCATCAAATTCAATCTCCTCATTTTCAAAAATGAGGAAATTGAGGGCCCCATTTTGTGTAAGGTCATTCAAAGAGTAAGTGAAAGATCTTGGGTCTTCTGACTGTGAATCTAACACTCTTCCTACTGCATTAGATTGTCTGTGTGTTTACTTTCTCTTCTCCAGATTATAAATTTCTTAGCAGAAAGGAAGAATATTTTGTAAATCTTAAAGCACTGTGGGAGGGGCGGCTAGGGGGCGTAGTGGATAAAGCACCGGCCTTGGAGTCAGGAGTACCTGGGTTTAAATCCGGTCTCAGACACTTAATAATTACCTAGTTGTGTGGCCTTGGGCAAGCCACTTAACCCCATTTGCCTTGCAAAAACCTAAAAATAAAAAAAGCACTGTGGGAGTATGTTATTATTTTTATTGTTTCATCTCTAGCACTCAGTATAGCAATGGAGCAGTTTCATAAATGTTCACTGAATTTAATTGAGTTAAGATGAATTAATTAATTAGGACTGGAATTCAGAACTAGAAGGGATCTGGAAGATCCAGTCCATTTATTTTACAGATGAGAAAACTGAGATTTAAAAAGATGGAGTAGGGGACAGCTAGGTGGTGCAGTGGATACAGCACTGGCCCTGGAGTCAGGAGTACCTGAGTTCAAATCCAGCCTTAGACACTTAATAATTGCCTAACTGTATGACCTTGGGCAAGTCACTTCACCCCATTTCTTTAAATAAATAAAAAGAAAATGATGGAGTAACCTATCCTAGGTCACATAGGTTAATTGACTTACTCATGGTCATACATGTATAGTCACAGGAACAGAAATATGAAAACTAAAAAGAACACTGGAGATCATCTATTATACTGCCTTAATTTGGAAAATGAAGAAATGAAGAACCAGAAAATTGGAGCAAATTGTCCTAAGTCTTACAAGTAATTAACAGCAGAGATAAACCATGACTGAATTGAAGTCATCACTCTTCTTCCTTTTTAGTCCCTAGGGTTTTCTAAAAATTCTTTTCATATTGAATCCTTCCCGTCATTTGCTTCTTATCCTATTATTTTAAAAAAAAAATCAGGCAGGGGAATGAGAAATGTACCAAGGGATGGTTGGGCTTAGTGAGCAGCAAGGCATTTGTTCAAGAAGTTTCAAAACTAATTAAAAAAAAACCCAGAATGCTATTTCTTGTTTCAGGAAGACAGTTGAAATATATTTCTGTCTCTTTCCAATTGCCAAGTGAAGCATAAACTCTGTTCAAAATATTAGCCCAAAGACTTTTTAAAAAATGTTGTGCCTTTGTGCTCACAAGGGAAATGTTTATAAATCTGTTGGTTATGTGCACTTTCACAGTTTGCATTGATGCTATTTTGTCAGCACATGAGTATCGAGTTCAAATTTGGCTTGAACAGCAAAGAAGAACCCACATTATTCTGCTGCTGTTGAAATTAGCAAGTTTGCTCATGGAAAGTGATGAAAAACTCTGGGAACCAAGGTCCAACTTCCCTATATCTCACATGCTGGTAAATATTCAGCTTTGTGATTACTTCGAAGCTTTGCACTTCATGTGATCCGAGTCTCAGAGCTAGACAAGCTCTCAAATGCTGACAATGATGAGGACCTCACTCCCAAATGAGATTAATCTACTAAAGTGAAATCTACCTCACTATAATTTCCAGTCCTTTCTTCTAGTATGGTCCACTTGGGTCAAGCAGAATAATTTGGATTCTTCTTTATTATGAAAACCCTTTGCATATTTGTTCCCCAATTTCTGTCATGAAATCTTCAGACTAAACAATCTTCATTTCTTCAGCAGATTCTCATGTGATTTTATTCTTATCCTGACTCTCAGTCCATTCCAGTTGGTTACTGGGCATCAATTGATGATTAGCATCAGTCTGTGTCAGCACCTTTGGGGCATAACCTTTCAGTTATCTCTGAATCTGCCTAAACATATTATCATCCAACCTACACACCTCCATCTGCTCCACAAAAATATGTTAGATTCCATCAAATGCCTTTATTAAATCCAGGTTTTCTATTTCTACAACATTCCATACTCCTCCAATCTCATAAATCTGACCAAAAAAAGCAAATCAGTTTGGTCTGGCATGATGTCATCTTAGTAAAACAATGCTGGTTTATAGTGATCTCTGTTTATCTTTCTAAGTGCTTATAAACTATGCATTTAATAATCTATTCTAAATTTTTCCTAGAACCAACAACCAATTTACTGACCTATCATTGATAGAATCAACCTTCTTCCCCACTTGAAAATCAGGAAACAATTCACTAATTTCCAGCTTTGTGTCCTCTCTTCTAATACTTCAGAGATCATAAGAATAATTAAAAAATTATATCTATAAATTTTGGAGGGGGAGGATTTGAAGTGTTATGTCCCTGAGCCAGAAAAATTTGAACTTATTCAGAGCAGCTGGGTATGGTTCTCTGGCTTAGATGCCCTCACCAATTTTTTATTCCTGTTCCTTGTTTGTTTTTCTAATCTGAAACTATTTTCTTTGACAGAAATGAAAACCAAGCAGCTCCCTGTCATCTCTCTATATGGCATCATTAAGTCAAGTAGTGGCCCATCCTTTTTTGGTTGTTGTCTATGGAACTAACATAGCTTCAGAAATTTTTTTTTGCTTTGATATTTTCAAGACTCCCCCCCCCCCATTTCATCTCTATCATGTCTCTATGTTGTCTCTATACTAGTTTTGTATTCCGTAACAAAGATTGGTCAGAAACAGGTCCAGAGATCAGATCCATAGAAATGTTCTTGTTGTTTAGTTGTTTCATTCATGTCCTTCTCTTTTTTATGCTATGTGGAGTTTTCTTGGCAAAGATCCTGGAATGATTTGCCATTTCCTTTTCCAGTTCATTTTACAGATGAGCAAACTGAGGCAAACAGGGTTAAATGACTTGCCAGGGTCTCACAACTAGTGAGGAACTGAGGCCAGCTTTGAACTCAGGAAGATGAGTCTTCCTGACTCCAGAATCAGTACTCTACCCACTGAGTTCATTGCTCCCCAGTAAAAGGCCACCCTCTTTTATTGCACCTTTTTGAAAGAAAAAATTTTCAATAAGGCAGCAGGTATTCTGTTAAGTAAAGTGCCCATCATTTTGCATGTCTTGTGTCCATGCCTGTCTGATGATGTGGATTGGAATTTCATTTCCTCAATCTGACTGAACAGTAAGAGAACCCTCCAGTGGTGTACTGTTTGTTCTGTTTTTTATTCTTGTGGTCTTCAGGATTCTTCATTCAATCGATCATAAATCATAGTTCCTTAGATTTACTTAACTAGTTCCTATAATACTGAAAAGAATCCTCACCCACACCAGTCTGAGCAAGTCAACTTACTGTTCACCAAGCATCAGGGACTGTATTAAATATTGAAAAAAAAGACCAATCTCCTTCCAAATTCAATAAAGGTCCTCCACAATCAGGATTTGAAACTAACAGTACCCAGAGCTTATTGGATCCCAGTCTTTCAGTTTGCACATGAGGAATCTGAGCTCAGAGAGTTTAAAAGATCTCCACAGTTACATGGGTAACATGTAGAATAACCACAAAGTTCAGATCTAATACTCTAGATCTAGTATCCTTTCTCCTGCACTGCTCTGGTTGATTCCAGTGTTGTTATTGTTCAATCATTCTCAGTGGTGTCCAACTCTTTGTGACCCCATTTGGTGTTTTCTTAGCAAAGATCCTGGAGAGGTTTGCCATTTCTTTCTCCAGCTCATTTGATAGATGAGGAAACTCAGACAAACAGGGTTAAGTGACTTGCCCACGATCAATCAGCTAAGCCCAGACAAATTCATAAAGATGAATTTTCCTGACTCCGGGCCTACCACTTTATCCACCATGCCACCTAGCTTCCCATGGCTCCAGCGTACTCCTCCCTTTAGCTCTTAACACATATTGCTTCTTCTGATGTACTCTGCAATTCAACTAATTGTCTCCTCTACCTATGTCTTATGGCTTCCTGCCCCTAGGCTTTGCTGATACTTTTCCATACCCCTGAACTACTCTCTCCTCATTTCCACCTTTTTAAGAAAAAGGATTATCTGCAGTAAACTTTGAAGGTGACGTATTGGTTGAATTATTTTGAAGTTTTTCATAACCTGTCCCCTTTCTACCTTCCCAAAACTTCCTATAGCTTACTGCCCTCCAATTTAGTCTACAATGATCCCACTACACTAGCCTGCTTGTAATTTCTCAAGCATGGTACTCCCATCTCCATGTTTTTGTATCAGCTGTCCCCCATGCCAAGGATTCTCTACCCCCTTCACCCTCTGCCTCTTAATTCCCAAGACAGCTCAAATCTTATTTTTTCAGGTACATTTTTCCTGGTCCTCCCTTTTCTCCCAAGCCCTATTCTACTACCACACTATACTGCTAGTGCTTTCACTCAGATAGTATCTGCAGCTTATACTGAATCTTTCTTGTATGTACATAGCTATTTTCCATGTTGTCTCCTGTATTGGAATGTAAGGCTTTTGAGGTCATAGTCTGTTTTTTGCTTTTGTTTGAACCCCCCCCCCCCAACAGTAATCATAATTCCTGGCAAGTTGGTGCTGAAAATAAATACTAAATGACTGATTGAATGACTTTTGAAGTAAAGAGGAATATTCTTACTTAATACTTCCTCTTTCCTTGTAAGCAGACTTTGGAACATATCTGTATTTAATTAGTTCATAGAATTCCTGTTGAAGAAACTCCCTTGCCTAGGGTCACACAATAAATATATCAAAAAGAACTTGAACTTTGGTCTCTGACTCAAAGGTTATTGTCTTCCTACCTATCCAAAGTGCCTCTCCTATCTGGATGATTAAGTAGTGAATATAGATCGAATACTTGGCAAACTTACCATTCCATCAGGAGGCTTCCTAATAGATGGAATAAGTTTGCATTTGAATTAACAGGCAGAGGTAACCTTATTGTTCCTGGGAGTCAACTTGTAAAAGACCTAAGTCAGTACAGTAGAAGAAGAGACAAGAGAAGATTCTCTTCTCTTGGGCCAGGCAGTATGTGGCTATATTAGCCTAGACAGATTTGCCAGTGCCAGAAGAAGCTAGCTAAGACTTAGGTTAGAAAACATAGGTGCAATTCTGTCTGGAGCTGGGTAGATATCTTACATACATATTTTGAATTACTGTATCTGGCATATTATTGCCAAATTTTTATATTCCCTTTTCCTTTATAAATAAACCCTAATGACATATTCTTGTGCTCTGGAATATATAGAAATCAGAACTAGAAAGGGAAATGATAGGTGGGGGCTAGAAATGGGCATCAACACAAAAATTGCAGGAGCTTGAAAAGGGTACAGTTAATGAGAATTTGCATACATTCAGAAATTGCAAAAGGTTACACAGTTAGAATAGTTTTGTAACTACTTTATTAAAGACATATAATATATATGTGCATATTTGTGAACATGTATTTTGTGGGGCTGGTCAATGAAAATTTAGTCCTTATGCAAGTTCTATCAGTTACCAGCTCCATTTCTTGCATCTCAGAAGGCTCTTATAACCTTTTGCAGTTCATGGGCCAAAACTTGGTTATTCCATCTCTGATTCTCCTTTACCTGAAATAAGGAAAGGATAAACTTACAGGGACAGAAGAAATAAGGATCACATTGTGACCACATGGGAGAGAGAGGGCTCTTGTCTCAAATGTTACCTGGTAAAAGTTATTTCATTTCTTTTGTCCTCTTATATGTATAATTAGCAGCCAATGGAAAGGTTTCTCAACATCATTTCAGTAAACACAGGAAAAAGTCATTGAATGTACATCCTCATATAGGGAAAGGGAAAATGTTCCTTTCTTTATATTTCTGGGAACAAGTTCACCAAGACTCCCCATAATTGTGCATACCTGATGGACTGGGTTGTCATTGTCCAGTTCCCCCATTAAATATATATGTGATCTTGGACAAGTCACGTAACCCACCACCACCTTGATTTCCCCATCAATAAAATAAAGAGGTTAAAAGAAGTGACATCTAAATTGTCTTTCAATTCTAAATTTGTCATCATAAGGTTATAGTGGGGAAAGAATCTCAGAGATCATCTGTTTCAAGTTCATTTACAGATGAAAAATCTAAAGATCAGATTGTTAAGTAACTTATCCAAGATTATAATAATATTGCTTGTCTTTCATTCTCAAAGAAGACTATGATACAAGGGAGGTGTTGCCACGACAAGCACATGAATTGGATTTGAGAGAGGAGGTGCTGAGCTAAGTCACCAGCCTCACTTTCTCCTCCAGAACCACCTGGGTCCAGGGGCCAGATATTATACTGGATGATTGGAGGTGGCCCTGGATATGAGGCAATCAGAGTTAATTGCCCAAGGTCACAAAGCTAGTAAATATCTGAGGTTGGATTCGAACTTCTGTCCTCCTGACTCCAAGACCAGTGCTTTATTGTGTAGGGAGCTAGAATCCGGCCTCTGACACTGTTTGTCCTGGCACAGAATAGAGGGCTGGGTCAGGAATCAGGAAGATTCATTTTCCTGAGTTCAAATCTAGTCTAAGACATATACTAACTATGTGACCCTGTACAAGTCACTTCACCCTGCTTGCCTCAGTTTCCTCATCTGTAAAATAAGCTCGAGAGAAAATGACAAACTACTCTAGTATTTTTGCCAAGAAAACTCAATGGATAGTATTGGTTTGCTATGGTCTTTGTGTCATGAAGAATTGGATCTGGATAACAACAACAATTCATATATTAATCAAAATAGATTAATAGATCAAAATAGAAATTGTTGGTGCAAACAAATAGAAGTAGAAGTAGAAGTTAGAAGTGACAGTAGTGTAAACATAAAGTTCATTAATGGATTTAGTATTTATTCTTTCCCACTGCATATTCCACATCTTTAGCCTTTCACATTCTTTTCATTTATTCATCCATTCAATGATCACTCAGATGTGAATAAAAGATGAACAAGAAATGGTCCCCTCAGTCAGAGAGTTTAGTCTAATATAGGAGATGAGATGTTCATAAATAACTCTATAATATCAGGAAGAATATGTTAAGTAAATAAAAAAGGACAAAGCAAATGTATTGAGTTCAGTGAGAAGAGAAATCACATCTGGCCTGCAGAATCAGTAAAGACCTCCTAGAGAAAGTGATATTTATTTTGGACCTTGAAGGATGGCTAAATTTTCAACAGAAATCATTTCAGAAAGGGGAATTGAAAGCACAGGACACAG
Source organism: Macrotis lagotis (assembly GCF_037893015.1). Lineage (NCBI taxonomy): Eukaryota > Metazoa > Chordata > Mammalia > Peramelemorphia > Peramelidae > Macrotis > Macrotis lagotis. The sequence goes on along the minus strand of NC_133658.1, from coordinate 399,798,112 downwards.
CATGGGTTATGTCATAAAGACAAGAAACCACAAGGCATGTTCATGGAAGAGGGAATCCAATTTGGCTGGAGTGCAGGGTGCATTCAAGGGTCGTACTGACAGATATGAAATGGAAAGACTAGGTGAGCTAGACATGGAAATCTTTGACTGCTGAGTTAAGAAGTAGCAGCTTATCCTCTAGACCAGTAGAAGTCCCTGAAGACTTTAAAGCAGGGGAGGGATGCAGAAGGAATATTCTTAAAGGGTCCAAAGAAACTGGGGACAAGGAGGAAGAGAGACCACTTAGGAGGCCAGGAATTCTGGAAAGAGTTGGTAAGGGTTTGAAATGCCTTGTGTAAGGGAAGAGGGACAAAGCATTAAGTAAATGTGAGTAAAGTGAGAAAACCAAGATAGATAGAGCTTAAGTAATTTACTCAGGGTCATACAGCTAGCAAGTATCTGAGGTTAGATTTGAACTCAGGAAGATGAATCTTCCTGATTCCAGGCCCTCCCTCTATGCTGTGCCACCTAGCTGCCCAGCCTTTAACAATCCATCTCTGCCCACCTCACAGAGCTGTTGAATGGGCAAATGGTGATGATTAGGAAAGGACATTGTATACTTCAAAGCAATACACATGTCAGTTATTATTGTTCCACTCTGATCATTTTTTAACTATAACATGTACTCTATGACATATTCTTCCACAGGACACTAATTTTAGGTCAATTGTTAGAAAAGTAAGTGTATGATGACAAAGTCTGTTTGACTTCTTTCTAAAAGTTGGTTTTTCCCTAGTTGCTCAATCTGTTACATGGTTGGTCCTGCATGGTGTATTCTTACTATGGTCACTCAACAATCAAATTAAGTATAAAAGCAGAACTCTTGGTCATCCAAGGAAATGGTCAGCAGAAAGTTCCTCCAAACAGACCAGCTCATGATTTTTCAATGCTTCCTGATAAGAATGGAAAAAAAGCTGAAAGTTCCCACTTTACATCAATGAAATCACTATCCAACCTCTATTATCATTTATTTTTTTGACGACCTTGACAAACATCAATGAATAGATGGAGTTCTGCCAAATTCCTTTCCACATCTTTAACCAATATAGTACTGATACCTAAATTAGAAAGAAAACAGAAAGAAAATTACAGACCAATTTCCCTAATGAATATGGAAGCAAAAGTTTTAAATAAAATATTAGCACAGTCATTACAGCAAGTTATCACTAGAATAATACATTATGATCAAGTAGGATTTATACCAGGAACACAGGATTGATTCACTATTAGGAAAACTATCAGCATAATTGACCATATCAATAACAATCCTAACAAATTATATGATTATTTCAATAGATGCTGAAAAAGCTTTTCACAAAGTACAGCACCCATTCCTATTAAAAACACTAGAGAAGAGGCAGCTAGGAGGCGCATCAGATATAGTACTGGCCCTGGTGTCAGGAGTTCAAATGTGACCTCAGACACAATAATTATCTAGCTATGTGACTTTGGGCAAGTCACTTAACCCAGTGCCTTGCAAAAAAAAAAAAACCCCAACAACAAACAATCAAACAAAAAACTTTAGAGAGCATAGGAATAAATGCAATATTCTTTAAAATGATAAGCAATAACTACTTTAAAACCATCAACAAGCATTCTATAGAATGGGGATAAGCCAGAAGCATTCCTAATGAGATCAGGAGTGAAAAGGGTGCTTGATATCACTACAATTATTCAATATTGTATTAGAAATGTTAACTTTAGCAATGAGAAGAAAAATAAATTGAAGGGGTTAATAGAATAATAGAAAATTCTCATTCTTTGCAGATGATATGATAGTATACTTAGATAACCCTCAAAAAATCATGTAAAATTACTTGAAACAATTAGAAACTTTAGCGAAGCTACAGTATATAAATAAACCCACATAGATTATCAACATTTCTATATATTACTAACAAGCAGCAAGAGATAAGAGAAATTCCATTTAAAGCAACTATAGACAACATAAATGCCTGGGAGTCTACTAGGCAAGGCAAACTCAGAAACTGTATAAAAACAACTATAAAACAATTTTTCACACAAATAAAGCCAGATCTAAATTACTAGGCAAATTTTTATTGCTCATGGGTAGGCTGAACTAATGTAATAAAAGTGACAATTATATCTAAATTAAATTATTTTTTCAGTGTTATACCAAACAAACTTCCAAAAAAATGACTTTGTTTTGTTTGTTTGTTTGTTTGTTTGTTTTTTGGTAAGGCAATGGGGTTAAGTGACTTGCCCAAGATCACACAGCTAGGTAATTATTAAGTGTCAGAGGCTGCAGGTCATTCTGACTCCAGGTCCAGTGCTCTACTTCGCCACCTAGCTGTTCCCCAAAAAACGTCTTGAGCTAGAAAAAATAGTAACTAAATTCATATGGAGGACCAAAAGGTCAAGAATATCAAGGGAATTAATGATAAAAATTGCAAAGGTAGGTGACCTAACCATACTAGTTCTAAAATTATTTATAAAGCATCAATCATCAAAACTGTTTGGAACTGGTTAAGAAATAGAGTAGTAGACCAGTGGAATAGAATAGATGCACTACTTAACCCCATTTGCTTTACAAAAAAAAAATGGGGCAACTAGGTGGCGCAGTGGATAAAGCACTGGCCCTGGAGTCAGGAGTACCTGGGTTCAAATCCAGTCTCAGATACTTAATAATTACCTAGCCGTGTGGCCTTGGGAAAGCCACTTAACCCCATTTGCCTTTCAAAAAAAAAAAAGATGCAAAAGAAACAGTGGTAAATGGCTATAATAATCTGCTCTTTGATAAACCCAAAGATTCTAGCTTCTAGGATAAGAAATCATTCTTTGATGAAAACTCCTGGAAGTATAATATGGCAGAAACTAGACCAATATCTCATACCCTATACCAAGATAAGGTCAAAATGGGTACGGGATTTAGACTTAAAAGGAGAATAAGGAATAGTCAGATCTATGGAAAGGGGAGCAGTTTATGACTAAACAGAGAACATTCTTAAATGCAAAAACAGATAATTTAGATTACATTAAATTGAAAAGGTTTTGCACAAATAAAACCAATGTAGCCAAGATTAAAAAGAAGGCAATAAGTTGGAAAACAATTTTTACAACTGTTTTTTCTGACAAAAGATTCATTTCTGAAATAGAAAACTGAGTCGTTTATAAGAATACAAGTCATTGCCCAGTTGATTAATGATCAAAGGATATGAAAAGGCAATTCTTCTGAAATGAAAAAATTAAAGCTATTTATAGCCATATAGAAAAATTCTGTAAATCATTATTGATGAGAAAAATACAAATTCAAACAACTCTGAAGTACCATCTCACACCTATCAGATTGGCCGATATGACTAAAAAGGAAAATGATCAGTGTTAGAGGAGATGTGGGAAAACTGGGACACTAATGCATTGTTAGTGGAGTTGTAAACTGATCCCATCTTTCTGGAGAGCAATTTGGAATTATGCCCAAAGGGCAATAACACTGCATACCTTTGATCAACAATTCCACTAGTAGAACTGTATCCCAAAGAGATTGTGGAAAAGGGTGAAATAAATCCCACATGTACAAAAATATTTATAGCAACTCTTTTCATAATGGCAAAAAAATTGAAAATTTGGGGGATACCCATCAACTGAGGAATAGCTGAATATAATATGGTATATGAATATGATGGAACACTATAAGATTTTGTAAGAAATAGTGAGGGATGGGACTTCAGAATAACCTGGAAAGACTTGCATGAACTAATGCTGAGTGAAGTGAGCAAAACTAGAAGAATATTTTTTCTTTTAGATTTTTCAAGGCAGTGGGGTTAAGTGGCTTGCCCAAGGCCACATGGCTAGGTAATTATTAAGTGTCTGAGGTCGGATTTGAACCCAGGTACTCCTGACTCCAAGGCCGGTGCTCTATCCACTGTGCCACCTAGCCACCCCTTGAACTAGAATATTATACACACTAACAGCAACATTGGGTGATGATCAGCTATGATGCACTTGTTCATTTTAGCAGCACTATAATCAAAGACAATTCTAAAAGATGTGTGGGGAAAAATACCATCCATCTCCAGAGAAGCAACTGTGGAGTTTAAATGAAGATCAAAGCATACTATCTTCAATTTTTAAAACTACTTTTATGCAGTTTGTTTTTTAAGTGTATATTAAATTTAGCATGATGATAACAAAACTTCCCTGGTTATCTTTTGCCCCCTTCTGAATTTCCTTTCTCTTTCATTAAATATCTCACCAATAAGCTTTTCTTCTTTTGCATTTTTATCACTGTGCCAATTATCATTCTCTCCCCCCCACAATTAAAAAACCCTCAGTTTTATCTCATAAGTATAGTTAAGCAAACCAGATCACATAATGACTGTGTATGAAAGTGTATGGCCCATTTCACATCTTTAGACTACCTCTTCTCTGTCAAGAAGTGGGAATGCTTTCTCCTCAGTCTTCTGAAGTTATGAATGGTCATTGGAGTTCTTTCAAAGTTCTTTTCCTTTATACACACACACACACACACACACACACACACACACACACACACACACACATACACACACTCAGAGATAGATATAGTCTTCCTATATCTGTTCATTTCACTCTGGGCCAGTTCTTACAAGTGTTCACAGGTTTCTCTAAGTCAGTCCCTTTTGTCATTTATTATGGAATATTATTGTGGAATTATTATTATAATTATGGAATAATATTCTCTTACAATGTATATATCATGATTTGTTCAGCTATTCTTCAGCTGATAGGCACCCATTTTATTTCCAGTCCTTTGCATTTTGGTATTCTATTATGACCAGTTTTTTCAGAAAGGGATACTTGAAAATCCTTTATCTTATTAAAGATCCACTTTTTTCTTTTAGTAGTATACTTAACTTGGCAAGGTTTTTACCTTGGTGGTAAGTATTTTTCCTTTGCCATATAGTATTCCAAGATTTCCTCTCTTTCATAGTAGTCACAACATAGTTTTATGTGATCTTAACTATTTCTTGCTGTCTATGTGTGCTATGTTGTTGTGGGTTTTCTTCCCACCCTGATCTGAAAGTTCTTAATTTTGGCTATCATATCCCTGGGTATTTTCAATTTAAAGTTTCTTTCAGGAGAAGACTTAAATTCTATTTTCACTTATCCCTCTGTTTCTACTAAGCAGTTTTTTATATTCTATATTTTATATTTATAAATTACATTTATGTATTTAAAATTTCTGTCTAAATTATACACATGGTTTATATTTTATATTATAAGATAGAGATAATTTTATTTTATGTCTTGAAATATGATGCTCATGTTTTTATTAGGTCATGGGTTTCAGGGAGTCTGAAGATTTTTAAATTATCTCTTGGAGATAGAAATGTTGATGGTTTTATATAGATTGGACTGTTTTTCCTTTAAAACAAACTATCCTCAAGGTCATCATTGTTTTGACTTCCTTGCTGCCAAGATATAAAAAGCCCTGCCTCCCCTTTTATGGTGACTTTGTGTTGGAGATTTTAGTGGAATTCCAATTGCCTTTCAGAAATGCCTTTTGGATCCAGTGCAGAGGTGGAAAAGCATAGTATTTTTACTGAATTGTATAGTTTTAAATCTTAACTAAAGTTATTTTTATCATATTTTCATGGTTCATGAGTGTTTCATTGCATTCTAATTCTGATCCTAAATCACTGGACTGGCCTGAGTTGACCTAGTTCAGAATACTCTTTCTAATCTGTTTTCTGAGTACATTTTTTTTTTTACTTCATGATCTTCTAATTTTAATATTTCTTATTTTGTGGAGTATTTGAATTATGTTTACTCCATTCTGTCTTTCAAGGGCCTACTACATTATTTATTATAAACTTTCCATCTTCTGATTTGTTATGGAAGTTAGAAGATTCTATGTAAAGAGTGTTGAGCCTGGGGGTGACTAGGTGGCGCAGTGGATAGGAGGCCCTGGAGTCAGGAGTACCTGAGTTCAAATGTGGTCTCAGACACTTAATAATTACCTAGCTATGTGGCCTTGGGCAAGCCACTTAATCTCATTGCCTTGCAAAACAAAACAAAACAAAACTAAACTAAACTAAACTAAAGAAAAAGTGCTTGGCCTGGAATTGGGAAATTATGAGTTTAAATGTGGTCTTAGATACTTAATATTTGTATGACCCTAGGCAAGTCACTTGCTATTTACTTCAACTTCCTCAACTATAAGATATGAATAATAATAGCCCCTACCTCCTGGGGTTTTTATGAGGATCAAATGAGAAAATATGTATAAAGCACTAAACCCAGGATCCATCCCAGCAGAGCAGATACCCTATGAAACTTTATCCCTTTCCTCTTTTCCCTCTGTTTTAGTTATTTATTCTCCTTCAGCAGATGTTTTCCTAAAGAGTTCAATTTCAATTTCAATTTCTTTAAATTTCAGTTTAAATTTCTTGTTTCATTTCTTCCTTCAGTTCTTGGAGTCCTCATAATCAAGCCATTCTTCTCCCTTCCCTCAATACCCTACCTCTACCCCCTCCGCCATCTCTCCCAGGTTCACCTTGTATTTGTGATAGAGTGAATCTCTTCTCCTATATTTGCCTGTTGGACTTCTCTTCATCCATAATAACTTATCACCATATTTAGAGTTTTCTTTTATTTACTCATAGTACCAATTTTAGTAAACTATGTAGGACCTTATACAAGGACCAAGTTCCTAGCTTCCCACACTCTTGGATGGGATAGACAAGACATAATTAGTCTTGTAGCCTGTTTAAATCTGAATGCTCTAATGCTGGGTTTTTTTTTTTTGGTTGGATGGAGTAACTGGTTCTTGGTACCCCTTCCTACTCTCTTCTGCAATCTTGGCATTAGATGAGGATCTAGGTCCAGGACTGAGCCCAGCCTCTGTTCCTGCTGCACTCATTGGCTTCTTCCTCCATCTCCTTATTGGCTTCCTCCCTGTCTCTTTCCCCTCTTTTTTGTGAAGTCCTAAACAAGAAACTAACTTCATTCTCTATTTTCAGCAATTTTAGTATTTAACATTTCTCTCTTCAGATCTTAGTTGACCTAATTTATATAAATTCTTCTTGGAGTTAGGCCTTCTGAGTCTTGTCTATAGTTCTAGGAAATCCAGACATTTCCAATCAAATGCCATTGTAGATAATTTCTCTCTAACCTTTGACTGCTCCAGTGATCTACTTCTAATTATATGCTTATATTTATCAAAGGAAATGTCCTATTTGCCTTCCTTAGTTCCTTGTCCTAAGTGGCAAAAGTAAGACAGTAAGAGGGAAAATGAGATAACCATGTTGCAGATGATGAAAGAATTTCACTGAGTTAACATGAAGGATTGATGTAGGTCGAGTCATGGGACTTCAATTATACTTCCATAGCTGCATGTCCAGGGATAAATCACTTAATTTATCTGATCCTCAATTTCCTCATCTGTAAAATGCAGATAATAAAACTTCTATTACCTCCTTCCTAGGGTTAATGTGAAGGTAATGTGTATAAAAGTAATATGTATAGAAGGTAATGTGTATAAAACAATTTGTAAAACAAAGATTAAGGTTATCTAGGCAGCAGATAAGAGTGCTGGCCCTGGGGTCAGGAAGACTCATATTCCTGAATTCAAATGTGACTTTAGTCTCTTACTAACTGTATGATCCTGGATACGTCACTTAATCCTGCTTACCTCAGTTCCTTATCTGTAACATGATCTGGAAAAGGAAATGGCAAACCTCTCCTATATCCAACCAAGAAAACCCAAATGGGGTAGCAAAGATTTGAAAACGACTGTACAACTCCAAAATAAATAATATTCTTCAAGTGTGAGCTGCTGTCATTATTATTGTTGCTATTATTTTTAACTGAATTATTTAGAGAAGAGCCTTGATAAAGTACCTTACATTACTAGCACTTTTCCATTCCATTCCTTGCCCAGATATGATTCCCTCTCTTCTAATATCAATCAAACTCTTGCTTTTGGGGATTATGTCAGGTGTTTAGTAGGCATGGCATCTCCTAACTTCATCTCCAGATACTAGGGAAATGCTTCCAATGTGTGCCCTTCCCATGAGGGTCAGAAGTTCATAACCATGTGTTCAGAATGTTTATTTCGATTCTGGAAAAAAAATAAGTCTTTGGGATGGGCAAGTTTTTCTCTCCAGGAGATTTAGCATTCTCCACATGTCTTAAGCTCACCATCCTGGCAATATGAACATGACCTCAATGGACTCTGGCTGAAATATTTCCACTCTTTTCCAGGTTAACGAAATCTATCATGATGAGTCATTGGGAGCCCACATCAATGTTGTTCTGGTGCGGATAATCCTATTAAGTTATGGAAAGGTAAGCAATGGAGATTTAAAATCATTAATCTGAGGGCCAGCTAAATGGGTAAAGATGGATGTTTATGATTTGTTCTATTCATCAAGAACAAGAACATTAATGTCTTTCTGAATGCCTTCTGTGGCCAGAGTTAAGGACCCTGTACCTGATTAAGACCTCACTAAACCCAAAAATCTAAACCAGACTAATTTGCTGGGCAGCCTCTTTGTTTCTCTCTTTCTAAGCTGTTTCTTGCTTCATAGCAACCATAGCATCAATCTCTTCCACCTCCAGACTTAGCTAATGTCTTCAGCTGAAGAAATGTCATGCCTTTTTTAGAAAAAGGCAGTGACCTTGAACCTAAGGTTGGTACAGTGACTTGAACAAGGTCATTGAAACATTCAAATGATTCTGTGGTCTTACCAATTTGGGTGCTTTTTCTAATGATGCAGTTGGCAATCCCCCCGCCCACACCTCTCCATTTTCTGCAACTCTTGTCCACATTCTCTCCATAAGTTATACTGGTGGCTTTCCTCAATTTATTTTGGCTTTGACTCTAGCAGCAGGCTGAGTCTGCTTTCTGAATATCAGCCTAGCTAAGTAAGGAGAAGCTTATCTCCTGTATAGATTATCCACTTGGTAATTCTTTCTTTGACCAAGCTCACCAAACCTGTAATAAATAACAAGCTTCAAAGTCAGATCCTGACTGTAAATCTACTACATGACTTTTTAGATCCCAATAGGACAGTCTGCTGAACACTACACAACAACTGTCCCTAAGAAGTTCTCATTCAAAGAATTTGCCTTTTCAAACGATTAGGATATATACACTTACTTTTTAGCTTCTCCTAACAAGTTTCTCTTTGCTGAGATATGAAAATACAGCTTGAAGATTCAAATGTATTTTAGACAGGCTCTCTTTTAAAGAAGTCAGAATAGAATTTGCACTCTTTCATTAATGTCTACTCCCAAGCTGCCTTATGGCCTATATGCTCAGATACCCAGACCTCCACAAGCTTGGAGTAGACACCCCCTAACTCACCAACAAATTTGAGATCCATTGGTTACCCTCAACTTTCAAGACAGTTTATCAGGGTGTGGCTGATATAGATTCTACAGCTTCTTAGAGTCATGGGTGAAAGCTGAATGCTAAGTAGACACCAAAAGTGGATAAGCATGACAGCCTTGACACAACTGAGGATGCTACTGAAGCCATGCCATGCAATGAAAATTAAAAGAACAATTTAGTTACTAATTTGTTTACCGAAGTCCAGAACAATTGAGGTCAAAGTAACTATCACTAGATTTTTGTGATCAGATGATAAAGGTTTGGTGCCAGAGGAACACACCCAGACTATCTGTTAATGTGGGCAAGGATTGTGATCTGGGACCTGGGAACATTGTATTATGTAGAATGAAGTAACTGGAATCAAGAGAACTGTTATATAATAAACATATCATATAGATCTTAGAAAGACATAACTGATCAACATAGTAACCAACAATGATTCCAGAGGAACAATAATGATGTGTGCTACCCTCCTAACAGAGGGATGATGGATTCTAGATCCAAAATGAAATATACAGTTTTTAATAAGGCCAATATAGGAGTTTATTTTGTGTGACCATTCATCTTTATTACAACAGTATCATTTTTTAATTATTCACTGGGAAAAAGGGAAAGGGAAAAAACATATACTTGTCTATTTAAAAAAAAGCCCTTCCTATACCAGTGAAACATAGGTCCTTGAAGTATTTGAACTCATCAAGCAAAACTGGAGAGTTAAGTTTTAGATGAATTGATGCTTGGGGAAGAGCAGTACATGCAGGAGGGACCCCATTAATGAAAGATGAGTCAGCCTTGCTTTGCACATATTCATGTAAGCCTTTAAGTGTTTAATGAAGGTAACCAGTAATGACAGGGAGTTCAGCTTTCATATCACATTTGGGATGTCCTCATGACAGTTCATCAGACTGTCCTGTTGGGATTTAAAAAGTCTCATGTATTAGACAGGTTTCTGAGAAGAAGTGTTCGAGGACCTCTTACTTGATTATTTGATAGTCAGAAAAATTGAGGATTTGTATTTTAAGAGCTGGAACTTCAGGGGTTATTGGAATCTAACTCCAGTGCACTCCTAAGAACCCTCTCTTCCACACCCACGGTAGAAGCTTCTAAGGCATGTGATGTCAAAGCTTGCCAGAAGTAGGTGACTGTTTAATAACCCCAGCTTTGTAGAACTTCTCTCTCTTCTGCCTCATTGTCCCTAGCTTGTTCCTTTTCTTTCATCCATTTCTTGTGTTCTCAATCCCTGGAGCAGCTTTTAACCTGTGCTTCCTTTCATGTTTCTCTCCTCTATTTTCATCAATCCTCTTCCCTTTTTCCAGTTCTTTTGATCCATCCCTCTTCCTGTCTCTTTTTCATTCTTAGGTTTGGACTCTTTTCTGTCCTTCCTCTTCTTTCTTAGTCTATCAATGCCTTTATCTTCTTTTCTCTCTTTATTTCTCCATTCTGCTTCTTTTCTTTCCTTTCTCCTTAATCTCTCTTTTTCCTGATCCTTTAATTCTTCTGATTCTACTTTCCTCATTTTCATCTCTTTTTATTTTTTCCTTCTTTTCTTTTTTTTCTCTTTAAACTCCTGTTCTGTTGACACCCCGCCCCCAGCTTCTTTATCTTAATCCTACTTTACCCTTAACTGTCTCTACCCTTTACTCTCCCTAGGCATCTAGGTGGTTCAGTAGATAGTGTTTTGGAATCTGGAGTCAGGAAGACTTAAATTCAAATCCAGCTTCACACAATTTCTACCTTTGTGACCCTGACAATATTTGATCTGAGGTGCCTCAGTTTGCTCATAAAGTTTGCTTATAAAGCTGGGATAATAACACCTATCTTTCAAGGTTCTTAAGAGGATCAAATAAGATAATATTTGTAAAGCACCTAGCACAGTGCGTGGAACATACTAGATTGTTCTTTTAATTTTCATTGCATGGCATGGCTTCAGTAGCATCCTCAGTTGTGTCAAGGCTGCCATGCTTATCCACCTTTGGTGTCTACTTAGCATTCAGCTTTCACCCATGACTCTAAAAAGCTGTAGAATCTATATCAGCCTGATAAACTGTCTTGAAAAACTAGCTTGAGGGTAACCTCTGTTACCCAAATCTGTTGGTGAGTTAGGGGTTGTCTACTCCAAGCTTATGAAGACTTGCCCTACCAAAATGAGCAGATGAGAACAATTGTTCTAACAGCAATGAAAGTAGCTAAAGCTGGTGCTGCTGTGGAGCTCTTAGAGTTTGGTAAAACATCAGAGATGCCAAGATTATCCACTGTTTCCTGGGTCATCACTAGTCATCTTGACTTTTGTCTTGACACCAGACTTGCCGCATGAGTGAGGTTCATGACTTTGTGCAGCTCTGCCTCACTTAAATCCAATTCATGTGAGAGTCAAGACAGTATCCTACGATGTCATTGGTCCTCTACAAAAACAAAGGAGAAATAACAACCCAGTACAACATGGTAGGGGTATTGAATCCTCTGCCACTTCAGGACCTGATATACAGATAGGCTGATCTCTGGGATGGGTGACTCATCCATGATGATGTCACACCATACTAAAATGGGATATCATTAGGATCTGATACTGTCCTCACAATGTCCTTTGAAATAAAGATAAGTCCTGGTATAAGTTGACATTTAAATATGACAAAAACTCATCACAAGCAGACAGTGACTTGACCAAGGTCTTTTGAAATCCAAGTCTCTTAATTCACAGTTCAGTTCTTACTATTGTTAGCATAGCAAAAAAATAGTCTTCAGCTGTGGCACAGTAAGTAGAGTACTGGACCTGGAGGCAAGAAGACTCACCTTCTTGAGTTTAAAACTGGCCTCAAACACTACCCCTCAAACACTGACCCTGGACAAGTCACTTAACACAATATACCTCAGTTTCCTCATCTGTAAAATGAGTTACAGTACCTTTACCAAGATAATCCTTGAAGACTTAGTCTCAACTGAAAAGATTCAACAACAGCAACAAATTCATGGTACTCCAGAGTTTGAGGACCAAGATCATAGATTTAGAACTGATAGGAACCACAGTTTTTATTTAATCCAACCTCCTCATTTTAAAGATGAAGAAACTGAGTCTCAGAGAAGTAAAGTAACTTCTTAAGGTTTCAAAGCTAATAAGACAGAAGCAGAATTTGATCTCTGGTCTTCCAACTTCAGAGCTAGCATTATTTCCACTGGATCAGCCAAGCTTAGGAAATTGTTCAAGTGAGACTCCTGAAATGAAGAGTTAATATGAAGTCAGATGATCTTGATTCAAATTCTAACTCTATTACCTGAGTTACTTTAGGTAAACCACTAAGCCACCATGGGCTTTAGTTAACTCATCTAAAATTAAGGAATTGGATGAGGTAATTTCTGAAGTCCCCTCTAGCTCAGAGTCCTATAAACTATGAATGGAAAGGAAAGTAGCGTGGTCATGGTGACATTGTTAAATTCATAGTGATTCCATTCTACACTAGGTCTGGTTTTCTTATCAATACAAAAAAAAAGTAAATAAAAGGGAGGTAAGAACAAGGAATAACAGATGGATAGTGTTCCTTGTTGACACTCACAAAATGTTAGAGAATACCCTAAGCATATGATCTGGACCCTGAGGGTGAAGGATTTCTTGGGGGACATAGATAAGGCTGCACAGGATGAAATTATGGATAAACTGCAATGTGTACCAATGGAAAAAATATTCATGCTGAGGAAATCAAGGATTCATTGAGTTTCTACATAATAATGTCATATTTCTCTAGCACTTTAAATGTTTGCCTAAAGCACTTTCTTTTCAACAGTACCATGAAGTGTATAGGCTAAGTATTTTAAAATGTGGACAAAACTGTAATATAGGGGCATATAATGTGTGTGTATAAATATGTACATGCGGCACCTAGGTGGTACAATGGATAAAGTGTTGGCTCTGGAGTTAGGAAGACTCATCTTCATGAGCTCAAATCTGGTGTCCAGACACTTACTAACAGGACAAGTCACTTGACTCTGTTTGCCTCAGTTTTCTCATCTGCAAAATGAACTGGAGAAGTAATGACCAGCCACTACAGTATATCTGCCATGAAAATCCAAACAAGGTCACAAAGAGTTAGACATAACTGAAAACGACTAAACAATAATTATATGTATATCTCTGTGTGTAGATGTGTAACTGTCTGTTTTTATATGTCTAAGACTATGTCTGTGGGTCTACATCTTTGGGTGACCATGGGCAAAATGCTTCTATGAATCTCAATTTTCCCATCTGTAAAATGGAATTAATAACATTTGTAATACTTATCTTGAAGGACTGAGGCAATATTTGAATAAGATAATATATGTAATACACTTTGCAAACTTTAAAGATACACATGAGGGATAATTGTTATTATTATTCTTTCCATTTTATAGATGGGAAAGTTGGATTTCATATATATGTGTGGGTATATACAAATATGTTTTCATATATACTCACATATATAAATACAGATATACTTTCATATAAACACATATACATAAAATATTTTATACATATATATATATAAAAGTCAATAGTATTGATGTTTTATTTTGTTTTAATTTACCATAAAAGACTTTAAAAACTTAGTATAAAGTCTTCATTTTACAAGAAAGGAAGATGAGACCCCTTGCAAGTAAGGAAGGGATTTGTCAAAGACCACCCAAGCAACTCAGTGAGACTAGATTACATGGTTAGTAAGTATGTCAGACCCATGAGACAGAAAAGGGGAATTAGTGCTGCGGTGGAAGGGAAGGACCTTGGAGTCAGAAAACTCAGGCTCAACACCAGTTGCATGATTCTAGGCAAGATGCTTCACTTCCTGGAATTTTCACAAGATCTTAAATTTAGAACTAGAATAGGCCTCAGGGACCATTTTACAGATGAGAAAACTAAGGCTCAGGAAGGTTGACCTGCCCAAGATCACCCAACTAGTAAGCAACAGAGTCAGAATTTGAATCCAAGTCCTCTGATACTGGATTCACCAGTCTTTCTACTGTTTGATGCCTCTTTGGTCAACTGAAGGGGTTGAAGGAGATGATGTCTAAAGATTCCTTTCCCATGACAACCCTGTCTTAATCATGACTGAGTAGAATCATGGGTTTGAGTCTAAGCACAGCCTAACATTAAGCATCATGATACATATTTTACTCTGTGCAGTAAAAGCCTTAAATTCCATTCGCAGGCTCATAATAACCCACTCTGGGAGATAATTGGGAGTGTACATATGAGTGATGAACTGTTTTCCTTCCCACTTGTGACATGGCTCTAAGCTATTGCAAGTTTTTTCCTAAAACAACATTTCACTCCTTTAAGGGAAAAAAAAGATTCTTTTATGCAATATGTCATCAGCCAGCTAGGATAGCATAGGCAATATTGGAGGTTGCGTAGCAACTGGTTTTTCAATGGATTATTTGGGGAAGGAGCCACAGCCAGTGAACTATACTAGTTTTAAATATTTCTAGGACAAGAAAAAGGAAAATAAATATAAATCAGAAGTTTGGGATAATTGGAGAATGCCACAAAATGTCAGGCAAAGGGACCTTGCCTTAGCTTTATATCTCAAAATACCAGGTCAAAGCAAATTATTGAAAATCATTTTAATGAAATTGTTGTGTCCTAGCTGAGAATTACTTCTAGCCTGAGAAATTCACATTCATAAATGTCTCTAAGGTATGAGAGAAGAAGTGACCCAAGGGGCATATGTATGGAAAGGAAGCAAGGACTAGAATTCTAATTACCATTGTTCAGTTGGAGAAGAAGTTGTTGAAGGCCAAGTGAGGTAGTAAACTAAAAAGCAGAAAGGACCCTTGATGGTAGCAATAGACCTGAATTCTAACAATTGCTGTGCTGTAACTAACACCATATGACCTTAGTCAAGCATCTTCCCTCCTCATGGCCTCAGTTTCTTCCTCTGTAAAATGATAGGATTGACCTGGATGATCCCTAATGTCCTTTACAGGTCTAGCATTCTTTGAGTTTCTAGTATACTTAAACTTTAGTCCATGTATTCTTTGATCTGGTGTCACTGGTTTCCTCCTTCTTCCTCTCAGATGAAACTCTTATCTCTAGACTTGGCAAAGCCACTGGAGGGATGGGGCATTTTCTTCTCCAACTTATTTTATAGATGATGAAACTGAGGTAAACGGGGTTAAGTGACTTTCCCTGGGTCACACAGCTAGGAAATATCTGAGACCAGATTTAAACTCAGGAAAATAAGTCTTCCTGACTTTAAGCCCAGAATTCTATCCACTGGACCACCTTAGCTGCACTTGTCTTCTTAGTTTTTAAGGGCAATTTTTCTTTCTGGTCTTGGGACAGTTATTGTCTCTCCAACTAAGAGATGGTATTTTATCTCATGCTGATTTTTTATTTTCAGTTGACCTTATATTCTTTTTCTGTCTCTCTTAAAACCAAAATAAATGAAATCATTTTGAAAACAAACTTTTGACTTATGTAAAGGAAGGAAGGGTAAGATGTGCTAGAGCAGTGTTTTCTTTCAGTTCCTCAAATATGGAACTTCTTGTCCTGTTTCTCTGTCTTTGCATGGCCATCCCCAATGCTTGTTATACTTTTTCCTCACCTCTGCCTCACAGAATCACTTACTTTTAAGATATCCCTCCTAATCCCCCTCCTCCTAACTTCTTGTAGCCTCCCTCCTTAGACTGCCCTGTATTTATTTTCTGTGTATTCTGTACATATGTGTACATGTTGCCTCCAAGATAGATAGCCAGACAGTCAGACCCACAGACAGAAAAACAGAAAACTTACCATGAGCCCCAAACCAGTAAAAGGTGACAAGATAGTCTCTACACTCAAGGAACTTACATTCTAATAGATAAAAAAAATACATTGAAGGGGTATTGGAAAGCAAGAGTGGAGTAAAGGGAGTAGGGTAATGGGAAGATACTCATATGGGTCATAGAGAGAAGACTATAGGAAATAGCATGATAATTCCTGACAAAAATAGTGATAGTCTCAGGATGCAAACTGAGGCATATTTTTTGGACATGGCCAAAAGGGATATCTGTTTTGCTTGACTATGCATATTTGTTAAGGTAATTTTGTTTTTCTTTTTTTCTTTTTGACAGGGAGGGGGAGGAATGGAAGAGAGAGGAAACAACTTTTAATTGCTTTTCAAAAATTCAATTAAAAAAAAGCCATGGTGGCTAGGTTGCTGGCTAGATGAGATGAAAAGTTCACCTATCAGAGACCAAAGGAATCCATAGAGAAATCTTAGTTTCTAGGGTTGAAAATTATTGATAAACACAGATAAATGGAAAGATAATTTTTGGTATGTGGTTCCATCAAGTTATCAAATTTTAGAATAATAGAATACCACCAAAGAAGTAAAGAACCAAAACCCCTGAAAAAGGAGGTATTGGATCTCAGGTCAGGTCTTCCTGGTCAAGCAAGATCAAGGAGGATGGCTAGATGACCTCTAGGACTTTTCCCAACCCCAGTATACTATGAAATTTCTCCTTTGGATAACTCAACAGCCTGGCACCAATGTCCCCTCTTACAGCTAAGAATACAGACAAAATATAGGATAATGTATTACAATGAGCTGTCCAGATATTGGTGCTTCTAAATGAAGGAAATAATGGCTAAGGTTTAGATGACTTTGTCAAGTCCATGAACTGGATTCACAAGGGTATTCACCTGGGTTGTGTGTCCTTAACTACAGTTCTGGGCAGGTCAATCAGTCAATCAACAGGGTATTTCTATTATGCATTATGCTCCTCCTCAGTTTCTCAGTCCAGTTTGCAGATGTTGTTTGTTTCTGATGAATATCATAAAGCCTGAGTGATTACTTTGAATTTCTTTAAAGGATCATTTTTAGAGCTTAAAGTAACCTTAGAAATTATCTGACCTAACCTGCCTATTTTATTGATATGCTTTCTAAGGTCTATCAAGTTCCAGATAGCTAGATGGCACAGTGGATAGAATACAGGATTTGGAGTCAAGAAGATCCAACTTCTTAAATTCAAATCTGTCCTCAGACACTTAGTCACCATGTGATCCTGGATAAGTCACTTATCCCTTTATGCCTCAGTTTCCTCATTGTAAAACAAGCTGGAGAAAGAAAGGACAAATCACTCCAGTATCCTTGCCAGGAAAATCCCAAATGTAGTCACAAGGGTCAGACATGACTGAAACAACTGAACAATCAAGTTCCATTTACCTCACTTCTTTTGGCTCCTATTTCTTCCTCTGAAATATGATAGACTGGATGATTAGTTCTGTGACCCCTTCCAGTTCTAACATATGAATCTAATAAATACTCAACATCTTATTGGAATGACAAGAGATACACATCTGAAACATGTCCAAAGAGAACTATATTTTCTTCCTTTAGAAACTCTTCTCTCTTTCCAACTATCTTATTTCTCTTGAAAGCATCACCTTATGTCAGTCAACATGGTTCATAACCTCAGAGTCAGACTCATCCCTCTCACTCACCTCCCTATATCCAACTAGTGAGTAAGTCTTCTTGATTCTGCCTCCACAAGATCCCTCACATCCCTTTCATTCACATAAACACCATCTTAATTCACTTTTCACCTAGAAACAGCCTCCCAAATGGCTTTCCAAATTCTGGTTTCTTTTTTCCTCCACTAATCCTCCAAATTGCTTAGCAAAGTGGTATTTCTGATTAAGAAATTCAATGTCTCCCAGCTACCTCTAACTGGGATGAATGAATGAATAAACAAATGAAGTAATGAATTATTCTTAACCAGTTCCTCTCCTTTGCCTTCTATATCCAAGCACTGGTTTGTAAGATAAAATAGAAACTCTTCTCTTTGGCATTTAAGGCCCTTCACAAGCTGGCTGCCACTTACCTTTCTAGACATATTGCTCATTATTCTTCTTTGTGCAAGCTGCAGTCTGTACAGACTGACTTACTTACTGCTATATATGACATATAATCTTCCATCTCTGGGCCTTTGCACAGGTTTTTCCAGGAGCATATGAGGAATGCCCTCCTTTCTCACCACCACCTCATAGCTCCCTTTTATGATCATCTCAAATGCCAACATCAGGCCTGCCTTAATCCACAAGTTACTATTCCCTTTTCCTGTTCCTCTTCTCTGCTTGAAATTACCTTGTATTTATTATCTGTACACATGTCACCTTCCCCAGCAGAGTGTCAACTCCATGAGAACATGAATTAATTATTTTTGTCTTTATATTCTCAGTGTCTGGCACATACTTAGCCCTTAATAGATAATGGGTGAATGAGTGAATTAATGAAGAAATGAATTAATGAGTCTTTTTTTACTCTTTCCTTTGCCTTCCATATCCAGTCATTGACTTTTTAGTTCACACAGCTGTTACCATAGTTAAGGACCATATGACCTCTCATCTGGACTATTCTAGCACACTAATTGGTTTCTTAGCCTTTGGTCTCTCTTCTCCAATCTGTTGCTCCACACAGCTGCCAAATGATTATTCCAAAAACACAGATCTGACCATGTCACTCCCCTACTCAAAAATTTTTCAGTGACTCCCATTGTTGTCTCTAGAAATTAAATACAAAATCCTGAGGTTGTATTTAAAGTCCTCTGCAAGGTTGCACCTATTTACCTTTCTAGCCTTATTTCACTGTCCCAGTAAAAATGACCTCCTAGCTATTCCCTGCACACAATATGCCACCATCTGCTTCCATGCCTTTGCCTAAATGGTTCCCTTTGTCAAGAATATACTCCCTTCTCTTCTCTGCTTCCTACAGTTTTTTTCCCCTTAAAACACACCACCTTGAAGATAAGGCTTTTCCTCACTCCTTCTCCCCAGCTGTAATTGCACTCTCCCTCTTGAAATTACCTTGTGAGTAAATTATAAGTGAGTACTCACTTATCTCTATATGTATTTTATCCTACTAATAAAATGTGAGATCTCTGAAGGCAGGAATTATTTTTATTTTCCCTTTGAATTACTATGCTTTGCACATGTGTTCCTTTTTTTGATGATGGTTGTTAAATATTTATTGAATTGAATTGGAATTTGATGAATAGGCACACACCAGGCAGTATTTGATAATGTCATAGTTTCTGAGCTGGAATTGCTAATGTTGTGGTAAGGATCTCCAGAGAAATTGATGTGAACTGGAGTACTTAGGGAAAGCTTTAAGAAGGAGGTGAGGGGCAGCTTGGTGATATGACACGGTGGATAGAGCACTAGTCCTGGAGTCAGGAGGACCTGAGTTCAAATTTGGCCTCAGACACTTAGTAATTACTTAGCTGGGTGACCTTGAGCAAGTCACTTAACCCCATTGCCTTGCAAAAAAAAAAAAGAGGTAAAATTTGACCTCAGCTTTGAAGGATGGATATGGAAAGGTCACTAGGGAGGGAATTTCAAAGGGAAAAGTGAATAATTTCTTTTAGATTGCTAAAATGTTTAACAGTTTACAGAGAGTCTTCTCATCTCCTTTCTCACAACACCCCCTAAAACCTGGTGAGATAAGCAATAGTAAACTTTATTTTATAAATGAGAAAACTGAACCCCAGAAAAATGAAATTACTTGTCCAAGATCACATAGTGAATTAGTGGCTGAATTAGGATCAGAATTCTTTCTGCACTTCCCAAGCTGGGCTCTTTCTGCTGTACTAATCACCATGTCTTTTTGTCCTAGTCTTCCTATTTGCAAAGTCCCTTCCCTTTACAGAAAGTGGAGAGAGGAATCTGTGAGCTGCAAAAGATTAAACTCTCTGGGGACTACAAATGGGAAACGCTTCTAAATGCATATGAGTTCTTCTTTTGCAGTTCAAGCTCACACTAGCTATATGGAAGAGGCACCAGGGTTCAATTTCCAAGACTTGGATTTGTTTACTTCCATCTCCAGGAAAAAAAAAACAGAATATAACAAGACAGAGAAAATGGCGAAGACTCCATAGCCAAAATATTAGAAATCCCTCCAAAGGACAGAAAGAGCTGAGTTTTGCCTGTCAATGCAGTTACTGTGGAAACCACCCTCTGGGACCAGGGACTGATAGAGGCGGGGCTAGGTTTTATTGCTTGTCTAGTTCACTAAAGGGAAAAAATGGAACATAAATAATTCAGAACAATGTACAGTAAATAATGTCATATTGGAGTAATCTACAGAGTTTTGTATATAAGTCCTGATTTATTCATTTAAAAATTGAAAAGTCACTGGAGTGGGGTGGGGGTGTTGCTCATATAGTCCCCCAAACATTCATCTCACTATCTCTGCTGCTTTGATTCCTAACTTGTCTGTTTATATCATCAGCCTTGACTTTGGTGGGCACATCCTCTAGGGGAATGCTCTTTCTCTAGAATTCTGGTCACTAAGCACTGGGGTTAATTTCCAGAATATAGCTCTCTACTGTTGTGAGCCATTCATAGCAAGGACAAGAGGTGGTAAGCTCCCTACAAAGATGGGATTGGGGTGAGTGGTAAAGGCAAGCTGTTTAGCCAAGAAGGAGTGCTGGCACTCAGAATCCTCTACTAGCTGTGGGAGTTTGAGGATGCCATATCATCATAGGATTGTTTTGAGTAAAAGACCTATTTATAAATCATGAAAATAGTAATAGGTAATTTAAAGCTTCCAAGGTGCTTATTTCATTTTATTCAAGGCAAATAGCTTAAGTGATGTGTTCAGGGTAACACAGTTACTAAGGATTCAGACTCATACAGTATTCAAACTCAGATCTTCCTGACTTAAAATCTGGCACTCCATCTACTGTTCCACCTAGTTGACTCTATAAACCATCAAGAATTATATAATTATATATAATATGATTCTCATGGACCCAAGTGACATTGGAGGTGCACCAGTAGCATTAGGCTTTAGCATTAGGTATAAAAAAGGTGTGTGTACAGAACCTATTAGACTAATAAACTTTTGTGTGGGAGGGAGAGAATGGTTACATCTTTACATAGTTATCCTACATAGGAAAAACACAAGACAATAAGGAAGGAGAGGGAGAGAGAAGAATATACTCATTTTTGTTGGCTCTAGAATCACTAACCCAAACCAGGCAGTGTTGGTAACCTGTGCCTTCTCACCCTAGAAGCTCAGTCTCTAAATATATACTATATAGTATCAGATCATTATCTGCCATGCCCATGCTTTTATTTTCCTCCTAGAACATTAATGGTCAAGGGATCTAATTACGAATGATTAATATGATCCTATTTCATGTTTAAAAATTGATAGGGGGCAACTAGGTGGCTCATGGATAGAGCACTGGCCCTGAAGTCAAGAGGACCTGAGTTCAAATGTGACCTCAGACACTTAATAATTGTCTAGTTGTGGACCTTGGGAAAGTCACTTAACCTCATTGCCTTAAAAAATTTATAAAAACACACAAATTCATAGCACATTATTTAAGAAACTAAACAAGAAGACAGCCTGATAAATAAGCCCTCACTGTGCTTCATCCATACAAAATGAAGCAGATAGGCTCTTTTTTGTACATAGACTCTAATGAAACTCCTCTAGGTTCCACATAGAACCATGGTTCACAAACTTCCCACCAATGTGGGAAGTTAGATTGAAAGCTCTTTGAAAGCAGATAATACCATTTTTCATTTTGATTTGTGACAATGGTAAGAGCTGGGTGTTCACCTAAATATCCTAGGTGACATTGGAGGTGTACCAGTAGCATTAGCAACCTAGAATAACTTGTGTCCTGCTTTCTATAGATCTAGAAGAAGATATCTTAATTATGCTAGTAATTCATTCACCAATCAATTAATAAGCATCTATTAAGCACCTACTATTTGCTAGGCATTGACTAGACAAATACAAAGAATAAAACACTCTCTTCTCCCAGGTGGGAAATGGAAAATGTAATTTGACCCTTAGGCATAAGTATATTTTTTACCAGAAAGTAGTCAGTGCCTATAAGGGCTTCCCCAGAGGTTTCAGTAACCCAGCTGCTCACCAGAGAGCATTTATTTCAAAATATTCTTCCCTCTCACCTCCCTTAAACTCATCCTGATTCTCTTAGCCCATAAGCACTGTTCTGAGTTTAACCATGATATAGGGCTATGGACATGAAATATTACCCCCAATATAAAAAAAATAAAGTTCTAGGATTCCTATTTCCCACATGTGGAAAATATACTATTTTCCATTGGTTAAATTCTTTCATGAAACACTGACAATTGGCTTTTTAGTACCCACACGGTTTATTAAAACATAGTAAAACAAAATTGCAAAGAAACTACCAAACATTCCCCTCACATGGATGTGCTTTTAAACTTATTCATCTCCTTTACTATTTCCCACATAAAGAACTCAGAGGGAAAACCCCTCAGAGGTCAGTTCTGCAAACCAAAGAAAATCAAGGAGAACTTGGAGGACTTGGGCTTGGGATCCTTTTCTCATTCAAATCTGACCAGTTGTGAAGATTTTATAACAGTTTTCAGTCCAGGCTTGATCTATTTCTGCCTCAGTTTACTGCTCTTGGTTTTACATTTCCTTGGTTTCACCTTCCCTTCTGCAACACATTTCTGCAGTAACTGGCCCTACTCTTCCTTTGACAGTCTTAGCTCAAGCTGTAGCAATCTGGAATCAGAAGGTGATTGCCCAGAAATGAAGGCCATTGGTATTTTTATCTTCCATGGGTTACCATGCCCAAAGAATTCACACTTTAGTAACCCAACTTCTGCTTATGAGGTTCTGATACTTGGAAAGACTGACCCTTAGGTCACAGACACAATCTGTTGCATGAATGAGTTTAGCTCTTTTCCAGCTTGGCAGAATCTGCCAAATCATGTTCCTTCAGTATTTGTGGTCACCTCTTTGTTAAGAAAATTTTCAGGACTTTTGTATAGCGATTTCTGTTCAATAGAAGAAGAAAAGTTTAATAATCAAAACTCTGCTAAATTAGAATGTATTACCTCCATAAAGTATCTCATTTAGAGATATTCATTTAAAAACCGAATGACCCAATTGTTTGGGGGGTGTTGAGATGAGGTTCCTGCTCCAGTAGGAACAGGATGAGAATGCCCTAGAAGTCCCTGTCCGCTCTGAGGCTTGATAATTCTATGACTGCTTACTGACCTAATTCTATCCCTTCATTCTTCTTCCCTTAGAGTTTAAATCATAAGCTAACTGTGGGGTCTTTTAACAGAGGCAATGCCAATTCAGTGAGTCATGGTCCTTTTCAAGAAAAACAATAACTATGAGGTCCTAATGATAATATAAAAGTTCATCTTTATAAAGCACTTTGAGGTTTGCAGAACACTTTACTAAAATACATTATTTCAGTTTAGTCTTATAAAAATCCTATGAAGTAACTGCTGTTATTACCCCCATTTTAGAGAGGAGAAAGTCTAAGATTTGCAGGGTAATATAACTAATAAATGCTTGAGGTGAGATGTGAACCCAAGTCTTTTTGACTTGAAATCCTGGTATTTTAACCTTTGTTGTTGGAGTTGTTTCAGTTGTATTCAACTCTCTGGGGTTTTTTGGCAAAGATTCAGATGTGATTTGCCATTTTGTTCTCCAGCTCATTTGACAAATGAGGAAACTGAGGCAAACAGGACAAAGTGACTTGTCCACACAGCTAATATGTGTCTGAGGCCAGTTTGAACTCGGGACTTCCAGGTCTGGTGTTCTATCCACAACTCCACCTAGCTGCCCATTTTAACCTTTACTTGTGGTGATAGTTTAGTTTATCTCCTGATTATTTATGAAGAATTAAATAACCAGTGGTGTGATGACAAATTCTTAAAAGCTTCCTTTGCCAGGATTTGCATTCTTTTCAGAATCACTAAAGAGTTCCCTGGGTTTCGGCTTTAACACTTACCAGCCACATGGCCATGGACAACTAAATTTCTCTGAGGCTTAGAAAGACTGTAAATTGGGAATAATGTAAAAAAAAAAATATTTACACCTACTAATATTACAGAATTGTTGTGAGAAAAATACTTTGTAAACATCCCAGAACTATAATAATTTGAGTATTATTTTTTCCCAGACTGATGGCTGGAGGTTCCTGCCTACACTGACAATTAGCATGATTAATATATTGGCTCAGCAGTTCATCACATTCCTCCCTTTCCAAATATTTGAGTTTGATTTGCCATTTGTTGTTGGAATTCCATTTCTGGAGTCTTATTCAGTTAGCAAGCCAAGATACATTCCATTCATCTATCCATTAATTCATTCATTCAGCAAAGACTGAATTCCTCCTTTTGAAGAGTCAAATCCAGTAAAAAGAACTAGGATTTATAAAGCATCTACTATATGCTATTTGCTATATGTTACAAGTGCTTTACAGTTATATATTATCTCATTTGATCTGGAAAATATTATTTCATTTGATCCTCTCACTACCCCTGGTAAGGTGAGTATTATATTATACCACCATGGTAAGGTAAGTATTACATTATGATCCCCATTTTGCAGATAAGGAAACTGAGACAAACAAGGGCTAAGTAACTTTCCCAGGATCACTCAGGCAGTAGTAACTGTCTAAAACTGGATAACTCAGCTCTTCCTGACTCTGAAGTACCTAACTGCCTCATTCATTCAGGAAAGGCTGAATTTTTCCTTTATGTAGACTTGCTTTCTGAAGAATCCAGTCTAATCTGTTTCTCTTGAAATTTCTGACTCTTAAAATTATTTTAAGATCTTGACCATTTGAGAGTTAATTATATTATTGACAGAGAAGATACATGGTGGAAGCTGTTTGAAGAGACAATATTCTATAGAAAATAGAGTATACTAGACTTAATGACTAGAAGATGTAAGTTCAAATCTCAACCTCAGAAACTTTTCAGTTGACTGACCCTGAGCCTCTCTGTACTTCAGTTCCCTTATCATTAAATGAAGGCATTGAACCTGATCTTCCAGCTCTCAAAGTATGATTTTGTAATGTTATTGACTTCAGAAAGAATCATATGACCCTTCTTAGCAGTAAATTTATCCTTCTTTCATCAAAAAGAAATCATTGTTTAAAATTGTTCCTCAGAGGTCTCTGCTCATCAACTCAGTCCAGTTTAGGTCTTCCACATTGCAACTTTCCCCATTGCAGTTTCAATATGTCATAGGTTGACATAAGAAATTAAATGAGAATTTGGGAGGAGTTTTGTGGAAGCTGCAGATGACATGTGTAGGTCATCAGATGATACATCATAAGTGCATAAAATATGGGTATTTTATTATATATATACATATATATAAACATATTTTATCTTTCAGTACCACGATTATTCAGGCTTTTTCACCTCTGGCATGAAGGGAGAACCAAAAGATTTTTTTATTTTTATTTTTATTTTTTTAGTTTTTGCAAGGCAAAGGGGTTAAGTGGCTTGCCCAAGGCCACACGGCTAGGTAATTTGAACTCAGGTACTCCTGACTCTAGGGCCAGTGCTGTATACACTGCACCACCTAGCTGCCCCCAGAACCAAAAGATTTTGTGCAGATGTTCCAGATTGCAGGGTATCGTGAATAACCATACTACCCAAAATAACGATTCATATTGATTGGGTGGTGTCCAAACACATAGTAGCTTATAGATAAAGGAAGGCCACACTTTGGGGAGTAAGGGGAAGGGAGAAGGAAGTTATCCTGATAATGAAGATGTCATATGAGCCTTATGTTATCTTAGGTTAGGTGATTTGTTTTGATGAAAGAAAGGGATGATCCATTTTAGCTCATTTCAGTCACAAACTTTTATTGCAAACTAACTGCATAAAATCCTTTATTACTCAATGTTTTCTATTTCTGTGAAAGTCAGAGGGCCCTCTAGGACCAGAGAAATTACAAGGACCTTGATTCATTACCATAAATTTAGGGGAAGAAAAGAGCTAAAGGACAGGAGGCATCCACAAACAAAATCTGATCTCCCCTGATTTTCTTGGATGACTCCATCTCTGTTCCAGTGATTCACTTGAGTAAAAGTTGATGTAGCTTAGAACATTCCAGTGATTTAGACCCAACATACATATGATCATCAGTTCTGTTCAGCCACCTCTGCTTCCATATTGATCTAGATTTTAAATCTGAAAGCAACTTGAGAGACTATTTAATCCAATTCCCTAATTTGACAGATGAAGAAGCTGAGACTCAGAGAAATTAAATGATTTTCCAGGGTCACAGAGCTAGTTAAGTATCTGAGGCAGGTCTCCAAGTCCAGCATTCAAATCACTATATCACTCTGCCTGGTAGTGAGAAGATAGCAAAATGGGGGGCAGAGGATGATAGAAATCAGTTCTTAGACAATCTGTACATGCCAATTTAACTACCAGAATTCAGTGTGAGATCTTTGTCTAACAACTAATGAGCTGATATCACTATTGAAGGAACTGAACCGTATCTGTGTTGACATGCTCACTTTAAATGAAGACAGAAAACAATTGGCTGCATTTCCTTGAAGACAAAAAAATCACAGCCAAATGGAATTCTCTCAGGTTCTCCTCTGAGAGGCAAATAAGGATATTGACAGTTCCATCCCTGTATCTGCTTTGTACGAATCTGACTTTACCAATATATGGACCAGGTTTTCTCCTCTATTAAAATGTAAGCTTCTTGAGGACAGGGACCATTTTTACTTTTCCTTTGTATCCAAAGCACTGAGTATTTTGCCTGCCAAGTAGAGAGACATTGCAGCAAAAGGCAATGTTGGTATACTATATGAATTCATTTTGGAATGCTATAAGCAATATAGATAGATAGATAGATAGATAGATGGATAGATAGATAGATAGATAGATATGCAAAAACGAGGGAAAAGGCAGTGAAGGGAAAAATAAATTGTAGAAGTAGAGAAGTATAGGGGCACATAACAAAATGTACACAAAAGAAATCCATGCCAGAGGTAAACATTTAAAAGCACTTAGTGATCAAATCTTCATAATTATCATACTTATTATCATCATTATTAATCAAGGACACTTCTATAATACTTTAACATTACAAAATACTTCTAATATGGTATATCTTATTTACAGCTTAGGATAACCTTGTGAGAATGTTACCAGCCCTGTTTATATATATATTGCAGTTGAGGCTCAGAGAAGTTAAATCGCTTATTAATAGTTACACAGTTAATATGTATTTGAAGGAGGATTCAAATCCAGATCTTCCTAACTACAGATGAAACATTCTATCCACAGAAGGGAAAATTTTAAACTACCCTAAAATGTAGTATTATTAATGGAAAAAAGACTACCAAGAAGACATTAGAAGTAGCCAAAGGTCTACTTTTTCATCAGTTTAAAATCTTTATAGAAATATTTCTTATTCATTTAGTCAATAAGCATTTACTATGTTCCAGATATTACAATAAATATGTTCTAAGCATACAAAAAAGACAAAAACAATACCTGCCCTCAGGGAGCATATCATTATGTAAAACACTAAAAAGGAAAAGGCAGATTTCAGTAGATGATTTTCTCCCCCATATTCACAGTTACTTAAGGTACTAAAAGAGAGAGTATAAGATCATGCTGCATCTATTGTTGATGATTGATTGTAGAGGAAAATGAAACCTGAAAGACTGTGTTCTAATTAGGCATCCATTAAGGTTTCCTTGATAGACGGTTGCATATTTATTTGTAGTTGAACATAGTTGTTGTTTATATCAAACATGACATAAAACTTTTCCATAGCTGTTTGCTAGTGCATGAAAGATGGCCTGCCCAGAGGCCAAATAAAAGAAGGCAGGGTTGTCCCAATGCTCCTATTTGTGGATGGCAGTGTTATGATGCTAGAGAGTCCTGGTTCATGATAAGACCTCCTTAATAATCTGCAGGTTACTCAGAAGAGATAGACCTAGTAATCCACTCAGAAAAAAACCAAGTAGATAAAGAACACATAATTTACAAATTAGGTCATGCAAATGGATCATTGAGTTGGCCAACTTGCACATGGATCTTGAACAGGCCATTGTAGATGGACAAGGAGATTTAGGATTTTGTGCAGTACTTTCAGCAATCCCCATTTATTCCCAACCATGAAATCTCATCTTTTAAACACCATTGTCTTCCTAGGGATGATAGTGTCATGGCTATAAATGAGAAAATATTGCAGTCTCAGAAAAAATCAAAATTGTAAGTGATACAAAAGTTAAAAAAATACATGGTAGTTGTCAGTGGGCTACCATATATTACCAGTCATCCCTTGTATGAGACAAATGACATTAAAAAGTAAGAACATGGAGAACAAGAAAAGGAGAAGGGTCACCAAAATGGCTAGAATGAAAAGTAACAGATGGGTATCCTGTTGTTGCATTGGTATCCACGAAACATTAAATAAGCTGGTAGAAAGTCTTCTGCTCATTGAATGGAGCTTCAGTGGAGTATTTGTGAGATGATTATAAATAAGAAACACATTTTACCACACTGCATTCAGACTTGGTTCATTATGTCCCAGAAACCTCTTGATTCTGGAAGATCACTTCATCCCTGGAATTCACATTTCAGAAGTACCCTTTGTTCCTGCATTCCTTCTTTCTGATTGGGTGGCTCTTCCCATAAGAAGGGCACCCAAGTCATCTACCTCTTCATTTTTCACCAGGCTGCACTTCAGGAATTTTCCATCTTGTCCTTATTCCTGGGTACCCTCCCTTTTTATATATTATCTTCCCCCATTAGCATGGAAGGTACTTGAGGAAAAGAGCTGTCTTGTTTTTTGCCTGTATACATTGCATTTCTAGTGCTTGGCATAGTGCCTGGTGTGTACGTGCTTAATAAGTGTTTAGTGACTGACATACTCAGATGAGATGCCTTGGATGTTTTGTTACCTGTCCCAGTGGAAGAAATAGTCACATCAATAAGATTCACAGATGCATTGATGTATCCAAGTATAAAAGCTACAACCTACTTCTTCTCAGTAACCCAAGTTCTACTCACTGGGGTTAGACCAAAATAAGACTAATCACTTTTCCATATAACATCCCTTCAAATACTTGAAGCAATTTATCATGTCACCACTAATGTTTTCTTTTAGAAAAGACCAGGGAAACCAAAATCTATGTACTCATAATGATCAGTCTTGGCCCCAAAAAGAGACAAGGAGATTCATCTTCTTCTTGCCCTCAGGGACACCAAAGATTATGGGTAAAGAATGTTGTATACCCCAATCAGACAGGGGTCATTGCGTTCATTGATTTTGCTTAACTACTTTTTGTATCTTTTGTTTTTTGTGATGAGGGAAGACTTTGGAGGCGGGAGTGTGGGTGAAAGTATGTATCTGGAAACACAACATAAAAACAAAATAAATCAATAAACCTTAATTTAAAATACAAAAAAAGTAAAAGACTAAGCCAGGCATTGTTTATCAAGGAGGCCAGGAAAATGTTTTGACTGAAGCCTGGTATCTATCAGGGGAGAGGGAAGGACTATCTGC
Organism: Macrotis lagotis; assembly: GCF_037893015.1. Taxonomy (NCBI): domain Eukaryota; kingdom Metazoa; phylum Chordata; class Mammalia; order Peramelemorphia; family Peramelidae; genus Macrotis; species Macrotis lagotis. The sequence goes on along the minus strand of NC_133658.1, from coordinate 399,768,424 downwards.
ATGGATATACATGGAACTTTCTTTTAAATAACTTTGAAGGTTTTTTTTCCCCCTTCAAATAATTAATAAAGGCATAGAACCATAAAGCTTCTGGGAACACTAAAATATCATCTAGTCTAATCCCTTTATTTTATTGATATTGCCTAGAAAGTTTTAAGTGATATACCCAAGGAAAAGCTCTAGCAAAATTCTCTTTTAATATATCTTTAATTTTGCACAGATTCATTATTTTTTCTAATAATGAGCTCTAATGCTTATTGAAGTTCCTCAGTAGACAGTCTTCATTAGTTGCTCTGATAGAAAATTTCAAATCCTGTTGACCAACCAATAAAGCAGTGGGTCTTTCAGAATTTGGCTAGGTTAGTTTCTTTTTTTTCCCTTTAAAGAACATTTGATCCATGCATTAATTTTATAGATGGAAAGACTTATATGAAATGGTAAAGAGCAAAATGAGTAGAGCCAATAGCACTATTGGAGAAAGAGAAGGCATGGCAATTATTGAGGCATTTAGAAAATTTCAGTTTAAGGCAAAAAGACCTTTGCCCCATGGATAGGCGTTTAGCAGTGTGATAAAGAGAGAATGCTGGATATGAAGTCAGGAAGACTTGTGTTCAAATACTACCTCAATCACTTTCTATCTGTGTGACCATTAGGACTGCACACCTTTACCTGCCAGTGTTCTTTGACTAGTTGAATTCTTAACAACAAACTCATGGTCCCTTACTGGGTACATCTATACTAGGAGTCTATCAGTCTTCACAAGATAGGCCAGAACTTGCATTCTGCTGGAATACTTTCCAAGTATTCAGAGTCAATTACATGTTAAGACAAAGCTACAGAGGGAGAATTTTATATTGTGATTTTATTATATAGATAACACATATATATGCATAATATATGTATGTATATTCATTTATATTATTTATATTTAATATTTATTTATCATTTTATTTAATATTTCTAAATAAGTATTTATAATATCTATTTTATTTCAAATTTCTATATATTATACATTGTGGTTATACAATGTGGTTTTATATTTGTTAAATTTTCAAAGTGGGAAATATATAACTCTAGCTTATCTATAAAGTGAGAGACATGGATTTAATGGTAATGGTCTCTAAGCCCCTTCCAGTTCTAGATCTCTAATTCTTTGATCTTAGAATCCATTAGGAAGGTCTGTTGTGCAGAGGAGCATTTTGTCATTGATACTAAGCTCTTGGGGGTTTTTTCCTTGTTGTTCCCTTGGTTCAGTGGTATCTAAGACTTTGTGACCCATTTGAGGTTTTTTGACAGAAATACTGGAGTAATTTGTTTCTCCTACTCTAACTCATTTCACATATGAAAAAACTGAAACAAAGTTAAGTGACTTGCTCAGGGTCACACAGTTTGTAAGTGTGTGAAGGCAGGATTTGAACTCAGGAAGATATGTTTTCCAGACTGCAGGCCTAGTACTTCATCCACTCTGCCACCTAGCTGACATTTTTTCCCTTTCCCTTTGTCTTTTCCCACTCCCAATTCTAAGGGACTATTGGTGTGCAATTTAAGTTCCTTGAGGGCTCAAATTGTTTCCTTTTTGCTCACATATTTCATAGCATGGAGCTGTAAACACAGTAAATACTTAATGAATACATACTGAATTGGACTGATCACATTTATCATCCATACTCTTGACCCTTGAAATATAGATATACAGAAGATTCCTAAGAATAGAAGTTCAGGCTGAGTGAGGATGTAATGTCTAAAATTAGTAGCTCAAGTGAAGGGGGTTGCTAGGAGTTGGGAATGCTTTATGATCTTAGTAATTTTTTTGCTAATGAAATGGTCCAAGGTTTATTGGACCTTTAACAACCCAAGACAAGGACAGATTTTTGTGGTAAAACCTGCAGAATGTGAACATCTCATTTTGTTCCCAATACCCCAGTCCTGATCTTTCTGGCTTAGCAATGAGCTTCATGAAAAATGAATAAATTGGCCATGAGGTCATGAACAAAGCAATTATTTCTGTTCTCAAATCCTAAAACCTATGGCTTCTTGGATCTTAGAAAAAAACTAGATCACATTAAAAAATCTGGCGGTTTATATTTTCAAGTGTATTGAAAATTAATTATGTGACACTTTTCATTTGCTTTTAACAAAAAGTAATATCAATTGGGGTATGAATGAACAAACTGTGAGTAATGGAAGTAATAGGATATTGCTGTGCTATATGAAACTGAATTTGAGGATTTTGGAGAAACATGAGAAGAAGTGGAAGAACTGATACACAGTAAAGTAAGCAAGAACAGAACAGCACAATGACAATAATAATGTAAGCAAAATCAACTCCAAAAGTTGAAATTTAATTAATTGGACTCATACTAGCTGTATGACCCTGGGACTAACCCTGTTGCCTTCAATTTCTTCATCTGTAAAATGATCAGGTGAGGGAAATACCAAACCACTCCAGTACCTCTACCAAGAAAGTCCAAAATGGGGACATAAAAGAGTCAAATACTTCTGAAAAAATGAGTGAAAACTGAAAGCATAAGTGATTGTAAATTATAATGTTCTCTGGGTGGCTAGGTGGCATAGTGGATAAAGCACCGGCCTGGAGTCAGGAGTACCTGGGTTCAAATCTGGTCTCAGACACTTAATAACTACCTAGCTGTGTGGCCTTGGGCAAGCCACTTAACCCCGCTTGCCTTGCAAAAACCTAAAAACAAATTTATAATGATCTCTGATCACAAAATACTTCTTAATAGAGAAACTGAGAACTTTAGATGAGGAATAAGGAGAATTTGTCTTGAAGGCAAGAAGAGAAAGCATTCCATCCCTGGGAAACACTCAGTGAAAAGGAATGATATCAAGAAATGGTGAGTTTTAATTATTCTGGCTTTATCCTGAGCCCTACACTGGGAAATAATAATCCTATGTCTCTTTTTCTTCTGAATGAAGTTGTGGAGTACTCCCAAACACAGCTCATCTCTCCACCTTGCAAGACCAATGTGATTGGGACCAATAGACAAACAATAAAAATAGTAGCCTAGGTAATTTATACCCTTGTACCCAATACAAAGGAGAGGCAGAAGAAGAATAGCTTCAGTCAAAAGGAAAAAGAGATTCATTAGTACACTTGAGTGTAGATAGACTTGCCACTCCAAATTGAGGCATGAATTTGTGGACATTGAAAGAAGGGTATTTTTTTGAAAAGCCCTTCTAAGGGGCAGCTAGGTAGTGTAGCAGTATTTAGAGCACTGACCCTGGAGTCAGAAGGACCTGAGTTCAAATTTGGCCTCAATAACTTAATAATTACCTAGCTGTGTGACCTTGGGCAAGTCACTTAACCCCCATAGCCTTGCAAAAACAAAAAAAACCAAAAAAATGAAAAGCCTTTCTAAATAGGTTATGGTTTAACATATTTTCTGTATCAATAAAAAACACATTCATCTAGATACACTGTCAAACCTCACTAGTTCAGGGAATGAGTGTCCATTAGGAATCAAAGATTATTGAAAAGATTCCATTGTCAATTACTCATAAGATAAGGTATAAATCACCCTTGATAAGAAAATGAGTTGTTACTAAAAAAAAATTCGTATGGGCTTCCATTATAATATTTCACCACTTCAGGAGTTTATAATTTCTCCCTAACCAACATAGATCCAATTTCTTCAGGCCTTAGTAAGTGGTTTCAGGTGTTTCTAACTCACTCCTTCCTAAAAAAAAATCATCATTGCATCATCATCATCATCATCATCATCAAAGCTCATTTCTATATAGAACTTTAAAGTTTGCAAAGCATTTTATAAATATTATCTGTCATCATCTTCAAAATAACACTGTGAAGTAAGCATCTGATTGTCCCTATTTTTTAACTGAGGAAAATAAATCCAAGCGAGATTAATTGACTTAGGGTCATAACCATGTATTTCCAAGGTTGAATTTGAAGTCAAGTTCCTGTCTTCAAATCCATGGCTTCATCCATTGCATCACCTAGCTTCTTGGTGCTAAACCTCTACATTTTTCTAAGTTAAATTATTCACAGCTCCAAGTGACAGACTCATTTTCCCTCACCAAACTTGTACTCAAAGAACTGTACAAGCTTTTATATTACTGGTATAGTGTCTAAAAAACAGTAGCTAATTCCAGGGCATGGCAAGTTATTTGGAAGAGATATATTTATAAATAAGATCTGAATGTTTGTAAAGGAAGAATAATTTCTAATATTTTATGTCATAATTCAACAGTGCCATTATGGATTGAGGTGGAGTTAGAGGTGCATCAATCATTCCCTCAGTATATCTAAGAGTTAAGTGAAAATGGATAAGATAAGGCCATAACAGAATACTTCAATAAAGGGAAGTGTAGGGATCATAAAATGTTTGCAATAGTATATACAAAGTGATAATGGGGGCAAGAGAAGGGGAGCTCCTCTCCAGGGTGGAGGAAGGAAAAATCACACTCATTTTAAGTGGAATCTTGGAGAGATAAAAGCTAGGTTTTAATGAAAAGTTTCTTAACCTAGAATCTGTGAATAAGTTTTTAATATTTTTAATAAGACAGCTAGGTAGTACAATGGATAGAGTACCAGGCCTGGAGTCAGGAAGATCTGAGTTCAAATTTGGCCTTAGATGCTTAGCAATTATGTGATCCTGGACAAGTGATTTACCCTTTTTGCCATAGTTTCCACATCTGTAAAATGAACTAGAAAAGAAAATGACAACCCATTCCAGGAACTTTGCCAAGAAAAATCCCAAACAGCATCATGAAGAATCAAAGATAACTGAAAAGGACATGAAATATATATGTATGTATTTTTTATAGCTAACTTTCACTATAATTGGGTTAATTTCCTTTGAAATCCTATGTAATCCCTGGCAGCTTCATAGGGGAAGGAGTAGTGGAGCTGCTCTAAGAAGGATCTGAGTTCACAGACTTCACATGTAATCCCAGCCTCAGACTAGCTATGTGACCCTGGGCAACTCACTTAATTTCTCTCTTCTTCCATTTTCTCATCTATAAAATGAAGATAATAATAATATGTACTCCTCAGGATTTTTGTAAGGAAAATGAGACAATATTGTATTTATAAGATGTTTTATAAATTTTAAAGTGCTACATAAATGCTATTTGTTATTTGCATTTAAAAATGTTCTGAGAAGAGGTTCCATAGACTTAGTCAGACTGAGAGGAATCCATGATACAATAAAATTTAAGACCCTTGCTCTAAGTGACAGACAGGATAAACAAATTTCAAAAGTTTTTGCTTTGGGGGTGGCTAGGTGACGCAGTGGACAGAGCACTGGCCCTGGAGTCGGGAGTACCTGAGTTCAAATCCGGCCTCAGACACTTACTAATTACCTAGCTGCGTGGCCCTGGGCAAGCTACTTAATCCCATTTGCCTTGCAAAAAAACCCTTAAAAAAAGTTTTTGCTTTCAATCAATGCATATTTTATTTATTTTTTTTAGGGTTTTTTTTTTTTTTTTGCAAGGCAATGGGGTTAAGTGGCTTGCCCAAGCCCACGCAGCTAGGTAATTAGTAAGTGTCTGAGGCCGGATTTGAACTCAGGTACTCCCGACTCCAGGGCCAGTGCTCTGTCCACTGCGCCACCTAGCCACCCCTCAATGCATATTTTAGAACAGAATTTTCACATTTTTTCTATTATAATATTTTCCTAAATCCCGAAATGTCATTAGTTGGTATTTTAGGGTTCAAATGGACTGAATTAAAATTGGGGGAGGGTCCAAGACAATGGAAGAAACACAGAACCTAAAAATAGAGAATATGGTTTCATTCCATCTCTGCTTACTTCCTGTGTGATATTAGCCAAGCCAGTTTTCTGGTTTTTTATCTGTAGAATGAGGCAGCAACTATGGGGGGTGGGGTGGAGTGTAACAGTAGAAAGAGTGCTGAGTCTGGAGTCAGGAAACCCTGAGTTTAAATCTGTTCTTAGACACTTACTAGCCATATGAACCTGAGCAAGTGATTTAATCCTGCTTGCCTGGATCTCCTCTGACATAAAATGAATTGGAGAAGGAAATGGCAAGCCACTTAATAACCAAGAAAACCTCAAAAAAGGTTCATGAAGAGTCAGACATGACTGAAAAACAACATAAAGTTACAAATTATGAGTACTTTTCTCTGATTGAATCATAATCAGGAAATGCCATTGGTTAGGTAAAAATGAGCCATTCCTCTTGTAAAGGCCTTTAAAAGTTTAAGTTGCCAACCTTGAGAAACATAAATGGAGAAAGAACCCAACTACTGAGAGTGAATTGTTGTAGGGGGAAGTAGGGTGCTTGGGAGGGGGGAATTTTTCTCTCTTTTCTTCCCACCTCCATAAGACTTGGTTTCTGCTAGCAGAACTGTTTGCCCCATTGGAGATCCCCACCCAGAAATTGAAAAGCCAGTTTAAGAAAATTCAAGGTATAATTGAGGGAGCAGAGAAACTTATTCTCCAAACAGACATGAATTCAGAGAGGTAGCATTCAAGTGGTTTCAAGCATAGGACATCTGGCAGCAAAGAAGAGAGTCATCTATTGACTAAAGTGAACTAGTCCTGGCTTTCAAGAGTCACATGGCAGAGAGAAACAGACTATGGCCTCCCAACTGAATAGCTCTAAACCAAAGAAATGTTATACTTAGGGAGAGAGTTATTAAGACTCAACAAGGACAAAAAGGATAATGGGTCCCCACAGAGTGATAATGCAATTTGCTTTAACTAAAATGTCTTACTCATGTATGTGCATCCATTGTAATTTGTGTTCATTTTTATAATATGTATTTTTAAGAGGGCTAACCCCAGATTTATGAGAGAAGGAATGTTGGTTGCTATTCTTTTACTACGCCATTTTAGGAATTGCCTTTTCTGTCAGCTAATTGTGTCTACTAGTTGATTATTTTATTTTTTTTAAGGTTTTTGCAAGGCAAATGGAGTTAAGTGGCTTGCCCAAGGCCACACAGCTAGGTAATTATTAAGTGTTGGAGCCCGGATTTGAACCCAGGTACTCCTGACTCCAGGGCTGGTGTTTTATCCACTGCACCACCTAGCTGCCCCCTACTAGTTGATTATTAAAGATAAGCATATTGGAGTTATTTTGTAGGAGTAGGAGTAATAGGAATAGTGGTAGTAATAATTAGTAGTCATAGTAGCATGGTGCTGGTAGTAGTGGTAGTGATGGTGGTAGTAGTAGTGGTGGGAGAAAGAGTAGTAGAAGGAATAGGAGTAATAGCTCCACACAGGAGCTCTAGGGACTCTTCCCCAGAATGTGTATGAAAATTGGAGAAGTAGCCCAAAGACAGGCTTAAAAAGATGAAGTGAATTGCTTATGGTCCCTAAATTTCAAAGGTGGAATTTAATCCCAGGTTTTTTTGACTCTAATTCTACCAAGCAATGCTATCTAAAATCCAAACACAGTAATTTAAGTTAAAAATTAAATACTAATTAAATGGAAGGGATAATTGTATGGGTTTGAAAGTTTGTGATAGAGAAGTTGCTTGAAATATCTGGGATTCGCTTCACTTGAGGGATACCATGTTGTATTTCCCTCTTCCTTTCTATACACCTGTTAAGAAAATCTCTGCTTACCTTGAAAGAATTTCAACTGAACTCAGTGGCATGAGAAATTTGCCAGCTGGTTGTCAACAGAGGCTGTCTCCCCCTTTCTTCCCCTCCCCGTCAGGGATCTGTGTGGGTGAGTTTCTGTTCTATAGCCCCATGAGCACATGACAGATTGCTCACATCCAGTATCATATCCAAATCACTACAGAGCCAAACACAAGACCCATATGCTATTCAAATGGCTGAGGGGGGAAAAATAGATATTTTCTTCACTGCCAGACCCCATTGGATCCCATCTACAAATTCTATCATTTTTTTCTTCTATCCTCTGGCAAAGCTTTGTGCTCCAGTCTTGGAGAATATGATTGCTGATCCACTCCCTACAAAGGCAGCTGCTGAGTTACAGGTCATGTTAGGCAAGAGATGATTCCTAGGGAAGGAACTTCCATTACTCAAGCCTTAGCCTTGGAATTCCCAACTTACTTTCTGTTTACTCAATGCTTTATATGCCATCCACACCCAAAGCTCTGATCTAGAACAGATTGCCTGGCAGAATTTAATTCTTGACTCTGCACTCCCCATCGCTTCCATTCTTTCTCTTGATCTCACTCTTTACTTTGGCAATGTCTTGTACTTTCCCACTTCAATGACTTTGTTCATCCTCTTTCTTTTGTTGGGAATTCCTTTCTTACTGATCTTCAAAATAGAACTTGACTGCTCTTTTCTCCCGAAAGCTTTCCCTGATTCTCCCTTTTCTGAACTTCTATAGTGCTCTGCTTATACATTTCTTTTGGCCCTTACTTCTTTTCATCTCTTACTAAGTCCATGTGGATTCTCTCCTCTATATGAGATGGGACAGTGATTACTTCAGGACAGTAATTTGTCCGTTACCAAAATAGGAAGACCCCAATATGGCATTTAAAGCCCTAGACAAAATGACACCTCGCTATATTTTCAATTGTTTTCTACTGATACATTTTACCAAGGGCAGCTAGGTGGTACAATGTGTAGAATGTCAAACTTGGAAGACTCATCATCTTGAGTTCAAATTTAGACTCAGATACTTAAAAACTGTGTGATCCTGGGAAAGTCACTTAGCCCTGTTTGCCTCAGTTTCCCCCATCTAAAAATAAGCTGGAGAAGGAAATGGCAAAGCATTCCAATATCTTTGCCAAGAAAACCTCAAGTAGGATCATGAAGAAGCAACCTGGCAACAACACCACCCTTCCCAAATTCTATTCCAGGCCAAATGACCTGAGATTTTTTTCACCACATATGACATTTCCAGTTCTGCTTTCATATCTTTTGTATAGGTGATCACTGTAGTGGGAATATCCTTATTTCTCAACTCCACCTCTTAGAATCCCTTGCTTGTTTTAAAGCTCAACTCATGAGCCACCTCCTACCCAGATCTTTCTGATCCCCCAGTTGTTGATGTTCTGTTCCTATTGAAATAAATTAATATAAGTTATCCAAACATATTTCTACTTATATTTCTGTATAGGTTGAATGCTCTGAGTGTAATAGAATGTAAACTTTTTCTCCTGAAAGCTTCCTATGGTTCCTGCTCACAGTTGTCACTCATTAAAAATACATCAAACTGAATTACATCAACCAGAATATCTTTCTCTCCCACTACACTTTGGTATTTGGTACAGGGTTCTTACCAATAGCAATGTACTGAATTGAAATAGCATTGAATTTGGAGTTAGGGGCCCTGAGTTCAAATTCTAGTTCTCTGGTACTAGCTTCTCTCAGCCTTAGCTACCTTAACTGCAAGAGGGGGATAACAGAATTCCCAATCATAATGGATCCCCATTTAATCTAGCCTTAATTTTACATATATGAAGAGGCCCAGAGAGCCCCCTCCTCAAGGTCACATGCATTAAGGAAGAAGGATTTAAATCCAAAACTTCTGATTACAGATCCATTATTCATTCAAATGCATCATTCTACCTCACATGATAATTAATTTAGGCTATCCTATATAACATAAAGCTGCACTAAGACTTTGGGGCTAGTTTGTATTTGTAAGTTCTTTGCATGAAGTGTAATGCACCATAGAAATGCTAGATGCTGTTATCATTGTTGTTAGCAAAACTTGGTAAATTGTTCCTTGATCTTAAATGAATTCATGTCCAGAGCAGGGATCAGGGGAGAGACAGATTTAATTTTGAAAATATTTTTTAATGTAAGCAAGCCAAAGACAGAATGATCAGGCTGTTTGGTGTCATAGGCTTTAGTGCTGGAGGAAACTTAAGGAGTTTTCTAGTCGAATCTTTCCATTTTTCAAAGAAGCAAACTGAGGTCCTTTGAGGTCATAAGATTCAAGATCTAGAGCTAGAATTTACATGATAAACCATCTAGTCCAGCCCCCTCATCTTATATTTGAGGAAACTGAGGCCCAGAGAGATTAAATGTTCAAGGTTACATGAGCAGTAAATGCCCAGAGTGAGATTTTTGAACCCAGGTCCCCTCAGTCCAGAGTCAGTTCTGCCTTCTTATGTAGTTTATTTTGAGTTTTGTATATTTGATCATTTCCCATGAAGTAAACTGAAGAATTCTTTTTAGCTCATTCACTTATCAGTTCATGTATTATTCATTCAGGAATGCTTAGGTTTAAATATAGTTCAGAAGGTATAAATAGTAATATTTTGTATTTATAACCTGGCACCAATCTGAATTCTGTCAGAAAAATTGTCTCACTCAGAATCCCCAAGTCCCCATGTAGTTCTGTCACAGACTCCTGACCACATATTCCACTGGGGCAGCATTACCAGGAAGACTGAGATAATATTCAGAATTGCCATATGATCCCCTTAAAACAAAAAATGATTGAATGGGTATCCCAAGTAGGGCCTCTGCCAAGCTCTCTAAGATGGGGATTTCAGAGCAGTCACCAAAAAAATTAGGTGCTGTAGTTATTTGTGAGGAGGAAAGAAATAATAAGAAGAAATTACTTTGAACTAGGTTAGCCAGGAGACTTTGTCTGGGCAGTGAAAGATGGACAAGATTCACATCAATGGAAAAAGAGTGGTATAGGTCATTGAAAATGGAGATAAATGCAGAGATAATAATGTTCATCTTGACTTCCTCCTCCCACTCCTGTTTATCAACTCTAACATTAAGAAAACTAGTTAAATGCATTATTAGTTTTTACTCCACTGCCTTACTTTGTTATGAGACCTCTCATGAAGTGAGTGTGATCTGGCAGGTAGATGGTGTGGTGGTTAGAGCTCTGGGCCTGAAGTCAGGAGAATCTGAGTTCAAATTTTACTTCATACATTGTGTGACCTTGAGCAAGTCACTTAACCCTGATTTCACATCCAGGGCTATTTCCAGTTGTCCTGATTCATATCTGACCATGGGACACAGATGGTTCTGGAGGACAAAGTGAAGCTGGTGACTTAATGCAGCAGCCTCTGACTCAAATCCAATTCATGTGTTTGTCAAGACATTATCTCTCTGATGTCATGGTTTTCTTTTAAAATGAAGGACCAAAAAACCCATTATAATATGAAAACAATGCATCTGAAAACTAAACATCAAAACATCTAAAAAATAAAAGAGAAAAATAAGAGACAAGAATGTACTGACCATATTTGAAAATCAATGAGGAAGTCATTTCATGTATAAGAGTTTTAGGTAAGTTAGAATCAAGTTATGGCAGACCCTGTTACAAATCAAAGAATTTCTATTTTTTTACCCTAAAATAGGGAATGATATTGATTTTTATACAGAAATAAAATAAAGTTGTGATAAAAGATTTGTTATTGTTCAGTCTTATCCAATTCTTTATGACCTCATCTGGGGGTTTTCTTGGCAAAGACACTGAAATGCTTTGCCATTTCTTTCTCCAGCTCCTTTTAAAGATGATGAAATCAAAACAAATAAGGTTAAGTGACTTGCCCAAGGTCACATAACTAGTAAGTGTCTGATGCCATATTTGAACTCAAGATGAGTCTTCCTGACACCACTAGTACTCTATCCACTGAATCACCTAACTGCCTTGATCCAAAAGGTTGCTGGGGTTGAATAAGAGCTGGATTGGAGAAATATAGACTGGAGTCAGGGAAATAGTTAAGAGGTGACTTTTATAGCAGTCTGGGTGTCAGATTCTGTACTTATTATCAATGGGATCTGTGAGGAGGGGATGACTAGAAGAAATATTTCAAAGACAGAATGAACTCTGTGTTAAATTTTTGACATTCTGAATTTGAGATGCATATCTCAGGGGAAACTGATTTGAGAGAGATTAGGCTCAATTTAATAGACTTGGGAATTACCACATAGAAGTAGGAAATTTATCAGACCCTTTCTAATAAACAGTGGGGGGGGGGGGGCGGGTAAATAGAGTGAAGGACAAGTGGACCAAAAAAAAAATCTACTACACAAATAGAGAATAGAAGTCCTGAAAGAAGACTAAAAGAAGAAAAAAGTAAAGTGACAGAGGAGGTAGTTTCCTCATATGTAAAATGAAAGGATTAGACTAGCTCTATGGCCATTTTCTTTTCTGACATACTAACATCCTTTCTATTGCTAACTAATTCTCTGTGTTCTATATTGCTATATCCTCGATGGCATAAAAGTTGGTCTAGAATTTTTAAGAATTCAAAACAAAGCATAGTAGAGTTATAATGAATGATGAACTTGATAATTGTAGAAAAATATGCACAGAGTAATGAAGGGTGAAATGAGAAGAATGTTGTATATACAGTAACAACAATATTGTTTTTAAAACAAATTTGAGTAACTCAGTCACTTAAATTATTTTAGATATCTAAATTAACTATGAAGAACATATGAAAAAAGATGCTATCTGCATCCAGAGGAAGAACTAATAAATAGAACTATTTATGGAATTATAACATATATCATATATAAGCACACATATATATGCATATATATGTATATGTATATATATATTCATATATATACCTACTTGTGCTCAAAAGTGGCCATATCTAGGATGGGGAAGCAGGAAAAGGGAAAAGGTAAAAAACTACTTATATTTTATTATGTATTTAAAAGGAATAGTCATATAAATTATGGATTTGCAGTTTCCACAAATTTGTAATTCTATTCATTTGAAATTGGTAGAATAACTACTATGTAATGGAAATGCTTATGTTATTTTATAAATCAAAATAGAATTTAAAAGAAGGTTCTAATTGGAAGAACCTTAGAACATAGAATATAAAACTTTTCTTCTGTGTTCTATAGACTAATATTTCTTCCAGCTGTTCTAAGGACTCTTATTATTCTGATGTTGTTTTCTATGTTCTAAGAAGGTTTTCAGCTCTGACATTCTGTGGTCTGAGAGTCCTTCAATTGTTGGCCTTCTATGTTTTGAAGCATATGGGTCTTTGATTTAACCTCATTCACAGTTTTGTCTTAGGTCCAGTGCTATTTTTTAAGGGATTTTGATCTGAGTGATGATTTCACTGATGCCTACTAAACTCTTTATCAGACTTGTTTCATCATCAGATTTAAAAGGATTTCTTAATCTAGAGACTCTGAACCTTTTTAAAAGAAAGGATGAGTTGAGTTGTTTGGAGTTTTTTTTGGCAATTCTATATTTTCTATTTTATGTGTTTAGAAATTTCATTCTGAGAAAGATTCCATACATAAGTCTGCCAGTGGAATCCATGAGGTGAAAAAAAAAGGTTAAGAATCCCTGTCCTATAAGATGATCTTGTTGGCATTGTATCCCACAAACCTAAGATGAATAAGCAATGTTTTATTATTGCTCAAAAAAGCAAAAACTCTCCCTGCATACAGAAATGGTAATGTGATTCATTCCAAATATAATGCTTAGCATATTGTTCACATTCAGGGTTGGCTATGGAGCACACAGAGAGATTTGGTGGTCATTGGGTACCCAGAGAGACAATGAGATTCAGATATGACTATATGTGGGTATAGATGACATGATGGTATCATGCCAGATATCAATCACACAGAGATAAAAGATATAACAAAAATGTCCTAGAGATTTTATTAATTATAGATCACATAGAAATCACATTGTCAATGTCTGGAACAAATCTGTCCCTAACTCATGGAGTTGGCATGAAGGTGCGGACTCAAAAATGTCACATAATAATAATATAACTATTACTCTCTCTCCTCCTCTCCCCTCCTTCTCTGCCCATTTTCCTCTCCTTTCTTTGTTTCTCTTTACTCTTCTTCCCACTCTTTTAGTCCATGAGTCTCATAGAGATCGGGAACCCTTCCCAGAGCTTGGAGAACGTGTGTCACTGGGCCTTTCTCCAACGGAAATCAGACACAAACCAAGCTGAGTCCCACGACCATGCCATCTTTCTCACCAGACAGGACTTTGGCCCATCAGGGATGCAAGGTGAGCTTTCCTGCCTATTGGCTCCTGGATGGTCTGAGTAGATAGGGGGTGGGGGTGAAAGGGTACCTTTGCTGCTTCCTGTCTACTTTCATCTTTCCTCTACTGGGACTGGGGGATGTGCTGAGTTACATATCTTAAACCCTATAATTGAATGTGTAGGACATGACTTTTCCACCACTCTAGATAAAGAACACTTGGACATCCATCCCAGAATTTAGAATAGAGTTTTGCATATGGTAAGAGCTTAATAAATCCTTTTACATTCATTTATCATTCTCAGAAAAACCTATAGCTGTGTCCTTAAATTCTGCTTGTCTGACCGCATTAGCTGGTTAACTGGCATCCTCTCTGTACTTGCAGCTTTACTGTATTCCATTTCATTATTTTTCATTTAAAAATTTTCATATTGTCATCATTAATGCACTCAGTCCTTGAGCATCTATCCCTTTTCCTCCTTCTATTGCCCAATGTAAATATGAGGTTCCTGCAAAGAATAATATTCACAAGAAGAAGAGTAAATTAAGGTGACAACATAGATAAGGGTCCAAAAAAGCTGAGCATTCACTTTGTCACTCACCAGAAGAATTGGCTGAAGCTAAACTTTGTAACCTAAGACTCAGTGTTGACTTCATCCCCTCTAGACTTGGACTCTGAGCACCATAGGGAGACTCACTGCATGTTGCCGCTCCCTTCAATACTATGACAAGAACTGGCATTTCCTTGCTATATGGGACCTAGCACTGCCATTGTTGGACATCCTCCCTTAACTCATTGATTCAGTTGTGAAAGGTCCATGACTCTGCCAGTCAGGAAAGAACAACTTTCCTTTTCTCCACCTCTGTCCCCTACCCTCCTTCATATGATCATTTCATAAGTAATTACATGCTTAGATACCATCTCTACCAAAGAGCCTTCATAAAAACAGACCACCTTGAATAGATTAATAACATGTTATGTCCATAGCCAATCTTTCCTACTTTTTTATAATTGATTCTTTCTTCTGAATTCATACCTCTTCCTAGTTTCCCAAATCCTGTCCTCATAGCCAGTCTTGTGGTGATGAGCCTCTTTAAACTTGACTTGACTGGTTCTTGGGTGACACATGCACAATCATTGCCAACTGGTATTCACAGATTTTTTTGGCTTGGTACAGGACCTGCTAGAGTCATTACCAGGGTGTCATCACCAGAGTGACTACCATGCCATGTTATGAACTTAGAATAAGACTGCTATGAAATTAAAATTTGGCAAAGAAAATATTCAGCATGTTGGGTCCAGTTTCAGAAGCTTGAAGTTGCCAGGGATCTAAAGGTCACCTAGTCCAATTGAAACCTGAAAAAGAATCCCCTTCTTCTGCACCATACCTGGGAAATGGTCATCCAGCCTTTATCTAAAGACTTCAAGTGAAGGAAAACTGACTACCTTTCAATCTATGTGTCTTTGGGACAACTCTAATTATTAGGATTTACTTTTTTTTAATTTGTGGGTTTTTTAATATTACGTATATTTATAAATGACTCCCCCTTCATGAAAGACCTCTTGTAACAAAGTAAAAGAATTGGGTAAAATTAACAATACAGTGCAAGCCACTTAACCCTCTTTGCCTCAGTTTCTTCTTCTATAAAATGAACTGAAGAAGAAAATTGCAAACCACTCCATTATCTTTGCAAAGAAAGTCCAAAATAGGGTCAAGAAGAATCAGATATAATTGAAATGACTGAACAGCAACAAAAATAATAGTGACTTCATCTATAAGTGCTTCCAACATGTCACATCTGTAGCGCATTTTACCTTCCCTGCTTCTCTGAATTAAAAAAAAGAAATGTATCTTTTCTTCTCCTAATAACAAACCTATGTCTATGTCATCGTACCTTCTTCCTCCTATTCCTCTCCACCCATGGCCAAGCATGAAAAGTCTAACCCATCTTCCATATGACAAACTTTCAAATCCTCAAAAACAGTCAGTTCTCTTGTCTCTTCTGAGTTTTCTATAGAGAATGTTTGGAAAGATATGCATAAGCATTATGTGAGATGCAGAGATGAGGGTTGTCCTAGTGGATCACTGACACTGAGGAACTCATGAATTTACTCTATTTTTTTGGTAATAATTTATTTCTTTTTGAATTTATATTTTAATTCAACAATCATCCACATGCATATGCATATTTATAAGTTATATAATTTCCTTCCACCCTCCCTTCCTACCTCCCTCCCCTCAGCAGTGAACAATCTGATGAACAATATATACATATAGATATATATTTGTGTTTAAAATGTTTATACATTAGTCATTTTCTGTAAGAGGAATTAGGAGTAAGGGAAAAGAAAGAAAATTATGAGATAAGAAGGAAAAGCATAAGCAAAATTTTACAATAACCAACATATTAGTGTTCATTCAGATTCAGTACTTTGCTTTTTTGTTTTGTTTTATTTTGTTTTTCTTCATCTGAATGTGTATAATATTGTCCATATCAGGCCTCCCAAGGTTCTCCTAGCTCTCTGAATTGCTGAGAGGAGCTACATCCATCAAAGTTGGTCAACTCACAATGTTGTTAATATGTACAATGTTCTCTTCAGAACCTCTTTTAGTAACAACAAGGCCAGACCATGTTGACCCTTGGTGACAGGGTTGATGAATGTTATTGACTTTTTTTGCTATTCCTAAATCTAAGCCTTTTCTTGATTATCAGGCAATGGACTAGATGCAAGTCAGCATAGTGTAGTGGAAGAACTCTGAATCTGTCAGGAAAGCTTGCCTTTGCCACTTAATAACTGTGTGTTCTTCTCTGAGACTCTATGAGTCTCAGTTTCCTCATCTGTAAAATGGGGATGATAATAATACCAACATTACTCCCACCAAGACAGTTTTGTCATCAGCATAATCATAGGTTACATTTATATAGTGAGTTAGTTTACAAAATACTTGACATATGTGACTTCATTTGGGACTCACCACAATGGCTGTGAGAGGTACTCTCATATCCCATTTTATAGGTCCCTAAGGGGGTGCTAGGGTACATGAGGTTCAGAGAGGATTACCCACAGTTACACAGAAAGTAAGCTTCTTATATGGCATTTGAACCTGTCTTCCTTACTCTAGGTCCAGTATTCTTTCCCCAATGCTTTGCTAACTTTATGCCTTCCAGTTTCTGGAATAATAAGGGTTGAGAATTACCCTCAGGTCCCTCCCAAACCCAATATAAAACTGATTTTGGAGATTCCCTATCAGAAGTGGTCTCTCTAGAAGTGACAAATAAAGACAGTCTTTTCCAGACCTTTCCCCCATTCCATAGGAGAATCTCATGAAACAGAGAGGCTATTCCTTGTTCTCTGTTTTACAAGCTAATTTAAATGGTAATTCTGGGCACATATTACACGACCATCATTCAGGAATGTTCACAGTTAATTGTCCTAGTCCCAGAGATTCACCAGGGGTAGCTTGAGACCAGCCATGCCCATTACTATCAGCCATTAATGGAGATGTTCATCACTTGGGCAGTAATGGTTCATTTGGACACTAATCTCTTGGCTACTCCATAATTTGTGTCCAGCCATGTCAGTTATCATTTCTAAATTAGTGAAGCCAATGCCTAGCTACTAAATATGCAAAATCTGAGGAGGAACAGATTTGAACAAATCAACAAGGAGTCTGCCATTCCAATTTTCAAAGACTGATCAGTAAAAACCTGTCAGCTAAGAAGACTCACCAAGTCCATCATATAGAATCTTACCTGGAAAAGGCTCTTCAAAAGTCTCTAGTCCAGCTTCTTCATTTTACAGATGAGAACACTGAGGTCCAGAGAGGAGAACTAATTTGTCCATATAGGTTTTAAGATGAAAACTCAGATTCTGGGTGGATCAGTGGATAGAAAGCTCAGCCTGAAGTCAGGAGGATCTGAGTTCAAATTTGAATTCAGTCATGTACTATTTCATGAGCAAGTCACTTAACCTCTGTTTGCCCCAGTTCCTCATCTATAAAATGGGAACACCTACCTCCCAGGGTTGTTGTGAGGATCAAGTGAGAGAACAATTATAAAGACCTTAGCACATTGCATTTTAGTTTTTTTAAGTCTGTCTGAGTCTTTATGACCCCATTTGGGGTTTTCTTGGCAGCGATACTGAAGAGCTTTGCCAGTTCCTTCTCCAGCTCATTTTTTACAGATGAGGAAACTAAGGCAGATAGAGTGAAGTGACTTGTCCAGGGTCACATAGCTAATAAGTTTCTGAGAATAAATTTAAGTTCAAGAAGATGAGTCTTCCTGACTTCAGACTTGACACTCTACCTACTGTGCCATCTAACTGCCTAACACATAGTAAACATTTTATAAATATTAGTTGTTTATCATTAATATTGTTATTATTTTTTCTTATTTATTATCCAATATTCTTTCCCCTATACCACACTACATTCATTTGTACAGGTGAGAATAGACACACACACACACACACACACTCATACTCATCCTTACCAATCAATCAACATTTTATATTTTTTTTAGGTTTTTGCAAGGCAAATGGGGTTAAGTGGTTTGCCCAAGGCCACACAGCTAGGTAATTATTGTGTCTGAGGCCGGATTTGAACTCAGGTACTCCTGGCTCCAGGGCTGGTGCTCTATCTACTGTGCCACCTAGCTGCCCCAATCAATCAACATTTTAAACTGAGCTATTACAGTATATGGGGCAGTTATGTGGCACACAGGATACAGTAATGAACCTAGAATCAGGAAGACTCATCTTCCTGAGTTCAAATCTAGCCTCAGACACCTAGTAGTTGTATGATCCTGGGCAAGTCACTTAACCTGTTTGCTTCAGTTTTCTCTCCTGGTCAAATGAACTGGAGAAGGCAGTGGGCATAACAATATCTCTTCCATGTCAGATACAATTGGAAGACAACTGTACAGCATGGTACAGGCACTATGCTAACTAATGGAGATACAAAGTAAGAAATATTAAAATGTAGCTTCTTGCCAACACAGAGCTTGCTACATTCTAAAGGGCAGAGTTCATAAATATATACAAGACACTTGCAAAGCAGAAACAAGGTTATCTCCATTCCAAAGTAAACATTGAGCAAATACCTTCTTTAATACATTTATATTAACTGATTGATTTTTATGAAGATGAAGAAGAAATGGCAATGCTTTATCTACCTTCCAAGTCAAGGTTTCTCCCTTCATTCCAGAGATAAATGAAATTTGCAGAATTAAATCTGCTTCTCTTGAAGGACCAGAAGGAAGCATTGTCCCCCATGAATATTTTAAGGTGAAGGTCTTCTCTTATCTTTTGAGGCAGCAAATCACATGGAATGTTTATGGCTTAAGACATCTATACCTTCTCCCCACCATTTTTGAGCCAGGAAGGACTAAAGATAATATCATATTTATTATTGGCAAATTGACCTCTTCCCAGGGTATTGTAAGGGGTATTTAACTTGAATTGCCTGGCCTCAATGGGGCCATAACTCCTAACAAATCACTTTCATGGGTCTAGTGAGGGAAGGACTTGGGAGCCCCAATCTCAGATCTGTTTCATAATTGTTTTTATTCTTTACTGTTGGTAACAATGGTATATTTATAGAATGGAATATTTATAGAATGCTTTATGTTTTTTACAATGCATTTCCATTCAACAATATTGTAAACTATAGAATACTATTCCTATATAATAATTAAAGACTTTGAGGCACAGAGAGGTTAAACAAATTGTCCAAAGTCTCACAATTAGTTTCAGAACTGGAATTAAAACTCTGGTCTTCTGATTCCAAGTTAGGGACTCACTATCTACCATACATACATACATATATACATACATACATATCCCTGACAGTTCACTATATCTTTCCATGTATGCTATTTTTCTTATATTTGAAATAGGGGTACAGATTGCACAGACTAATTCAGGAATACACAGACTTTGGTCCCTAAGGGAAAAGCAGAGTTATTGTGCTTTGCAGTTTATTTAAGCATAACTTAAGCACAAAAAACTTGCATGGGGGCAGCTAGGTGGCATAGTGGATAAAGCACCAGCCCTGGAGTCAGGAGTACCTGGGTTCAAATCTGGCCTCAGACACTTAATAATTACCTAGCTGTGTGGCCTTGGGCAAGCCACTTAACCTCATTTGCCTTGCAAAAACCTAAAAAAAAACCCCAACAAACTTGCATGTGATCATTTGCCTATGGGAAACCTATGCTGTCACCCCACCTAATGCCTTCCTCTGTGGGCTCTTTTGAGGATTCTCTGCTTACCTCAGGACTTTAAAGATTCAAGACTCCATCATGGTGGATTCCAGATTCCAATCCCCTTCATTCTTTCAATAGGTGTAAAAAGACCTTAGTCTGACCCAGCCAGACTCCTGATTATAAAATTCTCAGGCCTTTGACCAGGCTACAGACTGTAGACACAGTATATCACCAAGTTCATCCTCGAAGCCTGTCTAATATAGTAGGGGATTTGATAGTTTGTTCTGTCTGTCAGAGCATTTGAGAACCCAGAATCTTCTCCACTTTACGGGGGCCTCAGAAAAAGAATAGAAGCCTACCCTAAGAGTCAATGCCCCAAAGAAATAATTTGATAGGAAAAGGAAAAAGTCATGTAACACTGATGTTCCTAACAGTGCCATCTAATACAACTAAAAATACTCCAGATACTTATTCACTACAAGACTCACTAAACAAATACCAAAATATTACTACAATGGTGCCTATTGAACTGTAAAAAATAAGAAAGGTATGGACTGAGACAGTGCATGGAAATGCCTTTGGAAAAAATATTCTGTAAAAGATGTAGAGCCCAAGAGAGTTGATAATAATTGTGAACTCATAATAATAACTCACATTTCAGACAAAATTTGAAAGTAATATTCCACAGTAGGCTACATTTTTTCCTGAAACAGATATAGAGAATATAAGCTCCTACTGTGCTTATAATGGGATAGCTTTATAACAGCATTAGGCTCATTGGAGAAAAATACCATTCCAATGGTTCTCTTCCTTCTTATTAGAAGCCTCCTAGGCATATGTTAAAAATTGTACAAGATAGGGGCGGCTAGGTGGTGCAGTGGATAAAGCACCGGCCCTGGAGTCAGGAGTATCTGGGTTCAAATCCTGTCTCAGACACTTAATAATTACCTAGCTGTGTGGCCTTGGGCAAGCCACTTAACCCCATTGCCTTGCAAAAACCTAAAAAAAAATTATACAAGATTCCTTGAAAGATATTGTAAAGCTTCCCTTGTTCAACAATTTACTCTGATCATTAAACTTAGAGAGATTTAAAGAAGGGAGGTACATGTGGGCCAAAGGTTTTTGCCTCTAAAGGAATCAAAGGCAGATTCTAACTCATAGAGCAATTCCCTGTACTTGAATAAATTTTCCAGAAGCTCTAGTTTGCAGGTCCTAATCATTCACACACAGAGAATCAAGTGAATGAAGAATGCCTATCTTCTGGACTATGATAGACAATTATATGGATGATGTCTAGAGTTTATGCAACTGGAGATAACTTTTGGACAGGTACTACAAATGGAAAATAGGTTTGATCTAGAACTGAGCTGGAGGAGGAGAGCAGGCTAAATTGCCTTTGGGAAATCTAAAAGTTCTTTTTAATGACCCAAAGCTTCTCACTAAAATAAAAGCCCATCTGTTTGACACTGAAAGATGACTATCACCCACAAGGCAATGGAGAGGTACATATAGCCATGCATTACAAATAAGGAATTAGCCAAAGGAATCATAGTACAAAGAATAACATAAAATTAATTTGGGGGAAGCAAAATGGATCGGCTGGTCATGAGAGTGAGAGAAAATTAATGAATACAATCAATGTTCTACATTGATATCTTCATGATCCAGAGAGAAAGTGGGGATGATCTATGTTGGGTAGAAATCTTTGGGTAGAAACAAAGTTTCAATTCATCTTTTTATGGATAAACCTTCCCCAAGTCCTGCTCAGGCTTTGTGGCTTTTAGTACTTTTCTGGATAGAGTCCCACTGAGGTGGAGTCAGGGTTTGCCTCTCCAAATTATTTGTCTTCTCATTCTTTCTTACTTCATTGCTCTATGTGTCAATACTCCATCCATTTCTGATCAATATAATAGATTTATATGGGCAAGGTCCTGCCTTGCCTTGAACCTTCTTGTCACTGTACTTAGTATGGTGCTGGTGCTCCATCTTCTGTCATATTTCCCTTCCTCTCCAAAAAATAGTGTCACAACTCTGTCAGAATGAAATAATCAGGGTCAATATATCTCTAGACTATTTGAAATTTTGGAGTCCTTTTAGACAAATTCTGAATACCTATAACCCATTGAATACTTTAATTTCTCTTACCTACTTCCTGAATACCTCCTCCCACTCCTGCACATACACCAAAACTTTCTTCTGGCAGCTGTGGGACCCTTTTTACTTAATCAGTTCAACCAAAGATTAATACCTGCCTCATTCATTGTGAAACAGCTTTATTTATCCCTTCCTTCTGCTTGTTCCTGCATGTTGTATCTCCCATTCACTACTTTTGGGTCATGGAAAAATGCTTATCCATACCATTTGTCTCTCCACTCCCCATTCTTTCCCTCAGTGATAGGATTAAAATATGAAAACTACCCAAGTTTGTATAAATCTTGAAAGAGTACTGGAAATATAACTAGAAAAAGTACTGGAAAAAAGTGTAAAGAGGGATAAAGTCTCCTGTGGTATGTGAGGAGGGCACTTCTTTTCCTTGAAAGGGTAAGTTGGATTCTTGTCCATAAGGTAATTCTATTTTATAGCTAAAGAATTTGATACTTTCCTATCCCATGCTGGACACAATGGTACCACCCTGTAAAACATTCACATACCTAATCATAAAGATCAGGAGAGAATCAAGAAAGATATAAGTAATTTAGAACCCAAAGGTTCTTGTGATTTCTAGAGCATATGACCACAGTTATGCCTCTTGCTGAGGTCCTCAGGCTATGAGAGCCCCAGCACAGCTGAAGCCTGTAGGTAGGCCCATCAAGATATTGGCACTTGGATAACAGGTCCTGTAACAAGCCTAGAAACTTGGTTTTAGCATATCCACTGTGGAGAGCTCAGCCTCACTGAGCTCGGTACCTGCCCTGGGTCCCCAGGAACCGAAATGGCTTTTGCTCCTTGCCCTCCCTCCCAGGCTATGCCCCGGTCACTGGAATGTGCCATCCCGTCCGCAGCTGTACCCTGAACCATGAAGATGGATTTTCCTCTGCATTTGTGGTAGCCCATGAGACTGGTCATGTGTAAGTAGAAATCAGAGCTACTTTTTTCCTTTTTGATTTGGGAGAACATGAACCTAAAGAGCCATTTGGGAGGGAAAGACCTAGGAAATCATTTGAGGAAATAAAGGTAGTCTAGTATCAAATACATGGTTTTCATGACATTACTTCATAGCATCCATTTTCCTACTTGCCACTGAGGTTCTCTAGAAACTTTATGGATAAATAAATTTCAGAGGCTAAAATTCTCCATGGTGTCTAGTTGAAGAAGAGGTTAAGTTGGGGACTAAACTTTGCAGAACATTCTTTCTCTCCTTTTTCTGGGGAAAAAATACCCCATCAGCATTGCCCCAAAATCTTGGATGGGAGGGAAGCCACAGATTTGTGTTGAGGTCTCTGATAAATTCAGACCAACTGATCACACAGTCCTGGAAACTATAACCAAGTAACCCTGATTACTTGGAATATCAAGCTAATGAAGCCAAAGATTCAGTAGTTGGGAGAACTTTGTTAAACAGTAAGTTACACAAGAGCAGCATGCCCCCCCATGCCCCAAATAGGGTATTTCATATAATTGGAACTTGACAAACATTTAATGATTCTTATTAATGTTGGAGAACTTACTGATACAGCAATTCTCTAATTTCACTAATGAAATAGTAAAGTGGTAAAGTAACATGTGCTTGGACTTCAAATAATCGCAAACCATTTGAGAGAAAAGAGACTTTGGAGACCATCTATTCCAATTCCTTCATTTTATAAGTTAAAAATCTGGCATCCAGAGAAGTATCACAGGATCTTGGAGTTGAAAAAGTTCTTAGAGATTATGTGATCCAGTTTCCTCATTTTTTACAGAAGAAGAAACTGAGATTTACCAGAAGTCTCACTCATAGTAAATAACATAAGCAGGATGCACACTCTTCTGACCCCAAGTCCAGGACTCCTTCCATCACACCATACTTCTCCCTTTTTCAAGCAGGAATCCACTAAAGCTGTTAATCTCTATTTCTGTATTTCCTCTTTATGAAAAGTAAAAATTGCTTGGTCCCCATGCTGGGTCTCTCCTCTTCCTATGTTTGTTCCAGTTTAGGGATGGAACATGATGGCCAGGGCAACAGATGTGGTGATGAGGTGAGGATGGGCAGCATCATGGCTCCTCTGGTCCAAGCAGCTTTCCACCGTTTCCACTGGTCTCGATGCAGCCAACAGGAGTTGAATCGCTACCTCCAGTGAGTTATTATAAATGATAATCCCTTTGTCTTTTAAGTTGCTGCCCCTAAAAATTCCTGCACACTAGGAACCATAGTTTTTTACAGGGGCTGTGAGTGAACAGGGGAAGTTCACACTGGCATAGTTGGCATCTTGTTATTAGGACATGATTATATTCCGCTGGGGATTTGTATATGATATTTACTTTCCAAAGACCAGATGGAAAACCCATTTACTTAATCCCACCAAGCTGATTCCAGGCTTTTGTTGTCTAGAAACAATGTACATTGCTCTCCATTATTTCACTCTCAGCCTCTAATATATTCATTCTTATGAAGTGTGGAATGATTTAACAATTTGAAAACCCACATACATGTTCTCCCTTTCTATAGCCATTTCACATTTTCATCTGATTCCACAGCATCTTTTTTTTCTGAAATTCCCCTGAGAAGTTCATGCATCCACCGGAGCCAAGAAGGCTAAGTATGATCCCTCCCCATCTCTCAGACAGAGGAAGGATGTATTGTTGAATTCTGTCAAGGAAACATTTCACAGACATGTGATGTGTGAAAAAGCTCTTTGTATATTGTATCCTGTTTATTAGACATTGATGATCCTGAGAAGACACACATACATTCAAGACATCCCCACAGCTACAAGTGTATGTCTGAGGACAGGCATTCTATACAAGTCATATAAGTTGGATGGATGAGGGCCAAAATTTACAGGGTAGGGAGAAGAGGGAATGATCCTACTAGCTAGATAGGATTTCCACTTCAGACTTGGTTCTGACCCTAATGATGTTTGTTCCAAGGCCTGAGGTCCCCTGTGCCTGGATGTGGGGAAGAGACTACAGCAGACATGGCAGTCCCAGATCCCTCAGTTTTGGACAAGATCCTTCACAGGGTTCTCCCCACCCCCATCTACAGTCTGAGGACCGTACTAACTCCTGGGTTTAAATACTGGGGTTCAGAAGGCTTAAGTATTATAGCAGTTTCTCATATTTTTTTTGTTCTCTGACATTATTTAAACTGGGCCAAGTGACTGCTGGATTACATCGCTACCTCATTTTGGCTACTGTAATGTGATATTCCTAAGGAAGTTCCAAATGAAAAGAAGGGATGGAAAGGAAATCTTGAAAAACATTTGTAAGAATAGCAGACAGAAGGGAGGCCCCAATAGGGGCCTCCATAATTTGTAGAAGCTTGTGCTTCCCCTGAAAAGGGTTTTGGTCATGCATTCAATGACCCTGCTCTGTTCTTGACTGCTTGGCTATTCCTCCCACAGTTCAGACTGAAGGACAAAAGGGTAGGGGTGGATGTAGGGAAAGGAGGAAGTAAAGGAATACCTAACCTGGAAAGTGAATTACATGTTTTTTCTTTCTTGTCAGCCTGATCTGGGGTGGGTCCATTGCTGATCCCTGTCCAGGTGGGAACCTGGGACAACAGGCCATTCCCCCCCTGAGAGCCCTGCCCAGATTGTACCACCAGGAAGCCCAGAGTGAGTGTGCACCTGCAGGCTGGCTGGGGGCAGATGCCTGGGGAGTCTGCCTGGGGCTCTGCTCAGCCCATCTGGTGCCGCAGCTTCCCAGCAGGCAGGCCCTCCGTTTTGGCTTAGACTCAGCCTTTTGGGAAACCATAAGTCCATCTGTTCCTGTCATGTTTGTGTATTGCCTGTTGCAGCTCCTATGATTGCCTCCGGGACGACCCCTTTGAACAGGACTGGCCAGTTCTGCCCCAGCTGCCAGGAATTCACTACTCTATGAACGAGCAATGTCGCTTTGATTTCGGACTTGGTTATATGATGTGCACAGCAGTGAGTAAAAGTCAATCTTTCCCATTGCTTTCTTCCCCAGAGGCCTGGAAGTGACTATGCCATGGGTCAGTCTGGCATCCAATAATTTCAGGGCACTGTCAGATGGTGACAGTGACCTCTAGCCAATTGCTGAGTAGATGAGGGAAAAAAATAACTTTGCCATGTTTTGTTATGTTTGGGAAACAAGCTATGGGGCCAGCAGTGTTCCTCCTCCTCCTTCTTCCCCATCACTGCACTTCAGCTTGCCATATCTTGGGCTATTCTTTCTGGGAAGGACATTGGCAGGTTCACCTAGTCCCAGGGCAGGCTTCCAGCAGCCCCAGGACACATGTGAGCAATCTTCCCTTTAGTAGAAAGAGTGCGGGATAATGAAGTCAGAGGACCTGAGTTTGAATCCCAGTGAGATGGGATTTTTCCTAACTAAAAATTGTTGGAGCAATAATTACATGTCAGTTTTATTTATTATCTTATTTATCCTGTCCATAATTGTTTGTACACAATTATTTGCATCTTGTCTCCCCTTATTTTCTGAGCCCCTCAAGGATAGGGACTGTCTTTTGCCTCTCTTTATATATACTGGTGCTAGGCCCATGAGATTGAGGAGGAGCTCCCTTGGATGATAAAGCCCTGAAGAAAAAGTGTTCCATCTGAGAACTTCCTATTTTAGCTAATTATTCTGTCTAAATAAGTGCTAACTATTATTTCTGCTGTGCTAAAGTGATGAAAACTCCTTCTAAGTTTGATTTGCAAGGGCCAATCATCTTTGGCCCCATTAGAATTACATAATTGATTCTTATTTGTCTATTTACTAATTGTGGGACCTCTGGCAGACCTGATTAGAAAAATGAGGGTGTTTGACTAAATAAAAGCTGTAGTTCCTCTCAGCTCTAAATCTTATTACTCTTATGAACTTTTTTCTCTCATTCTTTCCCTAGTATTATTTCCAGTAAATTTTGTGGGGAAAATCTGGGAGGAGTGGAAAATTTTTCAGTAAAGCAGTCAGTTTCATTGGAAGGACATAACAGCCATAAGTCTGGCAAGAACCAGAAGAATTAAGGGTCCTTATCTTTTTAAAAATATATGTTTATATATGTATTTATTTAAAATACTAATACATGTGTGCATATATATTTAAATATGTTTATCCATATCTATTTAAATGCATATATGTTTATGTATGTGTATATATGCACACACATTCACACATACACACTTTTATGGACACAACTATCAAAAATCAGTGTGAATATTTCTATATGCATGAAGGTCATAAGGCTAGGATTGAATATGAATCTAATATGTTTATCTTGGTGGAGTTTTTTTAAAAATATGTATCACCTTTTACATAGTAGTAACCAAAACTGCCCTTTTTTGTCTGCATCCTCTCCCTAGATTCTCCTCTTCTAGCATGAACTTTATAGAGTCCACTAATCTATTTTGTAGGGGCTGGAAGAAAGAACTAAGGAATTTGGTTACTTATGTGGAATAAAAGCAAGATTTTCTCAGTTTCAGACCCTCTGATATTTCAGTGACTCAATAAACACACTGGATCAAATGAGATTGGATTAGACTGTATTAGAGGTTTCCAGCTCTCAGCTTTGATTCCAAATACAGCTTTCCTTGGCTTGCTTTTCCATGCCTGGTTAGCCTAGCTGGTTGGAGCATGATGCTAATAAGACCAATGCCTTGGCATTAGCTGGAAGGTTTCTGCCCATTCCATGGCAGTAGACAGCTCTTCTCATTGCAGCTCTCTCTCTCTCTCTCTCTCTCTCTCTCTCTCTCTCTCTCTCTCTCTCTCTCTCTCTCTCTCTCTCTCTCTCTCTCTCTCTCTCTCTCTCTCTCTCTCTCTCTCTCTCTCATTGAGTGTTTTGAACCACTTGAGGGAATGACAGGAACATGAAGAGTGATTACCACTCCTATTAAAGCTTCATGAGGCTAGCATTATCTTTTTTATAGAAAGAACAGAAAACAGTTCACCCCAAATTAAGAAGCAGTATAGCATAGTGAAAAGAGCATATCTGATGATGATTAGCTGTATGACTTAATTTGCATCATTGATATTGCCTCCATCACTTTCTTGCATCTTGACAATCAACAAAACATTAAACCAAGCCCTGATATGTAACATTTGCCTACTTTCCTCCTCACTAGTCACTTAACCTGTGAAGACTTTGGTTTCTTACTCTGGAAAATGAGATCAATCATCTAGATGTTCTTGAAGTCTTTCCCAGCTCTTATATTCTATATTCTAAGGCCCCTTCTGGTTTTAACATTGTGTGATTCACTGAGCTTTCTTTGTTCTAGTTTCGGACCTTTGATCCTTGCAAGCAACTATGGTGCAGCCACCCTGACAATCCCTATTTTTGCAAAACCAAGAAGGGGCCCCCACTGGATGGGACCATGTGTGCTCCAGGGAAGGTGAGTAAATAGGCTGAACAGCCAAAGGAAGTTGGTAGTTGGTAGTTAATACTCACAATGATACCTTCAATCCCTCAGGTAGAGGAGGTGTTCAGCATTCATAAAGAGTATGAAATGAAAGCACAAAGTCAGGGCCAAGAGCTATAGAATCCCAGAATATGTGCTTGACTGGAGAAGTGTGTACAGTGTTTGACTTTAGTTTCTGACAAGAACTAGGGGGCAGAAAGGTAGTGTTGTAGAAGGGAAAGATCCCAGTCAGAGTCAGAAGAACTGATTTTTAATTTCCTCTCTGATACCTACTAACTATTTGAACTTGGACAAACTACCTTACCCCTAAATCTTGATCTCATCTATAAAGGAAGGGTAATAGTTTACTTGCCCTGTGGTCTGAGCTGGGTTGACATGAGGCTCAAAGGAGGTAATGGATGAGGATATGGTCTGTTACTTTTCTTCAATTCTATCCTTATAATTTATTCTTTTGAAAAAAAAGATCTGCCATTCATATGTTAATCTTACTCTTCCTCTAATACCCATCCCCTTAGATCTGTGTTGATGTTCATTAATTTTGGTCATGTCTGACTATGACCCTATCTGGAATTTTTGTGGCAAAGATACTAGAGTGGTTTGCCATTTCCATCTTCAGTTCATTTTTTCATGAGGAAACTGAAGCAACACAAATATTACCCATTAGAAATAACCAAAATTCATGAGACTTGCTTTATCTTTTCTTCTTCTTGAGTGAACTGCAAATGCATACAGATGACTAAGAGAAGTAGAGAAAAACTGAAATTAATAATGAAGAATTTAATAGAAAGATAGGATTGAAGAAACATTAATAATAGTATTTCCCATGCAGACAGTGTTATGGGAAGTATTTATGGTCTAAAAGGCTGTCATCTACTTTGAGCCTCATTACAACTCAGTGAAGGATTATTATCCCCATTTTGCATGTAAGAAAACTTAAGTTCCCCAGAGGTAGTGTGACCTGCTGGTGGTTGCATAGTAGTGTCTCATGAATCATTCTTGAACCAATTTATTTTGGTGAATTCTCAGTGTCAAAACTGTAGCCAAAACTACTCAAGGAAAAGTCCAAATGATACCTCTGAAAGCTATGTGCCAGATGATCTATATCTCTGCTTCCTCCATCAGCATAGAGCATGGAGTCCTAGCTACATTCTCCTCTATTGCCCTCATTTGTGGTATTGCTCATCTTGCTATAGTGTCCAATGACTCTCTGATCCCTGGACTCCCTAATTTCCTTTTATCTCCCCTGAAGTAGAAAATACAAATGGCTATTCTGAGTAAACAATTTTTCTTTTGCCTTTTTTGTTTTGCCAATGAATTGTTCCAATTCCATTTACCACAAGATGTGACCAGTGCCCATGACAACCACCTTCCCTATAAGCCAGGGTCAGGCAAGATGTCTTCATTGAGCCTTATGACCTTCCTTATGAAAGGACAAACCAGTGGACTCAGAAATAAACACTACCACTAGATAGAGTTTCTTTAAAAACTTTCATAATGTCCCTTTTATGCAAAGGAAGCACCTGTGAAAACTCTGTTGCCTAAATCATTTAGCCTGGCATTCAAAGTCTTTCCAAGTCCCTAACCTGATTGTTCAATATTCCTTAATATCTACCATCTAACTCAGCCAGGTCAATTTCCTCACTGCCCCCCAAAGCAAAATGCTCATTCCTGTCTCTCTGGTTTTGATCACATTCTCACTCTTATTTTGAATGTAATTTTGAATTAATGCCACTCCTCTTGCTATCCAAATTTTTGTCCATCCTTTCAGAGTGGTCTTTCATTCTGTCCCATTCATCCATCTACCCTTGGATGATCTGCCCAGGTGACACCTCCTTTTCTCATTGGAATAGATCATCAGATACCATACTATTAAACCAGATCATCAGATGTAGCATTTTACCTCTCTGTGGCAGTTAATCCATTCAACTTTGGAACCCCATTTTGTAACTGAGTCCCCCTACTAGTGAGTGAGCAAATGTATCTTCACCTGACTCACTACATCTAGTCACACCAAACAAGGCTTCATACCCTGTATAACTATTGAGTCCAGACATCTTATCATCTGCCTGGCTGTCACATGCCCTGACCTCATGAGAACTCAAGGTCCCCTTCATACCACAGAGGGTATCAGAAGAGAATTTTAGCTGAGAATTAGGAAGCACAAATGGTTTAAAACTTTTTTTCCTCTTAAAGTTTCCCTAGACAATAAGAACTGGGTTACATGGGAAATTTGTCTAACCATGAAATTTATGCCATTTCTAAAATTTTAATAGATAGAGATATGCAGGATAATTTATCACTCCAGGAGCCCTCATAGTTTCATATTTTCTAACCTTTCATGGAATCATTAGGACAAAAAAAAACCTGTTATAGACGAAAGTACTTTTTTGTATAAGGGAGAAAGTGCTTGGATTGATAAAGCCTTGATTTCTCTCCTGGTGTAAATTAATACATTTTTGAGGGTGGCTGTGAACTTGAAAAGTCAGAGCCCATGAACATAACCATCAGAGCCCATGAACATAACCATCTAGTTTAAACTAATTGTGTGCCCATAGTGAGTATTAGAAATTGTGCCCTATTCTCCATGGCTTAAAATAGTTAGCTAACTATTTTTTTCTTTTCCTATGACCTTCACCTTTGTATACCCAATTCAGTGTCTAATTCACTCTTGTCACAGGTATATCTGTATGTAGTATTTATTGAAATGCTCTTTGATTTTCCTGTATTCCAGATCAAAGAGCATTTCAATATATAATACATCTTTTACTATTCATTCATTCCTTCAACAAACAATTTATAAGCCAAACTCATAACCAATGAAGAAGAAATAAAAGTAATTATTAGGAACTGTTTTGCCCAACTATATGCCAATAAAACTGACTATTTAAATGAAATGGATATTTACAAAAATGTAAATTACCCAGATTAATAGAACAGGAAATGTATTTATTTAAATAACTCTAAGAAAGAGAAATTGAATAAGCCATAAACACACTCCCAAAGAAAAGAACTCAGGGCTAGATAGATTTACCAGCAAGTTCTATCAAATATTTAAAAATCATTAGTTAATTTCAATATTACTTAAAATGTTTGAAAAGATAGAAAAAGAAGGGATCCTACCAAATTCCTTCTATGACACAATTATGATTTTGATAGAGGTATCAGGAAAAATCAAAATGGGAGGGGAGAAAACTGTAGAGCTATTAACTCTAATAAATATAGAAATGATACTTGGACAAGTTTTACTCTTGCTATGATTATTTTAAATTTCATATTCCATGGACCATTGCACATTGGATAAACTAACTGCTTTTTGGTTTAAGTAAAATTATTAAGCTGCAATCTCATTTTTGCAGATTCACTGAAAACATTCTCAGCAAAGTTCTAGGACAATAGGGATGATATATATATATATATATATATATATATATATATATATATATGCATGTCATCCTATTCCTTACTAATTTAAATCATGCTATTTCAAAAGTTTTTTGTTCCTTCAACTTGGATATCATAACTATTTGGCATAGTAACATCTACTGAAAATATTGTTCTTAGAAATCATTTTTGTCCTAGTAATAATGAGTTTGGTCTTTGATAATGTTCAATTCCTTGATAATATTTTTCAAACATGCCTAAACTAGTTTGGTGGCATGGTGGATAGAGCACTGGCCTTGGAGTCAGGAGGATGAGATTCATATCTGGCCTCAGACATTTGACAATTACTAGCTATGGTGACCTTGGACAACTCACTCAACCCAGTTGTCTCATATCCAAGGCCATCTCCAGTCATCCTGATTCACATCTGGTCACTGGACCCAGATGATTCTGAAGGACAAAGTGAAGTTGGTGACTTTGCACAGTTCCCTTTCTCCTTCATCTAAATCCAACCATGTGCTTGTCCTGGCATCACCTCTCTGATGTCATGGTCTTCTTTGAGAACAAAGGACTATCATCATTCCAATTCTAGTAGCATTGATTAGATGAAGTCTTCTGAATATTTTTAGGCCTTTATTTGTAATATTGGAATTTGTCATCTGTCAGTCTATGAACGACAGCAAGCATCTAATTTTTAATTTTAGTCATCAGATTATGTCTCACTGATTTTTGGAGAAGTTCTAATTTTTTTTTCACCCTGTGTTGATCTGTTACATAATTTCTACTATTCCTTTCCACAATCTACACTATCACTAAGTTCAGGCTGCTTAAGGATAACCTTTCTGTAATTTCTGGTGGCAATTGCTTCTGATTTGCCATTATAAAGGCCTTTCCACAAATAAATCCATTTGACCTACTATTTGTTCAAGGCTTCTTTGCTAACATATTGTCTAAGTTTTTAAGAATATCACCCACAGAGGGTCTTTAAATTTTTTTCTTGAATCTTAGCAATTTTATAGGTTCCATCCAGAATTAGTCTTGTAGTTATTCCTACTACCACTACCATTATCACTACCACTAAATGGATAAGAAGTGACACAGAACCCTTAGAAGTATGAGTCCCTTACTTCTACAGCACTATATCCTTATCAGTAAAGACTAATCTGTTAGATTTTAGGTCTGCTAAAGAAGATACTTTCAGAATGGAATTCTTGCTTTGTTAAGCTCAACCCCAGGCCAAACTTGAAGTACTTCTTCATTATATCTCTCCCCACCCCCACCCCCACCTCATATAGTTACCTTCTGCTTCTACTCACCTAAATCTAACTTTTCATGCTTCTTCCTATCATAGTTCTTCTTATACTGGATTTAAGAATTTCCTTTTATAGTCTCCATTATCTAGTGACTTTCTAGGAATTGTGAATTGAACTGCTCTTAGGTCTCACTCCTTTATCATCTATACCTGTCCTGTATCAGTTGGCAGAGAAGTTAGTTCCTGTCCTGTTCATCTGCTTAGCTCAGTTACCATGAAGGCAAAGGTCTTAATGGGGAGGCTTTGGCCTTTCTACCTCCCAAATGATTTCTTTAACAATTCCCAGGATAAATGACTCTTTTGCTCATTTATCTCCCAAACTACAAATCTCCCTGTAAAAAAAGGTAAAAATTGCATCATATGTTTCTTTAATTTGGAGGGGGGAGGTTGCCATTCATTCATGGTACCTGAGAAGTTTTGGAAACTGATTGTGCAAAGTTAAACTTGTCTTTGATTTGCATGTTAAGAAAAAAATGAGTGAAGGGTTGCACTTGTCCTGGCCACACATACACACTGATGTGTATGGGTGACAAGTTTACCAGTTAGACAATAAGACCAAAACATCTATCCTTTTGATAGGCCCAAAGGAGAAGTACCAAGTATC
The DNA here is from genome assembly GCF_037893015.1 of Macrotis lagotis. NCBI lineage: Eukaryota > Metazoa > Chordata > Mammalia > Peramelemorphia > Peramelidae > Macrotis > Macrotis lagotis. The sequence goes on along the minus strand of NC_133658.1, from coordinate 399,734,530 downwards.
CAAAACTCTATATCCCATCATTCTGACTATACCATAGTAGAAAATACGATGGATTTCTTATCAAAACCATGTTCAGATGCTGGTTCTGCCATTTCTTAGATCTGTGACCTTTGGCAATCTCTTTCCCTTTCTGGTCCTTAGTTTTCTTATCTATAAAATGAGTCAGTTTGAGCACCGATATTCTGTATTCTATGGTCTCTTCTAACTCTAACATTCTATATTCTAGTATTCTGCATTATTGGTCCATTTCATCATTAACAGTTCTCTGGTCTCTCTTCCATGCTTAGCATTCTATATTCTATGAACTCTTCTAACATTCTATGAGTATGCTCTATAATGTCCAGCTTTTGGATATTTTTGAATAAAGGACCCATTGAAAAAAGTGAATTTTAGGAAGATTGTTTATTTCTCTGACAAGGAATAAGTACAGCCAGAGAAGTGAATTTATGTAAATATGAGGAAAAGGAATGTATCATTAAATTCTACGGAAATTTCTGCCACATCCAAAAGAATTCGAGATCTTGGGCCTGAGACCTCAGCATTGTGGACTGAGTAAATTTCTCTCTCCAAGGAGATACCATATTAGCAAATGTGTTCACGTTTCTTTCTTGAATTCTCTTCCAGCACTGCTTTAAAGGCCACTGTATCTGGCTAACCCCAGATATCTTGAAACGGGATGGGAATTGGGGTGCTTGGAGTAAGTTTGGCTCCTGTTCCAGGACCTGTGGCACTGGTGTGAAATTCAGAACTCGCAGTTGTGACAACCCACAGTAAGTTGGTTTTGATTTAAAGTACTTTCATGGTGTGTGCACAGTGATGGAGTTGCTATCAGAAGATGATTCTTAGGGGCGGCTAGGTGGTGTAGTGGATAAAGCACCGGCCCTGGAGTCAGGAGTACCTGGGTTCAAGTCTGGTCTTAGACACTTAATAATTACCTAGCTGTGTGGCCTTGGGCAAGCAACTTAACTCCGTTTACCTTACAAAAACCTAAAAAAAAGAAGATGATTCTTTTTTAAAATATTTTTCCAATTACATTTAAAAGTAAATTTTAGCATTTTTTTTATATTTTGGGTCTCAAATTCTCTCCCTTCCTCCTCTCCCCCTTCATTGAGAAGGCAAGCAAATGGATAAATTTTATATATAAATACAAATATATAATATGAAAAACATATTTCCATATTAGCCATGATCTGAAAGCAAACACAGATAAAAGAATAAAAGTAAAAGAAAGCAAAAATGCTTTGATCTGCATTCAGATTCCAGAGGATCATGCCAATGGAATTATATTCATAGCAGTCTTTTTATGTTTGTATATAACTCCTATCTTGTATATAACTCCTATTTTATTTTAATCTTACAGCAATCTCTATGACATTTATAGAATAGACAATTTCACCATTTCACAGATAAAGAAACTGAGGTCCAGGCAGGAAAAAATGTTTTCTTTTAGATCATTTTAGAAGCAGCTAAATCAGAATTGCTATTATTAATAGCTACTCACATTAAGAGGTCTAAAACATACAAATGAAGTCCAAATGTGATTGGCTCAAGGTCATGTAATGGGTCATAACTAAGACTAGAGCTAAGTTCTCCACTAGACCACATTTCTTTGTCAGGATTATCTCTTTTCATTTATCACTGTTCTCATCATTTATAAGATTCCACGACCCACCCTCAGAGCAAATGGCCCTACCTAGGCATTATAGCCAAGGAAAGTGAAAAAAATTGAGTTACCATGATAGATCCCTGCCTTTAAGGAGTTAGTTCAGATAAGACAGGTCAAACTGGTGCCAAAAGAAAGATGATACTAATAGAGATTCTAATAGATTACATTTAGATAAGACTTTTCAGTTTTACAAAGCACATTCCTCTTGGTGTCCCAGCAAGGTGGGGTATGAAGGTGTTACTGTCCTCATTTGGGAGGTCATTTTCTTCACCTATGATTTCATTAGCATACAAAGTTCCCTTAATCCAGAATGAACATTTTGTAGTCTTAAGGAGTTGTATGACAATGTGTGATAGAATTGAACACATCTTTTTGACTGTGACCAGCTTTCTATCCATGACACTATACTACCTGTCTTTCTCCATTTTACAGATGAAAAACTGAGTTAGAGAGGGTAAATTGATTTAACCAAGGTCATATGCTAGTAAAAGTCCACACTTGAGCTCAGGTTATATGGTTCCAAGGCTAGCACTTTTTCATTCCAATGCCTACCCCCTTCTTGATGGACTCTCAACTTAACAGAGGAATGATTCTGAGTGGGAAGAAGTTGCAGCAAAGGAACAGGGCGTTCTTCTTTCTGGGTCAAGGGAAGGCAGGCTTCACAGTGGAGACTGGTGAGTCAAAGTTCCTTCAAAGTCAAGCAGAGGCAGACAAAAAATGCAGGTGATTTAGAAGCCTCTTGTTTGGGTCCTGCCATTGTAGTGGCTACTAAACCTTGGACTGGTGTAAGAAACCTCATCTTACCCTGTCCCCACCAAAGGTATAAATATGAATCAAAAAACAACTTCTTTGACTTTTCTAGTCTGGACAATCTTTTATACATTCCATTGTCACCTGAACTCAAAATACAGTTCATTGAACTGAAAAGGACCTTAGAGACCACTGAGGCAGGCTCCCCATCTCCATTTGTTGATGTTGTTTGTATTGTTTTTCCCTGATATTCTGAGATGAGAAAAAAATTGTAGCAGTTGTTCCTTCAAAAGGAAAGAGTTATTATTTGAGAGCAACATGATAGGCTAGAAAGAACACTGAATTGGAAATGAGAATACCTGACCTCAAAATTTATGTGATTTGGGATAACCTCTCTGAATCTGTTTCCTCTTCTATAATATGAGGGGGTTTTAACCCAGGATAGGTTTCAGAGGGTTCATAAACATAGATGGAAAAGATTATATTTTTATTTCAATATAATTGATTTTTTTATTATCTCATGTATTTTTATTTTCACACTTTAAAACATTTTGAGAAGAGGTCTAATTGGTTCATTCCTGAGGGGTCAATGACATGCACAAAAATGGTTAAGAACCTCTGAACCAGTTGATATAAGTCAAAGCTCCCTTTTCACTCTAAATATTATCATCCAGCTAAATGACAGTGAATAGATCACTAGGCCTAAGGTAAGGAAGAGCTGAGTTTAAATCTGACCTCAGATACTTGTTAGTTGGGAAAGTCACTTAACCCTGTTTGTCTCAGTTTCCTTATCTGTAAAATGAGCTAAAGAAGGAAATGGCAAACCACTCCAGTATCTTTGCCATGAAAAAGCCAAATGAGTCCACAAAGAGTTGGACACAACTGAAACAACAACTTTTTGAGCTCTAATATCATTCCATCATTACCATTTGGCTATTTTAGATCAGTTCAAAATATTCAAAGTGAATTCTTCTAAAAGTGTATTAGTTCCATCTCTTCAATTAAATTGTAAGCTCTAAAAAGACAGAAGCCACATGTTTTTAAGCATAACTCAACTCATAACTTAGCAGAATAAGGACTCAATATCCTTTTCTGTTATTGTTAATTGGTAGGTGGAGTAGCCTGACTACCTCATTAAATACTATGAATAGCTCACAAATTATAGGTCAGCTGGTATGTAAGTGATCTTTTTGACCAGACTTCATATGTATTTTTGTAATGCGACAATTGCATGATGTTGTGGCCAAACCACCTTCTGATGAGAGGCAGAATGGTGTAGCAGATAGAGGCCTAAGCTTTGGAGTCAGGAAGACAGGGGTTCAAGGATGCTTCTGATACATTTTAGCTGTGTGGCCAATAGACAAATCACTTAGTACATCTAGTGCCTGAAAGCAACTCTCTAAAACTTTAAGTTAGAGACAAGTTGATGATCTGCACTGGTGGAAGAGGTTTCTATATCAAAAGTTTGGTAAATTAATAAAATCACAAGTCCAGTTCTACCTCCCTTTCTCCCCCAACAAAAGAATTCATCTCTTCAATGAGCTATGAATTTACTATAAAGTCTTTAGTAATATCGTGTACCCTGAGAAAGGAAAGTGACCAGTTACATAGTAACAAAATCATGGTGACCAATTTTAAGGGATTCTCACTGGATCTCCAAAGTTCCTCCACCCCATTATCTTTCATTGATTCTGTAAGTTGAAAAAGTTTTTCTTCCCTTCCCACAGCCCAGCCAATGGAGGCCGTTCATGTATAGGGCTCAGCTATGAGTTCCAGCTATGCAACACGCAGGATTGCCCCAATGCACTGGATGACTTCCGAGAAGAACAATGCCGTCAATGGGATCTCTATTTTGAACATGGGAATGCCCAGCACCACTGGCTACCCCATGAGCACAAGGAGGGTGAGCATGGAAGAGGGCAAAGAATGGGAAATGACACAAGAAAGCTCAGAGAAAGCTCCATAGAATCTGAGGGAGAAGGGTCCCTTAGACTATAAAAAGGGTCAACACAGGAAAGGACCTTAGAATGCAGAATGTTGAAGCTGAAAGAAGCTTTACAAAATGAAACATAGAATGGCACATAAATATGGCAGAAGGAAAATGCATCACATTTGGATCACAGGGCCTATGTTCATATTCCAGCTCTTTCACATACTAACTGTATGAACTTAGGTGAGTCACTTAACTCCTTTTGGCTTCAGTTTTCTCAAATGTAAAATGAGAGGGTTGGACTTAATGACTTCTACTATCCCTTTCAGTCCTAAGAAAGTCTTTGCTCTCTTATCATGGTCCTGGTTAGATCTGGGGTCATTGTTAGAAATCATCTATTGATCCATCAAAAACAGAGAAATATTCTTGTACTCATTACAGAGAGTAAGCTGATAGTCACGTTATTACAAGAAGTAAAATAGGCTGGAGATATAAATAGGTGCATTCCTGGACTTTAAGTTTGAATTAAATTGAATTGATATTTATTAAAGACCTATCAGAACAATTTGTTAAATACTGGAGGAAAATGCCATGCTCCCTTCTGTTTTTTTTTATGGGGTAGGTGATAGGTATAGGCTTTCTTCCATGGTATCAAATCTATGCCTCTTCTCTACTGTATATCTGTCTCCAACTCTCCAGCCTCTGGAACATATTGTAGTCTGCTTTTTTAAAAAAATTCCTGCATTGACCATGAGCTTCATTGTCAATATATTGCCATTGGGACAACAAGGACTTGAAACAAAACACCAATTCTTAACAGGACTGGTATCAGAATATAAAGAAGCCATCCAAAAATGTCCAGGATCAAAAATCTTATCCAGGAAATTTCATACTATCTACAGCACTATTATATGACAATGCATTAGAAGTGATTTAGAGAGGTACACAACAAAATTCTGTTAAGTCTAAAAGGAAGGTCATTACCAATAGAGGTCATCTAGGAAGGTTTCATGGAGGCATGACATTTGAGTTTGCCTTTAAGGGATTAGTAGGAATTCAGCAGATAAAAAAGCAAGAATGAATATTTCAGGTATAGGAAAGACTATATGAGTGAGGAAAAACACAGAGCATGTTTAAGAAGCAGACATATAATGCACAGAAGAGATGTTTGGAAATAGAAAGTATAGGGCCTTTTATGCCAAAATAAGGAGTTCTCAACTAAGTGACAATATATGCAATAGGGACTATGGTCCAGTGATCTGAGAAGAAGCTAATCATATTTATGAAGAGGCAATAATGATCTAGCTAAAATTTGAAGAATAAATTAGAAAGGGAATAGAGGGCAAGGATTCATTGAGAGAATTTTACAGTAGTTCAGGTAGATGGTAATGGTAGTCTGTACTCAGGTGGTAGGTGGTATAAGGAATAGAGAGTAGTATTCAGAGGCAAGAGGTTAAGAAGATAAAACCAAGTCTTGGTGATTCATTGGATAAAGTATCTGAGAATGCAATTTATACCTGAGTACATAAGATCTCTCAGGGTCAGGATAGCTAGGGATGAAGTGGATAGAGCACTAGCCCTAGAGTCAGGAGGACCTGAGTTCAAATGTGACCTCAGACCTCAGACCCTTAATTGGGTTGTTTGACCTTGGGAAAGTTACTTAGCCCTATTGTCTTGCAAAATTTTTTTTAAAAAACTCTCAATATCTACATTAGAGAGAGATTCATTGTCAGGACTATAGGATAAGAGTGGGGAATAGTGATGGAACTGACCTAAGAGGCTAAGGTATACTTAGTTTCTTTTGGGGGGGCATGATTAATGATTATACTAAACATAGCTAGCAAATAACTATTAAAACAATGGTCATTTGGCTTTCTCTCATAAATCTAAGATGAATCATGGAGGTCTATCAATGCTTTTATACCCTTAAAAGAGTGGGTGTTCCTGGCAGGTGGCAGCAACTCTGATTTGTTAACAAATAATGAGTGAATGAATATTCTCACTATCCCTTCAAACTGTTCTCAGTGATCCCTGAGTTGCACTGTGGCTTTTTTCCAACCCCAGGTCTTTGTGAAACAGACCTTTCCCATGGAACTTCTAAGTTGTCTTGGATGGGAAATTGTATAACTCACTCTTTCTGTGGGTTCTGCCCTTCTAAATTTTGGCTAGAGTCATAATTTGATGGCTTTTGGAGTATTGGGGGAATGAGTTTCTGGGAATTCCTGCCTTCATGGTATCATCTTGGCTCTGCCCCCACAAATGAATATTATAATGAAAGGTAGGAACTATTTTCTAGTGAGATAGAGTAAGAATTTCAGTTAAATAAAATAATTTAGCTTCTATAATTCCAGATGTGCCCATTCTAGTATACAATAGCAATAAGGGAGCTGGCATTTTGATCCCAAGCTTGAACCAGTCTATCTCCCTCCACTTTCTAAATCCTCATCTATTTCCCCCATTTCCCTTGGTTCTTTCACTCAATCCTGCTGATAGGAGAAAGCCTATATGTTTCTCTTCACTCTCATTCTCTACCTAACACTTGAAAGTTTAAAATTGGGACAAAGAGAGTTAGTTAAATGACTTTTCAAATAAGCAGGCATAGCTCTGTCATAGGCCCCCAGTGGGGAGGAACATTTAGCAGAAACACTCTATCTTCACTTAGAGACCAATAATCCAACAGCATCTCTTAGAATTAAATTGGAGTTGGAGTTGAAATGATACTCAAAATTCATCTGGTCTAGCCCATACCTGAACAGAAGTCCCCTACAAGTTATCCATGATAAGTAGTCATCTAACCCACATTTAAATAATTCTGATAATAGAGAACTTACTACCTATTAAAGTAGAATAGTCTATTTAAAGACATCTTAAATTATTAAAAAAATTTTCCTTAATTTGAATTAAAATCTATTTTACCACAATTTCTACTCCTAGAATATCCTTTCAGAATTATGAACTCAAGACAATTCTCTTTTTAGTCTTCAAGACTACAAACAAAATCACCTCCACTATCCTAGACAGTCAAATAAATTGATTGAGCCTCTTGATGGCCAGATTATTTAGTCTTGGGCTTTGATATATGCTCCTACTCAGAAGACCTTGGATCTTGAGTTTCCCTCTTATATATGGCCAACCCAGACTCTTCAGCAAGAGAATTAGTAATGAATATTCAAGTCTAGCCAAAAGCTACTATTTGAAGAATAGTCATGTTCTGTATTGAAGGGAAGGAAAAACCAGAAAATTGCCCCTGCAAAAGACCTTCCTCTCCCCCTCAAAAAGAAAAATATGCATTTTCTCTAACCACATGGGATATTTAACTAGTCATGTTCTCTAGGGGTGTGGGCCTGACATCCATGAGGACTCAGTGAATCTTCATGGTCTTGGAATGGGAGCCTGGTTCTCTGGAGGTTTAAGGAAATCTGGACACTATGTGAAGATAAAGGCTGTACAATGAAGAAGGGAGCTGAAAGAGCTTACACTAGCTAGAACCACTCCTACAGGTTGAAATTTTCTGCAAATGAGCTTATAAAAATTCCAATGTGCCATCTTGTGGCTGAGCTTGCATTGACAATCTGCACCATTTACCATGGCCTGCCATGAAGGTCTCCATTCTTTTGGAGTTTCTCCTATAAATGATTGCCCAAAGCCCAAAAGCAGATATCCCAGAATCTGAGATCTAGAAGAGACCTCTGAATACACTTAATCCAATCTCACATCCCAAGGAGAAAATCCCTTAAGAATTTCCCTGACTTCATTCAGCCTCTGTGATGGCAAACCTCCAAGGACAGGGAGCCCATTCATTCCCATTGTAGCAGCTCTTTCCAACATTAACTAGCTCTAAACAGAAAGTTCTCCCTTTGAAATTGGCCTTAGTTGCTTCTCTGCAACTTCTAGTCCTTGCTTCTGGGACCAAGCAAAAAAGTCTCCATGAATGAATGCCCTTTAGAAACCGTTTAGCTATCATGCCCTTAATTCCTCTCTTCTCCAAGTTAAACATTACTCCCTCCCAACCCACAAACAGAACTCCTTCAATCAACCCTTCTGTATATTTCCTTTCCCACCTAATTACCTCTCAACCTGCTTTAGCTTCTTTGTGTTTCTCTTGTAATGTAGTGCTCAGAAGTTGGGGCTATGCTCTAGGTGTGGTCTGAGAAGTATATAGAGCAGGAATCCCATAACTTCCCACATTCTGGATACTATGCTTCTTCAATGAAATCAGGTCTGGACACAGGAGACTTCTCAACTATGTCAGTGGTTTGGGATTGGTTTTATTATAGATGTGGCAACTATCATGATCTAAGGTGTCCTGAAAAGCCTTCCCTAAACCAGTTGCAAACAGACTACAAAAGGGACTGACATGATATCTCATTCTCCTGATGCTTTTTTTCCACTTGGTATAAGAAAGAGAGATTGACTTAACATGGTTGACAAATTAGAGTTCTTTCTGATTCATTGGGCCTCTTATAGATGAGATGATTAAGGACTACTATTAACCATATTCAGCCTGGACACTGTGGCATTCAATGGTCATGTTTGTAAATTCTGGTTCAGTGAGTACCTGAGTACTGGGTACAATCACTGGTTTCAACATAGAGAGACTCATAACCAATAATCAAGTACATAATAACTCATGACTTAACAATCTATATAAGCTTTGCTTGTTTTCTTTAATGAATCATGGCCAACAAATCCCCTTCAGCAGCCATGGCTACTTATAATGAAATATGATTATAAGAACTAGGCCTATGCTTTATAAGTGTTTCCACATTAGAAAGAAAAGGAAGAAGGAAGGGAATAAGCATTTCTATATAGTGGCTACTATGTGCCAACCACTATACTGTGTTTTGCAATCTTATTGTAAATTTTTTATACAATTTACAATTGTAAATTGTAAAATTTTATAAATTTTATTTGTAACTCATTAGATCTTTACAACAACCCTGGGGAGTAGATTCTATTATTATTCTCATTTTGCAATTAAGTTTGAAATTGAGGTAAACAGAATTAGTTCAGTGACTTGTCCAGGGTCACACAACTAATAAGTGTCTAAAGATAGATTTTAATTCAGTCTTCCTGACTCCAGGGCCAGTGTTCTACTAACTGCAGAAGTCTTTTCCATATTCTACAATGCAAGTAACCTCTGAGCTAGCAACAGTAACAACTACTAACATCTATGAAGCACCCACTTAATGGGTACTACTGTAAAATTAGAAATGAGAGTGATATAGAGGTTTAAATAAGATACAGAACTTGCCTTTATGGGCCTTATATTCTGTAGGGAGATAAGAAACATACCCAAATAACTATTTTACACACACACACACACACACACACACACCAGAAAGGTACAAAATTAAGTGCTTTCTGAGACCTGGACCAACCCAGGATAGGAGTTGTTATTCACCAAGGTCAGTGACAAAGAACCTCAAATTTATTCAAATTGAGTAAGTTTATTCATTAGAGAACTCACTGTGCCAATCATTAAACTGCCCGTTTTGCTTTATTTTTGGTGAAAAACAGCTTTGCTTTATTCAAGTGTTATAGAAAACGAGAAATCGGTACAAGCCCTCATCCTGAATAACCTCCTGCTCTTTCTTTCCATCAGTAGATAAAACTCAATCATCACATCACTTAGGGACAGGCATGCCTAAGGCTCTGGCTGAAGGGAAAAACCATCTTCCCAATTTATTCTCTCTGGAACGCTGATACCACACCCCTCTATTGGTACACTTAGAGTGCCCTCTTGTGTATTTCTGCTGTAATTTCTTAGATGTCTTGAACTTATTCAGACTTTGGAAGACCCCAATTTCTCCATGCCAGAGCAGTCAATTTTTGCAAGTTGCAGAATCTGACAAAAGTAGAAAAAACAAAATCACCCCCTGCCTTCCGCTCATCACCCCAGTCAGTACCATGGTCAGCACCCTGATGGTGAGCCTCTGGGACCTTAAATTGATCCTCAGAAGGCAGATATTGCCTGACCCATAACCATAGCTTGGTGGCAGCTACCAGTGGGAACTGTAAGAACCTAGGGTCATTCCCCCAAGCCACAATGAGGCATCAGAGAAGAAACTTAACCTAGAATTAGGAAACAAGGGTAGAACAGAGAATGTTTGGATCAGTGACAGGCACTGAGACGTGGACTTCTGTGGAAGCTTCAATGACCATAAAATTTTTATTGATCCTGCAGATAAGCCAAATGAGCAGAAATGCCCCTGGCCTAGAAGTTCTCCTGTACCTGAGAGGATGGAGAGTAGTTGGTGGGATTTCTGCTTGCTTTGAACCTATCATAGATCCAAGTCATGGGGAAAAAAATCATAGACTCAGCAGGATACCTTATTTGGGTCATTTATCTCTTGGAGAACTAAGAAAGGTTTTCTAAAAATTGGGTGATGGTAAGAAATCAGTTCCATCAGAGCTGTCCACATCTTTTACCTCTATTCCTGCACTGGTATAGTTTGAAATCCTCAGGGAAAGCCAATGACACTATTCCACTTAGGGCCACAGTCTGCTCAATGGGGGTGCTTTTAAATGGGTCACCCCCTGTCTGAACTTCCTATTCCATAACTCAGGACTAGCCAGGCATCTATAAATAAATAGACAGTAGCAGCAGGATATTAACTGTGTACAGCTTGTTATAATTATTTTTTCCATCCTCAAAATTAATCTTTCTCTGTGGGTGAAAATTTGGGCCTGAGGTGTTATTGGCAACCCCATTATCAATTCTCCATGACACATTTTAGGATAAAATTCTCTTCCCTGAAAAGAAAAGGACATCATCTGAACATAAAAGCTCAAGCACACTAATTAAAATCATTCATTTATCTAATGAGGTACAATGTAAAGATCACTGAGATGAAATTAGAAGACCTGAATTCCAGTCCCAGTTTTGCTACTTACTATGTTATCTTATAAATATCAAAATATGCCCCTCTTTGAACCTTAGTTTCCAGATATATATAGATATACACAAGCTAAAGAGGATACACACACACACACACACACACACACACACACACACACACGCTAAAGATAGATAATTTTTCATGTTGGCAATAGGGACTCACTGAAAACATTTTAGAGCAGGGAAGTGTATGGTCAGTCCTGTGCATTTATAAGACAATTTGGGCACTTGTGTGAAGGAGGGATTAGAGGGAGGAGACTGAATGTAGGGAGGTCAGTTAAAGAGGTGATGAGGACATAGACTAGGAGTTTTCGCATTATGAGATGGATTTGAAATATTGTAGAAGTAGAGTCAATTGGCAACTGATTGAATGTGATGGGTTAAGAAGAGACAGGAATGGGGCGGCTAGGCAGTGCAACGGATAGAGCACTGGCCCTGGAGTCAGGAGTACCTGAGTTCAAAAATCTGACTTCAGACACTTAATAATTACCTAGCTGTGTGACCTTGGGCAAGCCACTTAACCCCATTGCCTTGCAAAAACCTAAAAAAAAGAAGAGAGAGAGACAGGAATGAAAGAACTCTCTGAGATTTTAAGCACAGGTTTTTTTAGATAGTAAAGCTGGGGAAAGATAGCCTCACAGAGCTCATTGTTTAACATGAATAAGACATTGACATAAAATCCATGATATAAGGCAAGATATAAATGCCATAAAAGGTTCAGAGAAGAGGGGAGCCAAGGAATGTTTTAAGAAGGAGGTAGTCCCTGCGCTGTCCATTGAAGTATTGGTAGAGTTTAAATTGGTAGCTCCTAAATCTCAAGGTCAATTTCAAATTCAGCCATAAGTTCAGTGCCCTTTCCAGTATTTCCCCTCTCCCTTCCTTCTCTATCCCCCATACCTGACTTCCTGTTTCCCTATCCTGACTAATTCCCAAAGATTTGATGAAATGAAATCACTGGTAGTAGTCCAAGATAGCCATGGTGACATGTTGAGTTCAAAAGGAGTATGTGTAAACTCTATATAAGTTTACAATCTATAAATAGATTGTAAAGAAACTGAAACCTGCTATTTTATCCTCCAGCCAAGGAAAGATGCCATCTCTACTGCCAGTCAAAAGAAACTGGAGAAGTGGTATCCATGAAGCGAATGGTACATGATGGGACCCATTGTTCCTACAAGGATCCTTACAGCCTTTGTGTACGTGGAGATTGTTTGGTAAGTGTTGGGAAAAGATGACATATAGGTTCTTAAAAAACAAAGTAAAAGAGAGCACTTGAAAGCCAGTGTGGTTCAGTGGGAAGAACACTGGACCATGATTTGAAGTCCTGAGTTCTAGCTCTGACTATTATTTGCAAATTATGCAACCTTGGGAAAATCATGTTACTTCTCTGAGCCTCTTTTTCATCATCTATAAAAATGAATAATAATCTCTGTCCTGGAAACTTTATAGTGTGAGATTCAAATGTGTGATTCAAAGACAATTTGTACTCCCCACCCCCCACCCCCCAGAAAATAAGACTGAGTGCATTAAGGCTTTTCATTTGGATTCAGGAAGACTTGAGTTCAGACCCCACCTGAAGAACTTGCTTACCCTGAGGAAATTACTAAAGCTTTTTAAATATCAATTTCCTCATTTATAAAACAAGGAAGTTTGACTCAATTATTTTAAGGTACCTTACAGTTTATATCTATCATCCTAGAATTATGGATTTACTCATGAAAAATAGTAAAGATTATACATTGAGGGAAGATCAGAAAGAAAAAAATGTGATGAAGACAAAGTCATGAAGAAAAAGTAATAAAGATAAAAAGACAAGCAATAATATGCTTTTGTTGTTTAGCTGTTTAGTCATGACTGTCCCTTTGTGACCCCCATTAGATAGTAGTTCTTCATTGAATTTTCTTGGCAAGGCTACTGGAGTGGATTACCATTTTCTTCTCCAGTGGATTAGGTGGAACCTTTTGTCAGGCAGCAGAAGGTAAGTAACTTGACCAGAGTCACATAGCTAGGAAGGGTCTGAGACTGGATGAAAACTTGTGTCTTTCCAGTTGCCTCAGTAAAATACTTTATGCACCTTTAATTCAGTAAATATATGAAAAAAATTACAATAAATATCTTTTTTTAATACAGTGATCCCAGAGCAATTTTTAAATTTTATTTTTCCTGGCAACAAGCATTCATTTTCTCTCTCATCCCCAAACTGTGGAAAAGAAAAATAAAACAAAACAAAACTCATAACAAATTTGCACAGATTTCTATTTTGTCCATGTCCAAAGTCTGTGTCTTATTCGGCATGTATTTATATATCCAATTTATTATTCTTTTAAGTCTATCACCACTCTGTCAGGAGATGGATAGCCCAATTCATTATCAGTTCTTTGAAGTCTTCATTGGTCGTTGCTTTGATCAGAATTCTTAAGTCTATTAAAGTTGCTTGTCTTTACATTGTTTTTGTTTTAGAAATGGTTCTCCAGATTCTGCTTACTTCACTTTTCAGGTTTCTCTGAATGCATTCCTTTTTATCATTTTATCATTTCTTATAGCACAATAGTATTGTGATATATGATATTCATATATCATAATTTGTTCAGTCATTACCTCAATTGATAAGCACTCACTTGGTATCAAGTTTTTTGCCATTATAAAAAGAGATGCTATAAATATTTTTGTACATGTGGATCCCTTTTTCTCTTTCTTTGATGTATTTGGGAGATAAGCCTAGTAGAGATATCACTGAATCAAAAGGTACTTGATATTTAAGGATCTTTTGAGCATAGTTTTAAATTGCTCTTCTGATTGGCTTCTTTAAATGGCTCTTCTGGTTTTTGTTGTTGTTGAATCATTCAGGCATGTTCAACTCCTCTTGACCAATGGACCATGGCACACCAGGTCCTTCTATCCTCTGTCTCCCAAAGTCTGCCCAAGCTCATGTTCATTGTTTCCATGACACTACCAACAATCTGATCCTCTGCTGTCCCTTTCTCCTTTTGCCTTCAATCTTTCCCAACATCAGGGTATTTTCTAATGAATTATATCTTCTTATTATATGGCCAAAGCATTTAGGCTTAAACCTGAGTGACATTCCATCGAAGGTCCAAATTAATTTATGTGTTGACTGATTTGATCTTACTGTCTAGGGGATTTTCAAGAGTTTTCTCTAGCATCACAACTTGAAAATGTTGATTTTGCAGAACTCAGCTTTCTTTATAGTCCAACTCTCACAACTATACATTGCTATTGGAAAAACCATAGTTTTAACTATACAGTTCTTTTTTGATAAGGTTATATCTCTGTTTTATAGGAGAGATTTGTCATAGCTTTCCTTCTAAGGAACAAGTTTTTTTTTTTTAATTTCATGGTTTCAGTTACTGTTTGTAGTGATCTTTGAACCCCCAAATACAAAATCTGCCATTCATTCCATTTCTTCTTCCTCTATTTGCTAGAAAGTGATGGAATCAGTTGCCCTGTTCTTATTTTTTTGATATTAAGCATCAAGCCATCTTCTACAGTCTTCTCTTTCACCCTCAAAACTGGCTTCCTAATTCTTCACTTTCATCAGATGGATATCAGAGATTGTTGATATTTTTCCCAGCAATTTTGATTCATCCAATTTGGCATTTTGAATAATGTACTCTGCATATAAATTAAATAAATAAAGTAGCAATGTGCAACCTTATCATACATCTTTCCCCATCCTAAAACAGTTTTCCATGTTTGATTCTAACTATTGCTTCTTGACCCCTATACAGGCTCCTTGAAAGAAAAGTAAAATGATTTAGTCCTCCCATTTCTTTGAGGACTTGCCAAACAGTGGTGTGATCCAAATAGTCAAAGACTTTAATTTAGTCAGTGAAGCAGAAGTAGATATTTTTCTGGTACTCCTTTGCTTTCTCTACAATAAATGTGCTGTAAACTTGCTATAAATATTTTTCCCAGTTAACTGTTTCCCTTCTAGCAATAACTGTTTTGCTTCTATTTGTGGAAAATAAAAACCTTTTCAATTTTATATAATCAAAATTTATATAATAAAAAATAAATTTGTCTTCTGGTCCTCTTTGACCCTTGTTTGATCATGAACTCTTCCCCAGTCAAATCTCTAAAAGTTCTTCCTTATTCCTCTATTTTAGGATGCAATAATACAGTGATTTGGTATCCTTATTTTACTAAGAGACAGCATAGTATAGTAGATAACCAACTGAATTCAGGACAACTGAACAACTGAGGACAACTGAATTCAGTTCCTGCCTCTGATATATAATATCTCTGACTCTGAGAAAGTCACAACCCCTTGATGTTCTAGGAAATTAAAGATATAAGTTGTAGAGGATGTTCCAATTTGTACATAGAGAGGAACTTTCCTCTCTTGAGAGTACCTAAGCCAATGAAATCATAGGTTCATCTCCTATCCCCTGTCCCCATTTCCCTGTGTATTGGTTTACTTTTTTAAAAAAAGTAAAACTCATTTTAGAGAGTTGTCCTATGTGGTAGATGTGGCCTACCTTCAAACTAGTAAGATATATAAATATATTATAATTACTTATACATTACAACAATCTGCACAAATGTATATTAATTATTACTACTGCTAGAGTATAAAAGGCAAAAGTTGGACTTGGAATTAAAAAGACTGGGTCCAAATCATGCCTCTGACAACTTACAAGGTGACTAAGAAATCCCTTAATTTCTCCCTGTCTCAGACAATTTCCTGATTCATAACTACTAAGTAGGAACAAGGTGAACATCTGTCCTGGTGGAAGGAATTTCTACTGTAAGGATTCCTCACACTCTTAAAATCATAAATCAGTCAAACAGCAAGCATGTATTGTCTATTGTTTGCCAGGCATTTTGCTAAACTCCAGGGATACAAAGATGAATGTGAAATAGTTCCTACCCTTCAAAGGCACGTGTCCTCTCTATAGTAATGATAATATAACTCTGGAATATGTGACCTTTAACTAATTCTAATTGGGAATGATTTTATTAACTAGAACCAACTATCTAAGGGGGGGGGGGGCTAGATGGCACAGTGGATAGAGCTGACTTCAGACACTTAATAATTACCTAGCCGTGTGGCCTTGGGCAAGCCACTTAAACCCATTGTCTTGAGAAAAAAAAAATCTAAAAAAAATCTAGAGTCAACTATCTTCCCCCAGTCCAGGGAGAAGTTAAAGAAAAGTCAAACCCAGGAATAGTCTAAAAGCCACTGGTTTCTTCTCAGCTGGATTGGGGAGCAGAGAAGAGTATAAACATTGGAAGTGGATAAAATAACTAGGTAACTTTTTAGCAGTCAGAGACTTTGAATGCTTAACCTCTCTATGTCTCAGTTTTCTCATCAGTAACATGGAATGACATTCAATGACTTCTAAAGTCCCTTCCAGCTCTAAATCTATGATCCTGTGATCTCATGAAACCATATGTACACCCTTATTTAGAGATGAGGCTTAAAACATTTCCCAGAACCAAATAAAAATGATTTAGTGAGAGGGGTAGGTAAGGATGAGAATTAATCTCTAGCTTGGGACATCCCAATGCTACAATTAGTGTTATTAATCTGGTTGACTGTAAGATGTCTAATAATAGTGACAACAATATTAACAGTAGTAATAAGAGTGATAATGATAGTTAACAGTAAAACACATAGCAGCCACAAGTCATAATAGTGATGATGGTAATTAGAAAAGAAAAAAGCTATCTTCCTCTAGATTATTAGGTCCTTCCCATAGTCTAGAACATCTTATAAAAATTCCTTCTTTATATCTCAAATTTATGTTTGAATAAATTTTTACTTTCACTTAGCTATCCTTTTTGTTATTTTTGTTCAGTCATTCAGTCATGTTCAACAATTTGTGACCCCATGGACCATAGCACAACAGGCCCTTCTATTCTCTACTATCTTCTGAAGTCTTTTTCATGTCATGTTCATTGTTTCCATGACACTATCTATCCATCTAATCTTCTGCCATCCATGTTTTCTTTTGCCTTCAATCTTTTCCCAACATCAAAGTCTTAACCAATGAGTACTGTCTTCTCTTTATGTGACCAAAGTATTTAAGCTTCAATTTCAGTATTTGACCTTCCAGTGAATAGCTTGAATGAATTACCTTAGGGATTGACTGATTTGATCTCTTGACCTTCCCTAGGTAGAATGGCATATCAATTACTACTTTCAGAAAGCAGAAAGTTACCTTAGGGCCAGATCTGGTACAGAGTTTATTTGTGGGTAAGATCACAGATTTACAACTGTACAAAACCTTAGAGGTCAGCAAGTCTAACCCTCATTTTTAGATGAAGGAACTGAGGCCCAAAGAGATTAAGTGACTTACCAAGGGTTACAGAGTTTGTAAATATCTTGTGGGCTTTGGAGCCAATCCTTCCCTGCTTTCAAACTCATTGGTCTATCTACTAAAACACAACATGAGGAACTTTGTCCAAATCCTAGCACATGTTTTATAGAAATGACCTTTCCTTCAAATTTTTTAATGGCAAAAAAGTGATTGATGACACTGAGGAAAAAACTGTGAATTCACAGTACAACAAAGAATTATATTAATGTTCCTATAAACATATCTCCAGCCTGGTACTGAGAGTCTAGGCCTAGGGCAACACAAATCTGAATTCCATGTAATATTACACCTTTTTCTAGATGAGGGTAAATGTTATAATTGCAAAAAAAGATGAACATGTCCTCACTGTGACAATGATAATATAACTTGAGAATATGAATAAACATTAAACTAAACATGAATAAGCCAACTTGGAAATGATCTTATTAGCTAAAACCAGCTGATCATCTTCCCCACCCCCCAGGCCAGGTGGGGAAGACAATGCTTTTTTTCTTCAATAGAAGTAGCCTTGCTAGATTATTCAATTTGCAAAAGGATTCAGTTCAGTGCCTTTTGAAATAGAAAGTTATCCAAGGTAACTGAAAATAGGATTTGATTTGTAGACCTTTGATTTTTTTCCTACAGTGGTTCAAGAACTTCTTATTTTGGTTAAATCAGAAGACTATGAGGATTTCCACTTTATCCCAGAGGTCTCTAAAGCCCTTGCTATGTGTCTGCCAGCTTCATGGGACCTGACAGCTTTAGCAACATCAGTACGACATTCTGGGGGCAGCTAGATGGCACAGTGGGGGGGGGGGCTAGGTGGTGCAGTGGGGGAGGTGGCTAGGTGGCATAGTGGATAGAGTACTAGTCCTGGAGTCAGGAGGACCTGAGTTCAAATCCAACCTCAGACACTTAATAATTACCTAGCCGTGTGGCCTTGGGCAAGTCACTTAACCCCATTGCCTTGCAAAAAAAAAAAAATAAGACACTGATGCTATTGGGAATGAAAGTGAGGTTATTCTTAACCTGGGTATTCTTTTTTCCCCCACAGAAAGTTGGTTGTGACCGGGTAATTGGTTCCACCAAACAAGAAGACAAATGTGGTGTGTGTGGAGGAGATAATTCTCACTGCAAAGTAATCAAAGGGACATTCACAAGATTGCCTAAAAAACAAGGTCAGCTACACACCCTCTGCTCCTTTCAATTACTCACTATTTGGTGGTTTTCTATGTTCATGCTTGTATATGTGTGTAGAGCATCTTAAAATTCTTCTTTTCCCTTAACCCTAACATCTGTTCCTTCTTCCTCTGTAGTGTCTTTCTTTTCTGTTCTTACATCTAAACCCGATCACAATAAGAACACCAGCCTCTTTCCTCACCTCTCCTCATCTTTAATATCTCCTGTAAATGTTGCCACATGAATGTTCCTAATGAATAGGCATGGCCTTATACCTCTCCTGCTTAGTCTTTGATGATTCCCTGTTAAGCTGGAATAAATTCTAAGGCAGCAATTCTCAAAGTGTGGTCTTGAAGACTCCTGAGCATTCCTGAGACCTTTTCAGGGCATCTGTGAGATGGAAACTATTTTCAAAATGCTATTTACCTATTAAAATATTCTTCCCTTTTCCAACTACATATCTTTATGAGATCCCTCTACTTCAAACAAAACAATATATTACAACAGATTGAATGCAGAAGCAGATATGAGAATCCAGCTGTCTTCAGACATGATCCCAGTGTCTTCATACATTAAATATATTTTAAATATATATATATATATATATATATATATATATATATATATATATATATATATATATAAAACAATCCCACTCTTCCCATAAAATTATTTTTGTTTGGGAAAATATAGTTATTTGGGGGCGGCTAGGTGGCACGGTGGATAGAGCACTGACCTTGGAGTCAGAAGTACCTGAGTTCAAATCTGGCCTCAGATACTTAATAATTACCTAACTGTGTGGCCTTGGGCAAGCCACTTAACCCCATTGCCTTGAAAAAACAAAAAAAAAAGAAAATATAGTTATTTTTGTTAAAAGTATTTAATATATGTTAACATGTAATAGGTTTATGATTTTTTAAAACTAATAAGTTAATATTTTATAATTACCCATTTTAATTTATTAAAACAATAAATATTGATAAGTGTAATCCTAATAAATAAAAACTCTTTGGATCTTCAGTAATATTTTTAAGAGCATAAAGGGACCATCAGCAATTTTTAAGAGTGTCAAGACATCCCAAGACAAAAAAAAATTGAGAATTATTGGTCCAAGATATTAGGATGAGGTGTTTTTTCAAATTTACCTTCTCGGGCCACATCTGCCCCAGGTTACTAAACAGGACTAAAGAGACAGACCATTCTAACATCAGGCTGTGTTTTTTGTGTTGTTATGTTTTATAATTACCCATTTTAATTTATTAAAACAATAAATATTGATAAGTGTAATCCTAATAAATAAAAACTCTTTGGATCTTCAGTAATATTTTTAAGAGCATAAAGGGACCATCAGCAATTTTTAGGAGTGTCAAGACATCCCAAGACAAAAAAAAATTGAGAATTATTGGTCCAAGATATTAGGATGAGGTGTTTTTTCAAATTTACCTTCTCGGGCCACATCTGCCCCAGGTTACTAAACAGGACTAAAGAGACAGACCATTCTAACATCAGGCTGTGTTTTTTGTGTTGTTATGTTTTTGTTGTTTGTTAGTTAATTTTTTAACTACCAGATTGAAACATTGTAATTGAGCTAATGTGGCTTAGAAGATAGTCAGCCTCGGAATTAGGAAGGCCTGTATTCAAGTCTTGTTTCAGACACTTACTCACTGTGTAATCCTGTGTAATCCTTTAAGCTCTCTGCTCCCCAGACAACCCTCTAAGATTAAACATTGTAGAACAGATTTTGCCCTGCATTGGGAGAGGGAATTTTCTCATGGGACAAACCCTGCACTGATGAAATCAGAGTTCTGGTTGTGCATCCCCACTGAAATCAGACTTTTGCAATCGGTCACTACTCTTCCCATCCTCATAAACTCATGACTTTTCTCCTAGGTGTGGTCAGTGTCACAGGGCCTCAACCTCTTAGATTTCACCTCTGCTCTTTGCCTTTCTTGCTTCTGAGACTCCCCTCCTCGGACTTCATAGGCTCTGCTTCTCAGATCCCATCTCTCAGACCTGCTAAGACTTTGACCTATTGGTTTGTTTTGTCTTTTTTCTTCCAGGGAACTAATTAGGAACAAAGGCATGCTTCCTCTCAGTCAGTTTGTGTTTAGAGCCAAATGACCTGGACAAGTGGCTTCATTTCACTGACTCAGGTTCTATAGATGACAAATGAGAAAAAATTCACACAGACACACACGCATGCACGCATGCATACATGCATGCACATACATACAGATTTCACTCCAAGCCCACCTATGGTTTATTATTGCTCTGCTTGTGAGATGCCAACTGTGGATATTGTAGATGTTCCTATATTATTATACACTTGTACATATATATATATATGTTTGTATATGTACACACATGTATCATGTATATGTATATCTCATGTATGTACATATAATCATGATCATTATAACAAGATACTTCTTCCCATTTATTCAGCCCTCATTGCAAGACCATAACTCAGCTTTCATAAGCTTATTTCTTTCCCTTTAAATATCCTAATGAAGGTTATGTCAAGATGTTTGAAATCCCAGCTGGGGCAAGACACCTGCTCATCCAAGAGACAGATTCTACCCTTCACAGTCTGGGTGAGTATGATTCATGACTCTGGGCATGGTTGACTTGGCATTAGTGTGAGTCCTAAATCTGGACTCTGGATTTGAGGTGAAGGGCTTTATCTTTGTAAATTCTTCATAGGAGTTATGTAATACATTTTTGAGGTCCTTCCTTGTGAGGGTGATGGTGGGAGGAGAATTGAGAAAGCTATTAATTAAATTAGCTATTACTATACATTAGTCTTTCAGATTGACTGAGAATGAGTCAAAATTAGAAAACAGACTAATAAATCCAATCCATTGATCCTGTGTGAGTCAATATCCCTCAAAATTTGGGGGTATTTTGGGATGGGAGACAATCTAGGACCATCAGGGAGCAAGATACATAGGTGTGGGGTTTCCAATAAGAAGCCATATTACCTGCATGATATCCCTGTTCAGTGATATCTCTAGTAGTGAATGGGGAGTTCACTATTTATCAAATCCACTCCATGAAAGCTCTAGGTAGCATGTTAGAATTGAAAGAGAACTGGATTTTTTTTTGGCTAGGCCAGGGGTTAAATGACTTGCCCAATGTCACACAGCTAGTTAATTATTAAATGTCTGAGACCGGATTTGAACTCAGGTACTCCTGACTCCAGGGCCAGTGCTCTATCCACTGTGCCACCTAGCTGCCCCAAGGATTTTAAATCAGAGGACCTGAATTCCACTTCCAAATAGGATACAACTACTTATAGTAGTTTAAGTCACTTAACTTTCACTAGATTTAATTTCCTTATCTGTAAAATTAGAAGATTGAAACAGATGATGTCTAAGATTCATTCCAGATTTCAAGCCTATGATTCTGGAAAGGGTATTTAACTTATATCATACTTTATAACACTTTATTATTTATAAAGAACTTTCATGTTTTTGTTGTTGTTCATTTTTTCAGGTGTGTCCTATTCTTCATGACTGATTTAGGGGTTTTCTTGGCAAACAGTTCTTTCTCCAGTTCATTTTACAGATGAGGAAACTGAGATGAGCAGGGTTAAGTGACTTGTCCAAGGTCAACAGTTGTGAACTTAGATTTTCCTGACTACATATTCCCAGTACTCAATCTACCGTACTACCCAGCAACCCAACACTTTCACACACACTACTATAAAATCTGTGAAGTATCCAGGAAAAGATAGTATTATCCTTATTTTATAAATATGGCACCTGAGACTCAGAGAGGTAAATGACTTACTTAAGACCATATGTCCAGAAAGAAGCAGAGATGTTTCCAGGAAAAGGATAAGAGAAGGAAGGAGAGGGATATAGATTTAAAAAAAAATAAATTTAAAGATTAAGAAAAGGGAGGAGAACTATATGAAACTGTCTAGGTGCTAAAAAGAGGAAAAACAGAATAATTCCAGAACAAAATATACCCCAAGAGCATTTGTTAAAACAATTCTCTTTGAAACTGACCAGCATTAGAGCCAAGATGGAGGATTGTAATAGCAAATGTGAAGAACATGATAAATTTTGCACTGACATGTTTTTAATGTACAATGTTGTTGGCCAAATATTTATTATTTCTGCTCAATGCACAGACCAGTCTCTCTCCACAAGGAGAAAGACTGTCTATTTTCCATATTATCGGTGAGAATGAAGTATTTCTTAAAAGTAAAAATAATAATGAACAAATAAGAGATCTAAAGAGACAGTTGTTGTTGAGTCATGTTAGATTGTTCCTGGTTCCATTTTTCATTTTTTTCTCTCTTTCCCTTTTAGAGCATCACAACAAAATGTATTCAGTCTAACAACTTTCTTTAGAAAGGGAAGAACTGAGAGTCAAAGAAGAGATGAGCCTTGTGCAAGCTCTTCCATTTTACAAGTTGCTGAGTTAGGACTTGATCACATCATTCTGGATTCTTTTTTTAAGACATTGTTTATTTTTTCCCAATTACATGTAGGGATAGTTTTCAATAATCTTTTTGTAAAATTTTCTCCATCCCTCCCTTCTCTCCCCTCTCTCCAAGACAGCACACAATATGATATAGGTCATACATATCCAATCATGTTAAACATATTTCCATATTAGACATGCTGTAAAAGAAGCATCGGAACAAAAGGAAAAAAGCCATGAGAATGAAAAACTAAAAAACAAATTTAAAAAGTGAAAATAGTGTGACTTGATTTGAATTCAGATTCTATAGCTCTTTCTCTAGATGTGTATATTTTCCATCACAAGTCTTTTAGAATAGTCTATGATGACTCTATTGCTGAGAAAAGCTAAATCTATCATAATTGATCATAACACAAAATTACTGTTACTGTATACAATTTTCTGGTTCTGTTCACTTCACTCAGCATCAGTTCATGCAAATCTTTCCAGGTTTTCCTGAAGTTCAGCCACTCATGTTTTCTTACAGAATAATAGGACTCCATCAC
This sequence comes from Macrotis lagotis, assembly GCF_037893015.1. NCBI lineage: Eukaryota > Metazoa > Chordata > Mammalia > Peramelemorphia > Peramelidae > Macrotis > Macrotis lagotis. The sequence continues at coordinate 399,710,802 of NC_133658.1, read as the reverse complement.
ATTCATATACCATAATTTATTTAGCCATTCCCCAATTAGTGGGTAGTCCCTCAATTTCCAATTCTTTACCACCACAAAAGAACTGCAATAAATATTTTTGTACATGTGTGTCTTTTCCCCTTTTTATGATCTCTTTGGGATAAATACCTAGTAATGGTATTGCTGGGTCAAAGGGTATACACCATTTTATAGCCCTTTGGCCATATTTCATTTAGTGTTTTCTTGGCAAAAACACAGGAGTGGTTTGTCATTTTCTTCTCCAGTTCATTTTATAGCAAATAGGGTTAAGTGACTTGCCCAGAGTCACACAGCTACAAGTTGTCTGAGGTCAAATTTGAGCTCAAGTCCTCAATACACTACATTACCTAGCTGTCCTAGGTAACTCCAAATCTGTTTCTGTAAATTGGAGGGTAGAATAATGGTACACAGAAGATAAAACAAATAAAGGACTGAAGCAACAAACCTGTGGATTTTCCTAAAGAGAAGAGATTTGGACTCCCTGATGCAAAAGCAACTACTTTCCCTTCATGGAGTAATTCTGTAAACCTATGGAAGCTATCAGTAAATAAGTATTTACTATGTGCCAAGCAATGTGATCCCTTATCAGATCATTCAGGAAGGATTAGAAGAGGTAATAGGTTGTGGCTTATAACTCTATGTAGTAACTTACTGAATTGGCTGATAATAAGATAAAGGTCCGCAATTCATCCAGGATATGGCAGAGAGCCTTCCAAGGTTTATCAAAACAGATGACTACTATTCACTCTTAGTAATTCACATGATAACAACTGATCCTGTCAGAATGATTCTAGTTTATACTGATAAGGTTTATGAAGTCTTAGGCAAAAAACTGAAGGATTTAGGGAAGTTTAGGGATTTAGGGTGTTTTTCTCTCACTGATTGAAGACTGGAGAAGAAAAAGATTTAAAAGTGAATAGCTGAGTAGGGAGGTGGTTCCTAAGAATTTGGATTGCTGGACCACAGATTAAAACTTGGGAGTGATGGACTCTTGGATGACAATTAAATCCATGTAATAATGGCTAATAAGAATGTACTTACATAGAATCTTAGAAAAATAATCAAAAAGATTTTAAACACTAAAAGCAGTGTAAAAAAAAACTTCCTAGGAATATCAAACAATCTAGATGTCATAAAAAGTAGTTACAGTGTAATAAGAAGAATAGACATTGAACATCACAAAAATGCAAGAAAAAAACCCTTCAATAAAACCTGTGGTCTCAGATGTTTATATAAAAATGCATGAAGTATGAATAATCCAAGAAGTGAGCAAAAGAAACTAATATAAGGAGGTGAAGGACCAGAAGTGCTTTCCAGGTCACTATCCCCTAAAGGGAAGGGGTATCCAAAGCACATATTTGTAGATATGGCTCCTTTCCCAGAGTGACAGTTACACAAAAGATCATCATGAATAATTATGAGTGAGTAAACCTGTTTATCTAAGCAGATAGCAAACAAAAATCACAAAAGTTTTACAAATTAGAAATGCCAGAAAATAACTTGAATAAATTAACTGTCCAACTGAGAAACAAGATATCTCATTCCAACTAAGAAAGGAGCTCCAATATAATCAAAACAGGAGAAATATCTCTAAGAGGAAGATGCATTGAAATAAGGGACCATTCAGGAGCTAGCTCCCTCCTATATATCTACCTTCCAAAGTCTGTCTCTCTCCACAGAGTTGGTCCAAGAAAGTCTATAATTGAATGAGTCTCTCTAGAAATAGGGATGAAAAAGAATGTCTTTTTCCTCCAAATTTCTCATACAACTCAACATGCAATGAGAAATCATTTTTATCAATTCTAAATCACACCAACATAGCAATAGGCAAAACCCCCATAACAAACCCAACTTTTGAAAATGAAAGGCTATTCTGCTGAAGTAGAAAAGGAGAAATTTTTCTGAAAAGATCAGTGTTATCACACAGGAAATTCACTGATCAATTTAACATTTTTAAAGTACACATACATAAGACAGAAGAAGAGATAAGGAAGAATGAATACTAAAGGGTAGCATGGCCCCTAAATAGTAATGTCAAGTATGCTATATTGGGAGGGGGAAAAAAAGGATATTCAATGAAGGGATAGGAACACTACTTGTCTGCATCAGACTGATAACTGAAGATAATGCGAAGAAAAAGATACTGAGTTCTGCTTTTGCTTCTGTTTTCTCTGTCAAGAAGAATAATCTTCAAATAAATAAGGACAGAGCAAACATAAACTAATAAAGAATTGATATTCAACATAAACAGTGAGATTATAGTGAGGGGTGGTAGACCATTAGTGATATATCCTTTATAAGTTCAAGTTACCAGGGTCAGATGAATTATATCCTTAGATAGTGAAAGAACTAACTGGCAAATGTGACTTCTGAGCCAGTCACTGGTTTTCAGGTCGGGGCAGAAGGGCAGGGGAAGGAAAGGGATGGAGAAAATTGAATCTGTTCACTATATGTCAGTGAACTTGAATATGATTCCTATAAAAAATTCTCAAATGTATTATTAATGGGAGGATTACAAAACATCTAGAGATAGAGGCAGAATCACAAATAGCTATAGTTCAAGAACAGACAATGAAAGGCTAAACTCATTCCATTTTATTAATTTTTTTGCCTAAGATTATTAGACTGGTAATAGGAAATGCTGAAGAGGTAATTTACCTAGATTTTAGGAAATTATTTGATCACGTTCCTTGTGGATAGTTCTTATTGAAAAAATTAGAAAATATAGCATCATAATTAAATAGATTCAGAATAAATGGACCCCAAATGTTGTTATTAATGTTTCAATGTCAGCTTAGAAGATCTTAAATGAATGCCTTCAGAGATTTGTGTTGGACCCTATACTGTTTTACATTTCTATCAATGATTTGGACACAGTTCTAAAAGTCATGCTTACCAAATTTGCAAATGACATAAAACTGGAAGGAATAGCTAACATATAGGATAATATTGGATAAGCATCAGAATTCAAATAATTTTCAACCTTCAACTAGTTCTAATAAGATTAAATATAATAGGAATAAATTTAGACAATTAAATTCAGAAAATTTGCTTGACAAGATGAGAAAAGCAAGAATGATCAGCGATAGATCTAAAAATTATGTGGTGGAGAAGACTTAGTGGATTGCCAGTTCTACTTCAAGAACTTCAACAATGATAATGAAGCCAAAACAACAGCAACAAAACTGCATTGAGAGACTTCTTGTGCCTAGGAATGTAATTATCCTCTATCTTGACTAGAATTTGTTTGGCATATTGTTTTCAGTGCTAGGGAAGATATGGAAAAAAACTAAAAAATGACCAGTATGTAGGGCACCAACAAGGATGATAAAGAATTGGTTGAATATACTGAGAAGTTTAGTTTGGAAAAGAAAAGACATGGTAGGACAAAAATCTATCTTCAGAATTTGGAAAAGGGATTGTAGTTCTTTCTACTAGACCCCAGAGGGCAGCACAAGTAGAGATGAAAGATAGGAGCAAATTTAGAACTAATAAGATAAGGGAATTCCCTTGATGAGTAAAGAAACTTATTAATAATTAGACCTATCCAGGAGAAGAATGAACCAACTCAGGAAACAGGAGTTTCCCTCTCAATGGAGGCCTTCAAGGAAGCCTGAATGACCACATCTTGACTATATCATAGAAAAAATTCTCTTATCAGTATAGGTTGAACTAGATACTTTCTGAGATTCTGTAATTTTTGTAATCAAGTAGTGGGACTAGAAGTCCTCAAGACCATTCCCAGATCTGGTCTGTGGTTTGGTTTGGTTTTTTATTAATATCAATATGTCTCATTCATCATTCAACAGAATACTCATTGAAATTCTTCTAATTCACTGTCATGGAATTGATTGAAATTCTCATAGATAATTTTTAACTAGAATGGATATCTAGCTAATGACTCATTCATTCAAATCTCTATCTTTGTAACAGATTCTTATTTGAGCATTTAGGATAAACCCATCACATCTACATTGTTGACATCAAGGTTTATACCTGCAAAGGATCCTGAGATTCAGAATTGGATAAGACCTTAGAGACCATCTGTTCTAACTCCATTTTACAGAGCAGAAAATGGAAGGCCAGACAGTTTAAGTGCCCATAGTCACATAGGTAGTAAGAAGCAGAGGCAACATTTGAACCCAAGTCAAAACCCAGAGTTCTTTCCACTAGTTTTCTATAATCTATTGAGGTGTCTTCCCCCCTTAGGTGGGCAAAACCTCAGGGGAAATACATGTCACATAGTTCTATGGTTTGCAGTATATGGTCTGCATGTTCTTTGGTGGACAATGCTACAAAGAATATCTCCAACTAACCCCCTGGGAAATGCTCCGGATCTGTTTGTATTGTAACAGAGACATGGGAACAGGGAAGCTGATCCTGTCACTCACCTTCACTCTTCTTTCAGGAGCGAAGTGGAGCTTTATTAATGTTGAAATAGTATTAAACAGGAAGCCTCGTTTCTCTTTCTACAAGGATATTCTTTAGCCTTTGGCATGTTGTTGGGGCAGTCACTAATGATTTCTTTTAATCCAGTAACCATATGAGGAAGAAGACAGCATATTTAGTCAGGTTTCTTGATGTGATGAGCTTGGTTTTATAGGGAAAAAATATCTTTGTTGTCATGGAAGCTATAATCAAAGCCCAGATCTACTATGTGACCTTGATCAAGCAAGTCACTTTCCCTTTCTAAACCTCAGTTTCCTCATCAGTATATTGAGTATATCAGTATATCTTTATCAAGCAATGCAACAGAATTATGAGTATATACAGTTAAATGCATGGTCTACTTCAGTAAGGGCAATCACATGTGGATATGCTAGGGGTGCTAGAAGTAGGGATTTTCAACTAAATGCCTTCAAATACTCTGTTAGATGAATGCTTTGACCAAGGAAGATATGGGTCCCTGAGTTTCTGAGTACGAGGTGACAGCCTAGAACTTCTGCAACAAAGCCTTTTACTCTGACTCATTGCTCTCCTATGTCCTATATTGGTTAAGTCCTGACCTTGAATGGGGGTATGGGGGGTGTTTTCTCTTTTGGATCCCCAGCCATCAAGAACCAAGAGACAGGGAAGTTTATTTTGAATGAGGAAAACTTGGTTCCAGATTCCAAGGTCTTCATTGACATGGGTGTGGAATGGGAATATCGAAATGATGATGATCGAGAAACTGTCCAGACGATGGGCCCTCTCTATGGTGCCATAACAGTACTGGTGAGTTTAAAGGCAAGTGGGGAGCCCTGGGACTCTCTGAGAAATCCCTAGGCTCTCCAAGGCATTACTTTTTTCCCTTTATATGACTTTCTTTTTTTAATTATATAAAAATTTTATTTGTTTTTCCAATAATAGTTTTTAAACAATTTTTTGCAAGGTTTTGTTTTACAATTTTTCTTCCTCCTTTCTCTTCCCCTTCCCTCTTCCACTTCCCCCAAGAGAAAACAATCTGATATAGGTTCTACATTTGTAACCATGCTAAACAAAAATCAAAATTGAACATGTTGTGAGAGAAGAATCAGATCCAAAAGGAAGAAAGAAAACATTAGAGATAACAAAATTACAAAATATATGTCAATTTTTAAAAATTGAAGATAGTAAGCTTTGGTCTTCACTTAAACTCCTTCTTTGGATATGGATGGTATTTTCCATGACAAGTCCCTTAAAATTTTCCTTTGAATATTGTACTACTGAAATGAACAAGTCCATCACAATCAAGGCATCTTTTAACCTCTCTTGGCTATGTGACAGAAAATCAGTCAAAAATCATTTATTGGAAACCTATTATGTATCAAACATGGTGCAAGGTACCAAGGATATGAAAACAACAATGAGATAGTCCCTGCCTTCAAGGAGCTTATATTCCACTGGGGGAAATAACTTCATATATCTATCTATCTATCTATCTATCTATATATATATATATATATATATTATAAATTCAAAGATGATGTTGGAAATGAAATGAGATAGTGCTGCCAAGACCATAACTAAACACCCTGAATTGAAGAATCTAGGAAATAAAAGCATCCTCAAATATGGATTAAGATATGTAGTTGAGTAGATATTTAGAATTCTAGACTTTCTCTGGAGTCTTAATATACTGCTTTGAGTCTTTTTGGAATTATCTCATTATTGTCAGATAGTTTTCTTTCCTTGAACAGTGGTTTTTAATTTCTCAGGATTAGTTGAATGTTTATCAAACATCTTCTGCCTCTGGGAAACCTCAGATCATCTAAGACCCATCCCTTTTGATAGTGTCAACAGAGTCTTATGATAGGAAGACCATAGAATTTGGGATCAAAATTATATGTTTAGGTTTTTTTAGTCATGCATGACTCTTCATGACCCCATTTGGGTTTTCTTGGCAAAGATACTAGAGTGGTTTACCATTTCCTTCTCCAGTTCATTTTATAGATGAGGAAACTGAGGCAAGCAGAGTTAAGTGAATTGCCCAGGATCTACAGCTAGTGTATGAGGTTGTATTTGAACTCATGAAGATGAGTCCTCCCAATTCCAGATCTGGCACTCTGAATCCACTGTACCACCTAGCTGACCCAAGACCAATTTAAATTCCAGTTTGGCAACTTACTCTCTGAGTTTACTAAGACTTAGTGTCTCTCCTCAATTATAAAATGAAGGAGTTGACATCTGAGTTCTCTTTTAGCTCTAAATTTCATGATTTATTTATTGCCTTCCTAAGGGAAGAACAAGGAAAGGAAATGACAGTCATTTCTAAATAAGTGGCAACCATTCTAAGTGGCTATGTGGCCAATGGTGAAAAATGTTCCTACAAATTCTCACCTAGTGTGCTGAATGGGAAGGCCTCTTGAATAGACTTCTCTCTTCAGTGCTGATGTTCCTATCCCTCAAAAGCCTCTGTAGCACTCCCCTTCAGTAGAGTCATATGTGTACTGAAAGCCTACATTTTGATATGTTCAATGCAAATGGACACAGTAAAAATTCATCAATCTGATTTAGTTGTGTTGAGAAATACCTCCAGTAAATCTTATCTTAATCCATCTGTAAGTCATGAGTATTTCTCAACTCTAATAATAAGCACTTATTTGGATATTTCATATCTTTTAGTGTACTAGAAAGTTCAGGGATCCCAGCAAAAGAGGAGTAACAGAAGCAAAAGGGTGCTTCACAGGACTGAATACCATTATGTATTTTTATTTGTCATTTAAGTTTCTCTCCACTGAAGTCTTATGCTTGTCTCCTGATTGTAGTGTGACCATAGCCTTTTAAAATCCCTAGCTTCTTTCAAGACTCAGTTCAATTGCCACCTCTGCAAGAGACTTTTTTGCCAGTCCCCTAACCCCAGCTGCTAGTGCCTTCACTCCTGAGATTCCCTTCTACATGTTGTCTCCCCCTTACAATGTAAATACTTTGAAGGCAGAGATTGTTTCAATTTTGTCTTTTGTATCATTGTGGCTTAATGGTGCCTGGTATAGAGTAGTGGCCTTGAGATTTCAAAAGCTATTAGCCTAGGAAAGTTCCAGGTACTGAGGGTACCCCAAGGCCAGAAAGGCTATGAGAAATGGGCTTAGCAATGGCCAGTGTATCTTTTTGTCCAGGTATCATCCTGAAGTATTGAGGAAGTATGGCTAATGAATTCACCACTTAAGGAGCCTACCTTTTTGAAACAAGGTTCTCCATATTTGACTAGGCTTGTCCTCAGAGAACAAACATCTTTCACTTTTCCAGTTTGATAAAAACTTGATAAAATCTGTGTTCTAAAGGCATAGCCTACAGGTAGCCTCAGTCACAGCCAAAATCATGATAAGGGAAACAAAAAAAAAGATTTTGGTATAAAATAACATCAAGATAAATGAAAGGACCCTTATATTGACTGAGCTAATTGTGCCCAATAGCATTGAGTTACATGATCAACAAAACTATTCAAGTTCTCTTCCAAGGCCTTATCCTTCTCTTGGGATCCCTGTAGATCCATCCCCAAGCTTAGATATATTGCCCCAAATGGTGATTGGAATGATTACTAGGATCATTGGGATTCTTTATCCTGGAACACTATAACCATAATAATAGCTGCAAAGTGAAATGGGGTTTCTTTTGAATTCATCCTATGTGTCTGACCATTCTTGGAGAATACAAGTCAGATAATGTTGATGGTTTCATAGCTTAGAGAGTATGATTTATTAAAGTTTTTCATTCTCTTTGTCCTTAATTTACTTGTATATATACAAAATAGCTATTTTGAAATCTGTTCCTATATACCAGATATAGTCTTGATGACATGGAATTCAAACAGTTTAGACACTGAAATCTCCACAGTTCTCAAAGAAACTGCTCCCACTGAGCAGTGGTATTCACATGTAGGAATTCTCTTTCTGACCCTGCCTAGCATAAACTTCACAGTGTGGCTCTTAGGTCCCATCTTTATTTTTTTTTTTCAGCTAGGTAATAATTAAGTGTCTGAGGCCGGATTTGAACTCAGGTACTCCTGACTCCAGAGCTGGTGCTCTATGCATTGCACCACCTAGCCACCCCTGGGTCCCATCTTTAAACAGCTCTATTTACCCTCTGTTATTCACAGCAGATCTTAAAGGCTGGTAGGGCAAGTGGACAGGGCAGATTAGAATTGGTCTCTTCTGTAAGATTAGAAATGGGTAGGACAGATTAGAAATAGTCCTAGAACAGATGGACATATACTATCCTTTGTCACTACAGTGATTTACTGGAGTGTTTTTCTCTGTACAAGCAGGATTAGCACTAATAAATCAATTAATTGACAAGCATTTATTAAAGATCTCTTACATAAAGCATTCTGCTTGGTCATGGGAATATAAATATAAAATGAAACATTTTCTTTCTCAAGAAATTTATAGTCTACTGGGGAGGCAGCATATTCCATGATAAATATATGATTTATGCAGAATTACACACAATATTAACAAGAAATGTAGGGAAAGAACTAGCAACAGGGAAGAATTAGTAGAGGCCTCCCGATGGTGATATTTGATCTGAGTCTTAAAGGGAACAAGGGATCCTAAGAGGTAGAGCTGAGAGGAAGAGGACATTCCATGCATGAAGGCATGGAAAACCATCTTTACAAGGGCTCAGAGGCAGGAGAGAGAATTAATCTGAAGTAAATATTTTCTCCTAAGTGCCATGGGGAGAGGGAGGAAAGAGTTGTCATCTTCCTTCTCTTTTCCCTCAACTAAATTGTATACTGGAATACTGCATATTCACTCTAAGTAGCATCCAGGAACATGTACCTTTAGTTAAATAAAGGTCCCTGATAAACAAGAAAAAGTGTAAGACAGAGAATATTCCACAAGTTAGAATTCTAGTTCATCCCACCCCAGAGCAGGCTTCCCAAATGATCATCTGTCAAAGCTATTAAAAGTTATCCATCCTCAGTACATCCTGGGAGGGGGAAAGATCTTATGTTAAGGGTCTAGACTCTCTTATCTTTTCTCCAAATATGGAAGGGAAGATGAGTCAGAAAAAAGTTGGGGTATGGCTTGTAAATGTATTCTAAGTCCCCTTTGGCATTCCACCATATGCATAGGTCATTCCTCATGGCGATGCCAAGCTCTCTTTGACCTACAAGTATATGATCCATGAGGACTCCCTGAACATTGACAACAATAATGTTGTAGAAGACTCTGTGAGCCATGAGTGGGCCCTGAAGAAATGGACTCAGTGTTCCAAACCCTGCGGAGGAGGTAAATGCTTTATTCTCATTCAGAAAGGAAACTTTGCAATAAGGGAAGCAAGAGAATTCCTGGTTCTCACCTTCCAGGAGTCTTCAGTGGCATAGGGGAAACAAATGCAAAATATTTCATTAACAGTGATAAAGGAAAATGATGAAGGGCCAACATGAGTGATGTGAATAATAGCATAGATGGCACATTTTAAAAGGGAATTACAGCCTTGAGCCAAACAAAGGGAAAAACTGTCTCACAATCCCAAAGCAAAACATATTGAGCATGATAAAGGCCTAGACTCAGAAACAAGAGAAATAGAAAAGAGGCAAATGAAATCACTGGGAGAAACATTATGTGTGAAGTATCCATAGGACTTAGTGACTAGTATTGAGGTTAAGGGGAACCCTTATTAAGAGGTGAATAAAGAATCAGAGTTTCAGGAGTGGGTAAGAGAGAAAACGGTTATGTCATTGACATAAATGGATAGGGAGGGAGGGTATTAAGAACTAAAGTAAGTTTGAAGAGAAAGATAAGGAATTCTCTTTTGGGTGGGTTGCTTTGGGGATTGTAGTACCAAAGTGGAAATTTCTCTCATGCTTCCCCTTATTTTAGCCATCAACTTAGTTTAATCTTTGATCACTCCTTGCCTGAACTATTATTATAGCCTCTGATTAGTTTCCTTGCATACAGATCCCAATTAATTCTCTGCACAGCTGTCAAAGTGATTTTTCTTTCCAAAGCATAGCTCTAAGTTATTCCAATGTTCAATAAACTCCAAATGCTCCCTATTATCCTTAGTATCCAATACATGTCCCTCTGTCTGACTTTAAAACCCTTCACAATCTAACTCCAATTTCTTTTTCTAAATGTATAATGCATCACTTTTCTCACACTCTTCAGATCAGCCAAACTAACCTTCTTGTTGTTTATCATACATGTTATTCCATCTCTCACCTCCATGCCTTTTGTACAGGTTGTCCCCAGGGCTAAAATGCACTATTTATTTGCATAATCTCTTCTCATCCCTCCTTCCTTTCAAAGCTGTGCCCAAGAGCAACCTTCTGATTGAGGTTGTTCTGGATCCCCATACTCTTCAGCCCTCCACACAAGAAAGATCCTTAAGTACCAATCTAGATGAATTCTTGATTTTGATATGTTGTTTCGTTTTTGTCTTTATAATTATCCCTAGTGCCTTACAAAATTGAATAAATGCTTATTAATTAATTGTTCTACTTAACCCCAGAGGAGAGAACTAGAACAAATATGGGGGGCAGGGGGATGCAGGCATATTAAGACTGGGGTCAATATAAAGAATATCCTAATAATCAGAGCTGCCTAACAATGGAATGAATTGTTCAGTCAGTAGTGAGTACCCCCTCTTTGGAGGTATTCAGACAGAAAGTCAAATGATTCCTTATCAGCTAGATGAGATAGACTCAATTCCCACTCCCACCCCAACTCTCAGATTTCAAGATGCCATCTGTCCATGAACCTATGATATCTCTCTCTTTTCTCTCTCTCTCTCTCTCTCTCTCTCTCTCTCTCTCTCTCTCTCTCTCTCTCTCTCTCTCTCTCTCCCTCTCTCTCTCTCTCCCTCTCCCTCTCTCTCCCTCTCCCTCTCCCTCTCCCTCTCCCTCTCCCTCTCCCTCTCCCTCTCCCTCTCCCTCTCCCTCTCCCTCTCCCTCTCCCTCTCCCTCTCCCTCTCCCTCTCCCTCTCCCTCTCCCCTCTTCCTTTCCCTCTCCCTCTCCCTCTCCCTTCCCTCCCTTCTTTCCTCCTACCCTTTAGCTCTTTCCTTTCCTTTTCCTAGATCTAGGAAGATCTTAGTTGGTGGGGAACACTATGGTAATGAGAATCAATTCAGAAACAAAACTAATCTTACTACAGTGATAGAAAACACAATCAAAGGAGAGTTATGCCCCAATAATATCCCTGCAAATGAGGTCTACTATGGGAGTAGAACATAGTCTGTTTGGATAAAATCCTTACTTCCCTTGGAAAGAGCAGTACGTTTCATTCGTGAAATTAAGTTATTTGTCTGGTTTTTGACTCAATAATTGAATCTTCCATAATAGGCATTAACCAGTAATGACTCTTGAATTTCAAGTTTGGGTATTATAAAGTACATAAGGATATAAAAGGGAATTCCTAGTGGCTGGCTTCAGATGGAGGTTGTTACAGGTCTGAACCATAGAGAGACTTAACTCTTAGGGCAACTAGGGGGCACAGTGAATAGAATTTGGAAGCAGAATCAGGAAAGCTCATCTTTCTGGATTTAAATCTGGCCTTTTACACTTTCTGACTGTGTGACCCTGGGCAAGTCATTAACCCTTTTGGCCTCAGTTTTGTCATCTATAAAATGAGCTGAAGAAGGAAATAATACATCATTTCAATATCTTTGCCAAGAAAACCCCCAACTGGATCAAAGCTGGGTTTGACTAAAACAACTTAATGCCTGCAAATAAACTCTTCTGAATTTTTTTTATTTACTAATCTAGGTTACCAGCTTACCAGATATGGTTGTCGAAGGAAACTGGACCACAAGATGGTACATAGGAGTAATTGTGACTCCATTGAAAAGCCTAAGCCAATTCGCAGAGCATGCAACCTTCAGGAATGTTCTCAGCCAGTGTAAGTATTCTCCTTTCCTCTCTATCCCCTCCATCCATTCCCCAACCCCAGATGGAGTTTAGATATTCTGCTTACATGAAGGTTTCCTCTTCCTCTTCAGATCCTCTGGAGTCCTAAGGGAACCCTGTCCATACAGGGTTGATCCCTTGCCAATAGCCTGCTTCTCTGAGACTGGATTTAAACACTGCAAGGAACTGTTCCTATTGCAGAACGATTTTTCTTATTTTATCAATCCTTTTGTAAGTGGAAATAATTTGTCTAAGAAGGTAGCTCCTGATGACCACAGGGCTTCTGAGTAGGGGAATGAGGCAGAATCAAGGATGAGCCAACCAGACTACTCAGAGCTCTAAAATCAGCTCTCTCTATTGGATTTCAAAATAAGATGTCTAGAAAAGGGGAGATTATAATACCAATGCTTTTCATAGGCTGCTTAATGTCATAATACATTGAACTCATGTTTTTGGAATCAGGAAAAACCTGAATTCAAACTCTTCCTCAGACACTCATCAGCTATGTGATCCTGAGCAAGTCACTGAAACTCTTTGTACCTCAGTTTCCTGATCTATAAAATGAGGATAATAAATAGCACCTACTTCACAAGTGCTTGTAAGGATAAGATTAGATAATTAGATAATACATAATGAGCTTTGCAAACTTTAAAATGTTAGTTATCATCATCATCATCATTATTATTATTTCACTTGGTCAGAACATATCCAGAATGCCAAATTTGAGGAAGGAAAATGGTCAGTTAGATAAGGATTAAAAAGAAATCAATCAGGATCAAGATGGTAAAGAAGACAGAAATCATCCCATATGAGAATTGTCAAAGGAACTGGAAGTATTTAGCCTGGAGAAAATACAATTTTGAGGTCTTGTGTTATTTTCGAATTTCAGAGGCCCATAAAATAAAAGAAGGAGACTCTCTCTGCTTGGCCCCAGAAACAAAGGAGAGGCATTTGGAGACCCAGCCAAACAGTGCAGACAACTAGGCTTTAACTCCAAGTTAGGAAAAACCTCTTGATAATGAGAACTGTCCAAAAATGGAATGGATAACCTCAAGTGGTTTTCAGATTCCCATTCCCAGAGGACCTCAAATGGAGATTAGGATGCACGCCATGAAATATTAGACATCCTTATGCCGGTATGAGTTAGACAAGATTCTTTCTGAGGTCCTGAGATTCTGTGAAATACTACTTAGAAGTCAATGAAAAACATAACAAGTGTTAGTGAAGCCCTGGTGATGGGGTCCATGGTCCTTTCTATTTTCTAATCTAAGCATCTGGGGAGTTCTTTTAAATAGCTACCAAGAGAGCAGGGAAAGCCTAACTCTTAGAGACAAAAGGAGTGATCCAGTTAAGACAGCTGACCCTGAACAGCAACAAGCCATCTCTGGTCCTTTGGACTGATTCATTGAGAAAATGAATTCTGGTTTGTTTAATCCTTTTTTTTAACCTCCAGTTCATTAAATTTATTGATCCCAAAGAGAATGTTAAGCTGACCTATCAAACTCCAAGGAGTGCCTAGGGCTTCCTTTTCAGGACTATGGCAATGCCGCTGGGGTCTACATGGAAGGAGTGGAGCAATCCCTAAATTCAACCATCATTTATCAAACTCCTACCATGTACAAGCCCTGGTTATGTAAAGTTTAAAATGTCACCATCACAGACCTCAGTGCATCCAGGATCCAAGAAATCTGATAGGAATGATAAAATCTATACAGATAAAGGTCATATCAAGGAGAGTGTAAAGGAAATCTGCAGAGGTCTGTAAGAAATATTAGGAGGGAGATGTTATCTTCTTTCCAGGATTTGGGGGAAAATTCATCCTAGATACTATAAGAAGAAAGGATTTCAGTAGACTCAAATTTGAGAGTGGTCAGCGTAATGGAGCCCCAATGAGCAATAGGCAGATTCTCAAGACTCCTGAGGATTTCAGCTCCATTGGAGAAAGAGAGAGGATTGTTTGTAGGACCAGATAGACTCTAGGTTCTTCAGGGATAATTAGAAAAAGTATAAAAATTATCACTTCAGCTTCTTTCACTTCAGTTTTTCAAAGTTCCCAAGGTCATAGTGTCTCCAGTACTCCACCTAAAATCAGGAAGAATAAATATAACAGAAACCAAGTACATCAATCAATAAGCCAATGTACCAGCCACTATGCTAAGCTGGGGGTATACAAAGAAAAGCAAAACCATGATCTCTGCCTTCAAAGATCTCGTGGAGGAGACAATATAAAAACAGTTATGTACATACATACAAGATATATACGAGGTATAATGGAAATGATCTCAAGGAAGGCATTTGCATTAAGGAGGACCAGGACAGAAGCAACTATGAGTTTATAGGTTGGGTCAAAGTTGGAAGTCAGGAGAGGGCTAGCAAGGATGGCAAGTAGAGTAAGGCTCCAAGAAGCTCCAATTCTGAAAGTACTAAAGAATCTACCTTTTTTTTTTGTTTCTGGCCCTGCTAGGTGGGTCACTGGAGAATGGGAGCCATGCAGCAAAAGCTGTGGAAAAACTGGCTACCAGATCCGCTCAGTACGTTGTGTCCAACCTCTACATGACAATACCAATCGTTCAGTTCACACCAAGCATTGCAATGAGGCCAGACCAGAGGGCAGGCGGTCTTGTAACCGGGACCTCTGCCCTGGACAGTGGAGAATTGGACCCTGGTCCCAGGTGAGCTTCATCTTCCCCATCCATTCAAGAGAAGAAGCCTCAGTGGTTTATCAGTGAAAATCTATCTACTCTGTTGAATATATCTGATACGCAGTGTGCCAGATACACAGTGTACCACACACCAGGATGAAAAGTGCCTTAGATGTAGTCCCTGAATTTAGATGCTAAAGTGGATGGAGATGTTGAAATTTCCAGATCTTTGTAGACACTAAAGGGGCTAAAGTGGTGTAGGAGAGACAATGCATAGATCAATTTATTCACTTTAATTTATTAGTTTGTTCACTTTAACGTGAATGAAAATTCAGTAGTGCTCTCTGGTCCCAAGAGAGACTAAAACAATAATTAGGTCTCTGATCAAGTGGTACTCTATTGTAAATTGAGAAGAAATTGGGGGTGGGAGGGAAGGTCTGGAGAGCTTGAGGAGAGGAGACCACATTCTTGATGGGAAGACAGAGGCAAAGAATTGAGGCTAAGGAACCAAGAAAGCAGATTCTGTTGGAAACAGCAGAAATTATCCAGTTGAAGATAGGAGATTCAAATTGGAACATGGGAATGCTGGTGGGATAAATAAATATGGAACAAAACCTAAGATAGGGAAGGAGAAAGGGTGAATGACAGCTGTCTTCTAAAGGGCTGTGTGAAAGAGAGGCTGGGCTTGGTCCCAGAAGTCAAACATAGAAGCAATGGAATATTGATTGGCAAATTGAGATTTTATGTCTGGGAAAACATCCATCCAGTTAGAATGGATGGAAAGGGCTTCCTTAGAAGGTAATGACTGAGTTCCCTCTCACAGGAAGGCTGCAAAATAAAGGCTGGATGACTACTGATCAGGTATGATGTAGAAAGGGTTTTGTTTAGGTATGAGCAGAGCCATACTCCTCCAAAACTACTTTGTGTATCTTAGCTAAAAGGGAGCATTTTCTAGTCAAAGGGATCTGTCAAGGTAGGCAAATCTTAGAAAGAATTTAGTCCTATAGATAAGATTCATAGATCCATATTTAGGCTCAAAATATTCAGCTTGGGGGAGGGGCATGGCTAGGTGGTGCAGTGGATAGAGTAACAGCCCTGGAGTCAGGAGGATCTGAGTTCAAATCTGAACTCAGACATGTAATAATTACCTGTGTGACCTTGGGCAAGTCACTTAACCCCATTGCCTTGGGGGGGGGCAGAACAAAAACAAACAAAAAACCAAAATATTCAACTTGGGAATCTTCTATTCATTCCCCTTTGAGGCTTTTACTTCTTCCTGGCCCTTCCTCATCTTTGAGAAGAAATTTGAACCCACACAGTCCTGTGTTCCACTCACTTGTTTATCTCCTCATGTCTCTGTTTGAATACCAGTGGGACCAGCTCTCCACAGAGACTGAGGAATTAGGATGCAATGCAAGGAATCTTTGGATAGCTTCAAGAATAAGGAAAGGCTTATTCCATAGGCAGGCACACAGTTCAGTGGAAAGAGCCCAGGAATGGGATTTGAAGACCCTAGATTTACAACTATTGCTAATTGTGCCTCAGTTTCCTCCTATGTCACACAAAGTGGTGTAGGAACTACTGACCTGCAAGGTCTGCTCCATCTCTGAGAATCTGTGACTGTAATAGCCTGGAAAGACTAAATAGATGAATGAATCTGTTCAACCAAAATGGAATAACCTGGGCTTTAAAAAACTACATCTTGGCTTAAAAGGCTAATTCAGATGAGAACAAGAATGAGTTGGCTATGTGGAGTCACCTCTCATCACTTCTGTAAAGTCCTTTGTAAGCCAGAGTACAATGTGGATTTAGTAGCCCTGTAGTTCATTCTTTCTTCTTGATTGACATTGGGAGGGTCACATCTTGACTTGCAAGTGATTTGGATTTAAATAAGGCAGAGCTATGCAAAGTCCTCAGCCTCACTCCCTCTCCCAGAGTCATCTGAGGCCAGTGGCAAGACAGGTCAGGATAACTGGAGATGTCCCCAGATTCAGTGGGAAGATGTTGGTCTTTTGAAGCTAAGGTCTTTACCAGATCTCAGTTTGTCTGAGACAATACTTATTCAGTTATTCAGAGATTTAAAGCTAGGTAAGAAGTGAGGCAATAGTTGACCTAGTTGGCCTACTCAAAATAAATAAATAAATCTGGGAGGGGAGGACCTCAGGGTTTCTGGCTAGATGAAAAGCAATTACCTTCAATCTGAGCCATCAAAACCCAAATAGTGATTACCTAAGACTTGGACTGGGATCTATTATTGGCCAATCAGTGAGAGCTAGAATGATTTGGGTTTAAGGCATAGCCAAATATTCTATTTCATTTCCAATGGTCTTCCTCAAAGTCTGGTTTTCCAGCACTCTATTTCAAGATTCAGTAGCCCTACTAGTAGGTGTCTTCCAGAGATTCATCTCCAGTGAGGAAGCTGGTTTTTCTCTTCCAATGTCAGTACTTGTGCACCTTGTGCAGAGTGATCTATAGTCAATCAGTTATAAGTATATATTAAGTATCTGCTAGGTGCTATGGACACACACAAAAGAGCAAATAGTCTCTATTACATTTAAAAGCAGAGGTGGGGCCAGGAGAGCAGCAAGAGAGTGAAGACCCAAGATATATGCAGAGCAGATTTCTTTTCAGCCTCATGTGTGAAGCACTAACCCTGCACCTCTCCTCCAGTGTTCAGTAAGCTGTGGCAATGGCACTCAGGAGCGACAGGTCCTGTGCCGGACCCAAGATGGTGCCATTGGTTCCTGTCGGGAGGAACGACCTGAGACCGCAAGGACGTGCAGACTTTCCGTATGCCCCCGTAAGTCTTCTCCAAGGTTGGCCAGATTGACAATGAGGATCACAGGGGATGGCCTAGAGAGGAATCACGAATAGGGGAATAGGTCACTGGATTTGAAGTCAGGAAGACATGAGTTCAAATTCTGTCTTACACATTGACTAACTAGGTGACACTAGGCAAAGCATTTAACCTTTACCAGCCTCAGTTTCCTCACCTATGAACTGAGGGAATAATAGTCTCTAAGGACAATTCCAAGTCTAAATCTATGATTCTATGTTCCTTTATTTCTCTAAAGTTTCCTTTGACAGAGGTCTATGGTAAAATTAGACTTCTGAGCAGCAAGTATTACATGTGATAGCACCTTGGCAAAAAAAAGTAAGGAGTAAGAGGTCTAGGCTAAGCAGCTAAGACAATCCCCATGGGATGAGCCATTCAAGTCCAGAACCAGGGGAAGGAGTCAATCTTCCCTATGGGATTTACAATCCAAGAAAGTGTTACCTAGGTATGAATATCCCAAGGCTGAAGACCTGCCTGTCTGGGAAATCAAAAATGTTTCTCTAGGTCCAACCTAGTACAAGGTTGAAGCCAGGCTTATTGATCAGTGCTACTACCTTTCACCTTTAAGGCAGGTGCTTCTACAGTGATTGTGTTATGTGATTTTGATGACAGTTGCTTATGAATTTGACCCAAGAGGGTTTTTCCATCATTCAGTCTTCCATCATAAGTCACTGAATCTAAGAAAGTTTCAAAGATTCATGATGACAAGTCCTCCAGTCTAATTCCTGGTATAATGACTGACCCTCACCCTTTCTCTGCTGGACTCCCCACTCCTCTTATCCCTGGGCTCTAACACCTCAACCTTCCCCTCTCTAAAATTCAAAGCCACTTCTCTGACTGAAGCCTGGGCCGAGGTCCCTAGGCCATCCTCTGTTGGCTCAAATATCTGTTCTCTTTCTCCTAGGAAACATCTCTGATCCTTCCAAGAAGAGTTACCTCATCCAGTGGCTGTCACGTCCAGACCCTGACTATCCAATCCAGAAAATCTCGTCAAGTAAAAGACCCGTTTATAACTCTGCCTCCGGCCTTTCCTGCATGCCTGAGCCACTGCGACTCTTACCTTTGGCTCTTTTCCTCTCTCTCTATGGAAAGTTCCCCTGACTCTTCCTGAGTCCTCTCTGGGGCTGAATCTTCCTTTCTTCCTGGGGGCCGCCTCAATGCCTGGCCTCTCTCTGATTCAGAGCCCGTGTTGCCCTGGAGGCGGATGATGTCCCGGCCTATGGACTGGGAAGGAGAATTTCTGCTGTGAGGCCCGGGCCTCCGGGATAGTGCCAAGAGCTGCCAGCCTTGGGCTCTTGGGCATAGGTGAAAAAGCAACTCCCTGGTCCAAGATGTGCAGTTTGGGGGCCAAGACCAAGACTGGTCATGAACATGATCATAGCCCCATGACGACAGACCTTGGAGTTCCAAGTTTCTTTTACTTCCTCTTCCTCTGCCCACCATCTCTTCCCCTCAGCCTGCTTTTCTTCCAACAGGGTAGACAAATGAATGAGAGACTTCCCTCCACCCCTGCCCCCCCCTCAAGTGTTGTGCTCCCCATAGAGCACCTGGCTCTGTTCTTTTTCTCTGCCTTTCATTTCGTGTTTGTTCCTGTGGAATGCTCAGAACAACACAGGTTCTTTGTGTTTCCATCCTGTGGGAATGTTTAAAAGCTCCACTCACTGCTGCTGCTGCTGCTGCTGTTGCTGCTGCTACTGCTGCTGCTGCTGCTGCTGCTCCTCCTCCTTCTGATCCCTTTTGCTCTGTGTTTCCCTGGCCCCGGGCTCATTTTCATAAAGGGTTTTGTGTCTCACCGCAAAGTCTGGGCTTTTCTGCATGTGGCAGAACTTTGGCCACAGAGCCGTGCCCTCCCCTGCCCTGGAAGGGGTCTGTTCTAAAAGGTGGGTTCAGTGTCAAGACAGACCCCGTTATTCTGGGTTTTCATTCATCAGCTTCCTGGGTCTTTTGCTACCCTGAGCAGCATGCCTGTGAGTGAGAGACTGACAAAGAAACAGGCAGTCAGAGACTCTTTCATGTAGATATGTCAAGTGGCCAATGGGACTGCGAAAACCATTACAGAATTACCTCAATTGTTACGGCTGTTTTGCTTAGGAGAAACATTTAGAAAAATGCCTTAAAGGTGAAAGGTAGTAGCACTGATCAATAAGCCTGGCTTCAAAAGCAAACATCACCCTAGTAGATCATGAGCTTATCCGCCAGGGTCTGACTCAAACTGGCATAGACAAGAAGTCAGGGAGGTTCTTAGGGGAATTTGCACAGTTCCCAAAGGAGAAAGAGTCCTTTTTTCTTTTGTTTCCTCCAAACTCAAATGGCCTCGTGACTTCCTGTGACATTTCTGTGCCAAGGAAGAGGAGTTAGTCCTTTAAAGAGCATTTCAAAAGACATCTTAGTTTTGGAATGCACATATTCCAACTACATCTCTCCCATCTAACAAGTCATCCTCCATAGACTAAGTTTGGGGCTGTCCCATGCCCTTAAGGGGTACCCTGTCAGGTGACAGACTCAGATCTTTAGCTCTGCAGCATTGTAGCGCTTCAGATGTATCATTACCCACCATGCAGTTCCATCTTTGAATGCTGGCGGTCTAGACAAGATGTGTTGTTATTGTTTTTGTTTTTGTTTCTCCCCAAAAGCTGTTAATATTTCATCAACATGACCGCATAGCAAAAACACATAGCTGGCACTGAATACTGTTATGTAAAATAATCGGTGTTTAACTGTATAACTATGTTCACGACTGTTAACTTTCAAACTTTCAATAGACAACTAACTGTTTAGTGACGTTTTGAGATATGGGTGGCCGTTGAGAGTGGCGCAATAAGGTATCTGGGCATCGTGCACCACGTCTTTATGCACTTTGGTTTATCAGGGATATTTTATTAGTGTTTTGTATGTATTTAACAGACTATTAAAGATGTGCTGTTTCAGTTTGCCTTCCAGATCTTTTGTATAAGGCTAATTTAGCCTATAATCATTACTATTATTGCATTTCCATAGTACATTACGATTTACAAAGCACTTTACATGCACTATACTGCAAAAAAGCTACAATAATATAGCTTCTTCCCCAACTCATGATTTGAAGACACAGAATTATATGTTTTGTCAGTGAAAAAAGATTTTGGCATAATGTATATCTGGGTTTGAAAACAGTTTAGAGATGGGGTGGCTAAGTGGCACAGTGGATAGAGCACCAGCCCTGGAGCCAGGAGGATCTGAGTTCAAAACCAGCCTCAGACATTTAATAATTACTTGGCTGTGTGACCATTGGCAAGTCACCATTGCCTTGCAAAAAAAAAAAATAGTCTAGAGAATCTATTTTGAGTCTCACAAGATACAATTTTTCAGAAGCATTCCTTGGAGCTGGGGAGATGTAGATCTAGTTGTAGGGTGACATTTTGCATTTTATCAAAATAACATTCAGTAACCCTTGAATAAATACCTTGAACCAAAAAGGTAATAAGGCTTTACTGAGGATTCTTTCATCAGAAGACTATGATGAAGAAGACCCATTACCTAATGGGCTCTGACAGGAGAATTAGGCAGGTCTGTATTAAATAGACCTTAGGTTTCTCCCTAAACATGATGGAGATAGAAACTGAGGGTATAACTCTGGGCCCTGGGAAGTATCTTTCTTTTCCTACTCCCAGTATGGACTTTGGTTGATTAAGGGCTGTGTCCACATTGGTCTTATGAAGCATAAGCTTCAAAAAAGAGTTGTCATTGGTCTATCCCCTCTGAGACCAGATTTCCAATTTTATGTTCTCAATAAAATGTAGCAGCTGAGAGATACTTCCAGAAACGTAGGACAGTAAAAGAGCAGAACAAGTGTAAGCACACCTAAAGTGATGAACAAAAAACTCGTGGGGAGTTTGTAGGTGAGATAGAAAACAAGTTTGGAGGAATGCTTGCTTTCCTACCTAGCAGAGTCACTAGAATGCCCTATCCCCTCAAAGCCCAGGTACCTTTCCACTGAAATGCTCTTTTGCTAGTCTGTGCTTCTTTCCTGCTCTATATCCTTATATTGGCTGATTTGACAAACTTAAGTCTTTGCTTTTGAAAAAAAAACAGTATTTTTTCCTGAATTTTCTTGGGTTGTCAATATATTTCCTGGGTTTAGGATTATACCCTGGCTTTCCTAGTGATACCAATAGTTAAAAATTTAAGGAAAGAGTCATGGTTCCCAGAATGTATGGAAGTATAGGCAAGAACACAGTCCATGGGGTCTGTTATTCCTAGAAATAGTGATGCCGTGGCAAGAGTAGATTCCCATATGGGCCTATATGAGTGTAAACTTTGTATTCTGGGTTAAGAGTACAGTATGGTAAATGGCAGCCTAGAAAACTCAAACTTTAGCCTTCTAAGAAAGTACTGGGTGATGATGGAATGTTAATTCATGGGATGTTTGAAATTTAGTGGGACCCTGGAGAGAGATCAACTCATCCAAACCTTCTCCTTTAATTCAGAAGAGGAAAATGAGACTCAGAGATAGGAAGTAACTTACCTAAAGTCAAAATCCAGTTAGTAGAAGAGTTAAAACTATAACTCAGGTTTCCTGACTTTAAATTGAATATTCTTTCTCTTAGTATTGTGTAAGTAATCCCCTGATCCCCTTCTAAGGGATTAGGGAAGACAATCATCAGTTTTCTGCAGGAAGATTATTCCTTTCAGATATAATGGTCAACTTTCAATCTAGTGCTAAAATTGCTTAACTGACCTAAACCATAGCTATCTTAGATGAGTCCAACTCAGTGTGAGCAGCCTCAATCTATGAGAAAGTAAAAAAGCATCATTATGTAGTAGATATGCCATTGAACTTGTAATCAAGAAAACCTGGGTTCAGATCTTACCTCAGGCACAGACTATAATGATTCATGACCCTAGGCAAGTCACTTAATCTCTTTTGGTCTTACTTTCCTTATCTATAAAAATAAGAGGATTAGATTTGACAGCTTCTAAGGTCCCTTCCAGCTCCAAAGCTATGATTCTCTCATATGCAGTAAGCACCCTTTGAGCAAGAGGTTGATCTGGAACATGCAAATAGTTCAGGAGACACTGGACATAGCCAGATTGCACCTTGGACCAAAACCAGATTTCAATGTATCCAAGAAAAGAAAAGTCAAGGTTCCATGCAAAATGAGACTCTAAAAGTGAAGGCAGCTTGAGGAATGTGAAGGTAAGGTGCTAGCAAATTAATTAAATGGTGACATATAGTAGGCCATCGGAGAGATGAGACTGGAGCCTAAAACAGAGATTAGTACTAAATGGGAAGGAATCATGGTACAACACAAAGAACAATAGTTTGGAGTCATCCAATAGTTTTGGTCTTAGTCCTGGCTCTGCCACTTTTTGGGAGACCTTATACAAATAAGTCATGTTGCCTTTGGAGAACCATCATTTCTTTCACTACAGAATGAGAGAGTCAAAGTAGATCTCTTAGATCCCTTCCACTACAATCCCAGATTTGTAGATTTTTTTGAGTAATATATGTAGAGTTGAAAATTGGAACTATGAGAGTCATTGATATAACAAGAGAGAAAGAAGACAAGAGGACAAAGGGTACACTTGGGATGTGGGAGGAAGAAGAGACATAATAAATGAGATCCAAAATGACCAGGAAGAATGGCAGGAGGAAAAGGAAATAATATGATAATAATTGTAGACTTGGAAAAGTATCCAACTCTCTCATTTTGCAGATGAGAAAAAATTGGCACAAAAGATTGAGTGACATTCCCAGGATCACATAGCCAATAAGTGTCTGAGACAGAATTTGAACCTGGATTATCCTGGTCTGTCCACTATGGTGTGCTGCCTTCCTAAAGACAAAGAAACCAAGGGAGCAAGAGGTGTCAGGAAGGTTGTATTAAAAACCAGTGTCTGAATTAGAAAAGGTGGTAGTACTATCTGTTCTGTATTTATCAGAACAAAGCTGGGATAGCATGACTTGTTCTGGCTATTAGCCTAGGAAGAGTGTTGACAGGTTGGAAAGTGTCTGGAAGATGATGTCCAAAATGGTTGTGTAAAGAACTGAAAACATGTAATATAAAGATTAGGGATTATATTCCTGTCTAAATTCATTTTTGTAACTCTTAAATTTTATATATGTGGTGCTTAAGTATTGTTGATTTAAATTAGAAAAAAAAAGAAGGAAATAGAGGCAAGTTAGAGGAGACCAGGCACAAGAAATAGGGACATGAGGGTCAACCTAAATCTTTAAAGGGCTGTGAAAAATTAGAGAGTTCACCCTTCTCTGATGGGTTCCAGGAGAAGAAATGGAACCAACTAGTAATAGTAGCCTTCCAAAACAGTACTTACACCTCAATAAGTTCAACTATCAATGGGGTCTCCAAATAGAGACTGGAGCCACATTGGATCAGAGGTTGGGCTATGACCTCACTGGTACTTTTTGATTATGAGATTTTAGGTAAGTTTCTTGTCTGTTAAGTAAGATTCATTCCTAGAACAAATACAAATGATTTAGGAGTGAAATGCTGTTTTGAGTCAGTTGTTTGCATCTTTATTAAAATAAAGACCTGACATTAGAAGCATTTGCAACCTGGAATTTCTAAGCTACTTGTTTTTTTGGTTAGTGAGTATCAAAGAATAGTAACCCTAAGGACAAGCATGATATCCAAGAGAACTTGTTGAACATGAAGTCCTATCTATTCTCTCAGATGCAATAGATGGAATTTCTTCTAGATAGAAATTGCCTTTCCCCCACCATCTACCCAACCACTGACAATATTGCCTTATGCTGACCCTGGAAGAGACATAGAAGAAGACAGCAGAGGTTTCAAGTGTTTTGCCAGAAGACATTTTCCAGCTAGTAAACTGATTCTCATAAGTGGGAAATGATCTATTGACCTCATCACACAAAGATCAAGAGTCAGGTCTTAAAATTTTAGGACCATTAACGATTCTTATGCTCCATTGATTTATCAAGAGAAAAATGACTTTTTGTAGTAGAGTAACTAGTCCCTGAGGTACATAAGATGAGAGGAGGCACATAGGGTACCAAGTAGGACCCCTTAGAGAAGGAATACCAAAGTTTAGAATGAGTCAACTTGGCTGGGCATGAATATGTCATCTGAAGAATACTCTTTTCACAAGTGCACAGTGATCCATTCATGTCCCACTTCTGCATGTCATAGATAGACCTGGGGTAGAAGAGTCCCTGTCAATATATTAGGCATTATGTTCCATTGCTACAAGTTTGGGGCACCAAGACAACCTTTTAAGAAAACAAAAACTACTGCAGATTTCTATAGAACTTCAAATTTTACACACCTTTTTACTCTCAATAACCTTGTATAAGTATTACAACCCCTTTTGAGATGAAGAAAGTGATTTAATACCTAAAAATTATGGGATCCGAGATTCAGACTCAGGTTTTCAGACTCTGAGACTGGGTCTCTTTCTCACTCACTTCTTATATTCAACCTTTTAGAAAGGCCATAAAGATGGTCATTTTAGGGCAAGAGTTCTAAACTTCTTTTATGTCATAGCACCTTTAGCCAGTCTGGGGAAGCCTGAGAATCCCTTCTCACAATCACCATCAGGAAAACCTGAGTTCAAATATGGCCTCAGACACTTGCTAGCTGTATAACCTGAGCAAGTCAGTTAACCCCAGTGCCTCAAGGGGGGAAAAAAAGCACAGAATTATAAAGGAAATTAATTATATTGAAATATAGTTACCAAACTATTTTTCAGAAAACAGATGAATAGGCCACAAGTTAGGACAGCCTGTTTAGGCTAACATTCCATATTCTGGGTATGTCTACTGAGGCACTGTATAGCTAAGTACATTTTATCTGTCACTCCATCATTTTGTTGACAATGTAAGGTTTGACAAGAGATTTAAGTATTTAGTCAGCACCACACATACCATTTTCCTGGTCTGGTCATCTGTCCTACTTTTGTCTTTCAGAAGAACACTGTCAAGGTGACAAGTCAATGTTCTGCCGAATGGAAGTCCTGTCTCGATACTGTTCCATTCCAGGCTACAACCAGCTGTGTTGCAAGTCCTGTAACCTTTACAATAACATCACAGAGGACAATGCAACTGAGCCAACCCCTGGAAGAAACAATGACATTGAAGCGGTGCTCCCAACATTTCCAGTACCTCCAGAGGCACAACCATCTCTGGCATACCCGCCAGTAATTCCCACTAGTGCCGCAATGCACTTTGGTTTATCAGGGATATTTTATTAGTGTTTTTGTATGTATTTAACAGACTATTAAAGATGTGCTGTTTCAGTTTGCCTTCCAGATCTTTTGTATAAGGCTAATTTAGCCTATAATCATTACTATTATTGCATTTCCATAGTACATTACGATTTACAAAGCACTTTACATGCACTATACTGCAAAAAAGCTACAATAATATAGCTTCTTCCCCAACTCATGATTTGAAGACACAGAATTATATGTTTTGTCAGTGAAAAAAGATTTTGGCATAATGTATATCTGTGGTTTGAAAACAGTTTAGAGATGGGGTGGCCCGCCAGTAATTCCCACTAGTGCCAAAAAAAAAAAATAGCTAGAGAATCTATTTTGAGTCTCACAAGATACAATTTTTCAGAAGCATTCCTTGGAGCTGGGGAGATGTAGATCTAGTTGTAGGGTGACATTTTGCATTTTATCAAAATAACATTCAGTAACCCTTGAATAAATACCTTGAACCAAAAAGGTAATAAGGCTTTACTGAGGATTCTTTCATCAGAAGACTATGATGAAGAAGACCCATTACCTAATGGGCTCTGACAGGAGAATTAGGCAGGTCTGTATTAAATAGACCTTAGGTTTCTCCCTAAACATGATGGAGATAGAAACTGAGGGTATAACTCTGGGCCCTGGGAAGTATCTTTCTTTTTCCTACTCCCAGTATGGACTTTGGTTGATTAAGGGCTGTGTCCACATTGGTCTTATGAAGCATAAGCTTCAAAAAAGAGTTGTCATTGGTCTATCCCCTCTGAGACCAGATTTCCAATTTTATGTTCTCAATAAAATGTAGCAGCTGAGAGATACTTCCAGAAACGTAGGACAGTAAAAGAGCAGAACAAGTGTAAGCACACCTAAAGTGATGAACAAAAAACTCGTGGGGAGTTTGTAGGTGAGATAGAAAACAAGTTTGGAGGAATGCTTGCTTTCCTACCTAGCAGAGTCACTAGAATGCCCTATCCCCTCAAAGCCCAGGTACCTTTCCACTGAAATGCTCTTTTGCTAGTCTGTGCTTCTTTCCTGCTCTATATCCTTATATTGGCTGATTTGACAAACTTAAGTCTTTGCTTTTGAAAAAAAACCAGTATTTTTTCCTGAATTTTCTTGGGTTGTCAATATATTTCCTGGGTTTAGGATTATACCCTGGCTTTTCCTAGTGATACCAATAGTTAAAAATTTAAGGAAAGAGTCATGGTTCCCAGAATGTATGGAAGTATAGGCAAGAACACAGTCCATGGGGTCTGTTATTCCTAGAAATAGTGATGCCGTGGCAAGAGTAGATTCCCATATGGGGCTATATGATGTAAACTTTGTATTCTGGGTTAAGAGTACAGTATGGTAAATGGCAGCCTAGAAAACTCAAACTTTAGCCTTCTAAGAAAGTACTGGGTGATATGGAATGTTAATTCATGGGATGTTTGAAATTTAGTGGGACCCTGGAGAGAGATCAACTCATCCAAACCTTCTCCTTTAATTCAGAAGAGGAAAATGAGACTCAGAGATAGGAAGTAACTTACCTAAAGTCAAAATCCAGTTAGTAGAAGAGTTAAAACTATAACTCAGGTTTCCTGACTTTAAATTGAATATTCTTTCTCTTAGTATTGGTGTAAGTAATCCCCTGATCCCCTTCTAAGGGATTAGGGAAGACAATCATCAGTTTTCTGCAGGAAGATTATTCCTTTCAGATATAATGGTCAACTTTCAATCTAGTGCTAAAATTGCTTAACTGACCTAAACCATAGCTATCTTAGATGAGTCCAACTCAGTGTGAGCAGCCTCAATCTATGAGAAAGTAAAAAAGCATCATTATGTAGTAGATATGCCATTGAACTTGTAATCAAGAAAACCTGGGTTCAGATCTTACCTCAGGCACAGACTATAATGATTCATGACCCTAGGCAAAGTCACTTAATCTCTTTTGGTCTTACTTTCCTTATCTATAAAAATAAGAGGATTAGATTTGACAGCTTCTAAGGTCCCTTCCAGCTCCAAAGCTATGATTCTCTCATATGCAGTAAGCACCCTTTGAGCAAGAGGTTGATCTGGAACATGCAAATAGTTCAGGAGACACTGGACATAGCCAGATTGCACCTTGGACCAAAACCAGATTTCAATGTATCCAAGAAAAGAAAAGTCAAGGTTCCATGCAAAATGAGACTCTAAAAGTGAAGGCAGCTTGAGGAATGTGAAGGTAAGGTGCTAGCAAATTAATTAAATGGTGACATATAGTAGGCCATCGGAGAGATGAGACTGGAGCCTAAAACAGAGATTAGTACTAAATGGGAAGGAATCATGGTACCAACACAAAGAACAATAGTTTGGAGTCATCCAATAGTTTTGGTCTTAGGTCCTGGCTCTGCCACTTTTTGGGAGACCTTATACAAATAAGTCATGTTGCCTTTGGAATCCCCATGGGATGAGCCATTCAAGTCCAGAACCAGGGGAAGGAGTCAATCTTCCCTATGGGATTTACAATCCAAGAAAGTGTTTACCTAGGTATGAATATCCCAAGGCTGAAGACCTGCCTGTCTGGGAAATCAAAAATGTTTTCTCTAGGTCCAACCTAGTACAAGGTTGAAGCCAGGCTTATTGATCAGTGCTACTACCTTTCACCTTTAAGGCAGGTGCTTCTACAGTGATTGTGTTATGTGATTTTGATGACAGTTGCTTATGAATTTGACCCAAGAGGGTTTTTCCATCATTCAGTCTTCCATCATAAGTCACTGAATCTAAGAAAGTTTCAAAGATTCATGATGACAAGTCCTCCAGTCTAATTCCTGGTATAATGACTGACCCTCACCCTTTCTCTGCTGGACTCCCCACTCCTCTTATCCCTGGGCTCTAACACCTCAACCTTCCCCTCTCTAAAATTCAAAGCCACTTCTCTGACTGAAGCCTGGGCCGAGGTCCCTAGGCCATCCTCTGTTGGCTCAAATATCTGTTCTCTTTCTCCTAGGAAACATCTCTGATCCTTCCAAGAAGAGTTACCTCATCCAGTGGCTGTCACGTCCAGACCCTGACTATCCAATCCAGAAAATCTCGTCAAGTAAAAGACCCGTTTATAACTCTGCCTCCGGCCTTTCCTGCATGCCTGAGCCACTGCGACTCTTACCTTTGGCTCTTTTCCTCTCTCTCTATGGAAAGTTCCCCTGACTCTTCCTGAGTCCTCTCTGGGGCTGAATCTTCCTTTCTTCCTGGGGGCCGCCTCAATGCCTGGCCTCTCTCTGATTCAGAGCCCGTGTTGCCCTGGAGGCGGATGATGTCCCGGCCTATGGACTGGGAAGGAGAATTTCTGCTGTGAGGCCCGGGCCTCCGGGATAGTGCCAAGAGCTGCCAGCCTTGGGCTCTTGGGCATAGGTGAAAAAGCAACTCCCTGGTCCAAGATGTGCAGTTTGGGGGCCAAGACCAAGACTGGTCATGAACATGATCATAGCCCCATGACGACAGACCTTGGAGTGCCAAGTTTCTTTTACTTCCTCTTCCTCTGCCCACCATCTCTTCCCCTCAGCCTGCTTTTCTTCCAACAGGGTAGACAAATGAATGAGAGACTTCCCTCCACCCCTGCCCCCCCTCAAGTGTTGTGCTCCCCATAGAGCACCTGGCTCTGTTCTTTTTCTCTGCCTTTCATTTCGTGTTTGTTCCTGTGGAATGCTCAGAACAACACAGGTTCTTTGTGTTTCCATCCTGTGGGAATGTTTAAAAGCTCCACTCACTGCTGCTGCTGCTGCTGCTGTTGCTGCTGCTACTGCTGCTGCTGCTGCTGCTGCTGCTCCTCCTCCTTCTGATCCCTTTTGCTCTGTGTTTCCCTGGCCCCGGGCTCATTTTCATAAAGGGTTTTGTGTCTCACCGCAAAGTCTGGGCTTTTCTGCATGTGGCAGAACTTTGGCCACAGAGCCGTGCCCTCCCCTGCCCTGGAAGGGGTCTGTTCTAAAAGGTGGGTTCAGTGTCAAGACAGACCCCGTTATTCTGGGTTTTCATTCATCAGCTTCCTGGGTCTTTTGCTACCCTGAGCAGCATGCCTGTGAGTGAGAGACTGACAAAGAAACAGGCAGTCAGAGACTCTTTCATGTAGATATGTCAAGTGGCCAATGGGACCTGCGAAAACCATTACAGAATTACCTCAATTGTTACGGCTGTTTTGCTTAGGAGAAACATTTAGAAAAATGCCTTAAAGGTGAAAGGTAGTAGCACTGATCAATAAGCCTGGCTTCAAAAGCAAACATCACCCTAGTAGATCATGAGCTTATCCGCCAGGGTCTGACTCAAACTGGCATAGACAAGAAGTCAGGGAGGTTCTTAGGGGAATTTGACAGTTCCCAAAGGAGAAAGAGTCCTTTTTTCTTTTGTTTCCTCCAAACTCAAATGGCCTCGTGACTTCCTGTGACATTTCTGTGCCAAGGAAGAGGAGTTAGTCCTTTAAAGAGCATTTCAAAAGACATCTTAGTTTTGGAATGCACATATTCCAACTACATCTCTCCCATCTAACAAGTCATCCTCCATAGACTAAGTTTGGGGCTGTCCCATGCCCTTAAGGGGTACCCTGTCAGGTGACAGACTCAGATCTTTAGCTCTTCAGCATTGTAGCGCTTCAGATGTATCATTACCCACCATGCAGTTCCATCTTTGAATGCTGGCGGTCTAGACAAGATGTGTTGTTATTGTTTTTGTTTTTGTTTCTCCCCAAAAGCTGTTAATATTTCATCAACACGACCGCATAGCAAAAACACATAGCTGGCACTGAATACTGTTATGTAAAATAATCGGTGTTTAACTGTATAACTATGTTCACGACTGTTAACTTTCAAACTTTCAATAGACAACTAACTGTTTAGTGACGTTTTGAGATATGGGTGGCCGTTGAGAGTGGCGCAATAAGGTATCTGGGCATCGTGCACCACGTCTTTATGCACTTTGGTTTATCAGGGATATTTTTATTAGTGTTTTGTATGTATTTAACAGACTATTAAAGATGTGCTGTTTCAGTTTGCCTTCCAGATCTTTTGTATAAGGCTAATTTAGCCTATAATCATTACTATTATTGCATTTCCATAGTACATTACGATTTACAAAGCACTTTACATGCACTATACTGCAAAAAAGCTACAATAATATAGCTTCTTCTTCCCCAACTCATGATTTGAAGACACAGAATTATATGTTTTGTCAGTGAAAAAAGATTTTGGCATAATGTATATCTGGGTTTGAAAACAGTTTAGAGATGGGGTGGCTAAGTGGCACAGTGGATAGAGCACCAGCCCTGGAGCCAGGAGGATCTGAGTTCAAAACCAGCCTCAGACATTTAATAATTACTTGGCTGTGTGACCATTGGCAAGTCACCATTGCCTTGCAAAAAAAAAATAGTCTAGAGAATCTATTTTGAGTCTCACAAGATACAATTTTTCAGAAGCATTCCTTGGAGCTGGGGAGATGTAGATCTAGTTGTAGGGTGACATTTTGCATTTTATCAAAATAACATTCAGTAACCCTTGAATAAATACCTTGAACCAAAAAGGTAATAAGGCTTTACTGAGGATTCTTTCATCAGAAGACTATGATGAAGAAGACCCATTACCTAATGGGCTCTGACAGGAGAATTAGGCAGGTCTGTATTAAATAGACCTTAGGTTTCTCCCTAAACATGATGGAGATAGAAACTGAGGGTATAACTCTGGGCCCTGGGAAGTATCTTTCTTTTCCTACTCCCAGTATGGACTTTGGTTGATTAAGGGCTGTGTCCACATTGGTCTTATGAAGCATAAGCTTCAAAAAAGAGTTGTCATTGGTCTATCCCCTCTGAGACCAGATTTCCAATTTTATGTTCTCAATAAAATGTAGCAGCTGAGAGATACTTCCAGAAACGTAGGACAGTAAAAGAGCAGAACAAGTGTAAGCACACCTAAAGTGATGAACAAAAAACTCGTGGGGAGTTTGTAGGTGAGATAGAAAACAAGTTTGGAGGAATGCTTGCTTTCCTACCTAGCAGAGTCACTAGAATGCCCTATCCCCTCAAAGCCCAGGTACCTTTCCACTGAAATGCTCTTTTGCTAGTCTGTGCTTCTTTCCTGCTCTATATCCTTATATTGGCTGATTTGACAAACTTAAGTCTTTGCTTTTGAAAAAAAACCAGTATTTTTTCCTGAATTTTCTTGGGTTGTCAATATATTTCCTGGGTTTAGGATTATACCCTGGCTTTTCTAGTGATACCAATAGTTAAAAATTTAAGGAAAGAGTCATGGTTCCCAGAATGTATGGAAGTATAGGCAAGAACACAGTCCATGGGGTCTGTTATTCCTAGAAATAGTGATGCCGTGGCAAGAGTAGATTCCCATATGGGCCTATATGAATGTAAACTTTGTATTCTGGGTTAAGAGTACAGTATGGTAAATGGCAGCCTAGAAAACTCAAACTTTAGCCTTCTAAGAAAGTACTGGGTGATAATGAAATGTTAATTCATGGGATGTTTGAAATTTAGTGGGACCCTGGAGAGAGATCAACTCATCCAAACCTTCTCCTTTAATTCAGAAGAGGAAAATGAGACTCAGAGATAGGAAGTAACTTACCTAAAGTCAAAATCCAGTTAGTAGAAGAGTTAAAACTATAACTCAGGTTTCCTGACTTTAAATTGAATATTCTTTCTCTTAGTATTGTGTAAGTAATCCCCTGATCCCCTTCTAAGGGATTAGGGAAGACAATCATCAGTTTTCTGCAGGAAGATTATTCCTTTCAGATATAATGGTCAACTTTCAATCTAGTGCTAAAATTGCTTAACTGACCTAAACCATAGCTATCTTAGATGAGTCCAACTCAGTGTGAGCAGCCTCAATCTATGAGAAAGTAAAAAAGCATCATTATGTAGTAGATATGCCATTGAACTTGTAATCAAGAAAACCTGGGTTCAGATCTTACCTCAGGCACAGACTATAATGATTCATGACCCTAGGCAAGTCACTTAATCTCTTTTGGTCTTACTTTCCTTATCTATAAAAATAAGAGGATTAGATTTGACAGCTTCTAAGGTCCCTTCCAGCTCCAAAGCTATGATTCTCTCATATGCAGTAAGCACCCTTTGAGCAAGAGGTTGATCTGGAACATGCAAATAGTTCAGGAGACACTGGACATAGCCAGATTGCACCTTGGACCAAAACCAGATTTCAATGTATCCAAGAAAAGAAAAGTCAAGGTTCCATGCAAAATGAGACTCTAAAAGTGAAGGCAGCTTGAGGAATGTGAAGGTAAGGTGCTAGCAAATTAATTAAATGGTGACATATAGTAGGCCATCGGAGAGATGAGACTGGAGCCTAAAACAGAGATTAGTACTAAATGGGAAGGAATCATGGTACAACACAAAGAACAATAGTTTGGAGTCATCCAATAGTTTTGGTCTTAGTCCTGGCTCTGCCACTTTTTGGGAGACCTTATACAAATAAGTCATGTTGCCTTTGGAGAACCATCATTTCTTTCACTACAGAATGAGAGAGTCAAAGTAGATCTCTTAGGTCCCTTCCACTACAATCCCAGATTTGTAGATTTTTTTTTGAGTAATATATGTAGAGTTGAAAATTGGAACTATGAGAGTCATTGATATAACAAGAGAGAAAGAAGACAAGAGGACAAAGGGTACACTTGGGGTGTGGGAGGAAGAAGAGACATAATAAATGAGATCCAAAATGACCAGGAAGAATGGCAGGAGGAAAAGGAAATAATATGATAATAATTGTAGACTTGGAAAAGTATCCAACTCTCTCATTTTGCAGATGAGAAAAAATTGGCACAAAAGATTAAGTGACATTCCCAGGATCACATAGCCAATAAGTGTCTGAGACAGAATTTGAACCTGGATTATCCTGGTCTGTCCACTATGGTGTGCTGCCTTCCTAAAGACAAAGAAACCAAGGGAGCAAGAGGTGTCAGGAAGGTTGTATTAAAAACCAGTGTCTGAATTAGAAAAGGTGGTAGTACTATCTGTTCTGTATTTATCAGAACAAAGCTGGGATAGCATGACTTGTTCTGGCTATTAGCCTAGGAAGAGTGTTGACAGGTTGGAAAGTGTCTGGAAGATGATGTCCAAAATGGTTGTGTAAAGAACTGAAAACATGTAATATCAAGATTAGGGATTATATTCCTGTCTAAATTCATTTTTGTAACTCTTAAATTTTATATATGTGGTGCTTAAGTATTGTTGATTTAAATTAGAAAAAAAAATGAAGGAAATAGAGGCAAGTTAGAGGAGACCAGGCACAAGAAATAGGGACATGAGGGTCAACCTAAATCTTTAAAGGGCTGTGAAAAATCAGAGAGTTCACCCTTCTCTGATGGGTTCCAGGAGAAGAAATGGAACCAACTAGTAATAGTAGCCTTCCAAAACAGTACTTACACCTCAATGAGTTCAACTATCAATGGGGTCTCCAAATAGAGGCTGGAGCCACATTGGATCAGAGGTTGGGCTATGACCTCACTGGTACTTTTTGATTATGAGATTTTAGGTAAGTTTCTTGTCTGTTAAGTAAGATTCATTCCTAGAACAAATACAAATGATTTAGGAGTGAAATGCTGTTTTGAGTCAGTTGTTTGCATCTTTATTAAAATAAAGACCTGACATTAGAAGCATTTGCAACCTGGAATTTCTAAGCTACTTGTTTTTTTTGGTTAGTGAGTATCAAAGAATAGTAACCCTAAGGACAAGCATGATATCCAAGAGAACTTGTTGAACATGAAGTCCTATCTATTCTCTCAGATGCAATAGATGGAATTTCTTCTAGATAGAAATTGCCTTTCCCCCACCATCTACCCAACCACTGACAATATTGCCTTATGCTGACCCTGGAAGAGACATAGAAGAAGACAGCAGAGGTTTCAAGTGTTTTGCCAGAAGACATTTTCCAGCTAGTAAACTGATTCTCATAAGTGGGAAATGATCTATTGACCTCATCACACAAAGATCAAGAGTCAGGTCTTAAAATTTTAGGACCATTAACGATTCTTATGCTCCATTGATTTATCAAGAGAAAAATGACTTTTTGTAGTAGAGTAACTAGTCCTTGAGGTACATAAGATGAGAGGAGG
This sequence comes from Macrotis lagotis, assembly GCF_037893015.1. Classification (NCBI taxonomy): domain Eukaryota; kingdom Metazoa; phylum Chordata; class Mammalia; order Peramelemorphia; family Peramelidae; genus Macrotis; species Macrotis lagotis. The sequence continues at coordinate 399,675,715 of NC_133658.1, read as the reverse complement.
CACATAGGGTACCAAGTAGGACCCCTTAGAGAAGGAATACCAAAGTTCAGAATGAGTCAACTTGGCTGGGCATGAATATGTCATCTGAAGAATACTCTTTTCACAAGTGCACAGTGATCCATTCATGTCCCACTTCTGCATGTCATAGATAGACCTGGGGTAGAAGAGTCCCTGTCAATATATTAGGCATTATGTTCCATTGCTACAAGTTTGGGGCACCAAGACAACCTTTTAAGAAAACAAAAACTACTGCAGATTTCTATAGAACTTCAAATTTTACACACCTTTTTACTCTCAATAACCTTGTACAAGTATTACAACCCCTTTTGAGATGAAGAAAGTGATTTAATACCTAAAAATTATGGGATCCGAGATTCAGACTCAGGTTTTCAGACTCTGAGACTGGGTCTCTTTCTCACTCACTTCTTATATTCAACCTTTTAGAAAGGCCATAAAGATGGTCATTTTAGGGCAAGAGTTCTAAACTTCTTTTATGTCATAGCACCTTTAGCCAGTCTGGGGAAGCCTGAGAATCCCTTCTCACAATCACCATCAGGAAAACCTGAGTTCAAATATGTCCTCAGACACTTGCTAGGTGTATAACCTGAGCAAGTCAGTTAACCCCAGTGCCTCAAGGGGGGAAAAAAAGCACAGAATTATAAAGGAAATTAATTATATTGAAATATAGTTACCAAACTATTTTTCAGAAAACAGATGAATAGGCCACAAGTTAGGACAGCCTATTTAGGCTAACATTCCATATTCTGGGTATGTCTACTGAGGCACTGTATAGCTAAGTACATTTTATCTGTCACTCCATCATTTTGTTGACAATGTAAGGTTTGACAAGAGATTTAAGTATTTAGTCAGCACTACACATACCATTTTCCTGGTCTGGTCATCTGTCCTACTTTTGTCTTTCAGAAGAACACTGTCAAGGTGACAAGTCAATGTTCTGCCGAATGGAAGTCCTGTCTCGATACTGTTCCATTCCAGGCTACAACCAGCTGTGTTGCAAGTCCTGTAACCTTTACAATAACATCACAGAGGACAATGCAACTGAGCCAACCCCTGGAAGAAACAATGACATTGAAGCGGTGCTCCCAACATTTCCAGTACCTCCAGAGGCACAACCATCTCTGGCATACCCGCCAGTAATTCCCACTAGTGCCGCAGGTTCCAACATCACAGAGGAGGAACACCCAGACATCAATGCTGTGGACATGCCCTATAAGGTTCAAGGCCCGGACAATGAAGTCCAGCAGCCCAACCTCATCCCACATAGGAGAGCCCCGTATGAAAGGACCAAGAATCAGAGGATCCAAGAGCTTATTGCTGAGAAATGGAAGAGAGAGATGCTGGGGAGGTTCTAATAAAACAGAAAGATGCCGTCGGTAGCATATTTTTTCCTCTTGGAGAGATATAACTGGCAGCATAGTAATGTCCATCCTAGAAATGAGGAGGAGTGGTGCTATGGCAGAAATGCCCAATTCTAAAAGACTGAAAAAGAGAGAGAGATGGTGGCAGAGGTGCAATGGCAAGTTGGTTTCTATGATAGTGGGGAATATAGAGTCAGAGAAACCTCCCAGTTAGTTATCTGACATTCCTTTGGATCTAGCAAAGTACACCAAGTCTGGGGATACCTTTGGAGGGAGGTGTTGCTGTTTAAATACAATAATCCCCAGCCTTTAACAGAATGGATACAAAACCAAGAAAAAATAGAATTGGGTTAGGGAAATTCTTGGAAAGAATCCCAACATTCCATTACTAGGAGCAGAATTGCTCCTCAGTCCAATAGTATTCCCTTAATTCTTGATCTCAAGATTAGTCAGCCCCAGAAATATCTCATCAAATTTTCTTTCCATTTGAGTTTCACCTTGGGAGAGGTGGAGACACATTTGAGAGGCAATGATGGATCACTGAGTCCATTTATCTAGAAATAGAAGGTTTCCTAGAGATTCTCTATTCCAACCCTCATAATTTATAAATGATGAAGCTGGGGATCGTAGAAGATGACAAGAAAGTAGCAGAGTCAAGATTCAAACCCAGGTTCATTGACTCCAAACCAATATCATCTCTAACCACCAAGTGACAATTTTTTTTGATCTCTCTCTCTCTCTCTCTCTCTCTCTCTCTCTCTCTCTCTCTCTCTCTCTCTCTCTCTCTCTCTCTCTCATCTCCTCCCCATGGTAATTCCCTTCCCAACCTCTCCAGCCCCAGCAGAGCCTGTGAAGGGAGAAGAGGTATAAAAAGCTTTTACCTACTACTCCAGGGTAAGATCTTTTCACTAAGCCCTGCCAAATGACCAGGGCAGTGATTCCCTTTCATGAACTGCTGAAGGCAGGGTAAAAGCCCAAGTAGAAAAAAAAATAAATCTTGGTGAAAGCTCCATGGGGTAAGCATGGGAGAGAAAGCATTCAAAAGTGTTTGAATAAGATGTCACAGAATGTTAGAGGTCAAGAGCTTAGAGATTATTGACAACATGGCTTTACACATGAGGAAATAGAGGGTCACAGTGGAAGGGACTTGCCAGAGGTCACTCACCTGGCTAACATCCTGCTTTCCTTACTACCATTTCTGTACATTATCCCCTAAACACTATTCTGTTTTCTGCTTCTTTGGAGTTAACCCTCTGAAACATTAAGACAAAGGCAAATGGAGATTCTTTATTTTACTAGCCAAGATTGAGAGTCCTTCAAAGTTTGTTTTTACAGGAGATTAATGTATCCCAGCTTCTTTTGTCAGGTTGTTAAAAGGCACTGTTCAAAAGATTTGAGAGGATAATATAAACACCACCTCACTCTGGTCTTGACTCCTAAATGAAAATCCATCCAGGTCCCCTTCATTGAAATGAGTGGTCCATAGATATCCATAGAATAATTATTTGCCCCAGCCTTCCCCCAAATTATACATTCCAACTTTTATGGCAAAGGGGAAGAAAGAGTGAGCTTGGTAATTCTCTTACTTTGTCTTTTTTCTAGATCCCTTGTTGGGGAATATCCAGTTTACAAATCAATGGTGCTTTATCAACAACAACAAAAAAAATGTGCCAAGACCTTTGTCCTCCATCAATGGTGGGAGTTAGGAACTGCTTTCTCAATCCAAGGCATCCTTCTCACACCCAACTTTCTCAGGGGAGGCTAGGTCATTCAAAAAAGTGAAAGCATTTCTTGGCATTAATGTTAAAATAGTTTATTGTTTAAACAGAAGGAAAAATAGTCATAGAATATGTCCCCTCGTGGAGGGAGGCCATATTTAATACTTGCACTTCATTGTGAGATGAAAATAATCAACATGGACCATTGCATTCATTCTGTCTTGATTCTGGATAACCCAATTTGGAATCACTTGGAACAAGCTTTTTTCTATTGTTTTTGTTTTTTCCTAATGGACCTCACTTCTATAAAGTAGTTTTCAATCTTGCTCATGTAATTCCTAGTCACCATGGTACTTTGGGACAGAGGGATACTTTGAAAACTCCCATTTTTATTGCATTAAAATTGTTTTTTAAATGAAGATTAATACCCCCCACTCACACAAATTCACAGAATTATTTTCTTGTTCAATGAGTCAGTGGTCAATGGGAATCTTCACATGAAGTTAGTATCTATACCCTCTAATAGTCACTTTTAAAGAAAATCAGGGGCATGACTTGGGATTTTAGGAAGAATCACTGGGTCTATTCCATCTCTTCATCCAGGAATATCAACAACTGAAGTCAAGTTAGTTTCCTTCAGTCTAAGCTGTGCCTAGTAACTGTTTCTAACTGTCCATCTTCCTGCTTTTGCAAAAAGAAACCAAAGACTCTAAGACCCCCATACCTGGGGAGTGCTGCATGGCATAAAGAGGTCTCTCTGGTCACGTGCCTCTTTCTGTACTTCTATCAAAGGGAAAACAAAGAAATTCAGATTTTCAAGAGACCTCACAAGAATTGACCTGGTCCTTACTTTCTGACAGGTAATAGTACCCATGAGGTAGTAATAATATTAGCATACATATAGATTGTTTTTTTTATATTCTCAGTTGATCTTCACTCTTTCCCTGAGGAGTAAGTATAATTCTTATACTCATTGGGAAAGTGGGAACCAGAAAAGGGAAATGGTTTGTTCAAAGTCACCTTACTAGACATCAACAAAGTGAGGATTTGAACCCAGATCCCCAACTCCATTTCTAGCATTCTTTCTACTATAGCTCCCCAGGAGAGGTTAAGCTACTGCCTAAAGCCAAGTGTACCCAGATGGCCATTTAAGACTTATTTTGAAAACTAATGGGTAAGCTTAAAAATATTATAAACAAAATGGGCAGCTGCATCAATGCTGGCACTAGAGAATACACTGGTAAGTTCTTTCCCCAGTATCTCTTGAGATCTTTTGCTTTGCATGTGTGCCCCAGGGTGACCAGTGCTGCTCACATTCAGGGCTTCCAGAATGATATTCAATCCATTTTCTGATATCAGAGAAAGTAGAGACCATGTGGTTTTAAATGGGGGGAAGCATATCGGTTGTTGGTAAGAAAGTCATGTCAATGACATAAGAAATCTAGGAATCTTGATGACAACAGAACAAAACAAAACAAAGGAAAAAAAAGAAATTAGAAGACAGTACTAGTCCTGGAATCAGGAGGACCTGAGTTCAGATCTGGCCTCAGACACTTAATAATTACCTAGCTGTGTGACCTTGGACAAATCACTTAACCCTATGACTGCAAAAACAAAACAAAGCAAAGCAAAAAAAAAAAGAAATTAGAGGAATGAAATCTTGAAAACATCTTAGAAACCAATGGTGTTTAGGAACCAAGAAAATTACTAATAGGGTAAAGGGAAGGATTTCTTTTTTTTTAAGAATACCAGTGATATATTGGGAAGCATTTTCTATTGTATTTTTCTATTTTAAGAGCAATATTTACAGTCCTCAATTCTAAACAGCTCCAAAAATAAATTTCCCCTCTCTGCACCATTTCTTTTGGTTGACAAGAATAAGGAGGTATTTGTAAAATCAGAAAGCAAGGGAGATAAATTTAGTCCTTTATTCCCACTTCATCTGGTATCTTGTGTCCATTGTAGTAGAGCATAACAGCTGAAATGATTGAATGACTATAAATGGTCTAATCCAATTGTATTGCCCTATGCTAATCTAGTTGAGCTCTAATCTAATTGTATTACCCACAAGATACACCATAAGATAGGTGTATACATAGATGGGAAAGCCAAGTGCTTATGGTTGCATTTCACAAATGGCATCCCAAATCATTGGACTTGGGAGAGGCCCTATCAAGGACTTATGAGGCTTAGAGACCTGGTCTCTAAGAGACCTTTTCTCTTCTTGCTGAGCACACGACCTCATGATGGACAAGACTGAAAAAGCAAGCATTTCAGTCAGTCTAAAAAGAAAATAAAGGAGCTCTGATGAGCTCTGACTTAAGATCTAGGTCTCAGAATTGACAGAAGAGTATGGGACAGTACTAGAAATTGGGAAGAGATTTGTCAGTACTGAGAACCAGGAAAGCTGGTGTATATAACCATTGTCCACCCCTCACAGCAGGCTGGGGGGGAACCCTCTTCCATGACTAAGTTTTAGAATTGCAACCAAGTCATGAAGATCCCAGGAGGATCCTGGTGCTAAACAATTGAAGAGTACCTGGCTAGGCAGGGGGTATGAAAAGTGGATCCGTTCTGGCTGAGAATCTTAGACCCTGTCAAGCCTAGATTATATCACAAGTGATTGGACTTCTTCACTTTGGTGTTATGTGGATCTTGTTGGCATCACAGCTGAGGGAGTTATCACTACCTGCTGCTCTGCAGGTTATGTCATCTGCAGTTTCATAATCTGAGTGCTAGTTCCACTCTTCCTGCTAAACATTCTATAGGTTTCCAGGATCTGACCTTGGTGTCAGTATTTCAGATAGTTTGCACATATAATACCAATGGTGCTCCCCCAATAAAACTTTAAGGGGGTCCAGGGACTGAATCATGTCATACATTTATTATTTACTCACATTTGACGCACAGCCTTTGCCCATTTGGGCAGAATCTTTGTCCTGCAGGACAAGAGATTACAGTACCCACGGCTTACAGGTAACTGCCACCAATACCCATTCTCAGTAGAATAACGTGTCTATACAGAGTTGATCCTTTAAATTTTATAATTTATTAAAGTTCAAATGTCTTTGTTTTTGCAAACATCTGCTTGTGTTGTCTTTGAATGTACTCAGACCCATTATCCATCAACATGGTCCAGAGACCCTGAGATTTAGAGGCTAGTCCACAGCAGAGTGAGGCCTGGTACTTTCAGGGCTCCAACATCAAAGAGGAGTCTCTCTTTTCCTCCAACTTTACCTAAATCATTCAGTCCTGCCATAGTTCATATGTATGAAAACTAGGGAGATATAGACTTGACCCTTCACATCCCTTGAGCATTCCTTCTTAGATGGGACTTGTGAGATTTGAGGCAGAGCAATAACTAGACCAGGCAACTGGAGCTCTGTCCTAAGTGTTAATATTTAGAAGTTACTTTATACTCCTTTAGTTGTGTAGAAACAACTGAATTTAGCACCTAATTAGCAAGTAAAAGGAAGCTATCAAATGACTTTTTCACCCCCAGCTCCTTGTTATCAGCATCTTTATCCATAAAGGCAGGGGTTTTAAGGACTCTTTCTATATTCTTTTAATACAGTCCTAGAGTCTCTTTCCCAATGGGAAACTGAATTCTAGAGTCTCTTTGACTCCACAATTGAAGTGATCTTGATTTTTAGGAAAATTTTCTGTTATTTGCCCTGGTAACATTTTGTGAGGCTTGCCTCATAGGCCTAAACTCTGATTTTGGAGGAAGAGATCACACTTTTTACTTCTAGTTTAGCTCTTCTTAGATGGCAATGCAATTTTAATTATGAAAAATGTAACATTTGTTGTCCCTACTTTATAATTGAAGAAATTGAAGCCCAGAGGGGTCCCTTAAAAAACATATGCTCTCTAACCTTCATGTTGTTCCTAGTTCCTAAAAATCTCCTTTCCCTTTTTCTGTGGAAAATCTCCAAGGTCTAGCTCAACTTCCATCTTCTCTATGAACAGGCTATGATTTCTTCCTTTTCCCATTTTCATAGTGATAACTTCCCTAATTTGAATCAGGCAGGCTGAATTCTTCTGATGCTGCATATGGAAAAGTCCCTCTTACTTGTAGGACAGATTTAAGACATTCTCTGGGTCACTCAAAACCATATCTCATCAGATATATATATATATATATATATATATCTGATGAGATATGGTTCCTATATATATATATATATATATATATATATATATATATATATATATATATATATATCCTTGTGGATATGGTTTTTACCTTTCAATCAGAGGAAATATTGGTTCAAAACAAAAGATGTCATAACAAAGTAAAAATAAACAGTCCTTCCAGAGCATATATAGACAAAGTACAGGAAGGAGTGGAATATAATGCTATAATATAGTAATAAGATGGAGCCAATGGATGATAAAGGAAAGTACTGGGAGGAAGGGAAAGGAGAGGTAGAATTACTAAGATAGTTCACATAAAAGAGTAAAGAAAAAGCTTTTTGCAACAAAGTGGAACGTGGGGGGAGGTGAGAGAGAATGAATGAGCTTTCATTCTCAGAGAGGAAATAACATACACACTTAATAGGGTATAGAGAAAAATGAGAGGAAAGGGATGAGAGAAGGGGGAATGGGGAGAGAGAAGGGGAGAAGAGGTGATAAAAGAGAGGGAAGATTGTGGGAAAGGGTACCCAGATACAACACACTTTTTGAACAGGGATAGGCTGAAAGGAGAGAGAGAGAGAATAGAATAAATGAGCATGGGAAGGAATAGAGTGAAATATTGAAGCAATTTCTTTGGTGGACGCATGATAAAGAAGGCAGTTCATCCCAGAGACGGAGTCATTGGAATCTGAACACAGACTTAAGTATTTTTTTCCTCTCCCCCCCAAAAAAGGTCCTTCCAAACCATAACTAGCAAAGGACATATATATATATATATATATATATATATATATATATATATATGGAACATAGGTGCCCAAGACACAGATACATAGAGATCAAACACCAGATAACACAGGGAAATTTATGCTTTTTTATTTCTCTTATAGCATCACACTTTCTTTTGGTGACATCTTTTTTGTCATGTCTGAACTAGACATATTCACTGCTTTTGTGGCTGCCAATACATTTTATGCTCTATTTTGGGCTTCAATTCTTTGAGGACTTCATTACTAAAGTGGAGTGATTAGAAAGTCTCTCCCTGATAAGGACAGACTAATATCTTTAGTCTTTAGTAGAGATTTTGAATTAGCACACAGGTAAGGGTATGATAAAAACTAGTTAGTTAACCCTAATGTTAAGTATTTCTACCATCTTTGATGCTATTTGAAAATTGATGATTCTAGTGATTATCTACTTTAAAGTAAGAAAGTTTCCTACAACACCAATGTGTCTGTGACTGGAATCCTTGTGTTTCCAAATCCATTCAGGTACTCTGGATAAAAGCTCACTAAAGGAAATGAGTAGATTCTGAGATTTAAAAGACCCTTTTGCTTCCAAGATCTTTCCTAAGTGACTTGCAAATGAAAACCAAACCAGAACAAAAGCCAAGTAAAGAAGTCATGGTCCTGACCTACCTCCCTGAATAGCAACAAAGTCTTATATTCTGGGCAATATAGAAAACCTCACTATCTTTTTTTTATACTCATGTAGGCTTTTCCTCATTTGTGTATTAACACAGCACCCCCTCACTCAAATCCAATTCACTTACTTGTCATATCATCATCTCCCTGATATCATAGTCTTTGCGAATGAAGGACAAGCATCATCACCAAGACACATCATCCTTGTGCCTCCTCTTCCATATTGCAAGCTCTCAAATAGCAAAGAACCATCATATATATATATATATATATATATATATATATATGTATATATGTGTGTGTGTGTGTGTGTGTGTGTGTGTGTGTGTGTGTGTGTGTGTGATTAGATATCTCAAGGCCTGTACATATTATACCCTCAGCAAAATCCACTGAATGAATTGTTTCCCAGCGGAAGAAGTTTTAACCTTTAGGATTCATAGGAGTTAACCAATAAAAGTTGACATGTTATTCTTTTCCAAATGATCAAGTTCTTAGGAAGATTCATCATATTCATATAACTCCACTAGAAAACTATTCCCTGGAAAAGAAGTCAATTTAAAAACTATTTCAGACCCCTACTTATTATCCCCATCATTCTTACATGTTCATAGTAAACAATTTACATTACTTATAATGTGAGTAGAGGAATCCTGGAGTAGAGGAAGAGAAACAAACTCCTAAAAATTAGAGCTAAATCTAAATCTAAATATCAGGAACTGGCTCTGACAGTTCACTGAAGCTAGGACTCCCAATTTTACTCCATGCCCTGAAAAATCTATCTGCTTAAATGAGTCACTAACATCTATGGAATTGATTCCATTATGTTATGTTTTTAGAGACCACTTGGGTAGCCACATCATCTATCTGGTAATTCTCTCCAGTTTTCAATTTGTATGTTCCCTTCAACTATGCTAATCACAACCTGTCCATGACTGCCCATCCAGTGGGACTCTTGCCCATATTCTCCATAAGTTCACATAACATGCTTGGGGTTTTCTTTGCCTCCTCTTGATATTTCAAGGATATCAGTGGAGCACTTGACCTATGATCCCTCACCTTCGTCATATGACAAGTCAAATTCTCTTCCCATTATATTTTTACTCCTGTTTTTCCTTGTAATCTGGAAGGTAGACTATTCATTATGATGGTGGCTTAGCTTTATAATATCTTATTTATGACCAAAATAGGCAGTCTAAATGGAAGTGACCCAGAAATTGGGTCTCCTAATCTTACCAAGTAAAAACTTTCAGAAAATTTGGTTAGTTATGCTAATAGTACAATTGAATCAGCACTCACTCTAGAATCGGAAGACCTGGGTTTAATTTTGACTCTAAATGAGTAGGGGTCGACTAGATGACCTTTGAAATCCTTACCTTTCTAAACATTTGGTCCTATGTTTCTATACATCTGAGTATTATAGGAATTTTTTATAATTCAACACAAACATTAATTCACTAACTACTAGGTCCACTGAACTAGTCACAGAATGACAAAAATTTTGGTTTATACATGAGCAATTTATAATCTATTTGGGAGAGATAAATATACTACACCTTAAGTGATTGAGTACATAGGAGGTATCAGAGAAGAAGTACATTTTGAGGAAGGAGGCATTAAAGGAGGGTTTTTGATTCAATTGGCAGAATTTCAATTAGACTTTGAATGAAGGGAAGGATTTGAATTAGCAAAGGTGGAAAAGACCACTTACTCAAATACTCTGAGGTAGGAAAAATTAGGGAAGAATAAGAAACTCCCTAGAGCTGTTGAAAAAGCTGGTTAAAGAGAATTGCGGGGGGGGGGGGGGGGGGGGGGGGGGGTTGTAAGGCAATGGGGTTAAGTGGCTTGCCCAAGGCCACACAGCTAGGTAATTATTAAGTGTCTGAGGTTGGATTTGAACTCAGGTACTCCTGACTCCAGGGCTGGTGCTCTATCCACTGCCCTACCTAGCCACCCCGGTTAAAGAGAATTTAATAGGATTAGGCCATCTGATTTCTTATGGGAAGAAAAATAGAGAATTTCTAAGGAAGGGGGCAGCTAGGTGGCACAGTGGATAAAGCACCCGCCCTGAAGTCAGGAGTACCTGAGTTCAAATCAGGCCTCAGACACTTAATAATTACCTAGCTGTGTGGCCTTGGGCAAGCCACTTAACCCCATTTGCCTTGCAAAAACCTAAAAAAGAAAAAAAAGAATTTCTAAGGAAGGAGGAGGAGAGAGCAAGTAAAATTCCCCAAAATCAGGTTATTTGCAGGGCTAAGTCTCAAAATGGAGGTTGTTCACAAAATGGAATCAGTTTGCTTTTCATAATTTCCTCCTTTGATCCTTGGGGTGGGGACTGGGAAGTCAATCTCTCCATCCCCATGAATCACTATCTATTAGCAAACCCAGCATTCATGGGACCCAGTTGCTCTAAGATGATACAAAGCATGCTCTCTATTACCATGGTGTTTACCCATAAAATATTAAATCTTTACTAATCCTTCTGAGAGGAGTAGAACTTGCAAAGAATAATAATTAATTAGATCAGAATTAAGCAACAAGAAGAAAATGATCACTAGTTAAAATATATAAAAAATATGATTGTAAGGCATAATCATATTGTGAAAAATGTCCATTTCCCCATTGTTAACAATGTTTTATTCTCTAGATTAACTGGAGAAGAAGAAACACTAAATTAGTAAAAGTAGTAAGATAAAGCAAGCCAAAAAGATTTTTGGCTAAATTGCTCTCTCATGAACCTGGAAGGAACAGGTTTTAATATGGACACAGTGTATCTAAGAGTCTTTTTTTCTGATCTTGATAGGGGGTGGGCATGAGGTCAGGTGGCAGAGAGGCTGCCCAAACAGCGTCATGGTCAGAGATCATGGCCATATGCTGCTTGCCAGATGCTGTTGCTCATAAAACAAGAAACATCATGTAGGATATGGACAAGATTTTGCAAGGGGGTATCAGAAAGGTCATTGGGGGAAGAGGGATTTGCTACCACAAGAGGAACAGTCATGGAGATGTTCCCCTGAGGTAAGTATATAATGGATTCATGTAGCCAAGTTGAGAAACAAACAACATTTAAAGTCCATTTTCTTTGTCCAATACAGTCATTTCATATCTAGCCAGTCTCTAATCAGAGAAAGCTTGAGTGCAACATCTCAACAAGATAGCTTCAAACTCATAGGGCACTGCACTATAAGTGGGCCACTAAAATCAAATCAAATGCCTTTTCAACTTAAAGCACAATGGCTGCCAACAGGGGCATGCAATGTGGAACCCTTGCAATCACTGAATCTAGCTATGTGTAGTAAAATGCTATAGAGCAAAGAAAGGATCCAAGGAATTAAGTGAGGACCCCTTCTGTTCATGGACAAAAAGACAAGAGGGCTTTCTATAATCTGGAAGCAGACAGGTAGGAAGAGAAGCAAAATGATGAGAGAGTGTCACAAAAATCTAGTGAGAAGAACACATCCAGAAGAGGTTGATTGACGCTATCAAAAGTTGCAGAAGGGTCAAGAACAATAAGACTGATAAAGGGCCATTACAGTGAAGAAATCATTTGAATAATGAGATTGGAAGTCAGACTTCAGAAATTTTAGAAGAAGATGAGAAGAAAGGAAGTGGAGATACCAAATGAAGACAGCTTACTCAAGGAAGCCAAGGGAAACTTCACAAAAAAAAAAGGAACCTCTAGAATTGAAGAAAGGGGAGGACCTTGAGAAATTCTCTTACCAATTATACTCAAGTGGATAGAGAAGTAATGAGAGGTAGTGAATTGTCCATCATGTCTGTAACAGAGCACAGGAAAGAAAATAAGGTTAGAAATATAGATCTGAGGGGCGGCTAGGTGGTGCAGTGGATAGAGCACCAACCCTGGAGTCAGCAGTACCCGAGTTCAAATCCAACCTCAGACACTTAATAATTACCTAGCTGTATGGCCTTGGGCAAGCCACTTAACCCCATTGCCTTGCAAAAACCTTAACAAAAAGAAATATAGATCTGAAACATAGATTATAATCAATCAGCAAGATTTATTAAACACCTACTATTTCATCAAATACTATGTTAAGTACTAGTGACACAAAGAAAGGGAAAAAAATAAACCAAAAAGGAGAGTCTCCCTTCTCACAAGAAGCCCACAGTCTAATGGAAAATAACATGCAAACAACTTTGTACACAATATAGGATAAATTGGATATAAAAATAGGAAGGCACTAACATTAAGAGGGATCTGGAAAGCCCTCTCATAAAAGATGGGGAATTCATCAGGAACTTTGAGGAAAAGTCAGGGAAGCCAGGAGACAGAGATGAAGAGGTAGAACACCTTAGGCATGGAGGACAGTTACTGAAAATGCCTGAAGATGGGAGGTAGAGTATCATATGAAGAGCAGCAAGGAGTCCAGTATCACTGGAATTCAGAGAATTTGGGGGGGGGGAGTAAGAAAACTGGAAAACTGCCAAAGTAGGAGAGGTCCAGATTATGATAGACTTTGAACAGAGGATTTTTGAGGGAGGTAACATGGTCAGACCTGAGCTTAAGGAAGATCAATTTGATACTGAGTTAAGAATGAAGTGGGTTGGGAAAGACAAGGTAAAGAGACCAATCAGAAAGTTATTGCACTATTCCAGATATGAGATGAGGAGAATCTGTATCAGGATAGTGATAATGTTAGAAGAAGGAAAGATGCATGAGAGATGTTAGGTAGACTCTACAGGACTTTTAATTAGTTTGGAAATAAGGGTGGGGGGATTCAGTGGGGAGTGAGGAGTTGAAGATGACACCTACATGTGAATATGGGTGACTTGGAAGAATTATAGTATCCTTGAAAACAATAAGACAATTAGAAAGAGAGGGAAGTTTTGAGGGAAAGATGATTGAGATCAGTTTTGTAAACAGTAAATTTAAGGTGTCTACCAGTCCTTATATACATGGGAATCAACATTTTATAAGACTAAATTGCAGAATGTCACATGAGAAGGGAGAGGGAAAGAAGGAAGTAAAGAGGAATATGTGGTGTACCCTAATCAAGTCAATGGCAAACAATGAAAGGGAAAAATCACTTCTGTAGCCTCTCAGGCAGAAGACTAACAGGAGAAGGTAAAAATAAACATTTAAACAAGGGTAAAGAAAAAGGGAAATATTGATTCAATGTTGAAAGGAATTGCATTGAGGAATGTTCTTTATTGGGGGAGGAGTATTTGTAATCATACTGAGGGATGGGAAAATAATCTGCAGGAATTTGGTATTTAGACCATTTCTTCTGAAAAAAATGTTATGCCTACATAGATAGCACTGGTTTTGAGGGAAGGAATCAAAACTCCTGGTTATTTAGAAGTAGAGAGAACCCAAAGAATAGATTTTGTTGCAACTTATAAAGAAAATAATCATGGAGATGAAAGGAGGTAGCAATGAACCTCACAAACAAAGACACAGAAAAAAAAGAAGGGAGATAGGGATGGCTAGGTGGCCTAGTGGATAAAGCACCAGCCTTGGAGTCAGGAGTACCTGGGTTCAAATCCGGTCTCAGACACTTAATAATTACCTAGCTGTGTGGCCTTGGGCAAGCCACTTAACCCCATTTGCCTTGCAAAAAACAAAAGGGAGACTCTCCTTGACTGCTTAACTGAGAGAAAATGAAGTAAGAATTAGATAGCTACATAAAGTAAGAAAGAAATGAATATATTAAGTAAAACTCCAAAACTAGAGAAAGAAGCGAAAAACAGAAAGATGGGTGGACCTCCAGAGTGAGAAGAGAGCAAGCTGGAATTGGAAAAATGGACTGGATTAAAGTAGTTTAAGCAAAAATACCTGGAGAGACAAAGTACTGTATTTAAAGAGGAAGAGGAATAAAAAGACTTGTGATTCAGAAACAATTGAAGAAAAATATAGAGCTATAATTTATGACTCCAAATGTAAATGGATTAAATAATCCAAGAAAAAGAAAGTGTGACAGATTGAATAAGAAAACAAAACCCACAAACTATTGTTTTCAAAAATCACACCTATAAAGCAAAGATATCCACAGATTAATAGTGAGGGACTGGCCTGAATTTTCTAAATATCAAATGAATCCAAAAAATAGGAATTTCAATTATTCCATCAGACAAAACAAAAAATCAAAAATTTATAACATAAACAAGATAAACAAGAAAACTACATTATTCTGAAAGGAACTAAAGACAAGAAACAAGTTCCTGGGGACAACTGATACCCCAAGGAGTGTGAGGGCATGGACCCAGGTGAAAGATTTTGAGACAAATGGGGAAAAAATGACTAAAAGAGGGCAAAAGTCATTAACAAACTGCACAACCAGGGACATAGGAAGGATCCTATCATGGGGCAATATCCTTTTTATCACCTGCATGAGTTGGTATTTCTAAAAATGGGGCACAACAGAACAAAGGAGGCTGGAGATAAAATCTACAAGTAAATAACAGAAATGGTTTAGAAGAGACAACCCAAAATAAGTATCTCAAAAGTTTTTCTTCAATGAAGAATACAGAGAATGATGAATTATTAAGTATAATAATCATTAGTAAAAGGATAGAAGTCAGGATTCAACAGAAAGGGAAAATAACAAAAAGAATGACAGAAACCATTTCTAGAAAACAGCAAAGAAAATAAACTTTAAAAACTAACAAACTAAACAAATTGAAAGAGAGGAGAAGAAAGCAGATTCTATTTAACTAATAGAGAAAGGAAAAGTGGGAAAGAAAAAATAAGATAAAAGCAAGCAAGAAAAAGATATAAGAAAAATTCTAAAACTAGAGGAAAGAATAGTAAATGGGGACAAAGATGAAGATGAAGGCAAATGAGTCACTAAAAATAAGGTCCCACTAAAAAAAATTAACCTAAAATAGCTGAAGATATATAGTACTATGTTTATAGTAGAGAAAGTGGAAAATACACTGATTGGGTGAAGTAATAATAGAGACAAATGAAAGAAAATATAATCCTCATAAATTTATGGGACTGTATTAAACCATTCAATGAAACAAAATGAGTGACTGATGAATAAAACAAAACTTCACAATCGGGGCAGCTAGGTGGTACACCAGCCCTGGAGTCAGGAGTATCTGAGTTCAAATCTAACCTCAGACACTTAATAATTACCTAGCTGTGTGGCCCTGGGAAAGTCACTTAACCCCATTGCCTTGCAAAAACCTAAAAGAACAACAACAAAAAAAACCCTTCACAATCTATTGTCTGCAGAAAACCTATTTGAAATTATTTAAAAGTACACAAAATAAAAATGTGCGATTAAATATAATTTTGCTATGTTTCAAGGGAATTAAAAAGCAGGCATTTTAATCATCTTATCAGACAAAAACAAAAAGAATAAACAATGAAGCAATATTATGCTGTAAGGAAATGTAGTTAACAAACCCATAAAAAAATTAAATTTATATACCATAAATTGCTTTGTGTCTAACTTCATAAAGGAAACACTAAGTTACAAGAAGACATAGACAGTAATACAAAAGTGACAGAAAATTTCAATGTCCCTCTCAGTTTCAAAGAAGTTGAAGAAGGATTTGGGTATCCTTGTCTTTTCTGCAATGGTTTCCCAAACTTGAAATGTTCTACCTCCTCACCTCTGATTCCTAGCCCCCTCTAAGACTATACAAATCCCACTTAATGCAAATATCCTTTCCTGGGTTTCCTTAACCCCATCCAACTTCTGCTGCCTACACTTTGAAATTTCTTTCTATTTGCAATTTGGTTTATATAGTAAAACAACTGACTTAAAAAATAAGGTGAGGAGAGAAAATTTAAGAATCATTAGACTTCTTTAAAACAATGATACCTCTCTCTTGGAAAAAAAAAATCTTTTCATGAAACCAGAAGTGAAAACTGACCAAATATATTGAAACCAGAGAACAAAATAACAGAAAGAATACAATTATCACTTCCAAAAGGAAGAAGACCAGGAACATCATAGCTATCATCCAGAGCCCCTTTCCTTTTTTTTTTAAAGATTCTTTTGCAAGACAATGGGGTTAAGGGGGTTGCAGGTGCTCTATCCACCATATCACCTAGCTGCCCCTCAGAGCTCCTTTCTTAAATAAAGAATACTTCAAGTTTTCAAAAGAATGTCATTAAGGAACCAAACAAGGTCTAGATTATATAAGATGTAGCAGCTTTTATTGAAAAGGAGGGAAGGTTTTGAAACAGAGAGTAAAAGGGAAAACATGCATATTCAAGGACCAGATAAATTCCTACAAGAAATGAATCCCTTGAGGAATGGTTTGGAAAAAGACTAAAGAGATTAAAAGCAAACTTGGCAAATATTATTTAAATAATGGATTCCCTGAAAAATGAAATCAACTAAACAGACATATATTACTCATGATATGGTTAGAAATATTAGAACAAAATGAAAAGATAAATTAAGACAAGAAAAGGTAAGAAATCTGATATTAAATGTAACTGACATGGAAAATAGATAAGGCAGAAATGATGTAACAATCACTGGTCTTTAAAAACTGTGATCAGAAACATCATAAATGTAAACTTCCTAGATTGTTAGAAACATCAGAAATGTAAAGATAGAAATAATTTAACCAGGGCGGCTAGGTGGCATAGTGGATAAAGCACCAGCCCTGGAGTCAGGAGTACCTGGGTTCAAATCTGGTCTCAGACACTTAATAATCACCTAGTTGTGTGGCCTTGGGCAAGCCACTTAACCTCATTTGCCTTGCAAAAAAACCCTTAAAAAAAGAAATAATTTAACCATAACCTCTTGAAAAACATCCCCCCTAAAAAAAAAGTTATAGAAATATCAGAGCTCCTAATCAAAGCTCCCATATCAAAGAAAAACAAAACACTGCAAACCCCCAGAAAGAAGCTGTTCAAGTACCAAGGAACCACACATAGTTGGAATTACTCAAATCCTGGAAGCTTCTACTTAAAATTATAGAAGATCTTAGAAGACAATATTTCAAAAAGCAATAAAAATGAACTTACATCCAAGAATAGCTAAACCTGAAGACGTGGAAAAACAGAACTTTATGATAGTCCTTTAATACTATTGTAACTAATAATCATTTGTAAAGCTCTAGTCACATTGTTTGATACTAGGGCTCTAAAAGTCAATTTCCATATTATTCATATCAGCTGCCATATCTGTAAAATATACAGTGGTATCAGAAATATCAATATTTCAACATTCTTACAAACAAATGTCAAAGACTTTATATATCTTACACATTTTACAATTTTCATCACTGATGGTCAAACTTAAGTATTAAGGGATAACCACCTGGGGTATTTTCTATGGACTTGGACTTAAGTTCTAGTCCCCTTGTCTGAGGATATGTGCTCTGACCTTTTTGTTTGTTTGTTTGCTTGTTTTTAAAGTTTTTATTGAGGTTTTTGATAGTTTATATCATCATTTTCCCCTAGAATTCTCATTCCCCTTTCCAGAATTTCAATATAACAAATAGTATTGTTTAAAGACAAAAAAAAATGGGTAAAAATCAACAAAACTGATCAAGACAATAAAAAAGTCTGAAATTCTGTTCAATGTGTTACATTTGGAGACCTTCCAAGTCAGAGAAAGGGAGGATTTTGATTGAGTTTTCAAATGTCTTTTTGGATGCCACCTTTATTCTTTATTACTTGAAAAAATTCAATTTTGATTTTTTTTTCTTTGTATGGATTTCTTTCCATATGTATTGTTGGAATCATTATGTTCATTGTTTTCTTAGTCCTATCTGTAAATCTGTTCCTGTAGATCTTTCCATACTTCTCTGTATATCTATTCCTGTAGATCTTTCTGTACATCTCTATATTGAAGATATTCATCAATTCCATTTCATTCATATTCCACAATTTGACTAGGCATTCTCCATTCAATAGACATTTATTTATTTCCAATTTTTTTGGCATCACAAAAAAATGTTACTGTAAATAAGTTTGGTGCATATGGGGACATTCTTATCAATGTCTTCTTTCTGTCTTTAAACCCAGGAATGGAATCTCATGCTCAAAGGTAATGGACCTTTTAATCACTATTTGCATGATTACAATTCACAGCTCCACTGGCAATGAATCATTGTGTCTATCTTCCCACAACCTTTTCCTCATTAATTTGCATGATTGTGATCATTTTTTTCATCTTTGCTAATTTACCGAGGGTGAGAAAAACCCTCAGGATAGTATGATTTTTATTTTTCTTCTTATTAATGATGGGGACATTCATTCATTGATGATACTTTGTAATTCTTTTGAGAATTGTTTTGTTCAAATGTTTTGATTACTCATCTACTGAGGAATGGCTATTATTTTGCATATTATGTATAATGCATATATACATATATGTATATATAATATAAATATATATATGCACATACCTGTATAAATTGTTTTTACATCTTGGATACCAAATATTCATTGAGAAATTTGGAACAAAGATTTGGCCCATTGGCTGTCTTCTTTCTTATTCTAGGGTTATTCAACATATCTATGCAGTTTCTCATTTCCAAGGAATCAAAGATATCTATTTTATCTTTTGGAATTGCTTCAATCTCTTTTTGATTAAGTATACATTTCTTACACATCTCTCTGGGAGAAATATCTGCTTCTTTTCTAATTGTTCAATAGGACAGTCCTTAATATTGAAATCAGATTGTATTGTGAACTATACTATAAGGGGTTGATCTAAGCCCAATTTCTTCCGCTAGACTGCTTTCCAGTTTTGCCAAAAGTTTTTATCAAATAAGGAATTATTTCCTAAATAATTTAATTCTCTCACCTTATCAAACTCTAGAACCCCATTATTTCTGATTTGCAATGTATAATCTGTCTCATTGATCTTCCCCTCTGGTTATTTTTTTAATTTTTATTTAAGGCAATGTGACTTGCTCAAGGTCACGCAGCTAAGCTGGATTTAAACTCAGGTCCTCCTGACTCCAGGGCTGCCACTCTATCCACTGTTCCACCTAGCTGCCCCTTCCTGTCTGTTTTTAAATAAATATCAGAAGGTTTGATGACTGTTACTTCATAATATGACTTTCCCTTCATCCTCACCACTTTTTATCATTTCCCTTGACAGTCTACATCTTTTGTTTTTTACAAAAGGATATTGTTGTTATTTTATCAAATTTTGTAAAACATCCTTTTGTGATATAGTCCAGAAAGTATAAATTAACTTTAATAGTATTTTCATTTTTATATTGTTAGTGCATAGCAAGGTACGCTGATTATCCCTCTCATCATTTAAGTTGTTCTTTATTTTTTAAGTAGAACTTTTGTAATAGAATCCACATATCTTTTGCATACCTTAGTAGATGAACCTCATATACTTTATATATGTAGTAGTTATTTAGAATGGGCTTTCCCAAGCTATTATTACTTCTTGTATTTTATCATTAATACATAAAAACAGTTTCTACTGTTTCTGAACAGTTTAGTAACTGTTTCTGAATGTTACTGAAGCTATTACTTATTTTGATTATCTTCACAGATTCCCTACAATTGTCTATGTATATCATCATATGGTCATCAAATAGGAATAGTTTTAACTCCTCTTTAACCATCTGTAAAGCAAGATTGTCACCAAGGCCAAATATATGATGGCTTCAGAGACATCCAGAAAAGAACTATAACCTTAGGAAAAGTGGTTCTGGAGGACCAGCTCTAGCCCCCCAGGCCTCTGGTCATTGGATGTCTAGTCTGTGGAATGTGTTCAGATGAAGAATATGAGTCTAAAAGGAAACAATGAAGACACCTGATGCCAAATAAAGCAGACCCTGAGCTCAAAGGGATTCCAAGACCAAAAACAGTAGTGGAAATAATAACCGCAGAAAGGACACTAGATATGACAAGCACAGAAACTGAAATTCACTTTATTTCCTTATAATTCTCATTCTCAAAATGAAATGTCCAACTCAAAAGAATGTAATTTCTCTCCCTCCTTTCTTATAGGAAAAAAAAACAAATTAAAACAAACTCTTCTTGCCCTCCTACATTACCAATCTTAAAAGGAAAAAAAAAGCCTCCTAATAGAGATGGATAATTAATAAGAGATTCCCACATGGGGTTATTTACAATAATTACAATATTACAATAGGTGTGTCTCCTATTGCGTAGATAGTCTAGTGCTGTGTCAGTATTTAGGTAGCAATCTTTATCATCAGTCTCTGTCAATCAAGTGTTTTCCTTGGGGTAGTACCTTGCTGTCCATGTAGGTGTATAGGGCAAGTGGGAACTTGTGACAAGAGTGTGAATCTCTGGGCAGGTGCCTCTCTAGTTGCTCCAACCATTCTATGGGATAGAATCATTGTGTGGTATGTGGGCTCTGCAGACAGGTCTGGATGGAATAGTGGAATGGAGGGCTCTGAAAGGGAATGCGATGCACTAGGAACATCAATGGACTGGAGATGGAGTGTAATGACACCTCTACTCACGACCCTTTTATTACAACTTTCTCTCTAACTCTGACCCCAGCATCTCTCTAGCTGGACTTCCAGGAGCTGATGAAAAACCTGGATGCATTGATACAAAGTGTTTATTACCTTGACCATAGAATCTAGCCTGGTGTGTATTTCCTTGACCATAGGACCTGGTGTGCAATTCCTTGACCATAGGATCTAGCCTGGTGTATCAAGACCAGCTCAGAAGATTCCGGGAGGTGGCAGAAAGTGGGACCAAGAGTACTCTATGGACAAGGTCTCTTGGTCCTGCCTGAGGGTCCAGAGGAATTCAGAGGAAGCCAAGTCTTGCACTGGGAGCTCACAGCTTCAAAGAAGTCATATATATAGTTGAAGTTCTCAGTTACAAGACTGGGCTGAGTGTCATCTTCTTCACTGTGACATTCAACTTCCTCTTCTTCAAATGTTGTTGGTAGAGAGTAAAAAAAGGGAGTTAATAATTAATATTTGTATAATACTTTAACATTTGCAAAATGAATTATAAATATTATCACAGTTTATATGCCCTACAAACCAGGGGCTAATAGATGAAGAAAAAGGTTGGCAGAAAAATACCTTACCCAGGATGTCATAGGGGCTGGATTTGAACTAATCTTTTCCTAATTCAGGTCTACCATTCTATCCACTGATTCTATCCATTCTATCCACAGGTCTATCCATTCTATCTGCCTGCATTATAAAGAATATGTAACCTCAAATATTGAGTCGCAGGAGAGAGACTGTACCTTCTGTTCCTTTCCCCTCCCCCCCACAAAACCTCAAACCTTGGAATACTAATGTTGGGATGGATGGTATCCATGTCTAAGCCTCAGTGGCCACCCCACCCTCACAGGATTGACCTCAAATAGGTGTAAACTGCCATGCTCATTGGATCCATGAAAAAGCTATCCCCAGCTCCACACATACTTCATAGGGGAACTCAGTGCCATGACTGCACCATTTTATCATACCAGATTCTAGAAGATTCTTCTTAGCTATTCTGTCCTTGCTTGCCCTCCAAGGAACATTTCTCTGTCTTGGTTTCATGGCAAAAACAATTTCTGAAAGTTAGAGAAATTTCTAAGTATAGGACAAGGTGCATGATCTTCCAAATGCTTCTTCAATGTCATTGTCTGCGGGTTAGATTGTTCAGCTCCCTGTAGGGTTCATCATAACAGGTCTGATTTAATGAAGATATCAAATTTGAGAACTATAGAACAGTCTGTGAACACTGGAAGGGATGGAAGAATGCATCTACTTATAATATACTTATAATTTCTGGTATCCCTGGAAGAAAATCTAATCCCTTTTCCTGCCCAGATATGGTACCAAGAACATAATATTCCAGATTAGAGGAAACTGAGGGCTTCTCCAGCCCTAAAACTGAACAAGAGGTTCTTATGAATTCAGACCAAATTCCGATTTACTTTCATAAGGATTCATTGCACCACAAAGTACTCATACAAAGAAGGGTGGGAATGACAAAATTTTGAGGGAGAAATGAATTTAGAAAGCTTCCAGTGCAATTTCTCCATTTAAACTAAGGGAATGGTAGTGCCCACAGGAAGGTATTTTCTGAGATAGAACAGATCTGAAATCAGGCAAATAATTCTCCTCTGATTTTAGTCTGGTGATCTTACCTCAGCTATATAAACTTGTCAAATAATGCAAGAGGAGCTTCAATTCAGTGCTCTCATCTGTGTAATGGATCAAGCAATCAGTCAATCACATACTTATAAAATGCAAATAGATGCCTCAAAGTAATTGCCTCAATTATCCACGTGACTAGTATAAGATGTGGGATTGTTTTATATATAAATTATATATTATGTATGTATATATTGGATATTCATATATAAAATCAGAGTAAGTTTGAGACAGAGACAAAGAGACAGAAACACAGAATAAGAGACAAAGAGAAAAAGAAAGCCTGAGATAAAGAGTCAGAAAGAACTCTTATAGAACCCACATGTTTCCTGCTAGACTACTGGTAAGACATTTGAGAGCATTCTGGATACTTGTCCCAAACCATACTCCACTGAATTGTCAAAGTGATTCTAATAAAGTTCTGGTCTGATCATCTTATCCCACTTCTTTTTTTTTTTAAGTTTTCATTTTTATGATATAATAACCTGAAAAAAAGTCATTCTTTCCATGAGCTCCTAGGTTCAGAAGACATTGACAATGGAGCATTTGAACTATAGCTGTACTCCTCATTCACTTTAAGAAAAACATCCTGGGGGGGCAACTAGGTGATGCAGTGGAGAGAGCACCTGGCCATGAAGTCAGGAGAACCCGAGTTCAAATCCATCCTTAGATACTCAAAAATTACCTATATGTGTGATCTTGGGCAAGTCACTTAACCCCATTAACTTGCAAAAAAAAAACCCAACAAAAAAAAAGAAAGACATCCTGGATTACTGCAGCCTTTCTGCCAGAAAAAATTAAAATTCTTGAATAGAGCCATAACCTGGTCAGGGAGATCAGGATTTTTTTCTCTGGGCCCTGAATTTAGATGTTGTAGATTTTAGCACTTGAAATCTTTCATTGCTCTGGAGTTAGCTCCTCTTTCTCCACCATAATCTCCTGAACAGGGTCTTTATATTCATTTATTCCTGAATGTCTCCCTTTCAAGTGAAGGTACTCTTTATGAAGCCAGCTGTGGGTGTTGTATATACACAAAAATTCCTTTCTGTTATTGTTTAGTTCTAAGCCCTGCTGCAATTTCTTCACAACAATCTTGAGATGTAAGCAATGAAAGAGATTAGAGTGACTTGCCTAGGGTTACACCACTAGTAACATTAAAACCAGAATGTGATCCTTGGTTTTTAGAGAAATTCCTAACCTGTAGTCTAAAAACTTGTTTTTTAAAAAATATTTTGACATTTTGTGAAATACACACCAGAATAATTATCTTTTGTAATCTTATATATCTTATTTATGCATTTTAAAGCATTATTCTGAGAAGGAATCTATAGCTATATCAGGAAAGTCAAAAATCCTTGCCCAGGACTCTTTCTACCACATTTCACAGATAGTAATGTAAGAGCTTTGTAAATTACAAATTCACATGGAGATGGCCTATTGTTATCATTGTTGTTGTTGCTGTTTTGCTACTGTTATTTTGTTGGTGTTTCTGAGAACTGGAAGAATGGAAACCATTAGTGATGAAAAATTAATTGGATCTCTGAAACATGTGAGGGAAATGATATGATATGAAGATATGATACAAAAACTGTTTTAGAAATAACAGTGAAAAAAAATCAAAGAATACAATTAAGACCAGAAGATGGAAGTCTTGGAAATATCTAAAAATCCAATCTTTTAATTTTGCCTCCTACAAAGAGGTATAGTACCTTTGGGGGACATATTTATTCAATTTTCACTTGTACCCTATAGGTGGGCCCCTTATCCCACTTCTTGATAAAATACAATGACAACCTTTCATCTACAAGGTCAAATAGGAAATTCTTTCTTTGATATATCATAGCCTTCAAGTCCTAGAACCTTTCTACATTTCCCTGCATGCCTCTATCTTCTGTGACATTTGCTGACAAATCCATTGGTTGACAAACCTCTAGAATATGTTCCTTCCTCATCTCTGCATCCTAACATTGATCTTACTTGCTCCAAATATTAATGCCTTACCTCTGAGAAACATTTCAATTTCTGCTCCATACACACACACACACACACACACACACACACACACACACACACACAGTGGGTCTATAGATGATAGATAGATAGATAGATAGATAGAAGACAGATAGATACTATGTAAGTGTTTTCATGTTGTCCTTAGTAGAATTCAACTTTCCTAAGGTAAAGGGGAAGGATTTTTGTAATCTTTATTATTTCCAGGACTTTATAGGATGTTGGCCCTTGAGTCCCTCATAATTTAATAGCAACATGATTCCCAACTTAAAATTGAGGACTTGGGGGGGGGGCGGAGCCAAGATGGCTACAAGAAGGGATCTAGTCTTAGGCGCTCTCTGATAAAACTGGAAACTAAGGACTCTAACTAAACTTTGGAGAGACAGAACCCACAGAGGGACCCAGCGAGACAGTTCTCCTACTCAAGGTAACCTGGAAAAGAGCAGAAAGGCTCTGCTCCCCGGGGTTGGAGGGGCAGCCGCCAGAGGGGTGGCCTCCCAGAGCAAAAGACCTTCAGCCTCCCGGAGGCAGCCCCAGGGCGCTGGGAGCCAGCTCACAGCAGCGGGGGAGTCTCCTGAGCTGCACCCCAGGGAGCACTGGGCACAAAGTGGGGGAACAGCAGGGGACCTCTGCCAGAGCGAGCACGTGGAGCCCAGCCCTCAGGGCACACAGTGAGCAACATGGTCTTTCGGCAGCCCAGATACAGGAACAGAAGCCGGTAAGCAGGAGCCTCCAGGGCATGAGCCCATTGAGCTGAGGAGTGAAGAGAGAGAGACTGCAGAGTTCTGTCCTCTGCCCCTGGAACAGGACTCTGGGGCTGTGAATACATTCAGATCCTGATCACAGTCTAGGCCCCCCCATAGAACAGCAGGGCCCCCCACCTCAGTCCCGTGGCAGAGGGGGGCACTTATGGTCATTCACAGACCATAAGGGAGGACAGAGCCTCACACACTGAGACCCTTGTGGAAGTGTCCCAAAAGCTCAGGAAGCACCCCAAAACCAGGCCCAGGCTGGGAAAATGAGCAAGCAGAGAAATAAGAGGAAGACCATTGAGAAATATTTTGCATATGAGCCCAAGAAGGATCAAAATACTCAGTCTGAAGATGAGGAAGCACAAGCTCCTACATCTTAAGACTCCAAGAAAAACAGAAATTGGGATCGGGCTATGACAGAGCTCAAAAAAGACTTTGAAATTCAAATGAGGGAGTTGGAAGAAAAACCTGGGAAAAGAAAGGAGAAAGATGCAGGAAAAACATGAAAATGAAGTCAGCAGCTTAGTCAAGGAAATCCAAAAAAATGCTGAAGAAAATAGCATGCTAAAAAAGCAGCTTAGGTCAAATGGATAAAACAGTTCAAAAAGTTATGGAGGAGAAGAATGCTTTAAAAAGCAAAATTGGCCAGATGGAAAAAGAGATAAGAAAACTCTCTGAGGAGAACAAATCCTTCAGACAAAGAATAGAACTCAGGGAGATTGATGAATTTACCAGAAATCAGGAATCAATATTTCAAAAGCAAAAAAATGAAAAATTAGAAGAAAATGTGAAATATCTCATTGAAAAAACAACTGATATGGAAAACAGACTTAGGAAAGATAATTTAAAAATTATTGGAATACCTGAAAGTCATGATCAGGAAAAGAGCCTTGACATCATTTTCAAAGAATTACTACAGGAAAATTGCCCTGATATTCTAGAAGCAGAGGGCAAAATAGAAATGGAGAGAATCCACCGATCCCCCAGAGAAAGAGATCCCAAAAAACCAACCCCTAGGAATATTATAGCCAAGTTCCAGAACTCCCAAGTCAAAGAGAAAATATTACAAGCAGCCAGAAGGGCACAGTTCAAATATCGTGGAGCTGCAGTCAGGATCACACAGGACTTAGCAGCAACTACATTGGAAGCTCGTAGGGCTTGGAATATAATATACCGGAAGGCAAAAGAGCCTAGAATGCAGCCAAGAATGAACTACCCAGCAAGGCTGAATGTCCTCTTCCAGGGAAAAAGATGGACTTTCAATGAACCAGGGGAATTTCAAATGTTCCTTTTGGAATGGCCAGAGCTGAACAGAAGGTTTTGATCTTCAGATACAGGATTCAGGTGAAGCATGGAGATTGGAGGAGAGGGGGAAAATATGAGGGACTTAATGATGATGAACTTCATGTATTCCTGCATAGAAAAATGACACTGATAATACTCATATGAACCTTTTCAGTTAATAGAGCAGGTAGAGGGAGCTTTTATAGTTGAAGCACAAGAGAAAGCTGAATGAGAAGATAAAATATGGTGTAAAAATGGAGTCAATAGAAAAAAAGGAAATGTAATGGGAGAAAGAAAAAGAGAGGGGGAATAGACCAAGATATTTCATATAATAAGTTTTTTCTTTATTACAATGAGCTATTGCAGTGATATGGAAGGGGGGAGGCAAGGGGGAATGAGGGAACCTTTGCTCTCATCAGAGATGGCTAGGAGAGGAAACAGCATATATTCAATGGGGTATAGACATCTGGAGTAAGAAGGAGGGGGGAGCAGGGGGAAGGGGTGGGGATGTGAATAAAGGAGGAGAGGATGGACCATGGCAGGAGAGTGGTCAGATATAACACATTTTTTTTTTACTTCTTGCAAGGGGCTGGGATTGGAAGGCCTGTCCAGGACCATAAGGCCAGGTGGATTCTGGGCCTAAGGGGTGGTATTGGGGCTCAGGGCTTCTTGGCCCCAGGACCAGGAATCTGTCTGCTGCACCACTCAGCGACCCTACAGCAGAATCAGAGTGAAAGGAGAGAGAAAATAGAGTACATGGTAGTGGAGAAATAAGAAAGGGAGGGAGTTGCAAACAGCAATGGCAACGTTGGAAAAATATGGAAGCAACTTTTGCAATGGACTTACCATGACAGAGTTGTTGGTGTTGGAACAAAGACTGAAGCACATTTTTTATTATTATCATTTGGGAGAGGGTGCAGGGCAAATGGGGCTGGATGGCCTGCCTGGGGCCACACAGCTGGGTGATCTTTGGGTGTCTGAGGCCGGATTTGGACCCGGGTGCTCCTGGCTCAAGGGCCAATGCTCTGTCTGCCACCCAGCCACCCCTACTATGATTACTATTTTATTTTATTTTGGGCCTTTTTTTTCTTCTTTTTGGTTTTTGCAAGGCAGTGGGGATCATGTGGCTTGCATGTCACACGGCTGGGTAATTGTTAGGTCTATGGGGCTGGATGTGGGCTCGGGTGCTTGTGGTTCCAGGGCTGGTGCTTCTTCCATTAAGCCACCTGGCCATACCTACAATTATTACTATTATTTTTTTTAATTTTAATTTTTTTTCTCTCCCCTTTACTTTATCGCCCAAGCAAGTCTATATTCATGGTGGGGGGGGGTATTTTGTTTACTCTTAAGCAAGAATATTTTATTAATGTAAAAAACCTTTGTACAAAATGAGAATTAAAAAATAAAATAAAACAAAAAAAATTGAGGACTGGATATGGGAAGTACTGAGATTTTCTATAGGCTCCAGATTTTTGGTCATTTTGGTCAGGGATCAGGACAATCTTTTTTATTGGAATGATATGGAAACTCCTTTGATCTTGAACTTTTTCTTAAGTCACAGAGATCATATCTGTTGGAGCTGTGAGGTCAGATTACTTTCAATGAAATGCATTAAAGGGAGAAGGGCACTGTGGTTGAAGGACATAGAACTCAGCGTAATCATTAATCTTGACATGGAATTTGGATCCCTGACTTCTGGGTTCTGCAGAATCAACTGATTAAAAACTGACCTTCAACAAATCTCTGACTTTCTAGTTCTATACTGTCTCATTGATCAAATAGGTATGTTACTACTTTCCTTGCTCAATTTGGAGAGATGGGCCCAATGATCTCTTGTTTTATTTCTTCCATTTATAACAAGTAAGACCATACAGATCCCAAAATGCATTTTTAAAAACTTCAGTCTGACTAATGCAGGGGAAAGATGAAAAGAATTGTGAATGTAACAAAAAAAATTGGGTGGAGATGTAAATTGACTAAGACCTACTCTTGAGATGCAAATTTACTAGAAGTAGAGAATTATGACTGTAACAGAAATAATTTGTAACCTTAAAAGGCTGCTCAAATTGGATGGAGATCCCCATTTTTAATGTTCCATTCATTGTTTAATATAAAATTTGTATCCTGATCTCCTTGAACGTTACCTTCTACCTAATTCCTGATCAAGTAAGAGAAAGGGAGTTCACCTTTTGCCTTCTGGATGAGAGGCAAGACATAAAAACCTGGGTTGGACCCTGGCTCAGAGCCACAGTCTTCTCTACCAACGCTGCTTGGTTTTTATCTTTTATCTCTATCTCTCTCTCTCTCCCTAGCTTTCTTATGTTGTGTAACCTTTTTAATAAATTTTTGTTTTATTTCCACCCTTGCTTTCCTGAGTCTGAATAATGATTCCTCGTAGGCAGAACCGAATTCAAGTAGTCAGTGGCTATGTCACTGCTCCTAATCAAGAAATACTCTGCCCTAACAAATAAATCAAGTAAAAAACTTCTCCAATTATTCTTTTTTTGTTGTTGTTGTTTTTTTGTGAGGCAATGGGGTTAGGTGACTTGCCCAAGGTCACACAGCTGGGTAATTATTGTGTCTGAGATTACATTTGAACTCAGGTCCTCCTGACATCAGAGCTAGTGCTCTATCCACTGCACCACCTGGCTTCCCCCCATTGTTCTTTAAAGACTTTTCTACCTTGATTATTCCCACCTTTCCAGTTTCCTTACACTTTACTGCCTATATCTCCTCTAGATATAGCTCTATTTTTCTACTTTCCTTAGAGATGACTTCATCTCCCAAGTTCTTGCATCTTCTTTGAGTGTTCCTCAAACCTGAAATTGTTCTCCCTTCTCCTCTCTGATTCCTGTCCACTTTCTGTAAGGTTTGTGCCTTTGGGTTTTTTTTTTTTATTTTGAGATGCAATTATTGTATTTCCTTCTATCCTCAGTGAATATAAAATAATGACTTGGAAAGTATTGAAAAAGTGCTTGTCAAGGGCGACTGATAGAGCACAGTCCTGAAATCAGAAGGACCTGAGTTCAAATCTGACCTCAGATACTTAATAATTACCCAGCTGTGTGACCTTGGGCAAGTCACTTAACCCCATTGCCTTGCCAAAAAAAGTGCTTGTTGGCGTTATAATTGAATGGAGCCCACTCATCAAAGAGATCATTGGTTCTCTGAAGTTAATACATGGAAGTCACTATGCTAGACACTTAGATTACAAATATATTCTGTCCCCAAGTTGTATAACATAATGACACCAAATTACCTTACTTATCTACAGAATAGAAGGTTCTGGTTGAGGGGGCAAGCTCCTGCCTCTGACTGGTTCTTAGGAGAGCCAGGATCTCAGAATAACTGGAGGGGTAAACTCCGAAATTGCTTTCCAGGAGTGTTCATGGGTAGACAGACAAGTGTTGAAAGGCAAATTTCTCATCTTAACTCATCTCAAAAGGAGTAAAAATTCATTCCCATCACTACACAGGCACCTTAGACACATCTCTTAAGCTTACTTGATCTAAGCTATTTTGTTGCTAAAGAGGGTGGGTTAATGTCTTCCTTGTACAATTGTCAATAATTGGACAGAACTGGTGATAATGTAATAATCTTATCATCTACAAGGGAATCAACTCAACTATACATTCTCAGAGTGTATTTTCCTAGTCCCCTGATCATAAATTCTATTTTGCCCTTAGAGGGGATTTTTCATATAACTATGTATGTTCTTTGTGACATAATTACTCAAATTTAATGTCTCCCTCTTTAGAATAAGAGTTCTTTCCAACCTTGAACTGGGTTTTTGCTATAGAGAGGCTATATATTTTAGGCTATAGAGATAGTGTTTAGTAAAAGACTTTCCACAAAATCAATGAATAAATCACAACTTATTTACTTTTGACTGACTGAATGTATGAAGGAGAAACCATAAATCATTAGTGACTAATCTTCACCCTCTCTATCAAAACAAATCATTACTTTTTACTTGACATCTAATTCATAGGAAGTTTTCAATTCTATTGAGACCAAATTTGGTCCTTTACCCAGAATCCAGGAGTGATAACATTAACCCACACACTCACTCACCTACACAAGTTCATCATTCTCTAACCACTATTGCCACCACCACTGCTCCTACTTATATTCTCTGGTATTTCTTGGAGGAAATATAATCCCTTTTTTTGCTAGAATATGGTTGGAAGAACTGAAGATGTTTCAGTGTCTAAATCTGAATAACAAATTTGGGCTATCTACTTGAGCTAAATCTCCATTTTCTTTTAAAGGTTGCATTGTAAGGATATGTTTTCTATATGCAGACTACAGGGTGGTGAAATCACAGAATTTTGATTTACAAGTTCCTATTTAGATATAGAGCTCCCCACTTAATCGTCTCAAAAGATGGAATAAAGGAATAGCATAGTAAAAGAATGGCATAGTCAGCCTTCTGTGGGGGGGGGAGTAAGATTGAGGGGAAATTGTACAATTCAAAAATAAATAAATAAATTTTAAAAGAAATAGAGCTGAAACTATTCATTAAAAATAAACAAACAAATAAATGAATGAATGGATAAATAAATGAATGGACCTTTTAACTACTAGCCATCTTCTAAAAACCAAAATTATTACTTTCAGAATTCTTTAAAACCATTAGAACATCTTAGGTAACTTTAAATTTCCAACATGTGTCATTGATTCCAATGCAGTTAAAATCATCACTGGCACAATATTGTAGCCAATGGCTACTTGGCTTTAATTCTGCCTCTGAAGAATTGTTATTCAGAAAAGCAGAAAAGCATAGGTAGAAATAAAACAAAAAATAAAAAATAAAACAAAAAAATATTAAAAAGGTTACAAGACCTAAGAAGAGCAAGAGCGAGAGAGCGAGAGAGTGAGAGAGCAAGAGTGAGAGAGAGCAAGAGAGAGGGAGTGAGAGAGTGAGAGAGATAGAGCGAGAGCGAGAGAAAGAGAGAGAGAGAGAGAGAGAGAGAGAGAGAGAGAGAGAGAGAGAGAGAGAGAGAGAGAGAGAGGACAGCCAAGCAGTGTTGGCTGGGCCATGTTCAGAGAAGACTGCTGGTCCTGAAACAGGGTTCAACCCAGGTTTTTTATGTCTTGCCTTTTATCCAGAGGGCAAAAGGTGAACTTTCTTCCCCTATACTGGACCCAGAATTAGGTAGAGGGTAAAGCCCAAGGAGATCAGGATACAAATTTTACATTAAATAATGAATCAATGTGTGTGTGTGTGTGTGGGGGGGTTCCACTCCAAGCAGCTTTTAAGATTACAGTTGTTTCTGTTACAATCATAATTCTCTACTTCAAGTCAATTTACATCTCAAGAGTCAATGTACACCTCCACACAAATTCTTTCTATTACATTCACAATTCTCTTCATCTTTCCCCTGTAACATTCTCCCCTCAAATTATTTTAGGACCAGATTCTTCTGGGCCTTTCAGAGTCCATTTGGAGATGAATGTATTACAGCGAGGGTTCCACTGAGGCAGGGTCCAGGGAATGGTTGTCTGGCACAGATGGCTGGCATCCTGCAGAGGCTGATCTTGGAGTTATACAACTAAGAGAAACAAAACTCAAGGAAAAAAAATTGAGCAAGCAAAAACCAGAGACATTGTAACAGAAAAGGCTATTCAACAGAGGTCCAAAAATTAGGAAAAAACTAGAAAGTTTATAAAAGGGAAGAATTATACTTTATGATCCTAAGCCAATATCAAAATATCTTTTTATAAGAACATGGGATGCAACCATTTGTTGATGGATGCCACACAAATTGTAAACAAAATCTCAGAATATAGAAATATGAAAAATGAAAAGTAATTTGCAACAAAATTTTCTCTTTTAGCTTTAATCAGGTTTAGAATGAGCAAAACTTCCAGTTGAACAATGGATCTCTCTTTAAAGCAGTTAAATAGGGGCGGCTAGGTGGCTCAGTGGATAGAGCACTGGCCCTGGAGTCAGGAGTACCTGGGTTCAAATCCAGTCTCAGACACTTAATAATTACCTAGCTGTGTGGCCTTGGGCAAGCCACTTAAACCCCATTTGCCTTGCAAAAGCCTTAAAAAAAGATAAATAAAGCAGTTAAATATGCCAATAGCTATTATCCTGATCCACTGGCTCACTCTCATACTTAATTATGATGCACCTGGAATGATCATGGCAATTTGCTATTGCAGAGCAGAGAGGGACACAAGGACATGTTCCCTTATGAAGTCATACAGACAATATTCTTCAATGGGCCAGGTGAAGGAACTTTTAAAAGAATCATAACCTAGTTGAAGCTAGGGTCATTCTTTCAAAGGTCTGAACATCAAACCCCATAGGGCTAAATGGCTTCATTGGCATATGGTCTTTCTATTTTATCATACCTGATTGTCAGGCAGATTAATATGTTGTAATATAGCAATTATCTATAACCAGAGCTTCGGGTGGCTTGAGCACTAAGGAGAACCAAGAGTGTGCCAGGCTGTAATTTGGTATAAGAGATCCAGGAAAAAAATCATAATTCAGTTGTTGCTCATGTAGCTAAGGACAGCGCTATAAATGAAATGCAAAACCAGATTTTGAAATGTAAAAGCAATAATCCTAATGCATATATATTATATATAAATGAACCCATTTAGTTGTTAACTGTTTAAAATAACTAAACATCTCCTTTTGGTTAGGAGGTTGCCTATCATCTCCATACTTCTCATGTAACAATTGACTAGAGACTGCCACAGAGAAATCTCAAATCATCATCATTATTTTATCTTCCTCATGTTACA
This sequence comes from Macrotis lagotis, assembly GCF_037893015.1. Classification (NCBI taxonomy): domain Eukaryota; kingdom Metazoa; phylum Chordata; class Mammalia; order Peramelemorphia; family Peramelidae; genus Macrotis; species Macrotis lagotis. The sequence continues at coordinate 399,642,203 of NC_133658.1, read as the reverse complement.
TAGGTGCTTTTCCCTCAAAGCAAATAACCACAGTTTTCGTCCCAGTTTATATATATATAACCAGAAACTTCTATACATAAACCTTTTTAACTACTAGCAATCTTCAAAAACACAAAATTATTACTTTCAGAATTCTTTAAAACCATTAGAACATCTTAGGTGTGAGAAATGTAGGATGTTGATCTTCAAAGGATGTGGAAGAGAGTCTTAGGGATCCATTACATAAGGGGAAGTTGTGAGAAATATAGGGTGATGGTCTTCACAGGATGTGGAGGGGAGCCTTAGGGTATCCATTACAAAGGGGGAATGACCCAGCCAATCACGGGACTGGAAGAGTTTTCCTAATCCCAGGGAGACCAAACCCCAAACTGGTTCTCAACCTGTCAAGAGTGACCTAGAGATCTTGACCCAATGCTACTGAGTCTGGGCAGTTAGGTGATTGAATATTAACCCAAGCAACCCCTGTGACAATTGGGGTTCATTAGCATATCATGTATCATATGATGTGGGGGAATCATATTAGGGGCATATCATGGAATGGGTGGACCTTTTAGATTGTAACTCAAGCTCTGAGAGCCTATGAACATCCAAGAGGGAGGGGAAAGAGTTTCTGAGGACAATAAATTATCTGGCTCCTGAGACTAAGGTATACTTCATACCTAGGAGCGAAGTACCCATGCCTTGTAAGGTGTATCTTGCAAGGTTCATGAATAAAATGTACAATTTTCTCTCACTCTAGCAGCTTTTTCTTTTCATTCATTTATAACATTAGGTAACTTTAAATTTTCAACATGTGTTATTGATTCTAACGCAATTAAAGAGTAAAAACAACCAGGCATTCAAATCAATTAACAACATGAGTTATTATGCAAGAATCCACAGACTTATCCCAGAAGGAGGTCATAATTTGTGATATTTCCCTTACCATCCCTTCAAAGCAATCACATATTAATTTCAGGCTTTTACATTACAATATTCAAATAGCTTACATGTTCACAAGAGAACCAAACACTGTTAATATAATTTCTTTGAAGTCACAAAAGAATACACATAACTGATAAATACATGTACATATATATTCCCTTCCATAAACATATGATAAATGATGAGACAACTTTCTTTCTTTACAAACAAAAGACCTGGTGAGATTGTTGACAGTTATCAATATTGATTTAACATCAAACAGATCAGATTACAAAATTCAGTAAAATATCTCTTTCCCAAAAGAAATCAGTAAATTATATGTTTCAATATTCCCAAATTCCTTGACATACAATTTATCCTAATTATATTTTCCTTCTTAATAACACATATCAGTTCTCAAGACTTGTTATAAAACTTAGGTTACTAAATTACTTTCAGATAGTTTTTTTCTTTAAACACAAGGTGATAACTTTTTCCTATCAAAGGCCTTCCCACTCTCTTTTTCAAAGCTTCTTGAGGGCAGGGAGTCTGAATTTACTAAACCTTAAAGTCTCCATTAACCTAAGTTTAATACAGCCTTCAGTCAATATTAGGTTAACAAAAACTTAGCTCACACCTGAAATCATTTCAAATTTTGCCACTTACAAACTTTCAAATGGTATAAGGGTATAGGCTCAGATCCCAACTTCATTAATTACTTAAAATTAGATGTTTTTAAGCAATTAAATTCAAAATCTAAACTAAAAGGAGTAACATTTAACTCAAGTAATTGTAACTATTTCAGATCTGAATTACACACACACATACACACACACACACACACACAGAAATTTAGACATAGACTCAACTCTTTTGTATTAAATTTACAAAGCTGAGATTGATACCCTGATTGGTACCAAATCTCAGAATATAGAAACATTTTCTCACCTCTCCAGGCCAGTAGAGAGGGAAATGAAAACGTCATATTGATGTTTAAATACACATATACACAATGTACACACATATATTTATATTATATTTTTTGAATGTACTAATTAAGACCAGTCAAAAAAATAACTTTTAGAATCAATCAGAATTTCTTGAAGAACCTCATATCTATCTATCTATATGTTCATTAAGATTTTGAAATAGTCAACAATAGTTAAAATTGAATGCATTCTTAAGTAACTTTATAATGTTCAAATCCAGTTACTTTTTTACAAAAATATTAGTTATTAGCATAGCTTTAATTAAAAGATGAAATCTAAATTTCCTAGTCCCAGAAAGTCTTCCCCCTTTTTTTCTTAACTAATTGACCACAAGGCTTCCCAATCCATCTGCCCATTTCCCCTTTTCCCTCCAAAGGGTGAGACTTTCTCAGCCCAGCTAAATGGGACTTGGAATTGATAACCTAAGGAAAATGTGGTCCTGGCCCAACCTCCTCCTCCCCAAACCAGGAAGAAGGCATGGGGGTTCCCTTAAACAATGGGGCTAAAACAAGTTTGGGGGAATCTTACCCTTCCTGCAGTGAAGCATGCATTCCATCTGAGACATAGGTTTGAGTTTCGAAGTTCTAAAAAGGAAGATTTTCTTTCTCCCTCTCCCCTCCCCCTGCAGAGGGTAGGGGCAGCAGAGAATGAGAGAGAGAGAGAGAGCATTTCAAAGAAAGAGAAGGAGGGAAAGAGGGAAAGAGGGAAAGAGAGGGGAAAGAGGGAAAGAGAGTACCACCCAAGAATAATTTCCAGGAGCTCAGATGTTTTGCTTTTGTCAAATCTAATTCCTTCCAAGGGGCCAAGCATACAGCTGGGGAAGGAGTATTGGTACCAGATTTTTCCCCATATTTTAATTCTCTGTCATTTTATTGGTAGACAAACATGTCAATTGGACATATGTCAAACATCCTTCCTTAACAACCTTCACTCATAGTGGGGTGTAAACCAAACACACCTCAAAACTGCCATTCCTCTAGTCAGTATGAACAGGGCAGGCCCATACCAGGGCTACTGCCAAACACCACATGGATTCAACTTTGCTGACAACCCACAAACTCAACTTTTTTCCATTTTCCAGAAAAAGGAAAACATAGAAGGAGGGCTAGAGATCCAATAATTTTCCTACTTTTCTAAAAAATCCAGGACCTAAAAAAAAAAGCAGGCGTGCTTTTCACATCTGAAGCTCCATCCAAGTTTCCCAAGTCTAGGCAGAGTATCTTGGCTGGCTTGCCATTATATGTAGCCAATGGCTATACTTGGGTTCGATTCTGCCTATGAGGAATCATTATTCAGACTCAGGAAAGCATGGGCAGAAATAAAACAAATAAGACAAAAATCTATTGAAAAAGTTACAAGACATAGGAAGGGTGAGAGAGAGAGAGAGAGAGAGAGAGATAAAAGAACAGCCAAGTAGTGTTGGCGAGACCCTGAACCAGGGTCCAACCCAGGTTTTTATGTCTTGCCTCTCATCTAGAGGGCAAAAGGTGAATTCCCTTCCCCTATACTGGACCCAGAATTAGGTAGAGGGTAAAACCCAAGGAGATCAGGATACAAATTTTACATTAAACAATGAATCAACGGTACATTAAGAAGGGGGGGGTGTCTCCACCCCAAGCAGCTTTTAAGATTACAATTGTTTCTTTTACAATCATAATTCTCTACTTCAAGTCAATTTACATCTCAAGAGTCAACCTACATCTCCACCCAAACTTTTTCTGTTATATTTACAATCTCTTCATCTTTCCCCTGCATCAATATCAATTTAAAAATCACATAGTATCTATTAAGAGATAAAAGTTTTATATACTCAGTATAGTTAAAAGAAAAAATTCACTGCAATAATTCAACAGTTTTAATATTTAGTTATGCAATTCCCAATAGAATTCCCCTCTGCAAATGAAATAAAAGAAAGGAAGGTACACATGTATTACTTTGGTGGGTTTCAGAATACAATTTGACAATAAAAAATTTAAGTTCCAGAAAAAATTTTGAATGACCAAGAAAGTTGGCAGATGTTATAATTATCAGACTCAGACATACATCTGAAATTAATGTATCAACGTTCAAATAAGAGTATAGGGTGAAGAGTGATTACCATAAAAAATGACTGGAAATGCAACTTGGTAGAATGTTGGATATGTTGGATGAGCAGCACAAATACCACATTCTAGAGTTTTACACATTTACAATGAACACTAGCTCATGGGAACAATTGGTTCAAAAATGTAACTTCACTACATACTAATTATTAACAGATATATATACTTGGGTTCGATTCTGCCTATGAGGAATCATTATTCAGACTCAGGAAAGCATGGGCAGAAATAAAACAAATAAACAAATAAGACAAAAATCTATTGAAAAAGTTACAAAACATAGGAAGGGTGAGAGAGAGAGAGAGAGAGATAAAAGAACAGCCAAGTAGTGTTGGCGAGACCCTGAACCTTTCACATCTGAAGCTCCATCCAAGTTTCCCAAGTCTAGGCAGAGTATCCTGGCTGGCTTGTCATTATATGTAGCCAATGGCTATACTTGGGTTCGATTCTGCCTATGAGGAATCATTATTCAGACTCAGGAAAGCATGGGCAAAAATGAAACAAATAAACAAATAAGACAAAAATCTATTGAAAAAGTTACAAGACATAGGAAGGGTGAGAGTATATATATATATATATATATAGAGAGAGAGAGAGAGAGTATATATATATATATATATATATATATATATATATATATATATACACACACACACACTTTTTAGTTTTTGCAAGGCAATGGGGTTAAGTGACTTGCCCAAGGCCACATAGCTAGATAATTACTAAGTGTCTGAGGCCAGATTTGAAACTCAGGTACTCCTGACTCCAGGGCCGGTGCTCTATCCACTGTGCCACCTAGCCACCCAACAAATATATTTTCAAAAGATTCTAGGAAGGTGATAGAACAAGGCAGACAATTACTTGACTCTCCCAAATTCCTACCTCCCTTCCTAAAGTAATTTAAAATAATGCTCAAAGTAAACTTTAGAGGAGCAAAAATAATTAAAAGTCAGAGTAAAGCAGCTGTTGGGCTCAACATGACTTGGGAGGGTGTTAGAAAAGACCTGGCTCCCAAGGTTATTAGTCTGGACTGATTGAAAGGAAGATATCTCAGGGGAGATTCCAGCAATCAACAAACAACAAGGACTGAGGGCAGCAGTACCAGAAACAGCCTGTTTCAGGCTGTTTCTACCTCAAGGACAATGTGAGAATCAGGCAGCTGATCTGGGGAAGATTTCAGGGTCCTCCACTGTAGCCCAGGTGCTCTGATCAGATACATCCCAGGCTGTGGATGTGAGAAAGGAGTACACACTGGTGAATGCAACATGGGGGGGTTGGGGGCCCTGATCATGGTGGTGGGGTTTATGACTGGGGAGGCATGAACAGTATCAGAGACAGTATTTGTACTGTATGAACCTAATAGTAGTAGCACATGCATCCCCCTTCAGTTAGACAGATGTCCTGACTGCCTCACGCAGCGGTATTTTGGGTGGTTAAAATCAAGATCAGCAATACTAAATATATTATACACATCTAGACTATGGAAAATGAGTATATATATATATATATATATATATATATATATATATATATATATATATACATATTTAAAAGGGTATACAAATACTTCATCAGTATCATATGGAGAAAAATCAATAGGTATGTGCTTATTGTAGGTGCTCAATCCAGTTTGGAAGGGACTGCGCAATCTGATGTAAGGAAATGGTGAGCTGTGCCTCATCTTAGTCTTTATATTTGAGGCTACAACACAGAAACTCAGCTATTTTTTCTATGAAAATGATTGGAATCATATGAAAATACATACATATATACATACATATATATATATAAAACTCAGATCTGGCTCTGCCTCCCCTAACCACACATGCCTAGGCTACTCATAGACCCAGAGCAGCAGAAGCAGTGACCACACCTGACTTTGGATTATAGAAAGAACCAAGAGGTCAGAGGCCCCCCAGATAGAACTCAGAAAACAACAGCACAAAAAACTTGAAGACTGAGACAACATCTCCCATACCTCAAGCCTAGGGCCCAACAATAGTATATAGTTAAAAGTTAAGAAAGAGGTCACTAAAATAAATGAGTGAGCAAAGGAGAAAGAACCTGGTCATAAATAGCTACTACAATAAAAGAGAAGATCAGGTTCGAACTCAGAAAAAGACAGTGAAGTCAAAAGAATTAATTCTAAGGCCCCAAAGAAAAAATGTCAACTGGTCACAAACCCAAAAAGAGTTCTTAGAAGAGCTTAAAAAGGACTTTAGGGACTTCCTGTGCCAAGATGTCTATATATATTATATATATATATATATATTATAGAATCATATTAAAAATGTTCTAATTCATTATTCATTAGAGAAATGGAACTAAAACAATTTCTTAGATATCATCTCACCTATCAGATTGGCTAAAATAATAAAAGGAGGAAATGATACATGTTAGAGGGGATATGGAAAAACTGGGAAACTAATATACTGGTAGTAGAAGTAGAAACTGATCTAACCATTCTAACACCTTTAACTTAGTATGGCTTTATTCTTCAATCTGAAAAGGTTACAAATTAAGACCAACGTGAATGAAATGTTGGTGCATGATTTTCCATTTGCAGATGCAACTCAATACAGCCTCTGAAGATGAGATGCAACAAAGTATGGATTAATTCTCTGCTGTTTGGGCTAATTTTGGCCTAACAATTAATACCAAGAAAACATGGGTACTCCATCAGTCAACAACACACCATCCATAATGTGGAACCATGGTTTACAGCAAATGGAGAAGATCTGAATACTGTGGATATGTTTACTTACCTTGGCAGTATACTTTCCAGGGAGGCTGATACACACATTGCCAGAATTAACTCAGTGTTTGAGAGGCTCCAAAAGAAAGTGTGGGAGAAAAGAAGTATTAGATTAACTACCAAAATGAAGGTCTACAGAGCCATAATGCTGATCTTATTGTTGCATGTCTGTGAAACCTGGAAAGTCTATCAGTGTCATGCCAACAAACTGAAAAGCTTCCATTTTATTTGTCTTGGGAACCTGGCAGGTTAAGATGCCAGACCCCGGGGTACTTTCTCAAGTTGAACTGTCAAGTATTCAAATATAAATACAGAGAGTACAACTGCAATGGGCTGGTTACCTTATTCAAATACTAATCATACAAATATGTGTATATGTATATATATATATATATATATATATATATATATATATATAATTTTATTTTATGGAGAACTCAAACAGGGCAAGTGCTCAAAGGGGAGACAGAAATATCGATACAAGGACTCTATCAAGGTCTCAAGAATTTTGAGTTGATTGTGCCGCATGGGAGACACTGGCACAGGACCACCCAGCTTATCCAGAAAAGGTTCTATCTTTATGAGCAAGGAAAAATGGAAATAGCTCAAAGGAAATATGAGATAAACAAGTCTAGAGAAACCACTCCAGATGTTCACTTGGACTATTTTTGCACAATCTGTGATAGAACATTCCAGATAGAACTGATGTTGGTTTGATCAGCCACAGTTGGATACATTATTAGGCAACACCTCTGTGATACCATGATATGGCTAATCTGTCTCTTGATGGTCTAATAGTAAGATGATTGAATTGTTACAAAATGGTCATGGAGGAAGAGTCCTGGCAGCTGTAGGTGGACTGAAGAAAGGCATCATGGAAAGTGATGTTTGAGCTATGTCTTGAGGGACATAGCTCAAGGTAAGCAGGAAATGCATTGGGTAAACACAAAAATGAGATGGTAGAATACATGTGTACCATGTGTGAAGAACGAAAGTAAGACCAGGCTGACTGGAACCAGCTAGCTGGGTTTGGAGGATTTTAGAAACCTAAAAATGACAAATCATGCAAATGTTTGAAGACACAGTCTACTTGTCCTATCTTGTATATTAGGAACTCTTTGTTTCCCCAATGATAAAGTGCTTTTAAAGAATGGATAGTAATTATGGGTGTGTATATATGTATGTATGTATTTACATATATACTTAAACATGCACATGTATATATTAAATGTGTGCAAGCCATGTACATATGTGTACACATGATTATGAAATGGAAGTGTATGTGTATATACATGTGTGTAACTATATATACACAAATGTGTATACATGTGTGTGAACATGTTTGAGTGTAAATAGTTTGGATGATCAGACAGTAAATTCTACTTTACAAGTATATGGTTTATGATAGTTTATCCTATTTTTGAACCAAAAATCAAAAATCTACCAAATGATCATTTAATAATTCTCACAATTTAATTTTCAACCTTAATTCTGTTTTTTTTTTTTTTGCTTTTTGGTTTTTTTGCAAGGCAATGGGGGTTATGTGGCTTCCCCAAGGCCACACAGCTAGGTAATTATTAAGTGTCTGAGGCCGGATTTGAACTCAGGTATTTCTGACTCCAGGGCTGGTGCTCTATCTACTGCACCACCTAGCCACCCTCAACCTTAATTCTGAATGAGAATGGAAATAATTCTTTCAGGTTTCAAAATTACTAAATTTAAGCTTCTAGAATAATTATGAAATTCTCAACTCAAGGCAGCTCCCATCAAATATCAAAACTTGCATCTGGTATATCAATGTAAAAGGAAAAAAAATCCCATAGGAGTAATCTTTTAAAATCAGCAACCACAAGGATTCTTTCAGACTATTGAAAATATTTTGATTGAGTAAAAGAGATTGAACTACTTTTTCTTCAAGGGAAATGCTCTAAAATATCCAATGAAATATATGAGTTCCTCATCTAGATTTTATATATATTCATATGAGTTGCCTGAATACAACTCTTGGGAAGGCATTGCTATATTTCTCTGTTATTTCGAACACCCTTCTTTCAAGGGAGCATTTGATTCCTTCCTGGAGCAGAGCTAGGAAATGGACTGAATTTTTCCTCTTTTAGAGGGAATAGTATCAGATTAGGCTTATCTCTATCTGCCCTCTTAAATATTACTAATCTAGGGGAATTATTTTTTCCTTAGTTTCAAATTGCTTTGTTGGTCATTCACTATTCCTTTAAGAAGAAAGGATTTTCTAAGCTTATAAAAGGCTTGATCTATTCCTACTAAATGCTAATTACACTAAAGTCCAGGACAAATAGAGAATAAATAAACTCATGTATCAAAAAAGATAGCAAACAGAAATAAAAAAAACTTATTAGAATATGTCAGAAGAACAAATCTTCAGGATCCTATTGAGGGTCCACCTTTTTCCTATATTCCTTCCTTTCAAAGTTTCTCTCTCTCTCTCTCTCTCCTAAAGATATAACCAATGCACTGCCATGCAATAACATGAGCATTTAGAGAATTTTGCCATCTATAGGGAATTCTTTTTTCCATTTGTATTCATGGATATCCTGCATAGAGTATATCTTTTATCAGTGTATAAATTTTTGTTTTATGATTCATTTGATATTAATAATCAAGATATATGTTGAACAAAATTATCTCTGGCTTGTATCCATCAAGAAATGCTATGTAATTTTAAAAGAAGCACAGGAAACGCTTTGTTTAAGAGGTCTTAAAGTTGCATTTTTGCTCTACCAAATCAAATGCTTTATTTCAACCAACAAATAATAAAGAGTATATACTTTTATTTTCCATACTTTTCAAGTCATTTCAAGAAATGATTTGTTGAATAAGATTATTTGAGAATGTCTGCCTACTTCCTTTAATCTTTTCATAAAAATATCCTTGATTTCCATGTAGATAATTCTCATAAGATTTTATTAAGATTAGAAAATAGGTATGCTTGGTGACACAGTGGACAGAATGCCAGGTCTAGAGTCAGGAATATGCATTGCCTGAGTTCAAGTCCAGCTTAGTAGCTGTGTGAATCTGAGCAAATTATTTAACCCTCTTTACCTCAGTTCTCTGTAAAATGAGCTGGAGAAAGACACTGTAAACCACTTCAGTATTTTTGCCAAGAAAATCCCAAACAGTGTCGTGAAGAGTTGGACTCAACTCAACTGAACAATGACAAATATGTGAATAGGTTGAGAAATAGTTGCTAGAGAACAAAAGAGGAAATGATAGAGCTCAGGGCAAAAAAAAAATGGCACTCCACCTGATCATGAGACCACAGAGGGAACATGTGTCCAGACCAAGTTCCTCACCAAGTTGGAAAACTAGACTGTCTGGTACAGTTTGAATTGTTAAATTTTAAGTAATCGTTACCTAGAATCAGAAAAGCGTAGCAGCCAAATCTAACTTGAAAGTTCTTTAGCTTGTTGACAGCATGCATCTTTTATGTGGAAACATATTATGAGAGAAGTTCTTAAGGAAATCACCGAATACATTCAGGAATAGAATGAGAACATATATTAGAGCTCCCTTCTGTCAGACCCAAAGGGAAGGGGACTTTGGGTTATTGAAATTATTTTATGAAACCAGAGACATGAGCAGTGGAAGATAAGCCATGAAATGGAAGAGTTCATATAAGAATGAGACTCTTCTCTCCACCAGCCATCTGCAGTGTCCTCTACCTCTCCAGATAATCGATCTTTTACATATGTAACCAGGAAAATAATGACATTTTACTCTAAGGACTAACTTTCTAAAATTCTGCTCCTCTATGATCTTTGCATTTGATATTCCTGAGAAAATATAATGAAGCATTTCACTATTTTAAAAGTTCAAAGCAATTTAATAAAATGAACTGTGTCAATCAGCCCCATCTAAAACTCAATTCTTACATGCCACCAGATCTATTAATTTTGCTGGTGTTTAATGCTGACATCTCTACCTGGTGTTTCGTTTTCTTCAATTTCAGTAACTTTGGTCATAATTACCCTGAATTAATTAATGCCTTTATTTCAGGGTATGGTTTTTGAGAGTTAAGACCTGCCAATGGCCTACTGATACATCTCTCAGATTTCAAGAAATTCACAAGGTTATCAGATTGATTTCTACTATTAGTTTCTCATACTGAAGCTCATTGGAAAGATAATATAAAATGATACTTGTTTTTAATGTAGCACTTGTTACTAAGTGAACCAGTGTTTCATATGATTTCCAGTTACTTTGGTTCTCTTTGGAGAATTTTATGTCATCCTTGCATTGCAATGAACTATGGAAGGATGTAGTATGTGCTGGTTGTTTTATTAAAATTACTGTAAGTACAATAAATGTGAATATTAAACCATCAGAACTATAAATATTTTTGCTCCATCCTTGGATTTGAAATAAGCAGGGATAATAATTATTTTCCTTAGGTATTATTATAAACTTAACTTATGGGGGAAATGATTTGGTAGGACTAACACTGTATGTTCATTTTTCACTATTTTCATTGGTAAAAAAATTTATGAATCATAAACTTTATTTGAATACAGTATTTAGGATGCACATAGATCTTGTAATAAGTAAAATTAAATGATAAAATAAAATGATTGTTTTCCTGAGTTAAATCCTCTAAATTCTAAGTTAATAGTTTTTCTTCTACCTATACATTCTTTATGACAGTATTTTACAAGTCCTTGAAATCAAATTAATCATTAAAGTTTGAGAGCATTGTTTTTTGGAAAGAGATAAGGGATTTACTAGAAAAGAATGGAAGAATTTAAAGTTCTACTTTCAGTAATATTACAGGTGATAATAGCGGATCAAGCTAATCTAGATTTAATTTCTCTTTCTGATTTGTTAGTCGTTCACATAAAAGAAAGAGATCAGTTAAATATTTTAACTGTATGAAAAACTCCTTTGTCTTTCTATAGCCTGTAAAAACTGTGCCTGTCTGTCTTTTACACCCATTGCAGTAACTTTGCTGACATACCAATGCATTAGAATAACTTTTCTTAAATAAAAAAAAAGAATTGGATTGTGTAAAAATCATTTGGAGGAAAATAATAAGGTCTGTCATTTTTTTTTCACAAGCACATGCTAACTTCCCATCTTCTGATACTTGCTTCTCTTAATCATCTCTTTCTAGACATGACTAAGCTGCCTCGCACAACTGTGCCACCAGCTATCTCAAACTAATACTCTAATTACTGGACAGGGCTTCTCCTAGATGAGTAACTATGGCCAATGTGAGGTAGCATAGAATGAGCCCTTTTTCTCCATATACACCAACCACCTCAAGACTCTTCCTCAGGCAGTTCCTGGTCTCCATTCACCTTAACTAAAGAACTCATTCAGGGTTTAGTCATTTAAAATGTGCAGTTTTTTCTTTTTTTCTTTATTTTTTCCTAGTGAGGTTGCTTCCTTTAATTTAATCATAGAAAGGTGTTCATATTTTGTAAAGGGATCACTAGGTGTCTCTACTTCCTTTCCTCTTGCTCTCTTCTAAACTCTTCCAGCTTCATTATTCAATCAAAATTGCAAAATTAGGAAATATTTCTTATTTGTCAGCTTCAATGAACTTTTCTCAATACATTTCTTGGTCTCTCTCTGTAGCTTTTGACATCATTAAATACTTTCCTATCCTTAGTAGTTTTCATCATGAAGATAGACCCTGTTTTGGGATTCACACCTCAATTGCCTATCTGAAGGGACTGAGAACAGAGTAAAAAACTGCACCCCCCCAGTTTCCATTTATAGAGGTTTTAGCAATCCAGCCTCATTTCCTACCAGCTGCACACTTACACTTTGGATTTCACTCCACCATCATTAAGCCTCCTCAGGGATTTCCCCCCACCCTTTTCAGCTTCCTATTGCGCATTATTTTCCCTTATTAAATTATAAACTGCTTTAGAGAAAGGATTTTTCTTTTTCTTATTTGTGTCCCTAGAAACCCTGTGATTTCCTTGAAGACTGGGAGAATGTTAGCAGTAGACCACTGGTTTAACTTAACTCCCACCAAACTCCCTTAAACATTGTATACTCTTAATAAATGTTTGTTATATCATATTGTCAATCAATAAACATTTATTAAAATTCATTAAGAATTTTAAAAAGAGGCAAAAGACAGTTTCTCTGCCCTCTGGGAGCTTACAATCTAATGAGAGAGATAACAAGCAAGTAAAAAGCTATATACAGGATAAACTGTGTAAAAATAACAGAGAAGATACTAGAATAAGCAAAGGGTGAGAAAGGCTTCCTCTGGAAAATCAAATTTCTGATATAGAGGAAAGTTAGTTCAAGAGATAAAATGCTTTATTAAAACAGTAATAGAGCCAATGTCACTGTATCAAAGAGTACATTTCAAAGAACCAGATATAAGAAGATCAGAGAGATAGAAGGGTATTGGTTATGAAGAGCTTTGAATGCCAAATAAAAGATTTTGTTTTTGATCTTGGAGGCTATTGGGACACAGTGGCATTTTTTGTGTAGGGTGGTGACATGGTCAGCCCTGAGCTTTAATAGAGGATGAATTAGAATAGAAGAGACATGAGGAAGACAGACTTAGCAAGAAGCAACCGCAATAGTCAAAGTAAGAGATAATGAGAGCCTGGCATCTGGTTGTTAATAATATTAGAGATATTCAACAGATATTGCAAAGGTGAAATCAACAGGTCAGAAAATGTGGCATGGAAGTGAAGGAAGAGTAAGGAACTGAGGATGACACCTAAGTTACAAGCCTTGGTGACAGAGAGGATGGTTCCCTCAAACTGAAATAGAGAAACTTGGAAGGGGAGAGGGGGAAGATAATGAGTTCAATTTTTGATATGTTGAGTTTAAGATATGTAATGAAAAATGAATGAAAGACAGAAATGTGAGATTGAAGGTCAGCAGGGAAGTGAAGGTAAATTTGGGTATTAGCAATCCTAGAGATGATAATTAAATGCATGGGACTTAATAATTAAGTAGTTTAGAGGGAAAGAAAAGTCCTAGGATAGAACCCTGTAGGATTCCTATAGTTAGAGGTTATAACCTGAATGAGGAATCATGAAGGAAATCTGAAGAAGAATCAGATAGGTAGGAGGAGAACCTGGAGAGAGTGGTAGTCTGGAAATCTAGAGAAAAGAGAGAATCAAAGAAGAGGGAGTGGTCAACAGTGTCAAAAGCTGCAGAGAAATCAAAAAGCATGAGGAATGTATGGTATACAATTTTTTTATATCTATCCAGGTCATGACCATTAATCATGGGTATCCCCCAATTATCATCTCCATGCTAATGATTTTCAAATCTACTTTAGGCCTGAATAGGCCTAAACTCTCCCCTCACCTCCAGTCTTGTATCTCTGCCTATTGGACATCTCAAACTGAATGTCCTAAAGACATCTTAAATTCAATATTTTCAAAATTGAATTCATTGTTTTTCTCTCAAAACTTTCCCTCTTTCCTAACTTTTTTGTTATTTGTTTGTTTTGTTTTGTTTTGTTTTATTGGGAGGAGAGGTAATGAGGCTAAATGAGTAGCCCAGTGTCACACAGCTAGTAAATGTCTGAGGTCAGATTTTACTTGAGGTCCTCCTGAGTAGGATTCCACCTAGTTTCCCCAACTTCCCTGTTACTGTCCAGAGTATCAGTATCAGTGGCAGAGGCAGGATGGTGACAGGAGAAGATCCTCTCTTAGGTGCTCTCTCTGTATATTTCAAAACCCATAAAATAAAGACTCTAAATTTTCGAGAGACAGAACCCACAGAGGGATCCAGTGAGACAGTTCTCCAGCCCAAGGTAACCTGGAAAACAGAGGAAAGGCTTTGCTCCACAGGGTTAGGGGGGGAGGCCAACCAGAGCAAAGGAACTTCAGCCTCCCAGAGACAGCCCCAGGGCACCTGGGAGCCAGAGACTCATAGCACTGGGGGCAGTTTCCTGACCTACACCCTGGGGGAGTATCGGGCATAACTTGGAAGATCAGCAGGGGGACCTTTGCCAGAGCAAGCGCATGAAGCCCAGCCCTTAGGGGACTCAGCAAGCAGCTTGGCTTCAGCAGGCCAGATCCAGGAACCGGAAGCAGATGGAGCCAGTAAGCAGGAGTCTCCAAGGCAACTCAGCCTTGAGTACTCAGCCTAGGTAAGAGAGTTCAGAGAGACTTCCGAAGTGTGTCCTCTGTACCTGGAACAGGACTCTGGGGCTCTGATTACATTCAGATCCTGATCACAGTTTAAGCCCCCCATAGAATAGCAGGGCCCCCCCCCCACCTCAGCCTGTGGCAGAGGGGTGCACTTGTGGTCAAACACAGACCAGGAGGGAAGACAGAGCCTCACACACTGAGATACTTGTGTGTGGGGGTGTCCCAATAATACTCAAAAGCTCAGGAAGCACCCCCAAACCAGGCACAGGCTGGGGAAATGAGTAAACAGAGGAAAAAAGAGGAACACCATTGAGAAATACGTTGTCTGTGATCCCAAGAAAGATCAAAATGCTCAATCTGAAAATGAGGAAATCCAAGCTCCTGCATCTAAAGACTGCAAGAAAAACAGAAATTGGGCTGAGCTCAAAAAAGATTTTGAAAATCAAATGAGGGAGATAGAAGAAAAATTGGGAAAAGAATTGAGAGAGATGCAGGAAAAACATGAAAAAGAAGACAGCAGCTTAGTCAAGGAGATCCAAAAGAATGCTGAAAACAATAACATGTTAAAAACCAGCATAGGTCAAAAGGATAAAATAGTTCAAAAAGTTATGAGGAGAAGAATGCATTAAAAAGCAGAATCGGCCAGATAGAAAAAGAGATAAGAAAGCTCTCTGAAACATAGATATAATTGTAAGAACTCTTTATTTTTTACATAAAGCAAAATTCTTCCTTTTTAATATAATTTCTCATTTAGGAACTGATGTTTGGGTAATTTTTAAAATTTTATCTTCATAAATAAAGTCATGATTTATTATAAAAAAAGAAAGCTCTCAGGAAAACAAATCCTTCAGAAGTAGAATGGAATCAAAGGAAGCTGCTGACTTTACGAGAAGTCAAGACACAATACTTCAAAACCAAAAGAACAAAAAATTAGAAGAAAATGTGAAACATCTCATTTAAAAAACAACTGAACTGGAAAACAGATTCGGGAAAGATAATTTAAAAATTATTGGCATACCTGAAAGTCATGATCAGGAAAAGAGCCTTGACATTGTTGGGAGCCAGGGTCTCTAAGCTGTTTGACACAGTCGCAGCAAGAAGACTCAAGGCAGTCACACTGCCTGATGGAACAACATTTCCTTCTTCAATATATATATAGGGATTCCATATATACCCATATTTATAGGTCTATTATTGAGTGCAAAACTTACTCATCCTAATAGTGGAATGACTATAAAGGATTTCAGAGAAATTCCTTGAATAAAACAGATTGTGAACTCTGTCCAAATTTAACAGGATTGCCTCTCCCTGAGACATACAAAAGGCTTCAACATTATGAAATCTTTGGAAAATACAGCACTGGGAGTTCCAGGGAGATGTCAGAATATATACAGGGAAAACAGATACAAGATGGGTCAGATAGAATTCCAGGGAAATTAACAGTTTTGTCTCCCTTATCATACACAGGAATATATGATAAAGATGGTGAGAGAATAGTTAGTATAGGTGACCAATATGTGAACTCTAACAGCCTTAGTTTATTGGGAAAGAATAAAAAGTCATAGAAACTGTAGCATCTACCAAAAAGGGCTGAAAGGAAAATTGGTTATTGAAGGAGTCAACAGATGGGTGGACAAACACAACTACCCTCACTATAGGTTGTCAAGGGAGCATGTCGAAAAACATTACATATGCAGCACAAAAACATAAAAGCATTCCATTAAACAAATTATATCAAAGATTATTATGAGGAAAGTTCTGTTTAATTAATAACTTTTCTATGCAGCAACAAACTAGGCAACAGGCAGGTTGAGGTCATCACGGTCTGAGCAGGGAGCAAGAAAATTAACTACATGATTGATAGTCACACTTGTAACTGCTACATGATCAGACTCATAACCATATGAACTATATAATTAATGGTGAAAATTTTACACTTTTGTAACCAAGGAAATGATTTTAGTTTGCTTGTTTGATATGATTCTGAGACTATAAAAATAAATCCAAGCAGCTGACAGTCAGTCAATCTGCTCCTGCATTTACCCACTTGTTAACTCAACTCATTTCATGGACTCTATCCCTCCTTTCAGGTTCCAAGGACCCCACGGAGGCTGGATCCCCGCATGACATCATTTTTAAAGAATTCCTACAGGAAAATTGTGCAGATATCCTAGAAGCAGAGGGCAAAATAGAAATTGAGAGAATCCACCAATCTCCCCCAGAAAGAGATCCAAAAGAAAACAACCCCCAGGAATATTATAGCCAAATTCCAAGACTCCCAAGTGAAAGAGAAAATATTACAAGCAACCAGAAGGACACAATTCAAATATCATGAAGCTGCAGTCAGGATCACACAGGATTTAGCAGCAACTACATTAAAGGCTCATAGGGCTTGGAATATATTATTCCAGAAGGTAAAAGAGCTTGGAATATAACCAAGAATCAACTACCCAGCAAAACTGAATGTCCTCTTCCAGGGGAAAAAGATGGACTTTCAATGAACCAGAGGGATTTCAAGTGTTCCTGTTAAAATGGCCAGAGCTGAACAAAAAGTTTGATCTTCAAATACAGGACTCAGGTGAAGCATAGAGAGTGGAGGAGAAGAGTAAAATATGATGGACTTAATGATGATGAACTGCATGTATTCCTGCATAGAAAAATGATACTGATAACATTCATACGAAACTTCTCATTTAATACAGCAGGTAGAAGGAGCTTTTATAGCTGAAGAACAGGAGAGAGCTGAATTTGAAGATATAATATATTGTAAAAATGGAGTCAATGGGTAAAAGGGAAATGTAATGGGAGTAAGAGAAAGGAGAGGTGGAATAGGCTAAGATATTTTACATAATAAGATTTTTTTATTACAATAAGCTATTGCAATGATATGGAAGGTGGAAGGTGAGGGGGAATGAGGAAACTCGCTTTCATCAGAGGTGGCTCAGAGAAGAAACAGTATATATATATATATATATATATATATATATATATATATATATATATATATTGAGTACATTATATATATTGAGTATATATATATATATATATATACTCAATGGGGTATAGACATCTAGAGTAAGAAGGAGAGAAGGGGGACAGGGCAAGTAATGGAGGAGAGAGTGGACCATGGGAGAGAGTGGTCAGATATAACACATTTTCTTTTTTACTTCTTGCAAGGAGCTGGGATTGGATGGCCTGTCCGGGACCACAGGGCCAGGTGGTGGTATGTGGGCTCGGGGCCTCTTGGCCCCAGGGCCAGTGATCATTCTGTTGTGCCACTCATCTACCCTACAGCACAGTTAAGAAGAGGGACAGAGTGAAAGGAGAAAGAAAATATAGTGTATGGTAGTGGGGAAGTACAAATGGAGGGAGTTGCGATCAGCAATGGCAACAGTGGGAAAATATGGAAGTAGCTTTTATGATGCACTTATCATAAAGAATGTGATCCACCTGTGGAAGAGCTGGTGGTGTTGGAACACAGACTGAAGCATTATTATTATTATTATTATTATTATTATTATTATTATTATTATTATTATTATTATTATTATTTGGGGGGGGTTGCAGGGCAGATGGGGTTCGGTGGCTTGCCCAGGGACGCACGACTGGGGGATTGTTGGATGTCTGAGGCCAGATTTGGACCCAGGTAATCCTTGCTCCAGGGCCAGTGCTCTGTCCACTGTGCCACCTGGCTGCCCCTATTATTATTTTTTTTAATTTTTTTTGTTTATTGCCGGGCAATCGGGTTGCGGTGACTTGCATGGGGTCACACAGCTGGATGATTATTGAGTGTCTAAGGCAGGATTTGGGCTCAGGTGCTCCTGACTCCAGTGCCGGTGCTCCATCCACTGCGCCACCTAGCTGGCCCTATTATTATTTTTTATTTTAATTTTAATTTTTTCCTATTTCCTTTACTTTATTGCTCATGAGACTCTATATTTTGGGGGAAGGGTATTATGTTTACTCTTAAACAAGAATATTTTAGTGATGTATAAAAAACATTTGTATAAAAATAAAATAAATATAATAAAATTTAAAAAAGAGTATCAGTATCTTCCCAGTCACCTAGGTTTACAGCTTACATGTCATCTTTGACTCCTTACGCTTTCTTACCCACCTTTAACCCCATATCCAATATGTTGCCAAGGTCTGACTATTTTACCTTTGTACCATCTTTCATATAAGCTCTCTTCTATTCACAGACCAATTACTATCCTTGTGTAGGCCCTCATCATGCTCAGATTAAGACTGTAGACCCATGTTTGGTTTCCCAGTCTCAAGTCTTTCCCCACTACAATCCATCTTCCACTTGGTTGTCAAATTGATCTTCCTTTTAAAGCACAATTTGTCCATAATATATATTCAATAAACTACAGCAGCTCCCTTTTATCACTATGATTAGACATAAAATATTCTGTTTGCATTCAAAGCCTTTTATAAACTGCCCCCCCACCTTTCAAGACATGTTATACCTCATCCACATGTACTCTAAGATTCAGTAATACTGATCTCCTTGAAGTTCATACCATTTCTACTTCATACCATTCTTCATCCAAACTGTGAGCATTTTTACTAGCTATCCTTCATGTTTAGAGAATTCTTCCTTTTCATTTCTACCTCCTGGATTCCTTGGCTTCATAGTAGTACCTGAGAAGAAAAGCGGGAGGGAATGGATTTATATGAATTGATATGCTTAAGTAGGAGAAAAAGATAGATAGATAAATACTAGATAGATAGATAGATGATAGATAGATAGATAGATAGATAGATAGATAGATAGATAGATAGATAGATAGACAGATGATAGAATGCTTTGAATCAGTGACCAGACTTGACCCTAGAAAATATTTAATGAAGTTTACCTCTATCTAAGTGTGGAACTGTATTTGTGAAATATTGGGGTGGGGGAGAAAACAATCTGTAATAACTGCTGATTGGTTCTTAAGTAACAGATAAGACTGAACAGAGAAAACTTCAAAATGCACCTTTTGGCATCACTGAAGAAAAACTTTAAAATAGTTTTAGTCTTGTTTAAGGACAGAGAGGATGCATAGAGAATTTTTTAATTGAATCATCAGACAGTTAATATTCATTTATTAAGCATCTACTATGAATCAGGCACAGTATTAATTAGTGGAGATTAAAGAAAGACTGTTTAGTTGCATCCCAGAAATTTTGTTATATTGTTTTATCATTGTATTCTCTCACAAAAGTATTATTTTTCCTTAAACTGATTCTTTGATTCATTCATTATTTAGAATTTTATTCTTTTTTTTTTTAGGTTTTTGCAAGGCAAATGGGGTTAAGTGGCTTGCCCAAGGCCACACAGCTAGGTAATTATTAAGTGTCTGAGACCGGATTTGAACCCAGGTACTCCTGATTCAAGGGCCAGTGCTTTATCCACTGTGCCACCTAACTGCCCCTAGAATTTTATTCTTAAGTCTTTATTTGGGTCTCTGTCTTTTGTTCTCTCTAAATTGATTAATATTTTTATTGCTTTAGATCCACAAAGGTTATATTTACTAGTTCTATCTCTTTATATTTATTCACAATGTCTCTAGGCTTGATACAATAACAATTTTTGTAAAAGGTACTTGTGGTAAACCACCAGTCTTTTAGATCTAATTTCTTTAGTTTGTTTAGTTCTATTTTTTCCTTTTTTGTTTTCCTTTCTATTCCACTTGTCCAAAATACAGAAAGGGTCATTGAAATCTTCTGCTTCTGTTATATTATTATTTCCTCTTGTAGTTTAGTTAATTTTTCCTTTATAAATTTAGATATTCAAGTTTTTGGAATCTTATATATTTAATAGTGATAACTTCTTTCAGCTTATTTATCTTTTCTTATGTTGGGAATATTTGTTTTTACTCTAACAGATGGATAGTAAATTTTGTTTCACTTCATGTTTATTGTTTGTCTTTTTTTAAGCATATTTCTTATAAACAAAAGATTGGGGTTTGTTTTCTTAATAAATATGCCACTCTTTATTGCATTTTGTTGCATTGTTTAATGCATTCACATTTAAAACTTTAAGGTTAGGTAAGGTTTATATTTTCCCTAATTTATATCTAGAATTGCAGTGGGGAGGGGTCTGTATTAGGTTTTACCCCCCATTCCTCTCTAAACATCATACATATTCCTTCATTTTTTTTAGCTTAATACATATTCCTTCTTTTTTTTTTTTTAGCTTAATCTACTCCAAGGAAACCATATTGCCCATTCAAGGTCCCTCTTCCATTTTTTACTCCTTTCTTAGTTTTAGAGTTTTGCTTAACTTATTTCTTTTTTCTTTTAGTTAGTTTCCTTTGAGTTTCTTTTAGTTTGGTTTTCTTATTAGTTCCTTTTTCTAATTATTTAATTTTCCTTTCATTTTTTCTCTATATTAAGTAGTCCAATAAAATTTCTTCTTCCCTAAACTTGTTTTTGATTTCATTTTTGAGACTTTTTCGAAAAGTTTTTCCTCTTACTTTCATTATTATCTTTCCTTTCGCTCTATTTTAGACGTTGATTCTTTGATTCATGGATTTTATACTTATTTAGTTTTTTAGTCTTTGTATTCCTCATAGAATTAAAACTTTTAAGATGCCAATTGTGGGCTCCATCTTCTAAACTGTTTCTTACTGTTGCTTTGTAGAACTTGCCCCCCCTCTTGTGTCTTGCTCTTAAAAATACCAATTCTCAAAGTTAATGAAGAGGATATTACTCCCATAGTAAGAATTTTCCTATGACCCAGATTATTAAGTTGATTATTAACCCATGGTCAAAACCCCCAGGGAAGCAGAGTTGGTTCACAGAAAGTACTCCTGGAATAACACCAAATATTTGAAATGCAATAAGAAAAATGTGAATTTTCTGATCTTTACAACCACCCAGTTGCAAAAAAAAAGTCTGAGATAAGAAAGTGGTTGTAGCACTTGACAAGATTTGTCCAATTGAACATAATAATAGCAAGTATACTCCAGAGAAAAGTTATAACTACACCAGAAAAAAATCAGTATATGGATCCAGAGTATCTTTTCTATAACAGCTGTGGCTCAACAGATATGTCTATTTACTGACCAATTACCCAGTTAGCCAGTAAACAAGCTCTGCCATGCTCTGTGCTAAATTGGGAATGCAAATACAAGTAGAAAGGAAGACAGACCCTGCCTACAAGGAACTCATCTCCTATTGGAAAAAGACAACACCTAAATGGAAGTTGAGCAGGGAAGGAGAAGGTACCCAACATGACGGTATGATATTCAGAAAAGCAAAGCCCAGTGAGAAATGAAGACCAGAAAATAAAGTTCTAATTGCCTTTAAAATTAGACCTATGGCGCCAATCAGCATAATAAATTTGCATAGCCTTCTAGTTACTATTCAACTATGCTTGCTCATAAGATTTTATCTCCATCAATTGCATCTCTTTCTATACCACAATTCAAAGCAATGGTCAACCTTATCGTGTCACTTGGAATATGTGCTAACATGAGAATATTTCTTGCTATTTCATGATTGTGCTATTTTGAAAAAGAAGTAAGAGAACAAAGCAGGTTTGAACCTAGGTTATATGGTCAAAATGATAGCACAAATAGCAGATTCAGAAATGGTTCAATGACTGGACCCAAAGGTTATTTATGTAGCACCTAGAGATAGTCTTCATGTCACAGAGTGTACACTTTGGCAAAGCTAACCTTGGGTTAAACATGCTTTGTAGATCATTATCCAGTAAACCATAAGCTCCCACCTTTTCAAGTCAGCCAGGAGACAAAATTAGTTCAAAGCAAAGGAATTTGATAAATAGCATATTGTGGGAAGCAGCATTTCTAACAATTTTTGAGAAAATCAATTACACATTTCTCCTGATGTTGAAACGATATACAATTTATTTCTGACTTAAAGGAAGGAGAGAAGAAGGGAAGAAGGGAGGGAGAAGAGACAGACAGAAAGACATGTCTAAAATTACAGTTTCTCTATACCTTCTGAAATGTCTCTCTAGCTGAATAAAATTCGAGATGATATTTAATAGGAATCTTGAGCAAGGAAAAGATATGCTAAAATACAGTTTGAGGTTGATTTTCTAAAATAGTTGAATAACAAAGTAACTCCCCATTCCTTCCTAGAACACTCATCTGAAGCAATCATTTGGGGTGGGGGGGGGGGGGAAGGAGAAGGAGGGAGAAATGATCTTTTATAGAATAAGAGTTAGGTTATTAGCCTTGATCCATTTCACTAAGAAGGATGTTAGTTTTAGTTCTATCCACTTTCCTAAGAGGAAAAGTCTGAAAAAAAGGTTTAATTAAATTATTAAAGAGTTAAATTATTGCTTAATATTTCCAATTTTAGGGGGTGGCTAGGTGGCGCAGTGAATAGAGCACTGGCCTTGGAATCAGGAGTACCTGGGTTTAAATCCAACCTCAGACACTTAATTACCTAGCCGTGTGGCCTTGGGCAAGCCATTTAACCCCATTGCCTTGCAAAATCAAAAAAAAAAAAAAAACAAGCAGTTATTTGGGGGTGGCTAGGTGGCGTAGTGGATAAAGCACCAGCCCTGGAGTCAGGAGTACCTGGGTTCAAATCCGGTCTCAGACACTTAATAATTACACATTTCTCCTGATGTTGAAACGATATACAATTTATTTCTGACTTAAAGGAAGGAGAGAAGAAGGGAAGAAGGGAGGGAGAAGAGACAGACAGAAAGACATGTCTAAAATTACAGAGTTTCTCTACACCCTCTGAAATGTCTCTCTAGCTGAATAAAATTCGAGATGATATTTAATAGGAATCTTGAGCAAGGAAAAGATATGCTAAAATACAGTTTGAGGCTGATTTTCTAAAATAGTTGAATAACAAAGTAACTCCCCATTCCTTCCTAGACCACTCATCTGAAACAATCATTTGGGGAGGGGGGGGAAGGGGAAGGAGGGAGAAATGATCTTTTATAGAATAAGAGTTAGGATGGATACTACCTCACACCTATCAAATTGGTTAATGTGACAGAAAAGGAAAATGATCAATGTTGAAGGAGAAATGGATAAAATGGGACATGAACTCACTGATAGTGAGGTTATAAACTGATTCAACCATTCTGGGAGAGAAATTTGGAACTATGCCCATATGGCTATAAAATTGTATATACCTTTTATCTAAAAATGCCACTACTGGGTCTATATCAAAAAGGAAAAAAGGTCCCACATGTACAAAAATATTAATAACAATTTTTTGTGGTGTCAAAGAGCTGGAAATTGAGGAGATAGGGAATGGCTGGACAAGTGTGGTCTAGGATTGTAATAGATTACTATTGTTCTGTAAGAAATTATAAGTAGGCAGATTTCTGAAAAAACAGAAAAGGCTTACATGAATTTATGCTGAGTAAAGTGAACAGAAGAACCAGGAGAACCCTGTAACACATTAACAGCAACACTGTGATGATCAGCTCTTCTCCACAATACAGTGATCAAAAACAATT
This sequence comes from Macrotis lagotis, assembly GCF_037893015.1. Taxonomy (NCBI): domain Eukaryota; kingdom Metazoa; phylum Chordata; class Mammalia; order Peramelemorphia; family Peramelidae; genus Macrotis; species Macrotis lagotis. The sequence goes on along the minus strand of NC_133658.1, from coordinate 399,617,898 downwards.
CCAAAAGACTTATGGTGAAAAATGCCATCCACATCCAGAGAAAGAAGTATGGAATCCAAATACAGACTATTTTCATTTTTTAAAATTTGTTTTTTAAACTTTTTTAGTTGTGCTTTTTCCCTTCTATTCTGATTCTTCTTTCACAACATGACTTATATGGAATATATGTAACATGAATGTACATGTATAATCTATATCAGACTATTTGCTATCTTGGAAGGGGAGAAGGAAAAGAGGGAGAGATAAAAATGTGGAAATCAAAATCTTCTAAAAATAAATGTTGAAAATTATAGCTACATGGAATTGGAAAAATAAAATACTATTAAGTGAAGTAGAGAGGGAAGTTAAGTAGAGGGATTTATAATTAATCCTGGAGGTCATAGGGTACATAGTTGATTGAATAGGTGGGATGGGTAAGGAGTGATATTGTCAATCTTAAATTTTAGTAATATAAGCCTGGAGTGGGAAGAGATTTGAGATAGAGAGATCAAGCAGCAGGTTATTAAAATGATCCAGCTCTGAGATGATAAGACCCTATACAGGTGGCAGTGTCAGAGGAAGAGTAAAGAACATATACAGAGATGTTGAGAAGGTGGAAACCAAAGACCTTGGCAATCAATTGGAGAGAAGGGATGACAGAGTGAGGAAACCAGGACATCTAGTTTTTTAACTTGAGTTACTGGAAAGATAATGGTATATTCATTATATACATTCATTAGGCAAGGTAGAAAGAAGAGAAATCAGAGAAATTTAATGCAAAGATTTTCCCTAGCTACTATTATTATCATTCTGAAATCCTTACTAAGAGAAGATATCAAAAAAGAAAAAAGTGATAGAACAGATCATTGTAGTGATTCCATTCCAGTCTTACTCCTCTTTCTCCCTTGCTGAGATCCTGATAACTGGTTTTAACTTTTTTTTAAAAAATTCTTTTCATCTTCCTTCAATAACTGCTCTCCAAAACTGAAGCTCATTTTTATTTTACATGAGATTATTCCCTTTCCAAAACAATCTTCCCTCTTAACCCTCCCTCCATTGCCATGTTTCCCTGTTCAGTTTGAAATTTTCTTACCTTATATCATGTTCCTCAACTATTAGAATAGATGAATTATGAGTCAATTTCACTTTTCTTTCTACAATATTGTATTCTTTCTACCTTCTCTTTTCTTTGCTCTCTTAAAAACTATTATATTAGAATCAACTTGCCCCCAAGGCCTTCTGTACTATTTAACCACAGCATCCTTTGAAGATATTAAGGATCTAAAGAAAAACCTGTTTCTTCTACCTCTGTAAAGAATGTTAGTAGTTCTTTTTGTAGGGGCACAGAATTAGAAATTGAGGGGATGCCCAGCAATTGGAAAATGGTTGAACAAGTTGTGGTATATGAATTTGATAGAATATTATTGTGCTATAAGAAATGATGAGCAGGCAGATTTCAGAAAAACCTAGAAACACTTACATGAAGTGATGCTGAGTGAAGTGAGCAGAATCAGAACATTGTACACATTAAGAGTAATATTGTAATATGATCCACTATGATACACTTAATTCTTCTTAGCAATATAATGATTGAAGAAAAGATTTATGATGGAAAATGCTATCCACATCCAAAGAAAGAATTATGGAGTCTGAATGAGGATCAATGCATACTATTTTCACTTTTTTTTTCTTTCTTGAGGTTTTTCCTTCTATTCTAATTCTTCTTTCACAACAAGACTAATGTGAAAATATAATTAATATGATGGTTCATGTATAACCTATATCAGATTACTTGCTACCTTGTGAGAGAAAGGAGAAGGAGGAAAAGAGGGGAGGAAGAAAAATTTGGAACTCAAAATCTTATAAAAGTGAAAAATAAAAACTGTCTTTACATATAATTGGAAAAAATAAAATATCATTAAGTTTGAAGGGGGAGGAATGATTCATCATAAAATAGCTCCTTCCAATTGCTCAAATTATATTATTTTTCTAGGTTTCTCTTTTGTGCTTGCATTTCAACATTCCTACTCAGCCCTGATCTTTTCTTTAAGAATACTTGAAATTGGGCAGCTAGGTGGTACAGTGGATAGAGCACCAGCTCTGGAGTTAGGAGTGAGTTCAAATTCGGCCTCAGACACTTAGTAATTATCTAGCTGTGTGGCCTTGGGCAAACCACTTAACCAAATTTGCCTTGCAAAAACCTTTAAAAAATTAGTTGAAATGTCTTCATTTGATCAGAGATAATTTTTTCCATATAAAATTATATTATGCTCTTTGAGGTAAATTATTCTTGCTTTTGTCTTTTGCTTTTTGAACTCTTGTTTTCCAAGTTCTCTCATTTAGAGCAAAAGCTGTCATGTTTTGTGTGACCTAGACTATAGTCTTTGGAATTTGAATTCTTTCTGGCTATTTGCAGTATTTTTTTTTTCATATGAAATCTCTGGATTTTGACTATGTATTTCTGAGATTTTTGCTTTTGGAATTTCTTTCAGATGAGTGATTGCTTCCATTTTCCTCTAGGTCTAATAGATTTGGGCAGTTTTCATGCATAATTTCCTGAAACACAGTATCCAAATCTTTTAATCATGGATTTTAGGGAGTCAAATGATTCTTAAATTATCTCTGGGGGCGGCTAGGTGGCGCAGTGGATAAAGCACTGGCCCTGGAGTCAGAAGTACCTGGGTTCAAATCCGCTCTCAGACATTTAATAATTACCTAGCTGTGTGGCCTTGGGCAAGCCACTTAACCCCATCTGCCTTGCAAAAAAAAAAAAATTATCTCTGAAAAGCTTCTTTCCAGGTTAGTTGCTATGGGGGAAAAAAAAAGATCAGAGATGGTAGAAAATGACCTACATTTTCTTTTTTCAATCTTTTGATTTTGTTCTAAAGTTTCTTGTCTCATAGTCACTAATTTCTGTTTGACTATGCCTAAAGGACTATAAAACTGTGCATACCTTTTAATCCAGCAATACCACTACTACCTAAGTCTATATCCGAAAGAGATCATAAAATAGGAATAAAGGACTCACGTGTACAAAACCATTTAAAGCAGCTCTTTTTGTGGTGGCAAAGAATTGGAAATAAGGGGATGCCTATCAATTGAGGCATGGCTGAACAAGTTACAGTATATGAATGTGAAGGAATACTATTGTGCTATAAGAAATGGTGAGAAGTAGGGGCAGCTAGGTGGCGCAGTGGATAAAGCACCAGCCCTGGAGTCAGGAGTACCTGGGTTCAAATCCGGTCTCAGACACTTAATAATTACCTAGCTGTGTGGCCTTGGGCAAGCCACTTAACCCCATTTGCCTTGCAAAAAAACCCCAAAAAAACAAAACCTAAAGAACAAAACAAAAAAACAGAAATGGTGAGAAGGCAAGATTTCAAAAACATATGGAAAAACTTACATTAACTAATGCTGAGTGAAATGAGTAGAACCAAGAGACCATTGTACACAGTAACAGCAACATTGTGTGATGATCAACTATGATAGATTTAGCTCTTTTCTACAATACAGTGATCAAAGACAATTCTAAAAGATTTGTGATGGAAAATGCCATCCTCATCCAGAAAAAGTACTATGGAGTCTGAATGCAGATCAAAGAATACTGTTTTCACTTTTTAAAATTTTGCTTTTTTTCCCTCTCTTGATTTTTTCCTTTTGTTCTGATTCTTCTTTCATAGCATGACTAATATGGAAATATGTTAAACATGATTACACATCTATAATTTATATCAGATTACTTGCTGTCTTGGGGAAGGAAGAGAGGGAAGAAGAACATTTTACGTGAATGAATGTTGAAGACTATATTTGCATATGCCTGGAGAGAAAAAATCAAATACCATTAAGAAAGAAAAATAAATCTTAATTTGCCACTTTGTTTTCTGTGTTTTTTATTTTCATAATATTTCTTTCTTCCAGAGAGTTTATTTATTTATCTCTTGCTTCATTTATCCTAGGTCTTCATATAGTTTTTGTGGGAAAATGTTTCCTTTTAGGTTCTGAAACTAGAGACATTATCTTCTAGAATGGATTTTAGGGCATCTTTGGATCTGTTATAATTATTTATCATTGTTCCTGTTTATTACTGTTTACTTTTATCTCCAGTTTCACTTCCTAAATTGGAGCTTTGTGCCAGTGCCAGTCAACACGTCTTGTTGAACTTTTGGGTTGAATGGTTGGTTCTTCTTCATCTTGCTTTGATTCAATTCTCTGTCCTCCACTTCCTGAGACCTGCCTATACTAGAAGTGCCAGTACCTTTTATCTTCCCTGAATCTTGAACATTCAGGACGGTTAATCTTCAGGAAGTTCAATGGTATCTCAGAACAGGTATCTATGAACCAGATGCCCCAGGCCTAAAATGTCTTTTTCCAAGCTCTGCTGCACCCAGGCTTCTCACTTCTAAGATGTGAGTTTCCTGTCATCCTGGAACTTCTTTGGGGCTCTTCATTCTTTCTGTCTCTAAACACAAAGTCTTAAAGACTAGAGGTCTTCAGGCTGTCACTGAAAACCCTTGGGAAGTTAGTTGGTTGTTCAACTGTAATGATATAGGCTTTACTAGAAGGCTCCTTTCCTATTCTCTGTTAGTTTCTGACTGCCTTTTGATGCAGTACTGGTGTGATTTTAGTCGATTACTGTGGTTTCTCACTATATTTTTCACACAGTGGATAGAGTGCTTGACCTAGAGTTAGAAAGACCTGAGTTCCAATTCAATTTCTATGACCTTGTGCAACCTATCTGACCTCAATTTTTTCATCTATATAATGATTCACAAGATTATTATGAGGTTACTATGTGATAATATGCAATGCTTCCCATATGTCAAATTGCTGTATAAATGCTATTATTATCATTCAGTCTAATATTATATTTAGAGATTTGCTAAAATCAGTCCTGAAAGTGACTGTTTACCTCCAGTCAGGCTACCATTTTAACCAGAAGTGAAAAGTAATATTGCTTTTATTTTTAGTTTTTTTTAAATAATATTTCTTAAGACCCAACATGATCATGATCTAGAGCTGAAAGAGACCTCAGAGGTCATCTAAGCTAATCTCCTCCTTTTACAAATGAGGGAACAGAAGCCCAGAAAGATTTAGTAACTTATCAAAGTCACACAGATTACAAAGTGATCATAGTAGTATTAGAACCCAGTCCTCTGATTCCACTATTCTGTGTCTCTTCCCTATCGCTGACCCAATTGCCTCTCAAAATCTTCTAAAAGCCCTTTAACTCTCTGGCTACATACCTTATCTTAATTCTTCTTTTATTTTTATTTTTATTTATTTAAGGCAATGGATTAAGTGACTTGCCCAAGGCCACAGAGCTAGGTAATTAAGTGCCTGAGGCAGGATTTGAATCAGGTTCTCCTGACTCTAGGGCCAGCACTCTACCTACTGTGCCACCTAGCTGCCCCACCTTATCTTACTTCAAGCTTATTTTAAGCTCAACTAGCTTTCATTTTGTCTTTGTAACCAAAGATTTGCACATGCTTTAGATTTTTACATTATGTATAATATGAATAAATTTATACATTTATAAATGCTTGTTGAACTGAATTGATTAGTTCAATGTGCTTCTTCCTGACTTAGACAAATCTATCATCATTTTCATAAATAGTCTGTTCACAATGTCACTCTGAAGGGCATCCACTTTGTTTCCAGGTCTACTGTTACCAATATTTTGGTATATTTTAAACTTTGTGTCCTATCATAAAGTCCACTTTCAACGGACTTTAATCCCAGTTCTCTCCCTAGCTTCCCCAAGGCAGGACCTGAGTCTTCTCTTTCTTTTTATTTCTTCACTAGTCCTGCCCCTGCCACCCTGCCAGTTCTGGGATTCCCTCACAGGTGGTGTTTCTTTATGTCTTCTGGGCAACTTCATTTACAAAGAGATTTAATCCAAGGAGGGCCTTTCAGGAAGGGACAACTTCTTCAGTGGGTTCAGAAAACAAGCTGTTTATAAGCCAGCTCAAGGAGACTGTCACGAGAGAGGCCCAAGCAGGCTAGAGGTCATAGGCCCTCGGGAAGTTGACATTTCTCATAAACACCCTGGAGAAGAGCCTGCTGGGCCTGAGCCAAGGCAACTAGCTCTTCTGCTCTAGCAGAAAGCAAAGGTCACTGTTCCATGGCTAAGTCATAGGCTCCAGCTAATGACCCGATTTTTTCTTTAACACCCCAACTTTCCCTTTTACCTCTTTTGAAATGTTTTTCTCCCTTCTATCCTCCCTCTCTTGTCTCCAACTTCTTTCTTCCCTCTCCCTTTTCCTGCTCCTCCTCTCATCTCTCCTTTCTCCCCTTTCCTCTCCCTGTCTCCTCTTCCCTTTCTCTCCCCCTTGCTCCCTACCCCTTCTTCTCTTTCTCTGTTCTGCCTCCTGCTTCTTTCCCTCATCTCCTTCCCTCTTTGCCCCATCTCTGTTCTATTCCCTCTCCCTAAGGCTTCCTCTTTCCTTTTCCCTGTGCTCTGTTTCCTCTCCCTTTTCCTCTCTGTACCCCATATCCTCCTTTCACTGTTCCCTGTTCCAAACTCCTTCAATTCTCTCCCCCCTTTCTCTTTGTCATTTTACCTCCTTTTTCACCTTTCTCACCCTCCACTCTCCAAGCTTTAATCTCTATGGCTCCCTACTGACTTTTGTACCCCAGGAATCTGCTCTGGGCCTCTTGTGTGGACTGGAAAGGGAGCCAAGTTTGGCCCAGCTTCTCTGTTGACAGATGCATAAGTCAAATCATCCAGATCTCTAACATTTAAAGAACAGTATCCTCCTCTAAGTTTTACTAAACACACCATAAGATGAAGGAAGGGGATAAAGGATGCAAAAGGCTAAGGTATTTTCACTTCTGCCCTGTTGTTGTCACACTCGAGTGATGACTTGCCCAGGATACTGCATCAACCCCTTAGCTCTGTGTCCTTGGAAAAGTCAAGGAATTCTTTGCCTCAGTTTATTCATCTTTAAAAAAAAGACAAGATGGGCTCCATGGCCTCTAAGTTATATGATTCTATGACCTGATGGTCCCTTTCCAAGTAACTCAATACATAGAGAGCAATGCCACCAAGTAGAACTCTTACTTGAGTTTCCCTAAGCTCAACTTGCTTTGCCATCTTCAACAAGTCCCTAGAGTTCTACAAGTTGTAAGTTTGCCCTGTGTAAAATGCCTTTTTTGTTGGCCCTTTATAGATTTAGGAGATAACAGATTGTTTTCATTGAGGGTTCTGTACAGTCAGGAGAAAAATTATATTGCATCAGTACTGAGCTGTATACAAACAGTCATTAGAGGAGGGGAATCTTCTTTTGAAGGTCATGGGTGGGGGAGCAGAGGAGAACATCCTATTGGGGAAGGAAGGGGAGAGTCCAAGATTCCTAGGTTCCATAGCCTGACCCTCTGAATCTATTTCCGTCCATGCTATCTAATACTAGTTCTAATTCTCTGGTCAGCATCCTGGCTTATCTCTTCCAATTCTATCTCTTCTGCCTGGGCTTATGCATCAAAGTCATGTCATCCTTACCACCCCATTCCTCAGTCCCTATGTGAATGAGCTAAATGTATTATTATTCCCTAATAATGTCTCTTTATGCTGCTGCCTTCCTTGTCCCTTCCTATGAAAAACCAGGCAGAGGAGGGAGGCAGAGAAAAGCTCAGGTTCAGGGCAAGTGTCCAGGTAGAACTGGGGCAAGCTTCTGGCACCACTAGGATTGTAGTGGGAGGTGGAAAGGAAGTAGATAGGAGAAGGAGATCTGGTCCAACTCCCACATTTTAAAGTTGAGAATAATAAGACCCAGAGACATTATGTAATTTGCTCAGGGTCACAATATGTAGAAGGCAGCAAAGCTAAAATTCAAACTGACATCCTCTGATACTAGATCCAATTTCTCCTTTTTTTTTTATCACATAGTAGAGGAGAAGCTATGACAGAAAGGTCTTAACCAGGATACACCATATGGCTTTCAAAGTATCTCTTTCTGGACAACATATATAGACATTGGGATTTGTAGATATAGTAAATAAACGTCTTAGGGACAAGATGTACTAGCATAAAGTGTTCATTCAATCTTAGGCTTCATTAGCAGAAACCTAATGTGCAGACTATGAGAGGGGACCATCCCACTGCCCGGGTCAGATCCCATCTGGAGGCCTGTGTCTTGTTCTGGGCACCAGATCTTAGGAGGAGCACTGACAAGATGGCAAGGAATGGGAATGGAGGGTGGAGAGGAGACTGGAAACCATATCACACAAGGAAGGAATCTGAGCCCTGGGGAAGGAAGATTTAGTGGAGAACTTATCCTTGTCTTCAGGTATTTAAGGAGCTGTCATGTGGAAAAAGGGATTAAGCTTATTTTACTTGGCTCCAGAGAGTATAACAAGAGCAACTGGGTAAACATTAAAGAGACATTTTAATTCAGTCTAAGGGGGAAATTCTCTGCAAGTTGGAGTTGTTTAGTAGAGGAATGAACTGCTTCATGGCTAATGGACTTTGTCATGAATCACAGTGATCACTTGTGAGGGTATTTCTGTTTTAGCCAGGGTTGAATGAGGTGATTTCTGGGTATTTCTAACTTAGAGTCTGTGGTTGTACAATTCCAGTGTTTAAGCTGGACTATGCCAGGACCCTACCTGGATGAAATCCCCTGGGAATTCATTTGGATTTTTGACTCCAGGAGAGAGAATTCAATAATTAATGGAAATCAAAAAGTTATTTTGAGTAACAGAACATAGAGGAATGAACAGTGAGACCATGGTGTGTCCTTCGATGGTATAAATTATCTCTCATCCACTCTTGGTGGGAACAAAGAGAGCATTCAAGAGGAACAGAATGCTAGATGAATGTGGATGATATCTATTAAAAATATTTTGAGGGTTTTATGATTTGATTTTGAACCACAAAATTTCAAAGCTAGACTAGATCTAGGAGATCACCTGGTCCAATTCTTTCATTTTGCAAAGGAGGAAACTGAGGACCAGATTAAGAGAAGTGATGTGCCTAAATCACTCATTGTGTTGGTGACAGTCAAGAGTGAAAAGCTCATCTCCCAGTTTGCAGTAAATTGTTTCCCCCTTGATCCCACGACTTCTTGTGTTTTGTAAGGTTGTCAAAGGAAAAAAAAATATCATCTCTGTGCTCTATGTATGGAATGCAGTAAAAGCAGGACCTAGAATGAAGAAGATTTGATTTCAAACCCTGCTTCAGTCACTTCCTAACTGAACAACCTTGGGAAAGTCACCTTACTCCTCTCTGCCTCAGTTTCCTCAACTATAAAATGGGGATAATAACAGCACCTACTTCACAGAGATGTGAGGATCAAATGAGATAAGATTTGTAAAGCTCTTTCAACAGTGGCTTATAGCAGATCTTATTAAATGCTTCTTCCTTTCTCTCTGCATTTTTAGATGGTCAAAATGAAATGGTTGAAACAATTTTATTTTATTTTATATTTTTCTAATATCCAAATATTTCTAGTTTAGAAAGAAAGCTATCCCAAGTGACGCAGTTCCCCTGGTCTTCCAACATGACTATTCCAAAATGATTTTAGTTAAGATTTTTGAGAATCCTGAACAGAGGGGGGAAAAAAAAATCACAATATGTAAAAAAACAGTAAAGACTAGCTCCAGAGGCAGCTAGGTGGTGCAGTGAATAGAGCACTGGCCTTGGAGGCAGGAGTACCTGGGTTCAAATCCGACCTCAGACACTTAATAATTACCTAGTTGTGTGGCCTTGGGCAGGCCACTTAACCCCATTCATTGCCTTGAAAATTCTAAAAAAAAAAAAAAAAAAGACTAGCTCCAAAAATACACAATTAAAAATAAATAGATAGATAAATAAATAAAGTCACCATTTCATTTTCATTCTTTCCTGGACCATCCCTCTTGACAGATCACTATCAGGAGGCCTTTGGAAAATCTTTTTTTTTTAATTCTTGAAGATTGAAAGGATGCCTTTTTTGCATCCATCAAGTGAGTAGGGAGGGAAAATATCCTACCTGAATATGTCTTAAATTTGGATGTCACACTCAAGTCATATCCCTCACAAAAACCTTATTGTCCTTCACCTATTATCTACCTTTCCAAAAGGCTTTTTCTAGGCCTCTGGAAAGGACTAACAAAGAAATTACCTTATTTTTTCCCATTTTACTAAAAAGAAGGTTTTTAAATTTGCTTTCATAAAGTTGATTTGTACTGGGAACATTGAGTCAAAGGATGGCATGAATGGTTTCAGAGAAAAGATAATAGAAAGAGCTTAGTATTTTAAATGTAGGGAAAACAGCCTTTTGTATTTCACCTGAACCACCTGGGAAGAAAAGTAAGTAGCAGGCTCAGGATGCCAGGGAAAGCCTTTAGGGAGAACTTGAGGGACCATAAAACCCTCAACTAATAATTAGATATCTGTTGGGAGAGTAGATTCTACCCAAAACTAAGAAATAAACTTAGACCCATAAAGCAATCTCATTCTCATCAAGTGAGAGATAAATAAATGACTTTGGACAGAGGTTGGCCTAATTTACTGTTGGTGGAGTTGTGAAGTGATCCAACCATTCTGGAAAGCAATTTGGGACTCTATCCAAAAGGTTTTAAAACTTTGCTTTCCATTTGATCCATCAATACCACTACTAGGTCCGTATCCCAAAGAGATCATAAAAAGGAAGAAAGGATTCACATTATAAAAATATTTATAACAGCTCTTTTACAGTGGCAAAGAACTGGAAATGAAGGAATCCCATTAATCAATTGGAGAATGACTGAACAAGTTGTATATGAACAGGATGGAATACTATTCCTCTAAAAGAAGTGAAGAGCAGGCAGACTTCAGAAAAACCTAGAAAGTCTTCCAAGAATTGATGTTGAGTGCAGTGAACAGAACCAGAACTCTACACATTAACAACAGCATTATGTTATGCTGAACTATGATAGACTCAGCTCTTCTCAACAGTTCAATGATCAAGGACTGTTCTAAAAGACTTGTGATGGAAAATGCCAACTTCATCCAGAGAAAAAACTGTGGAGTCCAAATGTAGACCAAAACATACTATTTTCACTTTTTAAAATTTGTTTTTTTCTTTCTCATGGTATTTTCCCTCCTGTTCTGATTCTTCTTTCACAACATGACTCATATGGAAATATGATATGATTGAACTTGTATAATCTATTTAGATTACTTACTGTCTAGGGGAGGGGGGAAGGGGAGGGCATGGAGGGAAAAAATATAGAACTCAAAATTTTACAAAAATGAATGTTGAAATTGTTGAATTGGAGCCTTGAGGTGGCTCAGTGGATAGAACACTGACCCTGGAATCAGGAGGACCTGAGTTCAAATATGGCCTCAGACACTTAATAATTATCTAGCTGAATGACCCTGGGCAAGTCACTTAACCCCATTGCCTTGCAAAAAACAAGAAAAAATCAATTGTTGAATTGGAAAAAATAAAATACTATTAAGTGAAAAAAGAAAAATAATAAAATAAAATGATTTCCTGAATCAGAAACCTAGAAAGTTGGGTTCTAGAGTCTCCTCTGACATTGATTTGCTGTGTGATTGTGGGCAGCCATCTAACCTCACTGTGTCTTAGTTTCCTCATTTATAAAAGGAGAATGATAGTCTCTCTCCTATCCCTTTAGTTGTTGGAACCAAAAGGTAATGGAGGCAAAGTGCTTAGTAAACTATAAAACTAATTGGTTAGATCAATATGAAAGATTTTTATTAGATTTATTTTATTTTTTAATCAATAAGCATGTATTTTTCTCCCTCCACCTACTAAAAAAATAAAAGCAAAACTCTTGTTACAAATATTTGTAGTCAAATAAAATACCTATATACACCTTGTCAGTCAGTCAGTCAGTCAGTCAATAGGTATTTATTAACATCCATTATGTGACAGACATTGTACCTAAGTACTGGGAATATTTAAAAAGACACACACACACACACACACACACACACACACACACACACACACACACACACACACACACAGTCTCTGCCCTCAGTGGGGGAAACAACATATAAACAACCTTCTACAAATAAGAAATATACAGGAAAATAGGAGATAATCAACAGAGGGAAGGCACCAGCATTGAGAAGAATGGAAACGCTTCTTATATAGGATTTTATCCAGGACTTAAAGGAAGTCAGGAAGTCTGGAGATGGAGATGAGGAAGGACAGGCACAGGGCATAGTAGTGACAATGCAGAATATGAAGATACTGTCTCTGTCTGAACAAACCACAAGGAAGACTTCTTCACAGGAATGCAGAACAAGTAGTAGGGAGTAAGTGAAAAGAAAACTGGAAAATTAGGAGGGATCACATTATGAAGGGCTCTGAACAACAAACAGAATTTTATATTTGATTCTGGAAGTTACAGAGAGCCACTGGAATTGACTGAATGAGGAAAAGGGGTAACAGAGAGGGATTGCATGGTCACATTTCCAATATTGAAAATTGGCTCTGGCAGCTCACTGGAAGATGACTTAGAGTGAAGACATGAGGCAGACAGACCCATCAGCAGGGTGGGAAGCAGCAAAGGTCTGCACCACGGTGGTGGCAATGTTAGAGAAGAAAAGATAGAGATGTTAAGAAAGTCAAAATGAACCTCAGACAATATAAAATACTTGGGAGTCTATTTGCCAAGACAGACTCCGAATCTTTTTGCAAACAATTATAAAACACTTCTCACACAAATTAAATCAGATTTAAATAACTGGGAAAATATCAACTGCTCATGGATAGGCAGAGCTAATATAATAAAAATGACAATTCTACCAAAACTAAACTATCTGTTTAGTGCCCTACCAATCAAAATTCCAAAAAATTACTTTAATGAGTTAGAAAAAAATTGTAAGTAAATTCATATGGAGAAATAAAAAGTCAAGAATTGCCAGGAGCTTAATGAAAAAAAAAGTGCAAAAGAAGGTGGCTTAGCCCTACCTGATCTAAAATTATATTATAAAGCATCAGTCATCAAAACTGTTTGGTATTGGCTAAGAAATAGAGTGGTGGACCAGTGGAATAGACTAGGTGTAAAAGCAGGAGAGGATTATAGTAATCTGCTGTTTGATAAACCCAAAGAGTCTGGCCATTGGGATAAAAACTCCCTCTTTGATAAAAATTGCTGGGAAAATTGGAAGTTAGTATGGAAGAAACTTAGATTAGACCAACACCTCACACCCTTTACCAAGATAAGATCCAAATGGTTACAGGACTTAGACAAAAAAAAAAAAAACAATACTATAAGCAAATTAGAAGATCAAGGACTAGTTTACCTGTCAGATCTATGAAAAGGGGAGCAGTTTATGACTAAGGAAGAGTTGGAGAACATCACCAAAAACCAATTAGATGATTTCGATCACATTAAATTAAAAGCTTTTGCACAGATAAAACCACTGTAACCAAGATCAAAAGAAATGTAGTAAATTGGGAAACAATCTTTACAACTAATGATTCTGACAAAGGACTCATTTCTAAAATATACAGAGAACTGAGTCATATTTTTATTTTTATTTTTTTAGGTTTTTGCAAGGCAAATGGGGTTAAGTGGCTTGCCCAAGACCACACAGGTAATTATTAAGTTTCTGAGACCGGATTTGAACCCAGGTACTCCTGATTCCAAGGCCAGTGCTTTATCCACTATGCCACCTAGCTGCCCCTGAGTCATATTTTTAAAACAAAAAGCCGTTCCCCAATTGACAAATGGTCAAAGGATATTCAAAGGCAATTTATAGATGAGGAGATCAAAGCAATCCAGAGCCATATGAAAAAATGCTCTAAATCATTAATTATTAGAGAAATGCAAATTAAAGCTTCTCTGAGGTACCACCTCATACCTCTCAGATTGGCCAATATGACCAGAAAGGATAACAATCATTGTTGGAAGGGTTGTGGGAAATCTGGGACACTATTACACTGTTGGTGGAGCTTTGAACTCATCCAACCGTTTTGGAGAGCTATTTGGAACTACGCCCAAAGGGCAACAAAAATGTGCATACCCTTTGACCCAGCAATACCACTACTGGGTATATATCCTGAAGAGATGATGAAAAAGGGTAAAAACATTACTTGTACAAAAACATTTATAGCAGCCCTGTGGCAAAGAATTAGAAATCAAGTAAATGTCCTTCAGTTGGGGAATGGCTTAGCAAACTGTGGTATATGTATATCATGGAACACTATTGTTCTATTAGAAACCAGGAGGGATGGAATTTCAGGGAAGCCTGGAGGGATTTGCATGAACTGATGTTGAGTAAGATGAGCAGAACCAAAAAAACACTGTACACCCTAACAGCAACATGGGAGTGATGATCAACCTTGAAGGACTCACTCATTCCATCATTGAAACAATAAGGAACAATTTTGGGCTGTCTGCAAAGGAGAGCGCCATCTGTATCCAGATAAGGAGCTGTGGAGTTTGAACAAAGTTCAAGGACTAGTCCCTTTAATTTAGGAAAAAACAGATATCTTATTGTCTGATCTTGTTACCTCTTAGACTCTTGTCTCTTCTTTAAGGATATGATTTCTCTCTCATCACACCCAATTTGGATCAAGGTACAACATGGAAACAAAGTAAAGACTGACAGATTGCTTTCCGTGGGGGGGGAGGGAAGTAAGATTGGGGGGGAAAATTGTAAATCTCAAATAATATCTTTAATAAAAATAAATTTTAAAAAAGGAAGATATTTCCAGGGATTAGACAACTTCAAAATGGGACTCAAAATGAAATGTGCTAATTATCTGAACAATGGGAGTAGGTTACCAGGTTACAAATACAAATACTGGTTTTTGCATTCTTATATTACTTTGGTCTTTTGTTTCATGGTATTTATGCTTATTAAGTTTTCTTGGTGACTCTGCTGTTATGTACATCTCTCTAAAATGAGTACATGGTGTACCCTCTAAGTGGCTTGATCTATAACATACCTTATGTGGTCTATTTAACTAAATTTCTTCCTTTGGGAGATACTTGAGAGTCTGACACTGATCTGAGTTTATTCAACTTTAGTCACCTGATGGAAAAATGGGATTATGATTTTTGACACTTTTTCCTATTGTGAGTTTAAGTTCCCTTGCCTGCGGTACAGAACCATATATATATATATATGGTATTATTCAGTCATTTCTGTGTGTGTGTGTGTGTGTGTGTGTGTGTGTGTGTGTCTGTGTGTGTCTGTGTGTGTGTGTGTGTGTAAGCTCCAAATGTGACTGAAAAAAATTGAAAATTAAGATTTTTGATTCATGGTTTCCAGCCCTGCTTGTCAGTCAGTATTGAGGAAGAGACACCAAGTCTCCAGCTTTTTGCTTTACTTGTTCTTTGTCATGGACCTACCTGCAAATTATCACATTCTTGCTGCCTTGGGGAGGAAATAAGATGCAAGAATTCAACCTCTTCTGCTGTGGTGGACCTATCTGAATTGTCTTAAAACTGGCCCTATCTTCTCACCATTGCTGATTTTTCAGCCAACTGAAGAGGAGGCCTATTCTGGGATGTTGCTACTTTGACATACTTGAAATAAACTCCTTTTAATTCTTTTTTTAAAAAAAAGTAGAAATGATAGAATTTGACAACTGATTGCATGAGGGTGGGTTGGGGGAGGTGAAAGAGTAATCATTTGAGGCTGACATCTAGTTTTTGAGCCTGAGTGACTGGTAAGATGGTAATACCCTATCCAGTAACATCAAAATTAGGAAAATGGGAGAGTGAAGGTCAGAAGAGAGGTTGGTAGAACTGGTTAAGTAGATCTATGTATCGTAGAGATGATATGTATCATAGAGATGAATCCAGTTGATAAATTCTCTGAGATAAATAGTTTAGAATAGAAGGAAAAATTAAAAAAAAAGGAAGGCCCAGGACAGAATCTTGGGGGACATCCATGGTTAGCTGACCTTACATGAATAAAGATCTAGTGAGGGTAACTGACGAATGATGAGACAGTTAGGAGGAGAATCAATGTCATGAAAACCTAGAAAGATGAGAGCAGGAAGAAGAGGCAATTGCCAATATTAAAGTTTGCATTAACCAAGAATAATAAGGATAGAGAAAAATCTATTAGAGATGACATTTAAGAGATCATTGGTAACATTGGAGAGAACAGTTCTGGATAATAAAGTTGGAAAATAGATTCTGTTAGGAGGTGAACAGAATGCTTCATCCTCCAAAATCTAGAAATCCTGGTTGGGCATTTTCATGATCAGGATTCTCAAGTCTTCCATAGTTGTTTGTCTTTATAATAATGCCATTGTATAAATTATTCTAGTCATTATTTTCCTTAAGACAACTCTTCAATGTAGGTGATATGTTTTTATTCCCATTTTAAAAGTGAAAAAGCTCAAGTTCAACAGTGAAAATAACTTGCCCAGCTGGAGACCTAGGTTCAAATAAATCTCTGATGGTAGCTTTATGAAAATGGAAAATCACTTTTACTCTCTAAACCTCAAGTTATTTTACCTAGTAAAAAAGGGATAATATTACTATGGATTTGTCTTAAAGAAAAAGATTTGAAAATTGGAGAATTAATGTTATATTGCATCAATAAACTTGTGATTAGTCTGTGCTTGAGAGGTGAGAGGGAAGTCCAGAAAAAGCATATAAACTGATACAAAATAAAGTCAAATGAATCAGAAAATAATATTCCCTAGCCTATAGCAATGGAAATCGGAGAAAAAAGAAATTACTAAAAGGAAGTTGAACTCTGAGTAATTGAAAAACTTATTATTAATGGTCTGGAAGAATAGATGCAGACGTCCTTCTTCTTGCCTTTCCAAAAGAGGGCAAGGGGTGGGTGCAGAATAAGAGAATAAGAATGTTGCATACATTGTTAGACTTGGTCACTGGATCCGCATTTTTTTCCTCAGTTTTGCTATTTGACACAAATGGTTTGCCCAGGGTTACCCAGCTAGTGAGTGTCTGAGGAAGAATTGTCTTCCTACCTGCAAGTCCAGTGGTCAATTCCTTGAATACACTTTAAAAATGACCACTCTCCCTTATTTTGTTGAGCATTAGTATCCCCTGACCTGTGAACCTGAGGGCCTTCTAAGGTTTCCACCTTAGAAGAAGCTTCTAGTGCACTCAGTGTGGAGAGAGGGCAAAATAGGTATAAAAGTGGGGGGGGCGGGTAGGGAGAAATGTGAATAGGGCAACTCTCGAAACACAGGATGGGGAAACTCTTAAAGTCTACCCGGAAGAGATTTGGGATCAGGTATCCTTATCCCAGAAGATTAAAGGCCTCAGGCCAGAGGGAAGAGTCCAAGGAAACAGATCAGCCTGTGTCTCTCAAACCATTTCACAAAAGCTAGGATTCCACAGGACCTAGTCTTAAGCCAGAAGCCCAGCCCATTTGGCATTGGTCCCTAAAGAGAAGGAAAGCTTCATTGTGAGGGACCTTGGGGGTGGGAAGAGATAATGCTTAGGAAGAATCAAAGATTATCTGGTTTTCTCCCTAATCCCCTAGGAGAAAGGAGAGGGGCCAGTGAAGGGCAAGGTAACAATCTCAGATATTTGTTTAGGGTTATAAATTCCTAATGTGTTTCACAACCATTATCTTATTAGATTCCTATGAGTCAGGACAAAGATTATTGTCCTCTTCTAACTTGCTGAGAAATTAGATCATTGAAATTTGAATTCTATGAAATTTGTAAGTGACTTGCCCAAGGTTACCCAACAAATCCATTGTCAGAACAAGGACTAGAATTCTGAGTTCCTGATTCCTAGGCTAGGGCTGTTGACCTTGGAAGATATTATTGCTCTTTCAAAGTGAATTAGGGTTATACCCCTCCTGCTTCCCCTTATGAACCTTAAAAAAGGCCAATAGGGCAGGATTCCCCTAAGTCAGGGGTTCTTAAACTTTTTTCATTGTCTTGGACTCCTTGTGAAGCCCAAGAACCACTTTTCAGAGTAATGGTTTTAAATGTATAAAATACAATGGATTATAAAGATAACCAATAATATCAAAATATGATCATCCAAATATTTAGAAATCTATTACTATCCAATCATGGACTCCATATTAAAAAGTTTTGAACTGAGGACATAAATATGCTTTATTAGTCTTTAAGACATATTTCCCTGGGATTTATTCCAAGGAAAATTAACTAAAGAAAATCTAGATAGAGAGAAAGAAAGTACTACTTGCCCAAGGTTCATATCTTTGAATTATTATTTAACTGATTACCTTGATTAAGGGTAGAATAGGCCATCAGCTAGAGGTTAAAAGATGAAATTTCCTCAGAAAATTTCTGATCTGTGAAACGGAGAGGATGACCTGAACTGTCTCAAAGGGTTATTGTGAAGTTTTAAAGAGACAATGAATGTAAAGTGCTATCTAATTTCAAATTATTATTATTACTGTTTGAATTACACTGAGTTATGTGTCAGGAATTACTCGGTGTTAGGCTTTTCATCTATGTTGAAGCCTGAAAGAGCCTTGGTCTTTGCCAAATGTGTCTATGTTCCTAATTCTTCCTCTCTTCATTCTCTCAAAAAGTCACAGGTGTCCCTTGTGGAACTTTGGAGAGGGAATGGAGGGGAGGGATTCACAGGCAGAGGATTTATGGAATTATTGGTAATTATCAATTTTACCAAATCACCACCTTGCTAAACTGAATTGACTTTGAGAGATAGTAAAATAGGAAACTGCCACCAAGGGAGTGAAAAATGAGTGGCTCTACAGACAAACCTGGGTTGGGGGAATTCTTTAGTGGATAGGGAGGCAAGAAGAAACCAATGATTATATGTAGAAACTCACTTACAAAGAGGGGGATTGACATCTTCTCAAATCCCTTCCAACTCCAGAATTCTAGTTCTTATTTAAAGGAAATGACTAGAGGAATTAAAAAAGATGATGATAATAATAATAATAATAATAAAACTGACATTTCTAGATTTAAAAAAACTTTCCAAGAACTAGTAGCACACTGTAAGCACTTAATAAATGTTTATTGTATTGTTGGATTGAAAGAGAAATGGGACCACTCAGGGAGTAGTAACTACCTGTCATTGGATAGCTTGAAATTGAATCTGGATTCCCACATGAAAATGGGAATCCCACATGAAGAGACTTATGCTTGAAGGAAACTTCCCTTCCCAACATTCTCCAGAAGAAGCTTATTCCTGCATTGAGGAGAGATTGGAATAAGATGTCCTCATTAAAAGTTCTACTTCTGAGCTTTATGGTTTTCCAAGTGTTTTTCTCATAACCATAATGTAAAGAAGATAATATCAAATATTATTATTATAGTTTATTGAGGAAGAAATTGAAGAGATGATTGTCCAAAGTTGTATAATTATTTTTTGGATCAAACACTGTTATTTTAGTACCCAGGTCCAAAACTCTTCCCATTCCTCCCACATTGGATGAAGCCAAGAAGTTCCTGTCTCAAGTGAATAGAGAGATGAGAAGAGCATAATAGTCCAGGAAAGATTGAAGTTATTTTTCCCCAGCTGTGAATTGTCTCCTTTCATTGTTAGATTGACTAGCTCCTCCCACCAAGCAATATGTACCTATATTGGAGGAATGGGAAGGGAGACAGTGGAGGAGGAAAATGAGAACTTGATGGTCAGGACTTATCAGTTTTGCTAGATTTCCCTCTTCACTATCTTTTTCACTTTTTAATTGCTTTTTTAATTGGGATGACTTTCTGGTAAAGGGGGAAGGAGGGATATAGGAAGAAATCTAGTTGGTATAAAAACAGAAGATATCCAAAAAAAATTATTTCTTTAAGAAAGAGCAAATAACAAAACAATGAATAAATAATAGTTTATGAACATAATTGAATATTATCATGAATATGACATATCAGAGAAACCCAGGAAGAATTGTATAAACTGGCACAGAGAGAAGTGAGTTGAACTAGAACAATGTACATAAAGACCACAATAATGTAAAGAAAGGCAATTTGGAGAGACTTTAGAATTCTGATCAATATAGTGACAAAAAATGATTTCAGAAGACTGATGGTAAAGTTTACCACTGACTTTTGGCAGTCATGGTGAGCTAAAGATCCTAACAGAAGAATATATTTGCAGAGACTATTTGCTGATTTGTTTGTTTGACTATATTTATTGATTATAAGGGAGGGCTTCCATGGGGGAGGGGAGGAGGAGAAGAGTTGGTCAGTAATGAGAGTGAGGCAAAAATAAAAGAACACCAAAGAAATATTATTTTAAATACACAGAAGAAAGCAGATAACCAGATACACAGATAATAGAGCAGATTTGTTGTGATTGTGTAAAATTTAATATTCACTTAAAACCATACATAAGTTCAGTTCCACACATGAATTTTTCCATTCTTTCCTTATTGATAAGTTCACATTTTCTGATAGCTATTAAATTCAAAATTCATAAAGAAAAGGAATAATTTTAAAAGGTTCTAGGAAAATTTTGTGATATTAATAGAATATTATTGCACTGTAAGAAATGGCAAAAGAAATGGTTTCAGGAAAGACTTGGAAAGACTTGTGTGAACTGGGTACAAACTGAAGTGAGCAGAACTAGCACAAAAAATATATACCAATAGACTTTGAAAGCTCAAGAACTCTAATCAATAAAATATCCAACTACAACATTTCTAGAGAACCAGTGATGGAACATGCTACCCATCTTCTTACGAGTTGAGTACAGAATGGAACATATATTTTCAGATATGATCAATGAATGTGTTTCCTTCTTTCAATTTTGGGGGGTATTGGGGAGATATGGGAGAAAAGGAAGAAGGGGACTATGGATATTTACCAAATTTTTTTTGAAAAGGAGAAAAGAATTGAAAAATTGAAGTATTACAAAGAATGCACAAAAGAGATGATCAATAAGAAACACAGAAAAGCAGGACAGCTTTGAAACTAACATTTTGAATATACACGTGAAGAAAGAAGAGCTGTATGGATATATAAGAAGGCAAATGTAATTGTTTTTGTTCTGCTTTGAAAATGGAAATGTCTGTTTTAGACATACAATAACACATATGTTGTTGATAAGTCATTTCAATTGTATCTGACTTCATGACCACATTTGGGGTTTTCTAGGCAAAAATACCTGAATGTTTTTTAACCATTTCCTTCTCCAGCTCATTTTACAAATGAGGAAACTGAGGTAAGTACTTGTACAGATTTGAACTGAGGAAAATGAATTTTCCTGACTTCAGACCTGGTACTTTATCCATTACACCACCTCGTTGCCACATATATGGTATGTATCTGTATATGTGTATATTATATACAGGTATATAAATATATATGCATATGGGGCAGCTAAATAGCACAGATATATACACACTTAGAAATATGTATAGTTATAAATATATTTAAAGAGTTTCTAAGGATGTGACCTGACCTCCTAAGACCCAAGCAAAACCTTGACTTCCCAATTAAGTCTCTTTACAAAAGGGGAGAGCAGAAGCTAAAATTCCTTCTGATTCTATCTTTCTTTCACTGACTTGGCAGGAGAAAGAGAGGAAGATTGGCCTACTCCAGAGCAAGATTATGGAAAACTACCTGAATTTTTATAGATTACCTATGGGATGTCCAACCTAAACAATGAAAACTGGTACAAACTAAGTTTTAGCCTTTCCTTTGATAATTATCTACTAAAGTATTGTATGTAACACAATGGACTTTATCTCAAAAGGTCAAGAGGGCTGCTTCTCAATTGATTAATTAGCTCTAGTCAAGTTAATTGGGAAACCTGGGTTGTTCCATGAAGTCGCAGGGACTGACAGGCATGACAGTGGATCTGGAGTGCTGGGGTTTTAGAGAATAAGAAAACCTTCCTCACAAATGGGTCTGGTGCTTCAGGAGTGGGGACTGTCTCCCATCCCACCTGGCATCCTCCTTTCTGTATGGACAGTGGGCAGGAATGATGTCATTCTAAATATTTTGCACCTTTTATTTACATGCTGTTTATGAGACCTGTGTTTTCAGACTGCCAGTGTGTTCAGTGGTTTTGCTTGACTATATTTATTTGTCATAAAGGAAGACCTCTATTAGGGTTTGAAGGAAGATTAAGGGTTTAATGATGGTGAAACAAAAGAAGACAAAAAGAAAAGAAAGATAAATGCATTAATGAAATATTTTTAAAATACCTAGAAGAAAACAGAGGTAAGTTTCAAGGCTGTGTTAAATACACACTTCAAAAACCAAACTTTTTGTAATAGCTTACAGTTTCTTTTGATAATTTTTCTGATCTTTTTATATGAAAACATTTGACATTTCATAATAAAATAATGGAATTCATAATAAAATGTATAATAAATGCATAATAAAAAGGTAAAAATTTAAATATGTTCATTGGTATAATTCTTTTAACTTTCCAAGATACATCTCTCATCTGTTTTTATGATCTTCAACAGCCTCATTAGAGAGAAGCTAAAGTAGAGGTTATTATCCCCATTTTACAGTTGAGAAATCTGAGACCCAGGATACAAACTGAGTCCAATTGAGACAATATTAGAATCCAAGCCTCCTGACCAGAGCTCGTTTTACTAGACTTCTAGATAAAACTGTTAGCTAGAAATGATATTGCACTAATCAGTGGTCATAACCTTCTCATTTATTCTAAACCCAATGGGTAGAGATAGGAAATGGTCTGGATTTATTCAAAGGAAGTAGTTGAGTCTTTTTTAAATTTTTATTTATTTAAAGCAATGAGGTTAAGTGACTTACCCAAAGTCATACAGCTAAGCAACCGGTAAGTGTCTGAGGCTGCATTTGAACTCAGGTCTTCCTGACTCCAGGGCTGGTGCTCTGTTCACTGTGCTACCTAGCTGCCCTGAAATTGAATCTTTATTTGTGAGATGGCAGAGGACTGAGCCAGAGACTAGTCCTACCTAATAAAGAACTGTCAATTTTCAAACAAAACAATGAATAATTTCAAACAGCAAAGAATTTAAAAATAATTTGTTATTTTTCCACAATATATTACATCAAGCTATATCACCAGAGGCAAGTTACTTCTTTTCTCTGAGCCTCAGTGTCTTCACCTGTACAACATAGGAGTACAGCTCTCTGGATCCCTTCCAGCTCTTATCTTCCTTTTTTCTCCTTATGCTTTTCTCTTCTTATTCTATTTTAGAAGGAAAAAATATATTAACGTGTGTCCTGCATCTTTAGCTTGTCTCTCAGAAACAATTTTATTTAACTTAACTTTAACTTAAAACTTAAGTTAAAAATCTTAACTTTAATTTAAATTCAAAGTATTTGTAGGTTGGAAAAAGGCATAATTCCCTATGCCCTCTGTCATGACTCTTTCCCTCAATGATCTCAGATAACAAGAATCCTAAAGAAAAAAATCTTAATATATATAAAAATACAATTTGGGTTCAGATTCCAGAATATTTGAATAACCAAGTCACATCCTATTCTCCTCCAGAACCCCAAGGGACTGACTGACACTAAGAATCTTTTTTGAATAAGAGTGAGGGTGCTTCCCTTTCACTGAAATAAAGCAAGAGTTCTTAAACTGTTTGACCTTAGGACCCCTTTATATTCTTAAAAATTATTGAGGACTTCCCCAGGAACTGTTATGTGGGATGTATCTATTCATATTTACCAAATTAATGTACCAAATTAAAACATCCTCATATTATTATTATGAAAATGGCTTTAATCTTGGAGATGTCCTGAGAGGGAAAACCCCTAGGTCCCAGAACACAGTTTGAGAATCACTGAAACATGGGCGGCTAGGTGGCGTAGTGGATAAAGCACCCGCCTTGGAGTCAGTAGTACCTGGGTTCAAATGTGATCTCAGACATTTAATAATTACCTAGCTGTGTGGCCTTGGGCAAGCCACTTAACCCCATTTGCCTTGCAAAAAGAGAGAGAGAGAGAGAGAGAGAGAGAGAGAGAGAGAGAGAGAGAGAGAGAGAGAGAGAGAATCATTGAAACAAAAGTTACTTGCCTTGGGTAGGTGTAAATATCAATCACTTCAGATTAGTGGGAAGACAATCTTCTCTTGATAAGAGTTAAGTTTGGTTATCATCCTTTCTTTATTAATTTCCTTTAAAAAACAAAAAACAAAAAAGGCCTTAGCTTTTATTTTACCTGGCCAGAAATATTACTTCTTAGTATTTCTAGTTTTTATGAAAAAGGAGGCTTTTCATATGCTTCCTCACTATATTCCCACACTTGATAATATCATCAGCTATATGGCAGGAAGATGATGTTGTGTGACTGGGGTCCTCAAGATATCATATATATACTCTCACCAACAATCTGTTGGAGGTCAGGTTAGGAGGATGCAATGAGAGCAATAGTAGGCCTATTGAAACTGTTGATCTCATGTCGCCTCCTGAATAGTTTCTTTACTCAAGTTTAGTTCTCCTCCAAACTAACCACTTCTTTTTACCCTTTGCTGGTTTTTCATCCATATTATACTCACTGACTGGAAGAGCACTCCCAGCTTCATTCTTGGACGCTTTTATCTTCTTTCTACACTTTTCCCATGTAGTGGCCCAGCTCCTATGAAGCTAATAAGTACATCTATATAGATGATTTCCAGACCTCTAATCTTAGTCTACAATTCTAGTTTCCATGGAGCTACCTAGTGGATATTTCAAATTCAATATCCTATGGAAGTAGCAAACTAACATTTTCAAAACAGAACTCATAATCTTTTCCCCTAAACCCAAAGTTCTTCCAAACTTCCCTATTTCTGTTAAAGTTATCATTGTCTTTCTAGTCTCCCAGGTTCACAATTTTAGCATTATCTTTAACTCTTCCTCACTGGATATAACCATTTACTTGGTGAATTTTGCTGTTTCTGACTCCATAATAGTTTACTCATTCAGTTTTTTCTCTACTCAAACAACAATTACCCCTGTTCAGGCCTTTCTTGCCTCTCACTTGCATTATAATAATAGTCCCCTTATTGATCTCCCTGCCGCATGTCTCTCCCCTCTCCTACAGAAGAGTCAAAGTCAGTTTCCTGAAGCAGAATAAAATGCAGACTACTCTTATCTGGCATTTATAACTTTTTCCAACTTGGCCCCAGTGTAATTTTCCAGCCTGATTGTATATTGCTTCTCTTTCTTGCTCTCACAGGTATGTGCCACCTCCCACCTCTATACTTTTTGTCCAGTCTGTCCTTCAGGTCTGGAGCCCATTCCCCCTCCACACCTCCACCTCCTAGTTTCTACTGTTTCAAGATTGAGGTGCAGAGATCAACCTTCCATATAAGGCCCTTTCATTTGGTATGTATCTGTGTTTACTTATAAACATTTTTTTCTTCCCCCATAGACCGTAAGTTCCTTGAAGACAGGGACCAGTTTCATTTTTGTCTTTGTATATTCACAAGCACCTAGCATGGTATCTGGAACTCCAAAATCTTTTGCTTTTTTTTCTTTTCACTGTTTTACTGCCTCTCAATCCAACAGGATATGAGGAAGAAGGAAAATTTTGTAGACATAGGGAAGATGTGGTGGTCAAAGTCCAAGGCAGATTATGCTGGCAATGCTTGGCCCCTTTGACTGGAGTGTGCCCAATATGTGTGGATGGCAAAAACATGAAATAAGCTTGGAAAGTTAGCAAGACATCAAGTTTTGGAAAGCCTAGAATACCAGGCAGTGGACATTGGTGGGTAATAGGGAGCTGATGAAGTTTTATGTTCTACTGTCTTCGCCTCTTCCTCTCCTGTGGTCTTTTATTCTGTTTTAAGTAACCTGATGAACGCTTAGATTTAAGAGTATGGATTTAAAACTTGTTGAACCTGAAAGGCCTTTAGGGATTACTAAATATAACCCCTAATTTTCTTCTTTTTTAATTACTAATTTTTTCCAACTACATGCAAAGATAGTTTTCAACATTCATTAATTCTATAAGAGTTTGAATTCCACAATTTTCTCCCTCCCCCTCCCCTCAACAGCAAGTAACCCATTTATAAGTATGTTTAACCCCTATTTCTTCTTTTTTAACTATTAAATTAATTTTGCCAACTACATGCAAAGATAGTTTTCAACATTCAGTAATTCTGCAAGAGTTTGAATTCCCTCCTCCTCCCCTCAACAGCAAGTGATCCATTTATGAGTATGCTTAATTTTTGCAGACGAGGAAGACAGGCTCTGGGAGGAAGCGTACTTAAGACTCCCTTTCTGATCATTTTTCTTCAGCGGAGGGAGCAAGATCAGATTCTGGGGGGGGGGGGTCACAGTTGGGGGAGGCTGTCAGAGTGCATATCTCGACTTCGTCCTACGGTCTCGTCCTAGTGATGGGGAAGCTGAAGCTCAGAGACCGAGCCGGAGGAGCCGGATTTTGGTGATTCCGACAGTAGCTTCAATTCTTCTCTCCCAATGTCAAAGGGGTGAGCGGGGCGGGGGAGGATGGGGGCGCTGGGGCTGATGAGGTGCCAGAGCCCCTGGGGCTGGGTGACGGAGCCTGGCGCTGCGCTCTAGATTTCCCAACTCTTTCTTCTTTCCCCGTCTTGCCTGGGGCTGGAGGCGGGGGATTATGATAGCGATCTCTCTGGACACCCCTGTTTGTGTTCCATTGGTTGGGAAGCCGTGGTGCAGACTCTGATTGGCCCCCTCCTGCAGGTCGGGAAGGTGGGGGGGAGTTTCATAAAGCAGCCGAGCCCTCAAACTCGCCGAGCCGGGCTTGGGAGGCCGGACTTGCGACCCTTCTCAGTCCCGGGGTTCCCCTCCGCCGGAGCCATGGCCGGAGGAACCCTCCAGGTCTCCTGGCTTCTCCCACTCGTCTTGTCCGCCTTCGTCCAGCCCCTCCGGGGCCAGGAGAAGATGAAGGTAAGGAGGTCCCTGTCACCCCGACCCCGCTGGGTCCCCCCGCTTTGGTGGGCAGGGGCGGCCCGCTATCCACTTTTCTCTCTCCACCTCAGTTGGGGAGGGGGGTCTTTTCCCCATGCCCAGAACTGTACGGTGCGCCAGGGACTGAGGCTGTTTGGAATGGTGTAATGAAGTCTTTATCCTTCTGGGAGTGGTCCTTTCCCTATATTTTTTCTCTCCATCTCCCGCTTTCTTTTCCGCTCCCTATTTCTACCCACCCCCCCACTCCAGCACCCTCAGGTGTCTCTTCTTCAGGAGAGAGAGCAGGGAAGAAGGACGTGGCATCTAGAGATTTGTCCGTGATGGGGACTGGAAGAGACTGGTTCCCCCATCCGCTAAAGAGGGGATTAGGAACCCCTCCTCAGAGTATTAGTCTCAAGGCATAAAATAAGACACATAGGATTAAAAGAAAGTCAATGATAGAAAGTTCTAAAAATATTTTAAAATTAAAGGCATAGCCCTCAAGTCAACAGTTCTAAGAAAACGCCATAACCCTAAAGAGCCTGGCCACCAGGGTGGAGTATTCTAGGCTACTAACCCCTGAGAATGGAAGGAGGATTGCTTCATTTCACTGATAAGTCTAGGGAAAATGCCAGTTCCTAGTTAAAAAGATCTTAGGGGAGGGCATTTATGGTGTGATGGAAGGAAGCTGAACAGAGTTCTGGTGGTGTCTGGTACTGGAGCCCAACAAAGTCAAACAAACCAACCTAGGGTTTTGAACCGAGGTGGTTTGCCTCTAAATTCGGTATTTTTCCCCTTTGGCCACACACTCTCTTCCTTCAGTCCCTGATATTTTATGTTTTGTGTTCTCAGTTGTGGGTTCTATGACATGAGGCAGTATTATCCCAAGTCTGGCTCTGGATGAACTAGGTCCCACCCCCTTTTTTTCTGCAATCCTACAACCCCAGACTTGAGCAAACATGGCTAATAAGAAGCCTCAATGGAAAATGCTTATTTTTTTGTTTATTTTGAATTTTACAATTTTTCCCCCCAATCTTGCTTCCCTCCCCCCACCCCCCACAGAAAATACTTCTTATTAAGGCAGTTGCTGACCAAGAATGAGGTGGGCTGGTGGAAAAGGACTTGAACTAGGGTCTTGTGTTTATTCTCCTTCCTACAGAAGGCAGTATTTCCAGGCCCCAGTATTCACACCAGGATCACTCCTTTGAAAGCAATGAAATAGTCTGGGTTGAGCTTCAATAAGTGTAGGGGCTTGCTGTAAAGAGAAAATTATGGCATTTGGAGATGATAAGGATTGGGAGCCAGGGCTTGGAGCTGGAGGGAACCACTTGGGAATAAGGTTGATCAGGACTGCTTAGAAACATGAGACTGGAGGATGGAGTTCATGTAGCCAGATTTGGGACTGGAACTATGGACAATCATGAATGGCAATCTTTGGTTTGCCCAAAACAATCTCACCCATGGAACATGATAAGGGATTAGAGAATCATTTCCCAAAGCAGGAGGTTGAAGACTTGACCTAGTTTGAGGTCTGAGTTCTAAGCCAAGGTGGGAGAGCATCCTAACTTCACATCTCCAAGATGACCAAAGTGGAGCAATATGCTCCCTGATTAACTCACCAGCCTCTTTTTCCTTTAGTGTCTAGAAACCTCCCAGTCTGTCTACCTTTTCTCACTAGTACCAAAGCAGGGTGGTTGTGCGTATGAAGAAGTCCTATTCTCCTTCCTCCTATCCTCCATCCCATTCTCCTCAGTTCATCAGATATCTGAGGTCAACACCTCCTCCTAAAGGCAGGGACAGGTCATAGCAGAATTACAGGAGGGAAGTGGGGTGTGGCTTGGATTTTTCAGAGGATGAAAGCATATCTGTTAGCACCATGGAGCCAGTGGCTTCTGAGTGAAGTCTGGACTAAGCACTTTGGAAAAATCCAGGAATAGAATAAAAACATAGGGACCTAAGACCCTTAAAACCAGAATGTATAACCATAAGGAAGTCTACTCTGAGGGACTGTAGGAGTTGAACTCTACAATGGGATGTGGGATTGTCTGAGCAAAGACTTTTGGAGGAGATAGAATGTAAACTATCATGGTTGGAAGGGACCTTAAGAATTATCTACCTTCTTTATTTGGAAGAATTTAACAAGCATTAATTTTCTTTCCCTCCCTCCTGTGTTTCAAATGGGACAGGGAAAAAACCCCATAACAAACATGCCTTGTCAAGCAAAACTAATATCCTCAATTAAAAAGAGGGAAAATTGAGTCCCAGGATGGAGAGGGTACTCACTCCAGTTCCTATAGTCAGAGTCAGTACTTGAGCTGAGCCCAGTTCTCTTGATTCCTTCCTCATCCAGTGCTCTCCTCTATACCAGTAGGCTGGATATAAGCCAAAAAGATTGGATATTGGACTCTCTGAAACCTGAGTTTCCCAAGTTCCCTCAAAAGTTAGGGGACATGTCCTGCCAGAGAGATAATAGATTTAAAATGCAGGATAAGACATATTTTTGGACATAACCAATGTAGAAATTTATTTTGCTGGACTATACATATTAGTTATGAGAGTTTTCTTTTTCTTAATTGTTCAATTTAAAATGGGAGGGAGATATAATAAATACTTGCAAAAATAATTATTTTTTTTAAAGTTAAAGGTTACCATGAAATTTATCCACTATATGATATGGTAATCTTAAGTCTGACATCAGACATATGGTGAAGAACAATGTATTGCTCTGGTGCTAAGCTTAAAGAGAAACATATAGCTTCTTTGCAATCTGAATAACCCACTTCCTCTCTAAAAGGGAATAAGCATTGGAAGAAGTCAAAGCCAAGTCTTGGATAAGGTCTCCCTGTCCATCTGACACCTCTCCTCAAGACAACTTTGTACAAGCTCTTGCTACTGAGTTGAGGACCATAGTAATCTGAACATAGCCAATTTCTAGGTGATTTGAGTTGGAGATTAGTGCAAGCATGTATATGGTGGGCAAGAGAACTATGGGTAAATTGAGAGGACTGACATTTTAAAACATGTGTTTATATATTTTTAATTGTTCCTATTTGCTTCCGTATTGAAGTTGTGCCCTTGGAGGTTGCTGACTTGACCAACTCCCATTCTAGTTCTAGTTCTAAATGAATTCTATACTACAGTGATAGAATTTCTCTTTACCCAGGTCACAGACTTAACTCCTCATCCACCAAACACCATGGCCTCTGAGTTCAACCCCTTTAATTCTGCTCACATACACTTGACTCCACCTCAGCCACCTTCAAGGGTGGTCCTACCTGAAATATTCTAATCATTCCAAATTATGCCACTTTCATGATCTTGAATTCTGAAATTCCCCTGATAACAATCTTCTATCTTCCCAAACTCAACCTCTGCCTTACTCCTCCAAAACATTTCTCACCTTAATCATCTCCCCCTATTATCTCTCTCTCTCTCTCTCTCACACACACACACACAGACACACGTGTCAATAACACACAATCTCTCAGCCTTTGCTCTGGTCTCTCTGTTCCCTTAATCCTCTTGTGGACCAGTTCAACTATGCACTGTCCTCCACCCCTACTTAAAATTCTTTACCATACCCACACTCCCCATTCTCCCATCCCTTACCCCCACCCCAGTGCTGCTATTCATACCCTACCAGTTCATTCTGGGTCATTCCTACCATCTATTTTCTCAGTTACATTTAAACAATTTACTGCTGGATAATGATGGGGGAAATCATGCAAATGAATCAAGTGAATCCACCACAAACTCATGTTATTTAATATAAACCAGGCTCTTATTGCTATATGACCATCCTTTTATTTTCCCTAATCAACTCACATTCTCCAATTGGTGTTTCAAATGTTTTCCCCAAGCCCTCAACATCCCAACACCCCAGTCACTCAATAGATGATAGTACCAATTACTTTAAACTCTGCTGAATCTTTACCTATTCAGCCTCTGGTCTGGTCCCTAAGAAAGAAGTGTCTCTTTGTTTTGCCAAGGATAGATTTTCTACTTGTGCCCTCAATTCTCTCTCCCATTTCCAATGGAAGCTTGCCCCATTTTTGCAACATTTCCCTGATTCCTGGCTCCTCTGTGTCTTAGAAATATGTATAGGTCCACTCCCACCCACCACTCAATTCACAAAATCATTTGACTTTATTAACCCCTCAATCTATCTCACCCAGTATCTCTCCTTTTTTCAGTTTCAATCATAAGAATCTTCTTATTGTTTCAAGATCATCACTACCTACTTGCTCATCAACCACATAAAATTCTTATTGCTTACCACTCTACTAAAATTCCTCCTTCTCATCTGCTTAATTTTCATAGCTTTTTCTCAGTCCTCAATCCTCCTTTATGTTTCTGCAGTCACTTGGAATTATTGATAGCTCCTTCCCTCTCTTAACTTTCATAAAAACCACCCAATACTGGTCCTCCAAGCTATCGACCACCCCTTTCTTACTTTTTTGGCTATCTCCTCCCCACCAGCATAAATGTTTCTAAAGGATTTGTCCTTGACCCCATTGCTTTTTCTCTCCACACTCTGTCTCTTGGTGATCATGTGGGTTCAATGATCATTTCTAAGATTACTCCCAAATTTATACATCTAGGAAAGATCTTTCCTGAGGCCTTGTATTGCCAATTGCCTCATCCACCTTGCCTGCCATCTCCAACTTTCGAGATCATTGTTATCTCCAACTCAACATATCAAAACAAAATTCTAGATATCCCCCAAGGCCAGCCTCATGTTCAAATTTCCCCAATTCTGGGGAGATCAACATCAACCTAGGCAGTCAGGTTCCAGATCTCAGGAAAATTTTTCTTTTCAAGTGGCAAATTGCTATCAAAATACCTACACTAACTCTGTTGAATTCATTATTTCTCAACATAATAACCATCTTCCCTAAGAATAGCATTCTGGCTCCTGTCTCTCTATTCCCATATGCCATCATTACCCCTACTTAGCATCTACATCTGCCTCATTTCCACTTTTCAGAATCATTCCTATTTCTATTTTTTTAGGTTCAGCTCCGATGCTACCTCCTTTGTGAGGCCATACCCAATAACCACCTTCAAGGTCTTGGTGTTCTTCCTCCTCAAATTACTTCATACTCACCTTTCTGTGGCTGTGTTATATCCTCCTAGGAAAATGGAGAGCCACCAGTTTAAATTTTGACCTAGTACCTAGTTTAATGTCTCACACATAATAACATTCATAATAATGAATGTTTGTTGAATTTAACAGAGTACAAATTATGGCTCAGGTCATAGACTTAGCCCAATTAACCATTCTATAAATTCAAGCCACCAGTCTCATAAAGACAACAGTATACAATCAGTCTTAACTGCTGGAGACAATTCAAAGGTCTAATAAGTCTAAGGCTTCATCATGTGAGATAGTGAATGTCTGATCTGTCTCTGCAGTCATTTCAATGTCAATTAGAAAGTGCTTTCTTAGCATCATGACAGTAGACAGTTTAATCCTGATAATCCCTTAAGCAATAGATCATGGAGTCTGGGGAATAGAAGAAATCTTAAGAGATCATCTAGTCCTTTTTCTGTTGTATTTTTATCATTCAAATTAGTTTTCATTTCTCAGTTGAACAATTTTGAGAACAGCCCTGAGAGGAAAAACATTTTCTTTTGGACAATAATGAGTAGAGCCAAGAGAGGGAAATAAATTTGCCCAAAATCAAGCCTAAAAGAGAACATCATCTAACTGAATACCCTACTGTATGATCCCTGGCAAGTTGTTTAGTCTCTGAGCCTCAATTTGCTCATCTTTAAAATAAAGGGATTGGACTAGTGATCTCTATTTCCTTTAAATTCTGAGATTCTTTCTCCTGAACATTTTCACTACATTCATGCTCAAAATTAGGTCTTTGAGACTACAAAATAGAAGTTGGTCTGGAAGTCTGGAAAACTTGCCCTAGTCGTGGTGTGTGTGTGTGTGTGTGTGTGTGTCTGTAGAGCTAGTACCATAAAGCACCTTGCTGACTGATTTGGAGGATCAAAGTCAGTTTGCACAAGAACTCTTAGATTGAGGGTGTGGAGGAAGCATTCCAGTAAGAAATTGATTTTCCAGGCCAAGAAGGCTCTGGTGCAGCTGGGACATGAGAGTGGGACTGAACCTCTAGGCCCAAGAAACATACACTGCCTCAGAAAAAGTCAACAAAAAGAGAAAAAAGTCAACTCAAGCTTATGCCCATTTCCGTAACTGTGGGTCTATGGGGTGTATTATCACCATCCAGTTTACCAAGATTAACTCCCTTCACCTAAGCAATAAAACAGTTCAGTACAACAAATGTGTACCAAATGAGATAAAAATGAGGTTCCTTCTCTGGAGAACTCTGCTATCTAGCAAAAGTGGAGATGATACCAACCTAGACTTGGGTCTGCACATCTGGTTCCGTCCACATTGTCCTGTTGCAGAAGCTGACTTCAAAGTCAATGAATCCAACCCATATCTAAACCATTAATGTTCCTAAAGAACCCACTCTTGGTTTGTGGACATTCAGAAGGAAGTACTCAATGCTGAAGTCTTTATTTCATCGCTAGTCCTAATTATTATTTCTGTTCTCCTACAATTGGCCCCTTTGGAGTTTCACACAATTGTCTTAATTCTTTCCCATGACATCTGATGATGGTGAACAACTGTCCCCCTCCAAGTCTTCTCTTATTAAGAATGAGCATCCCAATTCATATAGTTTATCATCATATTCAGATCCCCAACACCTTTTCATCACCCTGTGAACACCCCAAGCTAGCTATACCTGAGACCAGACATGGTCTCTTATTGTGCTAGAGGGACTGAAGACTTGGTCAAAAGGGTTTTGGGTTAACACTTTCTTGGTAGGATATGGACAGTGATTCACCAAAGTGGGTGAGGCCTTAACCATGTCAGGAAGCTGCAGGCTGATAGAAGCCAGGCAGTAACCAGTTTTGAATAGAAGGTGGAGTTAGGTGAGGCCAGGGAGGAGCACCCAACCCCCTAGAGCAGATCTCCAAGATCAGTTACTCAGCAAATCTGTGTATGCTTCTTATATTTTATCCTCTATCCCCTTCTTCACTAGTAAAGTCCTTTTGAAAACCCCACCCTGTTTCTCAGGTGATTGCGTAGAAGGAAGGGGGCATCTGTACCTGGGCCAAGAGAATCTAGGCCAAATGGAGCTCCCTGGAGGTTGGGCATGGGCTTGGTAGCAAGAAAAGTATAGGAAAAAAAGGTGCCTTCCCCAGAACTCTAAGAAGCCAAAAATTATGATGCAAGACTTCACATCTGATGACATTTCCTCATTTGTTATCGAAATCAAGCTATTACTAAAAACCCCTATCCATCATTTCCCTTGTGTTTCAGACGGACTGCTACCCAGGGATTTCGGGTACCATCTATGATTATGGGGCCCTCACCCTCAATGGTGATGAATACATCCCTTTCAAGCAATATGCTGGCAAATACATCCTCTTTGTCAATGTTGCCACCTACTGAGGCCTGACAGCCCAGTACCTTGGTAAGTCTTGTTCCCAACTCCTTCAGGAGCTGCAGGCATATTCCAATTATGGATTTCTGGAGGGATGTAGATGGGGGTGGGAGTATTCTGCTATATATACCAATTCTACTTTCAGGGAGAATAGTGTTTATTTATGCCTGAGAGTAAGGAGTCTCTCTGAAGGTACCAGGAAACACTCAGAAAAATCCCAGCCCGATAGGAATCCTCCCTCCCTTTTGAGAATCAAATGAAACTAGAAGGGGCATTAAAACATAGTATGTTAGTACCTTAGAAGATAAATTGCTTTAAAAAAAAGAAAAAGGCCTTAAAAAGAGATTGAGTCCAACTACTGCATTATACAGAGGCCCAGAATTGACAATTTCAGTGGCATGGTAGTTATATATCATTTGGGAACTGAACCTATCTCCTAAATCCTTTGGAGTCTGCACTTCTTCCACTTTTACCCCAACATTTCTCTGGCACATACTCATTCACACTTCAAAAGCCCAGAAGCAATGGCTGAACCAAAGGGTGGTTCTCAGACCTGAGGCTAGCCCCTCCCCCCCAGTTTCATCTCCACCATAAGTTTATACCACCAAAAATCCAGACCTTTCTGCTGTTCTGACACTTTCAGGTGTGTCAAACTTCATGATATGTTCCATGAAGGACATTAGGGCAGGGACTCTTCTACCCATTTGACAGTCAATGAAACTGTGGTTCAGACTTGAAATGATTTCACCAGGTTACACAGCAAAGTTAGTGGTAGAACCAGGGCTAGAACATGGGTCACCTGCCTGGATATTAAGCCCCCTTCTCTCCTCCTCCACTTTTATTCTGGGTCAGAACTGAATGCACTACAGGAAGATATGAAGTCCCATGGCTTTGTTATCCTGGGATTCCCCTGCAACCAATTTGGAAAACAAGAACCAGGACAGAACTCGGAAATCCTCCCTGCCCTCAAGTGAGTTGGGCCTGATGGGTGAACGGGGGAGGTGTTCTCTAGGATCTGGGCCCCCAAGATGAGCAGCCCTGAATGATGTTAACAAGACCAGCTATGTTCAAGATCCTCCCTTACCATGGAAAGCCAGGAAGGGTGGGGAGACACAGTCAGGGCACCATGGTAAGCACTGGCTAGGACTCCTGAAGGAAGACAGGAAGAAGAAAGATGGGGGAAGAAAGGGTGGGTATAATGGAAAGGGCACTGGAGCTACCACACCAATGTTCCTAGCTTTGTTACACTTGTGAGCTCAGGTAAATTGTTCCACCTACCTGGTCTGTTTCTTTTGTAAAATAAGGAACTTTTTTCAGCTTGTGTACAATCCTATGAAAATTCATTTCAAACCTAAAGCCCTTATTAAGTGTGTCTATGAATTTACTCAGAAAAAAGAACCTTCTGATTGGGATTTAACCCTTATAATACATTTAAAATAATTTTAGCTCAAGGAGCTACTCCAAAGAAACCTCTCCAGCCCATTTACAACTCTGGGCTGCTCTGCCTTGCCTTGGCTTCCCTGCCTTCCTCATGGTCTAAGCCCTGGTTGGCTTTCCTTGCTTGATTTTGCTCCAGACTCATCTGGCTACATTCTTGTTCCCTATAGGTATGTACGTCCAGGTGGAGGCTTTGTGCCCAATTTCCAGCTATTTGAGAAAGGAGATGTGAACGGAGAGAAAGAACAGAAGTTTTACACATTCCTGAAGGTGAGTTGAGCAACTTCTCAATCACTCTGGTAGGGAGAATTGCTTGAGGTTTGAGGTAGACTCCCCTTCTTACCTGAGTAGACCCCTAGTAAGGGTTAAGGGGTAACACTATTGGAGGGTGGAGTATCAAAGTTAAAGGATAGAGGTATCCAAGGGTGGCTGGGTAGAGAGATAGATAGATGGACTAACCAACCTCTCACTCCAGGAACAGCAGCTTGGGTAATCCTACTCAGGGAAGTCAAGTGTTTAAGTGGCATCAGTATTACACCCAGAGTCAGAAATGAGAGACAGCATGTCATCTTGGCATCACCTTACCTGCTGGCTGGAAGGGGGAAATGGGGATGGAACACTGTAGGACTGGTACCTGGACATGTGAGCAGGGAATGAGACAGCAGTCTGAATTTCTGAGGCCTTGGTGGTCTGGGATGTATTCAGACTGGTTTGGATAGGGAGGAGCCAAGAAGCTTACTATCTGCAGTATGTATGTATGTGCACACAAACACACACACACACAATGAGAGAAAAACACACCCAGACACATCTGTTAAGGTTCAATGCCAGAATGAGAATCTTGAGTTTCCAGAGACAGAGAACCATTTCCTATCCTAAGAGTCTAGGATCAGTTCTGAGTCTGGAAGACACCCCATGCAAGCAAAGGATGGGCAAGAATCACCTTCCTATTCTTGACCTCATTTCTTTCTTAAGAGAGGACAGAGACAAGAACTGTGGTTTCAGTGATATAAAGAACTACTGGGTAAGGGAAGATCCCTTTCACCAGTGGAAATCAACATATTCTCTGAGTCTCAATAAAATTGCCTTCAGCCCGTTCTTTACCCATTACCCCATACTACATCTTGCTAAAACTTGTTACTTACCTTATAAAACTGTTTTGAGAAAAGGGCTTCACAGACCATCAAAGCCTCCTTTCCACCAGCACCAGTGAGCAATGACAGTATCTCCACTATACTAGAGGGAAGGTCCTGAATTAACTGTCTTGCTCTTGGAAACCTTGAAAGTCTTTTGAACATCAATGCTGGTCAAGACTATCTGGTCTGACTCTATCATGTTCCAAACTGGGAAACTGATGATTTCCTAATATCCTTCCCAGTTTGATGCTAAAAATTTCCAAGTCTGTAGGGTTCCCAAAGGGCCATTTGTTAACAGGCTGGATAATAGTAACATGCTCAGTGTTACAGTGTGTGGCAGGACCTGGTATTTCAAGTATTAAACAGGACTTTGGGGGGAGTGTGGGAAGAGACAGGCCTGGGAATGTCTAATTCTAAAATGTGTTCATTATATCTCTGTACCCTGCAGAATTCCTGCCCTCCCCCCTCTGAACTCATGGGGACACCCAGCCGCCTCTTCTGGGAACCCATGAAGATCCATGACATCCGTTGGAATTTTGAGAAGTTCCTGGTGGGGCCAGACGGCATCCCCATCATGCGCTGGTACCATCGGGCCACAGTCAGCACAGTCAAGGCAGACATCATGGACTACCTGCGGAAGCACAGTGCCCAAGAAAGGGCAGCTGAAGAATTGCAGAAGTAACCTGTCCTCAGGATGTAGAAAAGGGACACTGTTCAGGGAAGGAATTGCCCCAGCCCACAGCCTTCCCCAGACTCTACTATCTGAGACTCTGCTCCACAAGATGCTGCTATTCAGAGAATACTGTTCCAACATGAATGTTTTCCCATCCCAATCCACAGAGGAAAATCTGTTACTAAAATCAGGTTACTAAACCTCTTAAGAGCTGTTCCTTGGGAGAACCTGGTCCTGCAGTTTCTCATGACTCCCCAATGAACCCCTCTGCCTTAGCTCATCTGAAGTAAGCGGCCCTGGAAGTCCAGTGACCCAATGAAAAGAAGTCAGGCCCACCTTCCTCCCTCAGCCCCGAATAAAGGAGTGCCTTCTCTACCTTCTCTGAACAGCCCTTTGCCCCACCCCAGTTAACCCTGGTGAGTTGCCTAAAGGGCTTTGCCAGGGCAAAAGACTGGTGTGAAAGAAGAGTGAGAGTGTCCTAAACAGAAAGGATAGCATCTCTATGATGGTGGGATCCAAAGTCTCTCCAGGGCGGATCCCAACGGAACCTGCAAAAGGTGTCATGACCCTTAGTGCATTCAGGCTGTGGCACCTAGGCAGGGATGCTGCCCCCTCTAGGGGGACACTCCCCCCTCTCCTTTCACTCTAGCCCCCCCCCCCCATATTAGAGTCACACCTAAAGATGACAAATAAAAACCTTTCTGCAGCAGCTGGGACTTCCATGGTTCTTCCATTTAGGAGATTTAGGGGGAATGAATTGCACTATGTTGGATCCATCAAAACACAAAATGTCTCATGAGTCCTATCAGATCATTTTAGAGAAAAGTGAGAACCCCAAAGTGGGTTTAAGGTTTGGCGGCCTTAAGGTCACACAATAGCACTGGAAAATTCATTTGACAACTCTTTATTCAAGACCTAGTATATACAAAGTCCTGGGGAGGAGAAAAATAAGATATGACAAACAATAGTCCCTGACCTCAAAGGGGTCAGATTAGTGGTAGATTACCCAGTGGGTCTGAGGGGAGCACACAGCTAGCTCTTCAGCCTCAAACAAGTAGTGCGTCATAACTCTGAGTGATGAAAATCATAACTAAATATACTGCCTCAGCAAGAGACCAAGGGCTTATCTTTTCATTTTCAAACTTCAGACTTCTACAATCTGAGATCCTGAGGTGCTTCACTAGCTTCACTTCCACATTCTATATCTGGAGGGGAACTTTCCCAGAGAAGGAAAAGCTATCAAAGTGTGTGGCTATGGGGTGGGTGGCTGGGTCTTAGATAGTGGGAAACTGGCTGGCTCTCTAAGTCCCTAGTTTAATGGGAAAGCTCACCCCCCAGGCTTATTCTTGGAAGGGAAGGAGAAAGGAGAGATGGAACCAGGGAGAAGAGCCTAAGTGACAAAAGTGAACAGGCTAAAGGATAACTTAGGAAATCAGAGAGCACAGAGTGCCATACTCAAAGTCCTCCATGAGGTAAGAAAAAGGGTGTGAGGAAAAACTTCAGCTCTGTTTCCTGTCTCAGAATTGTCCCAACAGTTGACTTCATTCTCCAGTCCATGCCACCATGGTTCTCTCCTTTTACTTGTTTTCCTTTCTAAGCCACACACCCAAGTCCATTTCAAACTTTGGGAAATATTGAGGAAAAGACCATGAATCCAAACACTCTTCCACACCAGTGAGGCACAGGAGACGCTGCCAAGTATCTAGTGACTGGAGGAAAAAGACCAGGGGCTGGGAGAGAAGTTAAGGCTCAAAAATGAGGCTAGAACCAGAAACCAGAAACATTAACATCTTGCCAACTCTTTTCTCCTAAAACAAAAAAAGCACTCTCTACAGCATCTGTTCTAGAGGAGATGCTGGGAAGTAACTTAGGAGTCTGAAAACAAAGATCTATACCTTTACCAACACATATTACTCTGACCCAAGACAGGATGTGCCTTTTGGGGAAAAAGAGTCAGAGAAGGGAAAAATACAGTCAATAGCTCCTGACACGAGGGTTCTGGAAGATTCTGACCAAGTGTGGAGTGTCAGAGCCAGGTAACTCCAATCTCCTTTTCTCCGAAATCTAGACCCCAGCTCCAGTCTTATCCCACCTTTCCTATTTCTAGATGGGAAATAAAAATCTTCGACAGGTACAGCCACTGGAAAATAAAGAACTTCTAATAAGCAGAAAATCCAGTGGTCTGAGGGGTCCTGGTGGGGGAGAGGTGAAGAGAAAGGACAGACACAAGGCCCAGTCCCCACCCTGTGCTCCTACTGCCCCATCAATTTTGTTTCAATAGCAGCTCTGGTCATATGGTTAGATTGGCCTCTAGTTCTTTGGTAATCCATGATCAGTCGGTTCTGAAAGATGAAGGTAGTCGGGTTACACAGGAATGATCACAATGGGTCCCCTCATTTCTTCCCCATTATCTACATTGCTAGAAATCATGGCCTTCCAAGTCACATGACAAGGAGGGCCCCCTTCTCCCTCCATCTTATCACCTGAAAACCCAACAGTCCTTGTGCCTACTTCTTGAGCAGTATTTGTACCTAAGAAGAAAAAGAAGGCAAAAAGGGGCACTCTTGAGTCTCACTTCCCAGTTACTGTCTACCCTCTCCCATTCAGGTTGGAGTCACCTGAAACATCTGACCCACCATGCCAAGTCAATGAATGTAAGCACTTCAGTACCTATGGTTGAGGTAAACATCACTTAAGTGAAACTCCTGGTCAGTAAACTCTTGAAAACAGGGACTATATCTTAGTTTAGACTTTTTCCTCTTCCCAGCTCTAGGCTCTACATATAGTTGTTTTTTGGTGTATGTTTTTTTTTTTTAATAATTGTTGAACTGAGGGGAAGCTAGGTGGAGCAGTGGATAGAGCACTGGCCCTGGAGTCAGGAGTATCTGAGTTCAAATTCAGCCTCAGACACTTAATAATTACCTAGCTGTGTGGCCTTAGGCAAGACACTTAACCCCATTGCCTTGCAAAAAAAAAATAATAATTGTTGAACTGTACCAAATTAAAGGTTGATGCTTACAAGCAGAGAGTCCTTACCAGGCACTGGAGACTGGAGCAGGGCAGCAGCGAGCTGGGCGCTCCGGGTCCTCATCCCACCGCATGGGGAGCGCCAAGCATATTCCGGCTGAAATATTATTTATGCTTATCATTCAAGCACTAACTAACCCACAAACATTTTAAGCAGAAAAATATCCATTGAGAGACTATTAAATGTGCCCAGCATTTTCCTAGGTTCTGTGGGGAATCCTAAAGAAGTGTGAAACATGGTCTCTAACCTTTAAGACCTCATATTCAGACTGGGGAGAGAAGATGTGTTCATACATACATGAAACAACTTAAATAAGGGGATAGAGAGTTGAAGACGAAATAAAGCTATCAAAGTTTTCAAAGAAGAGAGATGAATCTTGAGCTGGACATTCAAAGAGGTAGGCTGAGTTTAGAGAAGTGGAAAGAGAAAAAGAAGAACCTTCTGGAGAAAAGGAAAAAGACTTGGAGATGGGCCTGAGTCCTATATTTTCAAGTTCAAAAGGGAGCCCAGGGCTGTGATGGAGGATGTTTTCTTAGAGGAATAAGAGATAAGATCAGACAGTAAGATCTGATTGTAGAAGGGCTTGAAGCCAGACAGGATTTTAACTTGATGAAGTAGATTAACAGGAAACCATTATTAATAATAATTAACATTTGGACAATGCTTTAAGATTTAAAAAAATGCTTTTACAATCCCAATCCTGTGAGGTGAGCAAATGTAAGGATTATCCTCGCTGAAAAGCTGATGAAACCAAGTCTCAGAAAAGCAGAGATTTGCCAACAAAGATCATACAACCCAACAGATTTCATTTCTTGAACTCAAAACTCCAGGTCTCTTGATGCCAAGACCAGTGTTCTTTCTACTAGAACATGTTGCCTTTATAATGCATATGAAATAGATTTAAGGAATATCTACTGATCAGATACATATTGGTTTGGAAGGGAAAAGTCTGAAAAAATGTGGGAGATAATCTTAGAGGTCACTGCTGTAAACCAACCTTGAGGACCTGGGAGAAGACAGGAAAATATTTGAATGAAACTGAAGAGGAAATAACAGAAGGAAAAGTCTCAAAATATGCTAATATTTCTAGACAGAAATGGGAGATTTTTTTTTTTTGGACTTTGCTAAATCAAGTCTTGCTATTTTCTCAAACTTTCTCCTTCAGTCTTTTCTTGATGAATCCCAAGATTCTGAAATGACATGAGGGCTAAAATCATCAGGATTATAGATACAGAACCTGGAAGGGACCTTGGAGATCTACTCCTCTAGGCTAAGTCCAAGTAGACCAACCAGGTAGACATAGAGAGTAGAAAATCTGAGGGGAGAACTGGATTAAGCTAATGCCAAGGGAAGCAACTTACTATATGGAAGAGGCGGGAATTGGGGACAGGAGGTGGAGGCTCTGTAATCACTGGTGGTGGTGGTGGTGGTGGTGGTGGTGGGTATCGGATTTCTGACCAATCCTGGTGCAGGAGTGGGGGTATGGGTTGGTATGCATAGGGATAGGCCCCACAGATATGCTCCTGAAGGGGGTCCATGTGGTATCTCTCTCCTGAGGCCTACAAAGAAGGGTAAAACACAAGTTCAGGATTCCGATAATCCAGGTCACCTCAATCTACCAAGCAGCACCTAAGCACTTAGAATCATAAGAACCCTGGGGAACACATTCCTTTATTGATGTCATAAATTCAGAAAACTAGAAGGGATCCTAGTGACCTTTGCTCAAGGTCACAGTCAGTGGGAGAAATGGGCCTGAAATGTGACTTTTCAGACTTCAGCATTCCATCCACTGTACAATGTGGCCTATACCCAAAAGAAAAAAGATTTGCAACCAAAATAGGAAAATATCAAAATAAAAACTCAATGGGCTATAAGAGTCTAACTTTCATCTGAAAACTACCCCTGGTTCCTTAATGTTTGTCCTTCATTCTCAAAGAAGATCACAACATCAAGGAGGTGATGCCATGACAAGCATGTGATTTGGATTTGAGTGAGAGGGTGCTGTGCTAAGTCAATTACCTCACTTTCTCCACCAGAGTCATCTGAGTTCAATGACCAGATATGAATCAGGATGACTGGAGATGGCTCTGGATGTGAGGCAAACAGGGTTAAATGACTTGCCCAAAGTCACACAGTTAGTAAGAGTCAAGTGTCTGAGGTAGATTTGAATCCAGTCTTCCTGACTCCAGGCCAGTGCTCTGTCCACTTCACCACCTAGCTGCCTCAGACACTTAATAATTACCTACCTGTGTGACCACTGCCTTACAAAAAACAAAATATAATAATAACAATAATAAATAAAATTAAATTTAAAAACTAGTCTTGGACCCCTGCCCACTTTCATCACAGGGCATACCTTCATCTTCCGTTTGTGCTGCCTGAAGGCTTCCCTGGCTTTTTCATCCTCCTTGAAAGTCTTTAGCTAAGAGAAATATAGACAACCCATTTAGGAAAAAAAAGAGGAAAGAAACAGGAGGGCATATCCAATGCAGCAAATGAAAAACTGACCCTTCCAGAAAGCTAAGTCTATAGAACTCATCAAAGTCAGTCACAGGGACAGATATAGTCTAAGCATTTATCAGCCTTGGAAAATTAGGAGAAGAATAAATCCTGACCAAATTAGGAAGAGGCAAGGTAATTTAAAAAAGTGCCCAGGACTCATACCAGTGAATCCAGAATTTTTTAGCTGGAGATATTTTAATAGTTCATTTAGTACAATCCTCCCTAATTTTACAGAGGACAGTAAAGTCCAGAAAAGGGGAAATGTCTTGCTCAAGGTCACATAGCAAGCAACAACAGAGTCAATTCTGGTGCTCAGATCTCCTGATTCCCATTCTAGAGTTTGTGCCACTAAACCATGTCTTCCTCTTCATACCTCATTTCTGTTTCCAAAGTCTGAGATATTTCCAAAGATGAAAAATACAATGAAGGAGAAAGAATACCAGTTTGGGAATCAGAATCAAGGAATTCTAATTTCCCTTATTCACTAACTAATTTCATGATCAGTCTCTCTGGTCTTGGTTTCCCCCTTTTTTTAAAGGAGAAGATTAGATCAGATAAACTCCAAGGACCTTTCCAACTCTAACACTGCATAAATATAAGGAAAAACAAGAAGGTATTAATTACGCCAACCACATATGATTGTGCTGAAACCCAGGATATTTTTGCATAGCCCCCACAACTTGTCACTGAACTCATCAGTGGTGCTAGATCTTCAATTTTTTTCTGACCACCTCATAACTGCTGCCTATTATATATGATATGCAACATATTACTAATGAATCAGTACTGTTTCAATCCCATATGAATAACTCATTCTGTTGCATAGTTTCAGAAAGAAGACTGGGTAATTGATTTGATCATAGACTCTTCTCATTGTCAGACATGTGAAACCAACCAAACTAACACTGTTCTCACCAGATACAAGTAATAATGTTTTTTCACTTAGACCTGAGATTTCATTATCAAAAGAAGTCCAATGCAGAACAATTACTGTTCTGCAACTTAGTCTAGAGTTGATTTATTGAAGAATTACTTAACTGAGAGGCTAACCAAGTCCGTCCCCAGTCTGTATATATTAGAGGCAAAGACCAGAACCCAGGATATCCTTACTCTGAATAATGCATCTTCTATCCCTTATTTCCTTTCTAGAAAGGGCAGTCTGCTTCCCAGAGCATCCTGTTCCACCACTCCATCCTCCTCCTTCTATTTCACTAAAAGGTTTCCCACTCTCACGTGGGTGTTAGACAGGGTAACCTGGGCCTGAAGCTTCTCCAACTGCTTTTTCAATTCTTCCTTTTCTTCATTCATTCGTTCACGATCACTTCGTTCTCTTTGAAAGTCCTCTTCAAAGATCTTTACCTGTTAATCAGAGAATGGAGAGGTCCAGGCATGAGTGAAGACCTAGGCCTTTTAAAGACTTTAGAGCACCAGGCCTTGGTGTCTGTGGACAATGCAATTTCACATATGATAAACAAAGATAATCAAGGAGT
This sequence comes from Macrotis lagotis, assembly GCF_037893015.1. Classification (NCBI taxonomy): domain Eukaryota; kingdom Metazoa; phylum Chordata; class Mammalia; order Peramelemorphia; family Peramelidae; genus Macrotis; species Macrotis lagotis. Next base: position 399,573,486 of record NC_133658.1, on the reverse strand, counting down.
GTTGTAAGAAGTCTAGATCTAGAATACAGAATGCTGTTACCATGCCAAAAACCCCATAAAATATTTGGCAAATTGTTGCAAACCACATCTCCCACTTCTCCTTTTCCCACCCTCCTCACCTGCTGCTTCAATAATTCATTCTGGGTGAGCAGCTCATGTTTCCGCAGGAGCCCTCCTGGTCCCTCAGGACTTCCAAAGGCAGTGGGTGAAGGGGATGGAGAGGCCTGAATATTCAAGGCTTCCTCCAGGGCCTTAGGATCAATGAGAGTCAAGTTATGACAGTATATAGATGCACCTCATGGCCAGATTCCTATTCTGACACCTGTCAGATCATCTTTAAACTGTTAATTTCCATACAAGGGGTTATGCTCTACTTCCTCCAAACAACCTCAGGGCCTCTAAGTCAAACTAATAAGCTGGAAAGACCCTGTGGTGAGGGCCTGGAAGGATATGCAGAAGGCAGGAATGGATGTGCCAAACCTTTTCCACAGTCAAATGTACTTTCTGAAGGAATTCCAAGAAAAGAGAGGGTAGGGGGAAGGAAGACAAGAAAGAGGAAGTTGGTCTACCTATTTAATAATATTTCTGGAGCAGGTTTTTACTTCATCAGAAGCATAATGGACTTTTAACTTATTTTAACTCTAGGTGCATCTTTTTGTTTTAAGTTTGATTTCTGTAATCAGCACTTGAATTCTGCTTTCCAAGTCATGTTATCATCCTACTCCATTTTATGAGTGAACTCATCCAGTTCACAGCTATGACTGTTGATTGTGTATCTCCCTTTAACCTTTTTGCTTTTCTTTTTATCCTTTCCCTTCTTGGTTCCCCATTCCATCTTTAAGAATTTGTTTTACTTAAGACCAATCTAATCTCTCTTTTAATTTTCCCCTCTGTTGAGTAACATGCGTTTCTTTTTTCTTTTTTTTTCTGGTTTTTGCAAGGCAATGAGGTTAAGTGACTTGCCCAAGGTCACACAGTAGGTAATTATTAAGTGTCTGAGGCCAGATTTGAACTCAGGTCCTCCTGATTCCAGGGTTGGTGCTCTATCCACTATACCACCTAGCTGTAGCATAACATGCATTTCTAAACCCATGTGGATATTCATCTCCATTTGACTATCTCAGTTGAGAATGAGGATCAAATGTGTTGTCAGCACCCCCCTCCATGCCTTCCTTCTTTTTTGTATAGACTTTACACTTGAGTAAATTTTCCTTATCCTTCTTCTCCTTCCCTACCCCAGTAATTTCTTCTTACCCTCTTTTTTCCATTCTTCTAAGATCATCAAAGAATAATAGAACTATTCCCAGGTCATCTTTTTAATTAGATTTCTTTCTATGATCTTTGATGGTAATAGTGCTATGAGAGAATATTTGTATTACTTCTACATACTAGAATGTAAAATGCTTATCCTTGCTTAGTCCCTTATGACTGCTTTCTCATTTACATTTTCTTTACTCCTGTATTTGTATTTTAAAAGTTTCTACTCAACTCTGATCTTTTCATCAAGAATGCTTTGAAGTCTTCTACTTCTTTAAAGAACCATTTTTCCCAGGTAGGATTATCCTTCATTTTGCTGCATATATTATTCTTGATTGAACGTCTTTATCTTTTGCATTTGGAACTAGATTCCAAGCTTTCTATTCCTTTTATTATGCTCGTTCTGACTATGGCTCCCTGGTACCTAAATGCTGACTGATCAACATCTTTAATTTGACCAGGAAATTTTTGTCATTATATTTCTGGGCATTTTCATTTTGGGATTTCTTTCATAAGCAACAGGTGGATTCTTTCTATTTATATACTTTACTTTCTGGTTCTAAGAGTCCTGAGCAGTTTTCTTTTATACAATGGACATTGTATCTTAAATTCTTTTTTTGACTAATGATTTTCAGGTAGTCCAGTAATTCTTAAATTATCTCCCCTTGACCTATTTCCCAGGTCAGTTGCTTTTGCAGATATACCTTACATTTCTTCTAACTTTTTTCAGGGTTTTGGCTTTATTTCTAATATTTTAGTTCTCATTATCTTTTTTTTTTAAGTTTTTGCAAGGCAATGGGGGTTAAGTGGCTTGCCCAAGACCATTATAATTAAGTAATTATTAAGTGTCTGAGGCCAGATTTGAACTCAGGTACCCCTGACTCCAGGGCCAGTGCTCTATCCACTGCGCCACCTAGCTGCCCTCTCATTATCCTTTGATGGATCTTCATCCAGGTCACACCTGTCAACTATGGGTATCTTTTGAAGCTCTGTCCCAAGCTCATTTCTCTTCTCCTTCTATACTATTTTATTTGGTGATCTTGTCAGCTCCCATAGATTTAATTATCAATTATGCTAATGATTCTCAAGTCTTATTGTACAGTTCAAACCTTTCTCCTCATTCCCAAACTTGCAGATCCCAACTGTCTACTGGATATTTCAACCTGGATATTGCTTAAATATATATCCAAAATTGATCTCATTATCTTTCCCTCAAAATCCTACCCTATTCTTACCTTTTCTATTATACTATGAAGGGCACTACCATCCTCCTAGTCATCCAGGTTCACAATTTAGATGTCACCCTCATTTTCTCACTCTCTTACAACCTCACATACAATCTGTTGAAAAGGCCTAATGATTTTACCTTCTTAACATCCTGAATATATCCTCTTCTCTCCTCTCATATTGTCACACCCTGGTACATACCCTCATCTGCAATGCCTATTGGTTAGTCTGTCTGCCTCAACTCTCTCCTCACTCTGGTCCATATTCTGCTCAGTTATCAAAGTGATCTTCCCCAAAATAGTGGTCTATGTTATTTCATTATTAAATAGACTCCAATGGTTTTCTATCACCTTCAAGATGGAATATAAAATCCTATTTGACATTCAAAGCCTTTCTCCACCTTTCTAGGCTTCTTACATTCTTTTCCCTCTCCCCTCCAGCAGCACACACTCTATAATTCTATGAGAGACATCTTTTTGTTGTTCCTCAAACAAGATGCTCTATCATCCATCACCAGGTATTTTCACAGCTCTCTCCCTCCCCACTACCCATGCCTAAAGTGTTCTTCATCCTCATCTCTGTCTCGCAGATTCTCTGACTTCCTTCAAGTCTAAGTTAAAGTCTCATCTTTTATAGGATGCCTTTCCTGATCCCCCTAATTCTATCATCTTCCTTTCTGTTGATAATTTCAAATTTATCCTAGATATAGCTTGTTTGTACATATTTGCTTACATGTTGTCTACCACTTTAGACAGTCCTGAGGGCAATGATTATCCTTCACTTTTCTTTGAATCTTCAATGCCCACAGTGGCTGGCACATAGTAAGTTCTTAATAAATTGTTAACTTCCGTTTAGTACATTCTGATTTTCAGGAAGTTTCTTGCTTGGACAAGGTTTTGTACCTGTTTTTCCAAGTTCTTTTTTACAATTCTTTCTTCCCTAGTTCTCATAGCTTTTTTCCCATTGCTTCCTCCAGCAACCTCACCCTAATCTTTTTGTACTTTTAAAACTCTTTATTCATCTCTTCTGGACTTGTGCTGAAACTGAATCTATATTTGAGACTGATTGTAGATGTTTTAGAGTCATCTTCTCCCTCTGGGATTGTATCCTGACATCAGATTCTATACTAATTCTAGGCACTCTGTACTTCTGGAGGAAGTTTCTGGAGGAAATATCTCAGCTGAGTTTCTGTCTGCTTTCTTGGGACATAGTCTATTGAGTTATTTCTGGAAATGACATGCAAATTTTCAGTGCTTCCAAAGTAGTCTGATCAAGAATACTTTCCTCCTAGTCTGACCTGGGTTTAATTCTGTGACACTTCTGAAATCTTGTCCCTGTTTGAAAGTTCCTGTAGATTGCTACTGAACTCGGTCACTATCTGCTATCTAGAAAGGTCTGAAGGTTCAAAGTGAGAGTACTGTACACTCCTTTTTTGGTCTGGAATTCATGCCCTGGTTATTCTGCTGCAAGTTTCAGATAGGGCAAGAGGTAGGAACTGAGACCCAGTCCTATCCTGGCTCAGTACAGTCCCTGCATCTACATACTTTCCTACCCTGAAAAGCTACCCCCTAGATACAACACCTCTCCTCAGTCCATCCTGGATCTGAGACCTGGAACTGGGTAATGACTGACAAAGCTACCAGTTGACTCCTATCCCTATACAAAGGTGGGACCCTACATGCTGGACCTGGGACCCTTTTTTCCCCTGAGCACAGCCTCTCCGAGCACTGAACTGTTCCACTTTGCTCCTGGCCACCCAACCTCAGTAGTTACAGAGATTTGTCTGTTTCAATCTGAGTGGGAAAATGATTCACTGTTTTTTCCTTGGATTTCCTGATCCTTGGTCTGGTGCATTTTCTATCTCTTTGTGAAAGAACAGCTCAGTTCTTCCAGATACTTCTACCATCTTGTCTCTGATTCTAAGCATTTCTCTTAAGTTCCTTTCAACTCTAGTTTTATCTCTCCAGCTGCTTGGAGAACATTATACTGTGCTATCCCATCAGCAATTTAAATTCTACACATTACAAACTAAAGAAACCTTCTCTCCTAAACTTAGTCTTTGACCCAATTTCCTTATTTCTTTTGATGACACTACCATCCTTCTAGTCACCCAGGTCTGAAACTTCAAGAGTCATCTTTTGATTCTTTCTACTCCTTCATCATTCACATCTATTCAGCAGACAAGTCTTGTCAGCTCTATCTCCACAAACCCTTCAAATCTGCCCTCATTCTCTCTATGCACATGGCTGTAGTTCGGGTCATCAACACTTCTCACTTCTTCAATCTATCCTCCACCCTGTTGCCAAAGTAATCAGATCTGACCATGTCACTTCCATCCTCAAAACACTCCTTATTAGGGGCGGCTAGGTGGCATAGTGGATAAAGCACCGGCCTTGGAGTCAGGAGTACCTGGGTTCAAATCCGGTCTCAGACACTTAATAATTACCTAGCTGTATGGCCTTGGGCAAGCAACTTAACCTCATCTGCCTTGCAAAAAACCTAAAAAAAACCAAAACACTCCCTATTGCCTTTATGATAAAACAGAAATCCCCCCCCCATCCCAGCATGCCACTAAGAACCACTCAAGATAGGCTGGAAAGGGGGTGAGGCAGGGAAGTAGGGACTGCTAGAATAATGGTGACCCTTAGGTTGTTTTCTGGTCTCTATCCAAATATTTGTGTTTCTGGCTCTGATCCACCCTCTCCAGCTATGAACTGTTCAGAGATTAGTAGGGGTTGAAAAGGAGAAAGTGAGGAAAAGCAGAGACTTGATCATCAATCAAAAGGGGAATGGAAGCAAAAGGGAAATAGCAATCCCAGAGAACAAGCAAGGGACACAGGATACTGAGAACAGACATCAATTGCTAAGATGCTTACCTTGTTCAGACGCTGGATCTCCTTCTCCTGGTATTCCCTCTGTCGAGTAAGGGGAGTCAGTTGATCCTGGAGGTACTTAGCTCTCTGTCTCAGGTCTTTGCCTTCTGCTGTTAATCTTTCTTTATCAGCCTGGGATGGAAAACAGGTAGGAGTTAAGCAGAAGATCATCATTTGCTTTTTACCTCATCCCCATACAGAAAACAAAATACAAAGATTACAAAGAATATCAACTCTATCTAAATAGAATTTTTTTTTAAAAGTACCAAACTCCCCTCTCCCAGATTCAGAACTCTACTTTATAAAAGGAGCAAGTGGATTGTTTTCCTTCATTTATGAGATCTTGGATTGTTAAATTTGAAGGACCCCAAAATACATAGCATACAATCTTGAAACCAGAAGGGACTTTAGAACTGAGCTGGAAAGGGCTTTTAGATAATAAGAAACAGAATGTTGAAGCTGGAAAGAACCCTAAAGATTACCTACTTCATCTCCTCCATTTTTATCAAGGAAAATGGGCTGAGAGCAAGAAAGAAACTCTGTGTCTTATAGCCATTTTCACTTGACTCTCAAGTCTCACTTCTTTCCTGTGAGAAATGATAAAACATTCCTGAAAACGAGGACAAAATTGTATCCATATATGTATAGGATTTGGTCAACTCATAACTACCCTTGTGCAAGCCAACCACCTCAAAAGAACAGTCTCCTTATGTGAAAAAAAAAGCCTCATTCCACTGATTAGGCCCATCATCAATCCACCTAGATAGAGACAACTTGGGATCTAGAAAGAAGAGTTAGGAGGTGAGGTAAGTAGCATGTTCATGTCCATTTCCCATACAAGTATCTGATGAAATCCAGGGTCCAGTGGCACAATCATAATTATGATTCAAGTACAATGCCAAGGTCCCCCTTTCCCCAGAACTGTTAAAAGTAGATTTGTAGCCCTTTCCACTAGCTTCAGAATTTGGCCTCAGCTCCACAGGGTTAATACTTGAGGAGGATGGGTCAGTAGACCCCTAAAAGAAGGAAAAAGAAAAGAGCCAGGTCAAAGACAGACCCCTAAAAGAAGGAAAAGAGCCAGGGTCTTTATAATCCATTCTCCTGGGAATCAACGTAGGCAGTGAAGAGATAGAGTCTCTTGGTCAGGTGGTTAGGGTAAACTCACACAAGAGACTAGACAGAGAAGAGTAAGAACAATGGAGCAAAAAGGTCAGTCTGAAAACCTTAAAATTTGGTGGTGGGGGACAGACATGAAATTTGTTCTTAATGGTAAAGGTCAAAAAGATTAAAAATTTCAGAGAAATTTGACAGACTACTTGCCAGAAACAGTCATCTAAACAAAGTGAGTGAAAAATTGAGGAAGGTGGGAAGAAAATCTATTTGTGTAATACCAGTTAGGAAACTAACCACCTGGCTCTTATTCTTCCCCAAGAAGACACAAGTATGCATCACATATACCTCTCCCTCACAAATTCTCCATTTCAGCTAAACAGAACTATTACTTCCTCCTAAATACTATTTGTGCTTCCCATCTCCATATCTTTGTTCAAGTCATCCTCTATGCCTAGAATATACTTTCCCCCACCATTGATTTTTGTTTTTCAAGGTCTAGCTCTAAGAAACCATGAAGTTTTCTGGGTTTTTTTCAGTTGAAAGTGATTTTTTCCTTTTCTCTCAAGTGATCACATACTTAGTATTTCCTTATGCACTTTTTTGCTATTATTACTGCTGCTGATATTGTTTTTGATCAGAACTGAAAATTCACTAGGATGAGGAACTCCTAATGTGGAAAGTCCTTATATTAATACGGATCAGCAATTTAACTTTGAGTGATCATTTTAGGGTATTTCCCTGAACTATAATGAAAAATTAAATGACTTTCTCACAATAACAAAGTCAGTATAAAAGTCAGAGAGAGAACTTGATCCCTGTTCTTCCTGACTCCAAGACCATTCTTTTTTTTAAAGTAATTAATTTCTATTGGTAAACACTGACACTAGCATTAGAAATATCAGAAGAAAAATAGTTTCAGTCGTTTTTCTCTCATACAAAGATTTGATCTTATTGACTGTAGCAGTTGGTGAAATAATCTTAATACAAAAGGGTAAACTGATTCGAGTTACAATCAATATACACAGTGTGTGCACAAGGGTGAAGAGTCTTCTTCTGAATGTGGACAGTTAATGGCACCAGTGCTTACATTCAACAAAACTGCTTCTTGGTGTTTTGCTTTTAATTAGACTTTATAATTTAACAAGACTATAATTTAAACCACAGCAAATATAAGGTTGGACTGAGAAGTTTTTAAAAGCTTGAGAGAAGAATAAATTTAAACATTTAAGAGAAAAATTTAGAAGGTAATTCTATGCATGAACAAAACTTAACTGACTGGCTCTACATTTCATAAAAGGTTGGATTTTTGTTGCTTATAAAAAATAGTATCAGACTGTGCTGATGATCATGAAATAAAGATATTTTGACTCCATGATATACTTTACTCCAGAATTCATTTTTGTACATTTAGAAAATTTCCATGAAAGCTTATTATCAACTACTAAATGCCACATTAAGGACATCAAATATCAGCTTTAGTGGTTTACAAAGGGAAAAAAAAATCCAAGGAAGAGGCACAACATGTTTTATCAATTTCTTTTTGACATGGAATTAAACAGAGGGAATTATCATCTGTTCTTAGGAAATTCGGTTTTGGGAAGGACCTGAGTTCAAATCAGGATTTAGACACTTAATAATTACCTGTGTGATCTTGGGCAAGTCATTTAACCCCAATGCTTTGCAAACCCCCCCCCCAATAAAATAAAATAAATAAACAATGAAGCATCTTTATTTTATTCTGCTATCAGATACATGCAATTATTTAGGTAGAAAAGAAACTGATGCTTAACTTGAACAACACTTTCATATATTGTGTGGTTTTTGGAACTGTTTATTTCCTCCCCAAGACCAGTCTTCTGGCAATTTTTCCCTTCTACCTCTGATGCAATTCTTTTCTCTCTATTTAACTTTGAGCTCCCCAAGGAGAAGACCCTGTCTTTTTATCTTCCTCATTCTATAGCACAAGTCACCAATGCACAAAGACACTTAATAAATGTTTACTGAAAGAAGGAATACATTCCAGATTTGAAAAGGAAAAGGCTGGAGCAGAAGGAAAAGAATTCATTTCCTCTGATCCCAGGAATCTGCAGAAGCCTATAATTGGAAAACAGGTTCAACTAAAATAGGGAGAGAGCCATAGGTATACAGAATCTGTCATTTTAACTGAGTGGCTTTTAAGTTTAGCTATAGCCAACTGGCACCTTCAACACCTCATTATTCACTTTGTGGATTATTTATAACTGCTTAACCCTACGGTAAGTTATCCACACTTTGCTCTGCCTTCTATGAAGCCGAGGGACTGAGATATGTGAACATTACCTTGAGTTGAAAAGAATTAAAAAGATAAATCAGTCATTAAAAAATCATCAAGGGCAGCTAGGTGGCGCAATGGATGGAGCACCGGCCCTGGAGTCAGGAGTACCTGAGTTCAAATCCAGCCTCAGACACTTAATAAGTACCTAGCTGTGTGGCCTTTGCCTTGCAAAAAAAAAAAAACCTAAAAAAAAATCATCATCATTGGAGCAGCTAGGTGGCATAGTAGATAGAGCACCAGCCCTGGAGTCAGGAGGACCTGAGTTCAAAACCAGCCTCAGACGCCTAATAATTGCCTAGCTGTGTGACCTTGGGCAAGTCACTTAACCCCATCGTCTTAAATAAACACACACACACACAAATCATCATCATCATCATCATAATACATTGTGTTCCAGAGTCACCAAAAAAATAAGTTTATTCCTCCTGCTGCACTTCTCCATTTCCCAATAAAAAAGATTAAGGAGTTGACTATATCCTTAAGTTTAATTAGATGACAAAAACGTCTAACTATTAAATCTAAATACAAGTGCATTTGTAATTAAGAAGTCAGTCATTTGTCACCAAAATGGTTCCAACTGTTGAAATTCAAGAGTAGCTCAGGAATCACAGTATGGTTTTTACCATGAAATTTACCAAATTTCAAATTTTACCACCACCACCTTGAGTTTGTGACAAAATGGAGACAGCTCTGTGAGAAAAATGAACTACCTGAACTATCTACTAGAAAGGAGCTAAGGCTGGAATCCTCAGCATTAGAAAAGAACCAAGAAACAGATTAGGATAAAAACAAAAATGAGTTAAGGTATGATTCTGAGGAAGAATTTCTTGATTCTAAGGATGATTAAGGCCCCCTTCCAGCTCTCAAATTCTATGCCTCTATGATAGAGGAGGTTATATAATCAACTACTATTTGTTTTGGATGGCAGGGGCTGAGCCAGTTGATCCCTTAATGTCCCATCTACCCAGTATTGTCATGGACATCCAATCTCAAGGGAAAGATTAAGTACTGAGGTTTCCTAGGTCTCCTTATTCCTATTCCAGTATGTTCTCCAACTCCACCTTGAAAAGAGTTCACCAGTCTCAAGGGTAAGGTCTGACTGGAGGGGAAGTACCAGGACTGAGGGGACTATGCTTGCCTCCTCCATTTCAATCTTGGACTTGGCCAGAAGAAGCTTTCTGTCAAAATCTCGCTGCTTCTGCTCTCGGTCAGCCTCCAAATCATTCACCAGCTTCTGAGAATCAGCCAACTTCTGTCGTAATTCTGTGATCTGTGGAGAAGAGATAATGAGCAAAGGGTCCCAGGCTTAGGTCAGGGTCTGTCCCACCTCTGCTCAACCATTCTTGCCCCTAAAGGACCCAACATTCCAAGACTCAGATTTCTGAGCTTTTGAAAAAGGGATTAGAAGATGGAGACCAAACTCTTGGACATCCTGCAGGGAAAAAAGTAAGATTTCCCTCTTCTCAAATCAATTAATTAACTCACAAGTCTACAACTGCTTAAGATTTACATAAAGCTTTCCAAACATGGAAGTAATGCAAAGATCATTATCTTTATTTTACAAATAAGGAAGCTGAAGTGAGTGATCACAGTCATCTAAGAGCTGAGTCAATATTTAAATATGGGTCTACTGAACTTGAGTACAGCAGTATTTCTATATAAATCTAGCAGATTTATTGTATTGGATTGATCCAAACAATGTCCATAATGGCTGAAGAGGAGCCTATATTACCTTCTGCTCATACTGCTGCTTCATAGAACGAAAATGCTGGTCCCACTGCTTGTTCACTTCCAGAAGCTATGGGAAGAAGCCAGAGTTAACAAGGATCTGAAGCTCACCTCTCTGCAAATCCTGATACAAACAACTTCACATAATCTTGGCAGAGAAGGAAGACATAAGTTATGGTTCAGTAGAGTGTAACACAACCCATCTGTACCTATCATCTAATCTGTATAACTAGTCTTTTGTTAGGTACAAAGGGCTACAAAAAAGAAGAAAACAAAGTTGCTGCCCTTCAGGTAGTTACAGAATTGTTGGGAAGACAAGGCTAGTACAACAAAAAATATTGGTCAAGAAAAGCAGTGATCAATGTGGACTACAGCAGTTGTAGAAGAGCAGATGGGGCTTGAACTGAGTCTTAAGAATAAAAAGGTGGAAGGGGGGGAAGCATTCTAGAAAACACATAGGGTCTATGTCTATGTCTAGAGGCAGGAATGAACTTGGCCTATATAGGGAAGAGACAAACAGCCTGCAGAAAGAAAGCTCCCTTGACTAGTGCTTAGTAGACTGTTGTACATTACAATCAATAGGTTAAGAAGTAGATGGTGAATAAGAAAACTAGTGTTGCTTTCAAGACTGAGAAGGATTGATTTGTCCAAAAAGGAAAACTGAAATTTAAACACTATGAGTTTCATATTGAGTAATCCTTTTTCTATGAGTACTGTCCATGACTCATCATTTGTACCAAATTATCATCATATGGTAATGTCTTTGTTCCCCCATAACAAATGCTGAAATTCCCTAAAAATATGATGACATAGCTTGGGGTATACAAAAGTTTGATATAAGAAACCTTTCCAGGATTGCCTCTACCTGGAATCTTCCTTCCAAAGCAATTTCTTCTAGTTCAGGGAATTGACCACAGAGAAGAGTGGATAAAAACCTATCCATTCCAGAGCCAAAGTTATGATAGGATTTCAGGTCTGGAGATATCAAAAGAGAAAGTGATGGCAATCTCCATAGTATCCATCCCAGGTAATGCCATGACCAAACAGAGACAAGACTTTACCGGAGAGTTTTGGGGAAAATTAGGTTTCTCTTCTGCCGCTACCCTAGGCTGGTTACCTCACTCCGCTGTTGCTCAAGGAGCTTCACTTTCTTCTCAGTAGCTCCTATGGTCCCTGCCTCAGGGATATTATCTGGACTCACACCAGCCTGAAGGAATCAAAAACAGGACCATTAAAGTTGGGAATATTCTCTAATCCCTTCATCCTCCCAGTTAGGATGTTTCCCACATTGCTATCCCTCTTCTAGACAACTCCATGCCACCATTTCCTCTCCTTGCATTCATCAGTTCCCCATATCTGCTTTTCCACTTCTCAAATGTATACAGCAGCCTCTTTTCTTACAAAAAACATAAAGTTCATGGAAATGAAAACAAACTGTATATTGGAGGAGTCAAGGGAGTCCTAGATCTGCCACAAATGTACTATGTATCCTCAGACATGTCAGTTTTCCTCGCTGTACCTCAATTTCCTCTTCTGTCAAATAAAATATCTGAATCAGATGCTTTAGCTTGTAGGTCCTTTGTAATCATGGATTTCTAAGACTCTCATGTTTGATCAATAGTCATTTCACTTTTGCCCTGGACCTAAGGCTAAGATCATTCATTTCCCTTTCCCTACCAAGTGTTTCTGGGGAGCTTGTGAGTTCTGGTTCCTCTTCTTGCCTTAAAAATATGTCCTATTACTCTGAGGCAGAAATGGAGTAGTGTACAATATAGTTGGCCTAGAGTCATATCAGAAATTCCCCTTCCTTCAGCAAAGGCTAAGAACAATGCATTTCTTTCATGTTCTTTCATTCTTAAACTTATGATCCACCTGGAAGGGAGCAGATGGGATGAGGAAAGAACCTATGTTTACTGGTGAAAACTGGCTAGTAACTAGATATTAAATGAATTCAATTTAAGTACGATTTATTAGGTATTTCTGTGCAAGGCGACCAAAGACAAAATGGGTCATCCATGTGCTCAAGGCCAAAAGCTCTAGAAGAACCTAGTATTCTTCTTATTGGTCACTCTGGTGGTCAACGATGACAAGTGACAGAGCAGGGGAGGTAGAGGAGATAATGAAAGTGAGGTTATGCAAGGTAAAGAGAGGGTTTTGAAAAATGTAGTCTTAAACCAGTTTGCTTCAATTTTTAAATGGATTTTGAAATTGAGGCAACAGTCTTCATCAGGAATAAAAATAGAATGAAAGGAAACTGACGACCTCAAAAAGAATTTGGATAAACACTTGTTAGAATATATGCTATGGTGTGGAGTCTTCTTAAAGACAATCCCCAAAGTGATTTACATAAATGTATATACAGACTGCATATATATATATATATATATATATACATATACATACACACACATGCATACATACACACACACACACACACACACACACACACAGTCCCAAGACCCTGTGATTCCATGACCTGATGCTTTAGGATTACTTGCTATGGATCAAGAACCATTTTTATCCTTTGAAAAGGCACATTTTGACTTTATTTGTATTCCTGGCTAACTTAATTTGGTATTTTAAGTAAACATGTTGAGGTTGGGTGGTCTTAAGTGAAAAACAAATTTAAAACACTGACTCCTTGATTTCTAATTTATCTTTGAAAATTATATGACATATATTCAAGCAAATCTCCTGTGTAATATAATTTAATTAAATCTTTTGATGCTAAAAAAAAAAGAAAAATGTAGTCTTGGATGTGGAATGTAACATATGCTGATGGAAACAGTTGATGCAAACTACTGGTTTTACTGAACTTAAAAAATATTGTTCCAAGAGAGACCTTGATTAAGGTACATTGTAGGCAAGGAGGGTGAAGTGAATATGATATTAGAAAAGGCATCCAGAAAAAAAAATTTAAATGAGTGTTTGAAAGGGTAAGTTTCTAAGTCAAAAAAAAAATTGTAGCAAAATGAGACTAAGAATGAAATGGAAAAACAGAAAATGGTGGCAAAAAATAAGAGTCAAGAGACTCAGGTTTAATTCCAAGCTCAGCTACAAATTTGATTTATGGTTGAGAACCTTGCTGTCTTAAACTGTTTTCTTATCAGAAAAAAGTGGGACTAAATCCCCACACCCTAGACTGTAAATTTTTGCCTTTAGTGTCCGAGACAACCAGAACCTGGATAAGGCTGATGACATAATCAGAGTACTAAAAAGAGAACCAATTTAATCAATGTAACTATGTAACTTAGTTGTTAAGAGGGCTGACTGCAGGATTAAAGGTCTACTATCAGATATGAAGGAGGTGTTAGTTCTGCTGTATCTGCCCTGGTAAGTTTTCATCTAGTTCTACACATATAATAGGACTAGGTCCAATGAAGACTGACTAGGATGGTATGGGGACTCAAAACTAGGTCAGAGAATTACACCCAAAAGGTAATAAAAATGTGCATACCCTTTGATCCAGCAATACCACTACTAGGTCTATACCCTGAAGAGATCATGAAAAAGGGTAACAACATTTGTACAAAATAATCATAGCAGCCCTATTTGTGTTGGGAAAGAATTGGAAATCTAGTGAATGTCCATCAATTGGGGAATGGCTGAACAAATTGTGGTATATATACATTATGGAACACTATGGTTCTATTAGAAACCAGGAGGGATGGGAATTCAGGGAAGCCTGGAAGGATTTGCATGAACTGATTATGAGTGAGATGGGTAGAACCAGAAGAACATCGTACAGCAACATGGGAGTGATGATCAACCATAATGGATTACTCATTCCATCAGTACAACAATCAGGCACAATTTTGGAGTATCTGTGATGAAGAATACCATCTATATCCAGAGAAAGAATTATGGAGGTTTGAACAAAGACCAAAGACTATTACCTTTAATTTAAAAAAAAAAATCATTATCTTATGTGATTTTGCTTTCTCTTATACTTTATTTTTGTTCCTTAAGGATACGATTTCTCTCTCATCACATTAGAGTTAGATCAATGTATACTGTGGAAACAATGTAAAAACTAACAGACTACCTTCTGTGGGGGTGGCGGGGAGAGGAAAGCAAGATTAGGGGGGAAAAACTGTAAAATTCTAAATAAATAGACAAACAAATAAATAAAATTTAAAAAATATAAAATGAAAACTGGGTCACATAAGGATCTACTGAAGGTACTGGATATATTTTGCCTGAAAATGCAAAGTCATTGAGAATATGACTGCTATCTTTCCATGTTTTTAGAAGTGAGATGACATATTATAGAGCAGCTAGGTGGTACAATGGATAGAGCACTGGCCCTGGAGTCAGGAGGACCTGAATTCAAATAGGGCCTCAGACACTTAATGATTACCTAGCTTCGTGACCTTGAGCAAGTCACTTAACCCCACTGCCTCTCAACCCCCCCCCCCAAAAAAGGTGACATGTTATTTGGCTCTAAAAGACAAACTTCTGGGGAAAATTAAAATGAAATTTTAGCTCAACCAAGAAGGAAAGACCTTCAATTCAAGAATTCAGCAAGGTTCAAGACCTTCAATTCAATTCTACTGCTTAGCAAGAGCTCCTCATCACTGCGATTGTTAAAAGAAGGAAGACAGAAATATTGTACATGGGAACTTCTGAATCAAGGATAAGACTATATTAGATAATCTCTGAGATTCTCTCAACTTTGAGATTCTACTTTATACATTTTAATTATGCTGAGTAACTAGAAACTACATGATTTCTTAAATTCCTTAAACATTGGTAACTCTCCCTCTCAGCTCTAAAGATATATAACAATGATAACTCAAATTTCTATAAAGCTTTGCATCTTACAAAACACTTTCCTCAAAATTCTATGGGGTCAGTAGTTTTAAGTATTAACCTCACTGTTGAGATAAAGAGACTGAAGTACAGAGAAGATCAGGAAAACTTGCCCTAAATCATAAAGTTAATAAATGGCAGAGAAAGGATTCAAACCCAAGTCTTCATAACTTCAAAACCAATGTTCTTTCCACTTTATCAAAAGCCTCTCCCCAGAGAAGCAAATGTTTCCATAATTTAGATATCAAATTCCCTTAAAGTTAATATTCACTTAAACATGTGTATATTTTGGACTAGACAGGAGATAAGGGGAAAGAGATAAGATCCTGAAGTCAAAGTGTCAGAGTGAAATCACAGTCCTTGCCAACTCCTCACCCCCTACCCAAGTTTTCAATTGATGGCAACATGGAAGGGTCCCCGAAAGATTAAGTAAATAAATGATAAATATGGTGAAATTTCATTTATCTGGCCAGATTCCTCTGACCTTCCTTACCTGCTGCCCCTGCCTAGTCAACGATTTCCGGCCTGAGACCTCCGTTTTTATTCCACCTGGTAGCCCAGTGGCTCCCTCTTTGCCACTACTGCTCATAACCAACTTCTTTAGCTCCAGGTTTTCTTCCCTGGACCACAGGCAAATAAAGAAATAAATTTTGTGAGGGAATCTTGCCATGAATCACTGTGGAAGGTTGTATGTAATATTAATCTCTGCATTTAAAATTTATGACCACTATGGGAAACTTAATCCAGCACCTCCGCTGCTTCTGCTGGTCAAATCAAGCAAATTTACACTTCTCCTTGAATCTTGTTTCCTGAAAATACCCCTCCTTACTGCCTAAGTGACTCTGGAAGGTCTACCTTTATCACAATAATATCAATAGTTATATAATGTTATTCATACTTTAATTTGGTCCTCACAACATTTTTATGAGGTAGTTGCTACTGGTATAATAATATCTCCATTTTGGAAAAAAGGTTTAAAGAAGTTTGCCTAAAATCAAACAACTAGTTAGTGGAAGATTCAGTTCAAGGATTGAATTCCAAGTCTCCAGGAATCCAAAGTTCCTATTATCTAATACCTCTCTATAAAGAAATATACAGTATCCCAAACTCTGAATTCCCTCAACTTAGAATACAATTCATAGATAGAATTAGTATTCATATGTGAAAGACTAGATGACTGATAAGGGGAAAGGGTTCTGTATAATAACAATACAACAATAACTAGGATTTATAGAGAGCTCTAAAGTTTGCAAAGCACTTTTATATGTATCAAATCTCTTTAGTTTGGTTACCTGAAAAGTGAATGGGGTTTGGACTAAATGATCTTTAAAGTCCCTTACAATTTTAAATTCTATGACACTAAAATTTCAGAGGCCAAATTCAAACCAATGTCTCATAACTCCTATATCATTCCACAAGATGTAAAAATTTCAAACTTTTCCAGTTAACAAAGCCATTTAACTCTATATTGCAAAAGACTCAAAAGATATCCTTCCATCTACAAAAAAACAGCATACTGGCAACACTGGGCCACTAGTATAGACATGTTATACCTCTAACTCTTTTCTTACATTTTAACAGATTCTAATTAGAAGCAGAAAATGGTAAAGTAGATAGATAAACTGGGCAAAGCAGCAAATGCCTGTAATCCCTGATACTGGGGAGGCTTCAATTGGTGGATTGCTTGGGCTCAGGAGATCTAAGCTACTCTAGGGCTAAAGTGTCCACACTAAATCCAGGACCAATATAGGAGCCCCTGAGAGCAGAGGGTCAAAAAAGCTGCCTAGAGCAAAATGATCCAAGTTAGAAATGAAGCTGGCCGGGTGGCTAGGTGGTGCAATGGATAAAGCACCAGCCTTGGAGTCAGGAGTACCTGGGTTCAAATCCCGTCTCAGATACTTAATAATTACCTAGCTGTGTGGCCTTGGGCAAGCCACTTTAACCCCATTTGCCTTGCAAAAAACCTAAAAAAAAAGAAAAAGAAAAAGAAAAAGAAATGAAGCTGGCCAAAGCTTCTATATCCATCAGTAATGAGATCATAAATAAAGATAGGCTGATATACTCTAAGAAGGAAGGAAAGATGGATTTTAGAGAGAGAGAAGGACGAAAAGGAGAGGAAGAAAGGGTGGGAAAGAAGGAAAAGAGAATGAGAGAAAACAGATTACTTTTATAACAAAGTTTTGTATTATATGGATTTGGAGACATAGTAGGTACTCAATAAAATATTCCTGGGAAAACTGATTTGGACTTTTTTTGTCTAATCATTCCTAAAGTTCTCCATCTGCCACATCCTATATAATAGTGCCTGAATAAACTCCTATTGACTCTTCCTGCCAGTATCATAAGGCAGGACCACTATATTTTAAAACATTACTTGCATCGTAAGCCAGTTTCTCAATTCACCAAAGGTCCTTAACATCGCAATAGTACACTTATGGAAATATTGTTCTTAACCCTGCCTCCTACTTCTGTAACATTATGAATTCTTGTTCTTTCCATTGAAGTTCTCTGATGACAGATGAAAATGTCTCTAAGTTCTTAAAGTCTATTCTAGGAAAAATATGATTTGCAACTGATTTTACCAAGCTGGAAGGCTCAAATAGGGGTTCAATGAGAAAACTATGTGCCTGGAAAAAAAGAATAGCTCATTCATCAGAAGGATGGCCATCAAGGAATGATGATTTTGGCCCCAACCACATAAAATCATCTAAGAAGTGCAAAGGTTGTGTTCAGCAAGAGTATTTTTATTAATGAAAATGCCAAGTCTTTTGAAATACTGAAATAAAAAAGTATTCTCATTGTTAATTTCATTCAAATTATCATAAACATAGAAAAATCAAAATCCTTTCATGCCCAAAACTTCAAAATTACTTAGTCTTTGTTTTTTTAAGTTAATAGTTAATGGTTCTCATTGTGGTCTCTAGCTCCTTCTAAGCTCTATAACACACAACAAATCTACTAACAACCATTTTCCTAGGATGGAGCCCCTAGACTTCAGAAAGTTGTACCCAGAAGAATAAAGGTAAAAAGAAAGGAAAAGTAGCTGTACAAAGTTCAGGAGTAGAAGACATGTGGTCTCCTAGATCTCTGATGTCAAATTCAAAGAGAAAGGGATTCCTGTGGCCACATATTGATATTTTCTATGTGACATTGAATTTTTATTTATTTTGTTAAACATCTGCCAATTGCATTTTAATCTAGTTCTGGCAAGCACTATGGAGTTCTGATCACCCAGGTTGTAAGTTTGACACCTCTAGAATAGATAACCCCTAAAGTCACTTTCAACAATCCAGAATTGTTCCCCCTTTGCATGAAAGCTTGAAGGGAAGACAGCAGGGGGCAGCAAAGACCTGAGAATACAGTATCCCTACTTTCAAGAGTTCTAGGTAGAATTGATCAATGCCAACATAAAGTTTAGTTTTCTCACCTCCAAAAAAGAAGTCAGTTTCTGAAGAGTTCTGAATATTTTAAAGATCCCTTTCCAGGGTTCAAAAGGTAATTGCAGAACATATTTTTAATTCACAACCTGTAAAAAGGGAAACTGAGGGACCCAAAGTGGAAGAGCCAGAGGAAGAGACTGAAGGGTTCAGAAACCAAGAGTTTCTAATGTCTGCTTTGCATATAAGGCCTAGAATGATTACAGAAAGTTGGGTACCAAAAAAAAAATGTAAAAAAATAAAAAATAATAAAAAATTTTAAAAAATTAAAAAAAGAAAAGTTGGGTACCTCTGTACTAAATCAAACCCCTTTCCCTTCTTCCCCCAACCTCCAGATTCTCACCGAAGCTTCTCTGTGGCTATGTCTCTCTGTTCTAGGTCCTTTTCCAATTTCGTTTTTAGGGCCTCATTCTCATTCCGGAGCTGCTCACACAGAGTCTGTGAGATAGAGACAAGTAACAATACTGTTAGGAGATAAGTAGAGAAGTGAAAGAAGAGAAGCAGACAGCAAAGAAAGTTGCAGCTCCATCAGCCCTACTCTTAAATAGCCCTGTCCCAACTAAACCCCATTCCTAAGAACCCTCTAGTTCTAAAAAAAGAAAAAAAAAAATCAAAGTATCTCAAAACTGCAAATTATGTATATGGACTGACTATAAACTCCCTAAGGGCAGGAACTGCTTCATCTTGTCTTTTCATCTTCAGGACCTAGTCACTTAATAAATGCTAGTCCAACTGAATGAATAATTCTATACAGGTCATCTAGTTCAACTCCTATCTTCCTCTCTAAAATGTACTCAAAAAGTAGAAGACAAAAATAAATTCTTCAGAAGAATTCATTAATTCCTAAAGTAGCCCATTTGATTTTTTAATAGTTGTTTCCTTCTAATTAAGGGAAATCTATACTGAGAAACAAGCAGAACAAATATAATCTCTCTTTTACATGAAAATTCTTCCCTGCCCCCATCCAAATCTTTTTTTTCCCCCTCCAGGTAGACCCTTTAAAACCTTTAACCTTCTCCATGAAGTAATAATTGATGAAAAGAAGGAAACAGAGGCTGAAGAATGCTCCCATTGATCTTAAGATCATGGGGATTTCCATCTGTTCTAGAGAGTGGCAGCATGTTGGGGCTCCCCATCCTCTCCGGTATTGGAATCTGAGAGATACAAGTGTGGTATGCTAAGAGCACTTCAACTTGGAATGAGATCTGGATCCCTAGCTATACTCAGATACTTGACAGCAGCAAGTCCCATTGCTCCTCAGAGTTTCAATCATCTTAAATGTAAAATAAAGATAGTAAGCTCTCATTAATAGTAACAATGAATAGTAATGTTGGGGCCGGAGGTCAAGTGCTGCTTCTGACACCAATGAAATCATAATTTCAAAAAGAAGAGTAATAAATATCATTTGGCCATGTTTCAATATTTACATATTATAAAATAACTAAATAACTTAAATATTACTTAAAATGTTAAATATAATCTAACATTTTTAATTACTTTAAATTCTAGAGTCTAGGAATTTAGAAGTAGAATTTTTCTCTTCTGTCCAGTTGGGGAGCTATTTCCTTTACCAAACTGAGAATAGCACAGGCATGAGATGCTGCTGAGAAGTCAATGAATTAAGTCAGTGCCAACAAATCATTAAGCTGTCAAGTAAACTTCAACCACTAAATTTGCATGGATCTCACATTTCCCAATTTCCTTCCTTCTTCCCCTACTTCCCCTATTCCTTGTGTCTGGGAAAACTCAAAGCTCTATCTGAAAGCAGATTACCAGCAAAATCAAACAGAAAAGTTAAGAATGAAATTTGATGCAATTCTTTTTCATTAAAGCTCACAAATCATTTTCTTTTAGACTCTTCAACTGGCCAATTTCACTAGCTATATGTAGAATTTTTAAAATTTGAGGACACCTCCTGGACTATTTTTTCTAAATCTCTCATTTCAAAGATGAGGAAAGCTCATTTCCTTAGTCCAAAAGGTTAAACTGTTTCATCAGGGTAACACAGATGTAGCAAAGAGCAGAGTTGGGATTTTTTTTTCTAAACTCAAATTTGTGTTCAGTTTCTCAAACTAAATCTCTCAAAGAAAAATAAACTCTTTCAAACTAGGTCAATAATATACAACAAAAGCAAGGGATCTCTTGTATGAAATGAAAAAAGTGTGAATGAAATATGTTAGTACTATAGTAGTCTAAACATAGACTATATCCCTAAAATAATATCACTTTGAAAAAAAGGGAAAACTCTCTAGATACTCTAAGTGACTAAAGGCTCTTTGTTTAACTTCTTTCAGACCCACTGCCAAAATTCCCTGTATGCCCACACTTACCAACCCCAGCAGCCAAGACACTCCTCACCTGAAGGATGGAGGTTCTTTGCTCATTCTTGTGCACCTTAGAGGCTAATCGGTTGAATTCCAGGGCCATGCGGCTCAGGTGGGTAAAGACCTGGGTATGGTCAGGCTCCTCTGCACAGACACTTAGGGTGCTTTCCAACCTCTGTAAATGTAGCATCAGGTTGCTGTCCTCTTTGGGCAGAGGTGCCAGATTCTAGGAAAAGGAGAAAGACAGTTGGTTATTTTGATGGGAGGGAGGACAAGAAATGGACACACTAAGGAACACATTGAGATCTATTATGGTATGCCCAGTCTCTAATCTCTATTCAGAATATGTCCTATTCCCTCCTCATCTTCCCCACAGTCTCAATGGAACAGTCTTCCTAGCAGTGACACATCAAACCAGGAAGCCAGTTTTTCCTTTCTGCCCTGACTCAGTTTCCCACATTTGCTCCAACCCAAAACTGGGGAAATTCCACAGTTACATTAATTTCCTGTGTGCCAATGACTCACAGAGGAGGTTATAAGGAAGATATCTGTCTTAGTAGCAATCAAAGTAACTACCCTTGTTCTTTCTCTTCCTGGACCACAGGATCAGAAATGAAGACCTCTGAAGTCATCTAATCCAGCCTACTCATTCTTCAGACAAGGAAACTGAGACAAAGGCAGTTTAAATGACTCGCCCAAGGTCACAAAACTAGTAAGCACAAGAGAGGGGCTGAACACAAGACTCAGTGTTCTTCCCACACTTTCCTCCACTGTTCCCAGGTGCTGTTTCTCCTTTGCCTGGGCTACCAAGAAAAATTGTGAAGGTCCAAGAAGATAAGGATACAAATACCTACAAAAAAATCTAATGAGGGCAGCTAGGTGGCACAGTGGATAGAGCAGCGGCCCTGGAATCAGGAGTACCTGAGTTCAAATCTGACTTCAGATACTTAATAATTCCCTAGCCGTGTGGCCGTGGGCAAGCCACTTAACCCCACTGCCTAGCAAAAACTTAAAAAAAAAAAAAAAAATCTAATGAGTAGAATACATATTAAACTAATTATACCTGAAATCTGTATATCACTTTCCTCCTGAATTTAAAGCACTTTCTACTCTCTTTATGCCAAAAAGAAAGCTAAGGATGAATATTATTTAAAGAGAAAATTATTTTGTCTTCTTCGCGCTTCTAATTCAGAAATAATCTCTCTCTTTTCTTTTCTTTCTTTCTTTATTATTATTATTATTATTGTTTAGGTTTTTTGGCAAGGCAAATGGGGTTAAGTGGCTTGCCCAAGGCTACACAGCTAGGTAATTATTAAGTGTCTGAGACCACATTTGAACCCAGGTACTCCTGACTCCAAGGCCGGTGCTTTATCCACTACGCCACCTAGCCACCCCTCTCTCTCTCTTTTCTAAACCCCAATAGGACTTTCTTTTAGCTGTCACATAACACAACACACTCTACTCTGGATTATAGTTATTTATAACCATATCTTATCTTCCCAAATCAACTTCTTAAGGATCAAAACTATATCTTATTCATATCTTCTAACACCTAGTCCCTGTGGACTTGCACAAAGCAGTCTTCAGTAAATGCTTAAAGAGTGAAAAGGGACAACTAGTTGGTAAAGTGAATAGAGCACTGGCTTTTGATTCAGGAGGATAGAAGTTCAATCTGGCCTCAGACACTGGTCACTTACTAGATGTGTGATCTTGGGCAATTCACTTAACCCTGACTGCCTTGCATCTAGGGCCATTTCCAGTCATTCTGATTCATATCTGGCCACTGGACCCAGATGACTCTGGAGGAGAAAGTGAGGCTGCTGACTTAGCACAGCCTCCCCCTCAATCAAATCCAATTCATATACTTGTCATGGCATCACCCCACCCCCACCCCATGTCACAGTCTTCTTCAAAAATGAAGGACAAAATATTGTTTCAATGAGTGAACGAATACTATGACCACTCTCCATTGTCATCCCTGGCTCAAGAACCTATGGATTCCCTAATGTTGATTATGTAAAGTCCAAAATTCCTCAGGCCTTTCCACAATTTTGTCTCACCTGAAACTCATTGCCTACAAAGACCAATTAGGCCCATCTCCTTAGAATCCCACTTACATATAGCATATTCCTTCCCAGCTCTGTGTGACCACTTCTTTTAAAACTCTACTTATCCTTCAAAGTCTTCCTCAAGTCTCCATTCCTCCAAATCTTTCCTGTTCACTTTAATCTCTCCTTTGAACAAGAATGTAAACCATTAAACCAAGAATTTAGCATTCAATCATATCATGTCTATATGCCAGCATGACATCTATAAGTAAAATATTTTTCCCCACTGATTTTTTCAGTATATAATGTAAACTTCTTGAGATAAGAAATCATCTTCTTAGGATCTTCCACAATGTCAAGTATATGGCTGAGTGGAAAGCAAGTGCTTAATGAAAACTTGTTGAATGACTAAGTAATCTCGGTACAAGACTGCCAGCTGCTTCCCAGCGTACACAATGACCAATTCCCTCTGCTTTAAACTCAGTGACTTCTAAGCCACCATAAGGTCCTTAATTGTAAAAATAGCCTAAAGCTAGCAGATATAGATGACGAGCATGTATTAATGACTAAAGTGGAGACAAAACAACAGAGCTAGAGAACGCATAGTTTAAATGAATGCTTGCCTACCTACTTGCTGCCTGACCTGAAGGCAAATTGCTGCCTACTTGGGAGGGCCAGGGTGGTGGAAATAAAAGAGTTAATCATAAGCTTTCATCATTCAGTACTTTCTGTGTCCTTTTTGTAAAGCTGGGTGAGGAGCCTTGGTGTCCCAAAGGGCTGACTCACGTGGCTTTATAGACACCCTAGTACCTTAGCAGCCCTGCTGGCATGATGCCCAGGTTAGCAAAATCACATGGTACTCACAGGCCTAAAATAGGGAAGTCAATGCATTCTATAATAAAGAAGCTCCTGTTCCACCATTCCCAAGGAAAGAGAACTCTGATTGTCTCTGGGGGTCCCTAAAAGGGGCAATAGACTTTATATTTCTAATATGTGGACAGGTGACTGAAATGGAAAGGGAGGGAGGGGCAGGGAAAGAAGAAAGCAGCTGACCACTCTCCCTGTCCCACATACTTTCAGATCACTTCTTAACGCTACTCACCAATACACAACTGTTACTACTGCCATCTGAAGGCGATTTATTTCCCTCTGGGGAAACAACTTCAAACTCAGATGAGGTACCCTAGACAAAGAGAAAGATTAAACACAATGAAAGCCCCAAATAAGGAGAAGCAAAAGACTCTAAGTAAGGAATGCTTAACTTAGACTACACAGATATTCCAAAGAGTCCTTTGGAAAGATTTCAGGGATTATGGAACTTAAGTGGAAAAAATTATATCATTATATTTATCAACATCTAACTTACATTTAGCATTTTCTTCAATTATTTAAAAACACTATTCTGAGAATGGGCCCATAGGCTTCACCAGACTGCCTAAGGGGTACAAGATGATAAAAAAAGGGTAAGGAGCCCAGATCTCAAGTTTCTAAGGAGGCAGTCCAAAGTCAGTCCCACTATCTGACTTGGAAAGTTCACAAAAAACTTCAAATAGCTTACAAAACATTTTTTGCAACATATAATTAATGAACTTCACCAAAGCATAACACTCTTTTCTATGGATACTACTTACTATATAACATTACTTCGCCTAATGTCATGTTTTCCCATAACAAACTTTTAAAAATAATTTTATTCAATAAAAAAACTGCCTTCTCCATTCCCATCTTCCCCCTCCCCCTCCCACAGCAATTTCCCCTACCCCATCCCCTCTACTCTCTAATTGAGAAAGCAAGAAAAACATTAAAAACACTTAGTCAACCAAATTTCTGGATCTGTCATATCCAAAAAAAAAATTATCTCAATTTGTACTCTAAGTTGATATCCTCTCTCTTTCAGAAGGTGGGCAGTGTGCTTCATCCTGAGTCCCTTAGAAACGGTTGTTTTGTTGATGTGCTTTCCTGTCTTTCAAAGTTGTTTAACAATAATGTTATCATATAAATTGTCCTCCTAATTCTGCTCACTTCACTCTAGATTAGTTCAAATAAGTTTTCCCAGATTTCTCTTAAACTATCTCCTTTATCATTTCTTACAGCACAATATATTCCATCATATTCATGAAACAATTTCTTTAGCTATCCCCCAACTATGGGTACCTCCTCGATTTCCAATTCTTTGTCACTGCAAAAGAACTGCTATAATAGTTTTGTATATATGGATGCTTTTCTATTTCTTTGATATAGCTGGGTCAAAGGGTAAGCAATGTTTAAGAGTTTTTTTGGGTAGTGTTCTTAATTTTTTTCCAGATTGACTAGACCAGTTCACAACTACATCAACAATGCATTAATATTCACTGTACTTTTTTCATCAACCACGCCAATCTATTATGTATGTTGTTTTTAATTTGCATTTTTCTAATTTTTAGTTATTTAGAACATGTTTTCCTATATCTATTGATAACTTGGTCTCTTTCCTCTGAAAATTGCCTGTTCATATCCCTTGACTACTTATTGATTGAGAAATGGCACTTATTCTTATTAATTTAAATCATTTTATATCTATATATATCTATATGTATATCTATATCTATCTATCTATCTATCTATCTATCTATCTATCTATATCTTTATCTATAGATATATATATGTGTGTGTGTGTGTGTGTGTGTGTTAGAAATAAGACTTTTATCCAAGAAACTTGCTGCAAGGTTTTTTCTTTTTACCTATGTCACTTTTAATTTTAGCTGCACTGATTTCACTTGTGCAAAAATTTTTTCATTTTATATAACCAAAATTCTTCATTTTATTTACCATCATCCTCTCTATCTCTTATTTGATTATGAAAATTTTCCTCATCCAAATTTCTGAAGACCCTCTAATTTGTTTATGATGTCACCCTCTGGAACTTATCTTGCTCATTGTGAGATACTGGTCTATACCTAGTTTCTGTCACACTACTTTTTAGTTGTCCCAACAGTTTCTGTCAAATATTAAGTTCTTTCCCTAATACATAGAATCTTTAGGCTTATTAAACACTAGACTACAGTGCTCATTTATTTCTATATATTATGTACCTCATCTGTTCTCTGGTCAACCTATTTCTTTTTTTTAAGAAGCTGACATTTTATAACTTTATTTAAATGAAGTTCAATTTAGTTTTCATCCACATTGACTGTAAGCTTTTGAAAGTGGTGACAGACAAAGTAACCAATATATACAGCTTGTTTGGTGAATCTTCATCCTCATTGCATTTCCTGGACAAACACACAGATTTCTTATTCCTTTGGCCCAAACAGCTTTATTGAATCTGGTGTCAATGTAATGGAGTTCCCATTTCTTTCATGGCAACTGTGAATATCCTTTAGAGCCCAAGGAGCTCACTTTTTGAAGCCTACTCCATGAATCCTCTTGTAAATGCTGATGGTATACTCTCTGGTCATCACTTCATTGATAGCAGTACGTCCCTTCTTTTTCTCTCCACCTTTCTTTGCGAGCACCATCCTGCTGGGGACCAGTTTGGAAAGGCAACCTCCTTATTTCTTAACCAGTACCAAACTTTGTAGTATAATTTGAGACCTAGTACTTCCCCCCCAGTCCTCATAACAAATTAAGGATAGTGCAATGGAAAATGTCATCCAAAACTAGAAACTATGAAATCTGAATGCAGATCGAAGTATATTATTTTCACCTTTTTAAGTTTGTTTTTTGCTTTTTTCTTCTTGTGGTTTTTTCCCTTTTTGTTCTGATTCTTCTTTCACAGCATGATGAATACAGAAATATGGGTAACATGACTGTACATGTATAATCTATATCAGATTACTTGCTACCTTGGGGGGGAAGTAAGGATAGGGGAAGAAAACTGTACAAAAATGTATGATGAAAAGTATATCTACATATAATTGGAAAAATAAATAAAAAACAAATTAAGAATAGGTTCTGTCTATATATTATATATTCACATGGAATTATTTAGTATATGTTATTATAGTTCAGGTACTAACTAGTTAGCTATGTAACTTCAGGTGGGCCTCTACCTCCCAACTTTCACTTGATGAACTCTTGAACTTTTCATTGTGGTGGCTTTTATATTAAACTTTCTAAAAATGTATAATATAAGATGTTCTAACTTTTCCCATTGTCCTATATTTCAGCGTTTACTGTCTGCTTCAATTGAAGCTGTCTGCTTCATTGAAACTGTAGACAGTTTTGATCTTGGTGTTGGTTTTGAACTTTAACTAGCTGATAATCTGATTGTATAAACTTATAGACACCTAATTTGGAAGTGTATAAACTGACTATAAGGCCTGGGCTTTAAGGAGATCAAGGACAGAAAGAAAGGGAACACGTGTTCTTTTTTATCAGCACTTTTTGTTGTATCAAAGAACTGAAAACAAAATAGATGGGGAAATGTCTAAACAAACAGGGGGTATATTAATATAAAGGAATTTTATTATAGGATAAGAAATGAAAATGACAAATTAGAGTAATGTGGAAAGATCCGGAGGAACTGATGCAGAGTGAATTGAATACAACTCCCATCTCCCATCTCTTAGCACCAAGATGGTGTAAAGATACAAAATGAGACACATTTTCAAAAAGGGCCAATGTTTAGCTTGTTTAAAGGGCCATTTGTTTAGCTTGACTCTACACATTTGCTTTGGAATTTCTACCTGGAGGAAAGACAGTAGTTTAATGGATAGTGAAAGACATTAAAGAATAGCATCAAGAAATGATTTTTTTTAACAAAAAGAAAACAAAAAGAACCAAAGAAGACTAAGAAATTTTGTTGCTGCCTTGTTAAACTTAACATATGTATGTATATATGTCTTTTATTAAAATTGTATATACACTAATCATCTTTATATCTTGAAATGTTTGAGTTGGTTATGCTTATTAAGTTCACAATAGAAAAGAAAATTTTACAACAAAACAAAAATTATTCCCTTAGAAGAGGCCATTTTCTGTCTATGGACAGTTTCTTTTTTTTGTATGATAGTTCAGTAATCACCAAACCAAATGTCTGATAACTTTCTTTTGAAAAAAGTATTCATAAAATACAGATTACATGCAGTACAAAAAACTGTGACCTTACAATTATAAGAGTTGAACCTTACCCCCCATACCAAGATAAGATCCAAATGGCTACAGGATTTAGGAAAAAAAAAAAACAATACTATAAGAAAATTAGAAGATCAAGGACTAGTTTACCTGTCAGATCTATGGAAAGGGAAGCAGTTTATGACTAAGGAAGAGATGGAGAACATCACCAAAAACAAACTAGATGATTTTGATTACATTAAATTAAAAAGCTTTTGCACTGATAAAATCACTGTAACCAAGATCAAAAGAAATGTAGTAAATTGGGAAACAATCTTTACAACTAATGATTCTGACATAGGATTCATTTCTAAAATATACAGAGAACTTCATATTTTTAAAAGAAAAATCCATTCCCCAATTGACAAATGGTCAAAGAATATACAAAGGCAATTTACAGATGAGGAGATCAAAGCAATCCAGTCATATGAAAAATTGCTCTAAATCATTATTAAAGAAATGTAAATTAAAGCTTCTCTGAGGTACCACCTCACACCTCTCAGACTAGCCAATATGACCAGAAAGGATAATGATCATTGCTGGAAGGGTTGTGGGAAATCTGCGACACTATTACATTGTTGGTAGAGCTGTGAACTCATCCAACCTTTCTGGAGAGAATTTGGAACTCTGCCCAAAGGGCAACAAAAATGTACGTACCCTTTGATCCAGCAATACCACTACTGGGTCTATACCCTGAAGAGATGATGAAAAAGGGTAAAAAAACACTTGTACAACAATATTCATAGCAGCCCTGTTTGTGGTGGCAAAGAATTGGAAATTGAGTAAATGCCCTTCAATCGGGGAATGGCTTAGCAAACTATATGTATGTCATGGAACACTACTGTTCTATTAGAAACCAGGAGGGATGGGAATTCAGGGAAGCCTGGAGGGATTTGCCTGAACTGATGCTGAGTGAGATGAGCAGAACCAGAAAAACACTGTACACCCTAACAGCAACATGGGGCCAATGATAAACCTTGATGGACTCACTCATTCCATCAGTGCAACAATTTGGGGCTCTCTACAATGGAGAATACCATCTGTATCCAGAGAAACAACTGTGGAGTTTGATCAAAGACCAAGGACTATTACTTTAAATTTAGGGGGAAAAACATATCTTATTGTCTGATCTTGCTATCTCTTATACTTTATGTTTCTTCCTTAAGGATATGATTTCTCTCTCATCACACTCAATTCGGATCAATGTATACCACTGAAACAATATAAAGACTGACAGATTGCCCTCTGTGGGGGGGGGGGGGGAGGAAAGTAAGATTAGGGGAAAAATTGTAAAACTCAAAATAAATAAAATCTTTAATTAAGAAGAATTATAAGAGTTGAGTTTATGTAAAAGCTAATCACTTAACTTCAGAGCCCTAGTTTCCTCATGGGTAAGGTTAACAGGTTGAACTATATGACCTCCCAGTTTCTAATTTATGATTCTAAGTGGAGTTCAAATGGAAGAGAGGTTCCATGTAGGTTCTCCTGAAGAAATTTTGCAGATGATTTTGTGATGACTGCATCAAGTCCCAAAATACTAGAGGTCAACAAGATTCATGGCTAGCCAGATAAGATTGACCTGACAATCATCATAGAAAATCATGAAAATACATATTTCCCAAAGTATAATATATATTTCAATGAATATCTCATCAGTTGGTAAAAAATCTTGACCAGTTATTGCAAATGGACAATTGGTTGGATTCAAAATCAAGTAAAAGGAAAATAGGCTGACTATAAGCAGAAAACTATGCAGTGAGCCTTCAATGTGTCCAAGCTCTTTCTCTACATAAAAATTCACCTTTTACACCAAAACTCTTGGTGCAAATCATGAAAGAGCATGATCTGACAATAAAGAAGAGTGGTGTCAAAGCAGAAGCAAACTGTCTTAGATAAACAGTCCTAGTACTGTACTAGAATTTATAAAATATTTAAAAACTAGAGGAAGGTATTCAGTATAATCGGTAGCTCCTTTATGAAGGTTTAAGGAAAGATATGGATGTACACAATGAAATCAGAGATTCACTAAAATATCTTATTTGACAAATGAGGAAACTGAGACCCCTAGAGATAAAATTACTTGTTCAAGATTGCACAATAAATCATTGGAAGAATCAGGATTCACTATATTAATAAGCAGATCTTCTGATTCTGGACTGGTTACTCTGACAATCTGGGAGGGATAGCTAATTTAAACAGTCTGAATTTGGTCTTATTTATCTACTGTGCTCAAATAAGTAAATTCAAAGTAATTTGGGGATGAAAGAGGCACAACAATGAGGGGTTAAGGAAAGACCAACTGAAGATGATGGCATCTGAGCTAAATTTTGAAGAAAGTGAGGAATTCTAAAAGGTAAAGGTAAAGAGAGAAGTATCAATAATTTTTTTTTATTTAAAAGAAATGAAAACAGGAATGCCCATAAATAAAAAGTAGCTTGTCCAAAGTCATACAATAAATGAGTGACTAGGTTTCCTGAATCACGATCCAACTTTTTTTCCATTAGATATTGTTAGCATTTTTTTTAATCTAGAGAATCTGTACAGTATCTATCATAGATGCTGTTGGAACTTACACTGGATGGAGCCTTCTGAATCATAGGTGCCTGCTCATTCCTGGAGTCAGCTGGGTTGACAGGAGGCAACTCAAAGTTTGTATTCCCTCCTGGAGTACAGACAGAAAAGGATGTCAAGTGAATAGACACTCTGACCAGATTTATCAATTTAGACTTTTCTAGCAAAATTCCTAGCAGGTTAGCTTTAGTAATTTGTTTAAGGAAATGGCTGGTTATACCTCCTTAGGGTATACCTCCTTAAGATAGAAGTATATCTTCTTTCCTCAACTTATGGAAACCAGAAGTCTGTAAAAGATAGCATACAACACCATCTCCACCAAAGACTGGGAAAGGTCCTGAGAATCCAGGCCATGTTCCTGCCTGAGCTTTTCAGGCAAACTATATAGTACATATTATATATATATATATATATTATTCTATCATTTATCATAAAAAATCTCCACAAATGGGCAAGCCTCCTACAATCCCTAGGCCTGTCGCTATCAAAAATGAAGCAAAATTTTTCTAACTCCTTTGTTCTAACTTATTTCCCAAGGATCCAATGAAATATCATAGAAAACTCAGGTGAGCAGCCAGTTATAGCTTCTGGGTTAGAGCAGGCATAAGGAAAGAAGAGGTCAAGATCAGATTATATGAAATGGAAAGGTGAACTTGATGTCACAGAACCTCAGCTCAAATAGTTTCGTCCCTTTCTACCTATGAGACCTCATTACTTAGCCTTTTTTGAGTCTCTTACCCTCTTCCTCATCTGTAAAAGGAAGATGGTGGACCCTCTGGCTCCTGAGGTCCCTTTCAGCTTTAGCTCTATGATCCTGTGATTATATGCACTCACAAGGTTGTGACAATGATTCAATGAGATTAAGAAGAGATGGTCAGCAATCTTAAAGAAATTCCTAAATTCTGACTTCCTTGGATGATCTAAAACAGACAGACCCCCTGGGGCTGTGGGTGTTCATGTTATTTATCAGGTCACAACCATTTTGTATCTTGGCTTTCTCATTTGTGAAGTAATAACAACAATTTTTCACATAACAACAACCTTTCAGGGTTGACATGAGGGTTAACTCACTAAAAAGATCATTGACATTTATTGTGGTTGCCACTGAATAGGAAAGGGGCTTGAATAATAAGACAAATTAGATGTAAGGAAAATGTGCTGAAGATTGTCTAACACCGGAATGATCACTAATGCAGATGGTCAACTCTCATGAAAAGCAATCCTCTTTCTAAACCAAAATTAGAATAGAGGCATATGGACAAACAGAATGCCCCCCCAACTCCAGTGTGATCATACATAAATCAAATACTGAATTGAACTGAAATTGAAGAAGGGATTGACTAAGGAAATGAACTATATCAAAACTTTTGCAAAGATTTGTTGCTCTTCTTGTTTGTTTTTCAAAAATGTCCAACTCTTCATAATCCCATCTGGGACTGTCTTGGCAAAAACACTGAAGTGATTTGTCATTCCTTCTCCAGTTCATTTTTACAGATGAAGAAACTAAAACAAACAGGATTAAGTGACTTGCCCAAAGTCACATAGCTAGTAAAAGTGTCTAAGTCTACATCTGAACTCAGGAACTTCTTGACTCTAGGCTCAGTGTTCTATCCATTGTACCACCCAGCT
Source organism: Macrotis lagotis (assembly GCF_037893015.1). Classification (NCBI taxonomy): domain Eukaryota; kingdom Metazoa; phylum Chordata; class Mammalia; order Peramelemorphia; family Peramelidae; genus Macrotis; species Macrotis lagotis. The sequence goes on along the minus strand of NC_133658.1, from coordinate 399,541,059 downwards.
GTCCTTAGCAAGGATATGTTTAATAAAGAAATACACTTTAAGGAATTTCACATATTTTTGCTAATGTTGTTAATTAGACAAACTGAATTATTACATAAACTTAGTAATATATGGATATTGCCTTGGGAAATTATAAGATAAAGTAAAAAAGAAACTTTTTTGATAGCAGTTTTCACCTACTAAGAGCAACATTGTGTCAATTTTTCTGTAGCACTAGGACATCATGGGAGCAAAGTCGGACTAACAAGAGGCTACGTTGACTCTTTTTGGGACTGGAGAAGAGGAGAAAGAAAGAAGAGGTAAAATCATACATGTTTTAATTCTATTATTAAAATGCAAAAAAATTCTTAGGGAAAAACATCAGAAGTCTTCCCTCTTAAAGATTTTTTTTTTAAGTTTTTGCAAAGCAAATGGGGTTAAGTGGCTTGCCCAAGGCCACACAGCTAGGTAATTATTAAGTGTCTGAGACTGGATTTGAACCCAGGTACTCCTGACTCCAGGGCTGGTGCTTTATCCACTGCGCCACCTAAGCCACCCCCTCTCTTAAAGTTTTTAATGAAGGATAAATGAATTTATTATTTGATACTTTTCCCCCACAAAAATAGTGAAAATTGGAGAACTAACCCATCTCTTTGCCTTTCAATGACAATGGGCAGCTAGGTGTGCAGAGCACAGGTGGACAGAGCACTAGCCTTGGAGTCAGGAGGATGGGTGCCCAAATCTAGCCTTAGACACTTCCTACATACCAGCTGTGAGACCTTGGGCAAGTTGCTTAACCCTAGCTGTCTTGCATCCAGGACCATCTCCAGTCATCCTATCCATATCTGGCCATTGGACCCAGATGGTTCTGAAGGACAAAGTGAGGTTGGTAACTTAGCACAGCAACCTCTCACTCAAATCAAATTCATGTGCTTCTCATGGCATCACCTCCCTGATGTCATGATCTTCTTTGAAAATGAATGACAGGTGCGGAGCCAAGATGGCTACAAGAAGGGATCGAGTCTTAGGAGCTCTCTGATAAAAACTCATAAACTAAGGACTCTAACTAAACTTTCCAGAGACAGAACCCACAAAGGGACCCAGTGAGGCAGTTCTCCTATTCAAGGTAACCTGGAAAAGAGCAGAAAGGCTCTGCTCCCTGGGATCGGAGAGGCAGCCTGCCAGAGGGGTGGCCCGCCAGAGCCAAAGAACTTCAGCCTCCCGGAGGCAGCCCCAGGGCGCTGGGAGCCGCGGCTCACAGCAGTGGGGGAGTCTCCAGAGCAACACCCCGAGGAGCACCGGGCACAAAGTGGGGGAACAGCGGGGGACCTCTGCCAGAGCAAGCACGTGGAGCCCAGCCCTCGGGGCACACAGGGAGCAGCTTGGTCTTTCTGCAGCCCAGACTAGGAAACAGAAGCAGGCGGAGCCGGTAAGCAGGAGCCCCCAAGGCATGAGCCCATTGAGCTGAGGGAGGGGAGTGAAGAGAGACTGCAGAGCTTTGTACTAACCTCTGGGGCTCTGACCACATTCAGATCCTGATCACAGTCTAGGCCCCCCCGCCAATAGAACAGCAGGGCCCCCCCCCACCTCAGCCCCATGGCAGAGGGGGATGCTTATGGTCATTCACAGACCAGGAGGGAGGACAGAGCCTCACACACTGAGACCCTTGTGGGAGTGTCCCAAAAGCTCAGGAAGCACCCCAAAACCAGGCTCAGGCTGGGAAAATGAGCAAGCAGAGAAACAAAAAGAAGACTATTGAGAAATATTTTGCAAATGAGCCCAAGAAGGATCAAAATACTCAGTCTGCAGATGAGGAAGCACAAGCTCCTGCATCTAAAGACTCCAAGAAAAACAGAAATTGGGCTCAGGCTATGACAGAGCTCAAAAAAGACTTTGAAAATCAAATGAGGGAGTTGGAAGAAAAACTGGGAAAAGAAAGGAGAGAGATGCAGGAAAAACATGAAAATGAAGTCAGCAGCTTAGTCAAGGAAATCCAAAAAAATGCTGAAGAAAATAGCATGCTAAAAAACAGCTTAGGTCAAATGGATAAAACAATTCAAAAAGTTATTGAGGAGAAGAATGCTTTAAAAAGCAAAATTGGCCAGATGGAAAAAGAGATAAGAAAACTCTCTGAGGAGAACAAATCCTTCAGACAAAGAATAGAATTCAGGGAGATTGATGAATTCACCAGAAATCAGGAATCAATACTTCAAAAGCAAAAAAATGAAAAATTAGAAAAAATGTGAAATATCTCATTGAAAAAACAACTGATATGGAAAACAGACTTAGGAAAGATAATTTAAAAATTATTGGAATACCTGAAAGTCATGATCAGGAAAAGAGCCTTGACATCATTTTCAAAGAATTACTACAGGAAAATTGCCCTGATATTCTAGAAGCAGAGGGCAAAATAGAAATGGAGAGAATCCACCGATCCCCCAGAGAAAGAGATCCCAAAAAACCAACCCCTAGGAATATTATAGCCAAGTTCCAGAACTCCCAAGTCAAAGAGAAAATATTACAAGCAGCCAGAAGGGCACAGTTCAAATATCGTGGAGCTGCAGTCAGGATCACACAGGACTTAGCAGCAGCTACATTGGAAGCTCGTAGGGCTTGGAATACAATATACCGGAAGGCAAAAGAGCTTAGAATGCAGCCAAGAATGAACTACCCAGCAAGACTGAATGTCCTCTTCCAGGGAAAAAGATGGACTTTCAATGAACCAGGGGAATTTCAAATGTTCCTTTTGGAATGGCCAGAGCTGAACAGAAGGTTTGATCTTCAGATACAGGACTCAGGTGAAGCATAGAGATTGGAGGAGAGGGGGGAAATATGAGGGACTTAATGAGGATGAACTGCATGCATTCCTGCATAGAAAAATGACACTGATAATACTCATATGAACCTCCTCAGTTAATAGAGCAGGTAGAGAGAGCTTTTATAGTTGAAGCACAGGAGAAAGCTGAATTTGAAGATAAAATATGATATAAAAATGGAGTCAATAGAAAAAAAGGGAAATGGAATGGGAGAAAGAAAAAGGAGAGGGGGAATAGTCCAAGATATTTCACATAATAAGATTTTTTTTTTATTACAATGAGCTATTGCAATGATATGGAGGGGGGAGGCAAGGGGGAATGAGGGAACCTTTGCTCTCATCAGAGATGGCTAGGAGAGGAAACAGCATATATACTCAATGGGGTATAGACATCTGCAGTAAGAAGGAGGGGGGAGCAGGAGGAAGGGGTGGGGATGTGAATGAAGGAGGAGAGGATGGACCATGGGGGGAGAGTGGTCAGATATAACACATTTTCTTTCTTACTTCATGCAAGGGGCTGGGATTGGAAGGCCTGCCCAGGACCATAGGGCCAGGTGGATTCTGGGCCTAAGGGGTGGTATGGGGGCTCGGGGCCTCTTGGCCCCAGGACCAGGGATCTGTCTGCTGAGTCAGTCAACGACCCTACAGCAGAGTCAGAGTGAAAGGAGAGAGAAAATAAGAGTACATGGTAGTGGAGAAATAAGAAAGGAGGGAGTTGCGATCAGCAGTGGCAATGGTGGAAAAATATGGAAGTAACTTTTGTGATGGACTTATCATAAAGAATGAGATCCACCTGTGACAGAATTGTTGGTGTTGGAACAAACACTCAAGCACATCTTTTGTTATTATTATTTGGGGGAGGGTGCAGGGCAAGTGGGGCTGGATGGCCTTCCTGGGGCCACATAGCAGGGTGATCTTTGGGTATCTGGGGCCAGATTTGGACCCAGGTGCTCCTGGCTCAAGGGCCAATGCTCTGTCTGCCACCCAGCCACCCCTACTATGATTACTATTTTATTTTATTGGGTCTTTTTTTTTCTTTTTTTGGTTTTTGCAGGGCAGTGGGGATCGGATGGCTTGCAAGTCACATGGCTGGGTGATTGTTGAGTTTACGAGGCTGGATATGGGCTTGGGTGCTCGTGGCTCCAGGGCTGGTGCTTCATCCATTGCGCCACCTGGCCATACCTACAATTATTACTATTATTTTTTTTAATTTTAATTTTTTTCTCTCCCCTTTACTTTTTTCGCCCAAGTAAGTCTATCTATATTCATGGGGGGAGGAGGGGTATTTTGTTTACTTGTAAACAAGAATATTTTATTAATGTAAAAGCATTTATACAAAATGAGAATAAAAAATAAATTAAAAAAAAGAAAAAAAAAGAAAATGAAGAACAACCATTTATATGTCAGTACATACAAAGTTCTCTGATTTTGCCAATGTAGGATAACTAGGTATGTAAGACTTTAGAGAAATTCCTGAGGTGTAAGATAAGTGATTTACCCATAGTCACTTAGCATTAAGTGTGAGAGGCAGGATCTGAACTTGTGCCTTTAACTCCAGGTCTAGCAGTCTCTCCATTAAGCCATGATGTCTCTCAGTCTATAGAAAAAGACACCTAAATGATTCCAGAAAGAAGATCTGGGGCATATAATATCAGAAATGGAATGAATCTGAGAACATAGGCCATAAAATACCTGAAAAGGACCTGAGAACACAGATGTTAAGAGTTCAAAGGAGACTCAGAGATGATCTAACCTAAAACTAATGTGGTAGAAAAGAACAGTGACCCCAAGAAAACTAGCTTTCTTTCTTTCTGCTAAGCAACAGCAGAATACAGTTGTTGTTATTTTTTTCTAAAAGGCTATGAAATCATTTTCAAGTAGTTAAAAATTGGAATAGCTTTCCTCAAAGGATGACAAATTCCTCACCACTGGAGGTATTTAAGAAAAGACTAGAGAAACATTTGTGGGAAATAATATAATATAATGTAACATAATTCATTATAAGGTGGATTAGATGGTTTCTAGTTCTTCTGGGCCTTTCCAGCCTAGAATTTCTGTAACTCTTAACCTCTTCATTTTATAAAGGTTGAAACTGAGACTCAAATTGTAGAAGTGTCAAAATCCAAAGTTGTGTGGGGTGTGGCAGCACACATCTGTAGTCCCTGCTATCTGGATGAAGCTGACAGACCTCTTGACTATGGAAATTCTGAGCTGCTGTGAGCTAAACTTTCTATTCAGGTGTCTGAAAGAAGTAATAAGTGAAATATGGTGAGCTCCCAGAAGCAGAGAGGCTATGAAGTTGCCTGAGAAAAAGTGAATTGACCCAGGTCAGAAATGGAGAAAATCAAAATTCTCTGCCAATTAGTAGTGAGATGGGGTTCATAAGCAGCCCATGCATATCCAACCTATATAAGACAAGAAGAGTCAATCTCCTTTTAAAAAAATAGATCATAACTGGGATGAGAGCATGGACAAATATGCAAGCATACAATGAACTTCAGGATGATAAATATACTCATTCTTTGAAACACACAGGGACTCCCATCCCAGGATAACCCACTGCCATCATACCTGTGAGCTCAGCTAGGTGGTCAAAGGAAGATGAGGGAGGAGATGGCTGGAGAAGCTCATTGTCTTTAGCCAGTTCCTCTACCTTTTGACGCAGCTTGGATGCCTCCATCTGGGACTCCTCCAACAGTTCCCCTGGGGCAAGAGGGGGAGAAAAGTGCAGGAAGGAAGTTTAGTCCCTACCTGACCAAAGTCTATTGTTTACCATGGACCTAGAACTAAAAAATTCTACCAAACTGACTAAATCCCAATTCTGAATATTCCAGTTCAATGTCTTGGATTCCCCCCCCCCTTTTCCCATGGTTGAAGGTACTTGGTAGAAGAAGAGATAGTAAGTGGAGGAAACAAAAACCAAACCAAGCCACCTTAGCTGCCTGTTGACAGCATGGCTTGTGTGGATAGGGAAAAACTTATTTAAAATGAAAACTCTGGTTTTGGGTGATAATTTTCAATTATCCTGGGATATGGATTAGTTGAAAATATAACTATCCCTCCCCAAACCCATGAGAATACTAAACTGAATACTAAAGATGGCCATTTGTCCTAAGGTCTTCTTGAACTCCAAGGACTTAAGACCAAATATCTCTGCCCAGTTTTCTGTGAAAGCAGGGAGTTTTCCCACATCTACCACTAAAGATCCTGCCATAAGGGCCAGCCCACAGTCCCCAAAAGTTAAACCTTACAAGAAAGACAGGGTTTGGATATTATAAAACTCAAGGATTTGGGTGTGGAAAGAAAGAGGATAGGAAAGAAGAGTTATTTAGTGGTGGAAATATAAGTGGGCATGAAAGAAGCAGAGAGGCTATGAAGTTGCCTCAGGGCTGCAGGAAGGGGAATAAAAGCTAAAGTCAGAGCGCTTCCTTCAGGATAGAATGACACCAGTGTATTTTGGATAAGATTAGCTGGCATGTGACAGTGAGCAGAGTTTGTAGGGGAAAATACCATGAGATTATGTGGAGAGGCCATCTAAAGCTCAAAGGCATGGTGTTATTTGTGGCCCCTTGAGTAATAAAGTCAGAGTCCCTCTCCCCTTGTGTCTTATTATAGTAAAAGGGAATAGTCACAGATGAATGCATTTGGTTAGGCTTGAAAATCACAGAAGGTACCAGAAGTAGAGGAGTAAATGATTATAGAGCTTTTGTGTTTCAAACACAGCCTAGAACTGCTGATCTGAATTAGGTGGGTTTATTCCCATTTATCTATCCTTAGAAAAAGATACGAAGAAGCAGTCATAGGCACAAACATTGCTTCAACCCTACCACTATCTCACTTTTCTCCCATTGGAAGATGGGGTACAAATAACTCTGATAACTAGGAGAGAAAGGAGCATTTTAGTATAGACTTCATTATGGAGGTCTGAAAAATAACTTGCATAAATGACCATAGGCTCAGTCATAGCACAACTGACCCTTTTTTTTTTTGGTTTTTGAGACAATCAAGGTTAGGGGACTTGCCTAGGGTCACAGAGCTAGTAAGTGTCTGAGACTTAATTTGAACTCAAGTCCTCTTGACTTCAGGGCTGTTGTTCTACCCACTGAGCCACCTAGAGGTCCCTTCTTGCACTGCCTTTCTAAATGAAAATTAGAGCCACCATTTCTCTCCCCTACTCCTATCTATAGATAATTTGTTAGGATAGCCCTTAATTAGCAGGAGGTACTTGGTAGGAGAAGAAGCAAGAAACAAGGGTATCTAAGAGAGCAGGAAAAGCTCACTTCAGAAGTCCCCTACATGCCATGTCAACCTGTGATTCTTAAATCACAGTACAAGTCATAGCAGTATTTCCTGGAGAGACTGTAGCATGAGTCAAGCCAGAATGGCAGATCTTGCTTCCTCCACCCCATGGTGATAGAACAGAACTCTAAGATCTTTTTTTTTTTTGCAAGGCAGCGGGGTTAAGTGGCTTGCCCAAAGCCACACAGCTAGGTAATAATTAAGTGTCTGAGGCTGGATTTGAACTCAAGAACTCCTGACTCCAGGGCCAGTGCTTTATCCACTGGGCCACCTAGCCACCCAAGAACTCTTAAGATCTAAAAAAAAAAAAATCTCATAAGCTAGGCAGCTTCCTCAGGGTCTTTTGCAAATGAGGTCAAAGGGAGAAAGCATCCCAACAGTCATAAGACAAGGTTAATAGAGAGGGAGATGGGATGACGTATCTTCATTCCCCTGAATCCCCCAAACCAGAAGAAGATGACTAATAAGGTAAATGGATGGTAAATCTAGCTACCCAAGATCACAGCACCCTTCACTGGGGATCAACTACCAGAAACCCAACAGATTACACATTTCTCTTTTTTTTGGGGGGGGGGGGGGTTGCAAGGCAATGGAGTTAAGTGACTTGCCTAAGGTCATACAACTAGGCAATAATTAAGTGTCTGAGATCAAATTTGAACTCAGATCCTCCTGACTCCAAGGCCAGTGCTCTATCCACTGCGCCACCTAGCCACCCAGTGGATTACACATTTCTAAAAGGTATTTATCCTTTTATCTCTGAGTACTTAGTTTGGGATCTTGCACACAGCAAGCAATGAATAAATGAATGAATAGGACATGGAGCTGAAATGCTGACTAAACATGTCATTGTGGGCCCTGTTTCTCTCCTGTATAATTCTGGAAATTAGGACTCTCAAGTTAAGACTTTTGCCCCTAAAGCCCCCAGTGGCACCCCCACAAAATGTTATACAGAACACTGAGGACCTGCGCTCAGGCCACAGGCAATCCCTCTTCCCTCCATCTCCTATCTCTAGAGTAAGAACAAAAATAAAGGTTCTCCTTCTCCCTCCTCTTCTTCATCTTGTCAATTTGGGGACAGCAGGAAAACTACTTCACCTGAGCTTTTAAAGAAGGAGTTATTGATCTAGAGAGGTCCTTGGGTAAGTCTTGGATTCACAAAAAAGCAATAGGTCAACTTCAAGGAACCAAGAATAGGTAAGTTCTCATAAGTAAAGGTCTTCATGGAGCAGGAAAATCCTGGAGTACACTTGGGATGAAGAGGAAGGAAAGAGAGGGTTGGTGGGTTGTCTGCATTACCTAACATCTTTATCCCTTGCATTTTTTCTTTCAGTCGAGAATTCTCCTCCACTAGATGCTCAAAAGTTGTAGATGCCTCTCCTTGCTTGCCCTTACCACCGGGGTCGTAGATCCGATATGGTCCTCGCCCTTCCATGGGGGCAGCTTGGCCACCAGACCTCGTGCCCACCTGACTGTAAAGACAACAGCAGGATATCAGAGCCACTTGGATCAGCACTCTGTCCATTTTCTGGCACCAATGAATCTCTTCCCCCAGTCAAGTCTACTCTAGGACATGACACTCCAAAGACCAAAAGACTTGGAGACAAAAAACAAAACAAAACAAAACAGTTTTCAGAGCTTGGCAGATATATATCTGTGGAAAGAAGTCAAGAGGGCAGAGACCTGGGAGAAGGTATTTGGCTACCATCTCCAACTAATGGAGTGTCCTTTTCTTTGTAAAACATAGAGAACCAGAATCAGGAACAACCATTTTTCTATTCCTTAAAAATCAATAATAATCTTGTCCTCAGGATTGTAAATTAAAGAATAACTGAATCTTCCTTTATGCCCAAAATCAAAGAAACTAAAGTGACCAGCACAAGATAATAAAGCAAATTTTCTGAGATACAGAACTTATATCTTCCAACTTCCAGTCCAGGCTGTCATAAAAGTCCTCCCTCCTTTAAAATCTCTATGAGGAACATCTGCAGTACTCTCTAAGCATGTGGCCAGCCCCAATTAACATCTATCTGGGATTATGTCCTTTAAATTAAATTAAATTTAATTTAATTAAACCACAATTTCACCTCTTAAAATCTCTACCAAGCTCGTATCAGATATCTTAAGAAAAGAAACAACCTAAAAGTGAGACACAAAAATTACTTTCCTCCAAAACAAGACTGAAACTCCCCTCCTGCCTTCTTCCCCCACCCCCTCACAGTACTTCCCAGAGTAGGGTAGGGGACCGCATAACATAATAAAAAAGGCTGATTATGGGGGCTGCTCACAACCCAGACAGACAAATGAGTAGGCCCAGAAATAACCACAATGAGTTCTAGGAGAGGTTATGTTACTAAAACAAAGTGCAAAGGATTTGAAGGGAGGAGTGACAATAGCAGCAATGGGATATGTGAGTCTGTACTTCAAACCCAGATGTTAAACAAGGACTGAGAAGATGGCACAAGTTTAATCATAGATATCTCGACAAAACCCTAAAATGGATAGCATCTCTCAAAATTACTTCATTGCATACTTTATAGAACTTGAGACTTATGTGATAAACTACATATCCCTGTGTTCACAGAATGAATGGGCAGTAGCTGCCAAGCTTCCAAAGATTCTTGATTCTTGTCACTCCCAAATCTAAGTTTTGCATAGATTAGGGTCCCTGGGATTTGCTTTCTCTGGATCCACCATGTGCTATTGACAAGGCAGAAGATAAAACTTCAGTACCAACTGGCAAAAAAGTGGAAGAGATTTCTTTACATGGTTTATTGGTCACCAGATATGACTAATTTTCTGGATATTTACTATAATCCTAAACCAAAGGAACCTCTCAGAACACCAAAGCAATGAAGACCAGAAATAAGTGTAAGCCAGAAAATCTAGAATCCAAAAGAAATCATAAGACTGCTTAACTATTGTCATGGAAATGCTAGGCAAAAAGAAAATAGTTACATTTTGTGCCTTTATAATAGACTACATCATGAGCTAGCTGGCTTTGTTCTGAGAAAAAATGTTTTTGTAATATTCCTTGCTAGTATCTCTGAAAAACAGTCCTGAGTAAAGTCCTCCCTCATATCAAACCTTGAATTTATAACAGCTATCTGTGAACTCAATAGCTGCCAGGAGAATCCCACAAAAACTGGGAAACAGGGACAGGAGTCCAACATGATAACAAATTGTTAGCTATGTTTCTCAAAACAAACCCTTGTTACCCCTGAATACACTGAGATAAACTCTCATCACTATATCTGCACTGGCCCTTAGAACCTTTTCCCAGGACACAGGTCACCCCCCCCACCCCGTATCCTTTATAAATCCTAGCTTTCCCCTGCTAGCTGCTTATCCATTAGGGAGAAAGCCCACAGGCAGTAACTTTGCACCCTGCAAAATAAAACTTATCTGTCTCTTATCCTCTGGACCTTGAGGATTTTAACACTAAAAGATATTTGGCCCCCCCTTGTTCTTCATTTCAGAACTTTATTCTAAATAAATATGAGCACCAGAAAAATGAAGAACACTCTAGAACAAGGGGGCCCCAAAATACTTTAGTGTTAAAATCCTGAAGGTCCAGGTTTGGTTTCTCCACCTCTACTTTAGAGAATCAGACTGTTGATATGACTTTCCCTTTGACCACACATTCTAAATATACCTATTTCCATAAATCCAAATGTTCACTTACACTTTGGTTTCAAGTTGATCCCTGACCATCCTAGTCACACTACCAACTTCGACTCCCCTAAAATGGAACACCATGAATGAATTCTGTAATCTTAATATGACCTCAACAAGGCAAATTTAATTTCCTACATTTTGCACACACTTTATATTTCTACTAATAGTCTAAAAATCACATGAGATTTTGAGGCTACCAGAGCCAGCAGTAAGAAGACTACCAAGAGGGAAAAAAAATAGTTTTTTTTTTCCTTTAGTTTTTTAGGGCAGCAAGCCAGAGCCAGGAATAGCTGGTTAATCTTTCCACATCTTTACTGTCCCTGCTCCAGGGTCAGCATCCTTTTTCAAAAGCAAAATTTAAGCTATTCTAGCATAGTTAGGTTACAGACTATTAAAGGTCTCAATGGTACAATGTCTCTAATAGAATCCTACAGATAAACCAAACAAGGAATAAGAAAGTTCAGCAACTCGAGATAGCTAGAAATTCACACCAAATAAATTGAAATAATCAAAACAAGAAGAAAGGAAATAAATTCTCAAAAGGTCTCCAGAAGGAAAGAAAAAGAAAGATTTAAGAAATAAACAAGCAAAGAGAAGTTTCCCATATATAACTAAGATATACTAAATAGACTAAGAAGAGAGGAATTCTATACATACATACATTCTTTTTTTTTTAAAGGTTTTTGTAAGGCAAATGGGGTTAAGTGGCTTGCCCAAGGCCACACAGCTAGGTAATCATTAAGTGTTTGAGGCTGGATTTGAACTCAGGTACTCCTGACTCCAGGGTCAGTGCTCTATCCACTGCGCCATATATATACATACATTCTTATAATACATGAGAGAACAGAATGGACACAAGAACCATCAGCATGGTTGAAGACCTTATAAAAAAAATAGAGGAAGAGATAAGGAGATAAAAAATAAAGGAAAATAAAGTAAATAATCTTAGAAGTTAAGTTTAGAAAAGTATTAAAATTCTTAAAGAAATCAATAACTTAAATAAAGGAATATTCAGTACCTATTTTGGAGTCCTGACAACAAAATAAAAATAATTGTATTGCCCAAGTTAATTTATGCTTTAATGCTATAACCAAACTATCAAAGAGATATTTTAGAGAAATCAATAAAATAATAACAATTCCTTTAAAAAAGAATATATTGCTTTAATAGGGAAATTATGAAAAAAACTAAAAATGAAGGGGGAATAATACTTTCAGACCTCAAACCATATTGTACAAGCAGACATCCAAACCGTTTGGCAATGATTAAAAAACATAAAGGTAGATCAATAGAACAAACTAGACAAGGGAGAATCATAAACAATGGAATTCAACAAACCACTGTTCAATAAAACAGAAGCAATAAATAGGAAACAACTCTTTATTAGGTAAAAACTGATAGTGAAAAATGGAAAGCAGGCCAGCAGAAATTAGGGTTAGATCAATATCCTAAACCATACTCCAAAATACATTTTAAATGGATATATGACCTTAATATTAGAGATCATTCCATCAAAAAATTAGAAAGAAAGTAAATCAAATACCTCTCATATGATGCATGGGAGATATATATATATTTAACCAAACAAGGGAGAAAAGCAATTACAGAAAATGAAAGTTAGTTTTGATTACATGAAAAAAAGCTTCTATACAAACTAAATTAATGCACCTGAGGTAAAAAGGGAAATACTGGAATGGTTAAAAAGTCTTTATATCAAATTTCTCTGATAAGGCCTTGTTTGCAAGATACATAACCAATTCAGCTAAAAGCTTAAAACTAAACTAAGATTTTTGGGCTATCTGGTATAATATGATCAAAAGTCATTTCCTCATAGATACCGTGAATGGTCAAAGAATATGAGCAAATAGTTCTCAAAAGAATTGCAAACAACTAAAAATCTCTTAAAAGAATTGCCAAATCAAGAATAATAAGTGAAATGCAAATCAAAACAACGCTAAGGTATATCACCTTAAATCCTGTAAACTAACAAGAATGACAAAAAATAGGAATAGTCAGTGTTGGAGAGGCTGAAAAAAGGCACAGCAGGAAATTATTAGCAGATAAGTAAATTAGTACAACCATTTTTTAAAACAATGTGGAATTATGGAAATAAAATGATTAAAATGTCCATTTTAATTCAGAGATGGCAATATTAGACATATATACCATGAAGGTCACTGATAAGAAAGTTCTCATATACACTAAAATATTTATAGCAAGACTTTATATGATTGCTAAGAATTGAAAATAAAGTAGACAGATGTCCATCAACTGGGGAATGACTAAACAAATTGTGTTATGTGGACATAATACATATTATTGAGCTCTGAGAAATGTGATGATTACAGAGAAGCCTGAAAAGATACATAAGTGTATATAAAAATATCTATACATATATATAATGTAAATGAAAAGGACGACCACAAAAAAAACCAAGTGTTGCAAAATTATAAAGAACAAGCATGTCTCAAAAAAAAAAAAAAAAGAAAAATGAGAAGCCACTCCAACCTCACCGTTTGCAAAAGTAGGAAATTTGCAAGTATATACATTACACACAAGAGAGTTGAATAATGGGGGGGATACCAAAGGATGAGCAGCCCTCACACTAGGGATACTAGTCCTCCCTAAATACCAGGAACCAGAGGATAACCTATGCAAAGACACAAAAACCAGTAAGGGCAAATAAAAAGGCCAATTTGGTAGAAACATGGAGTATATAAAGGGGAAAACATGTAATAATCCTGGAAAATTAGACTGAAATCATATTACAAACTTCTCTGGGTCACAGTTTTCTCAACTGTAAAACAGGAGGGTTGTATATAGATGAAGGGTTCATAATCTTTTTGAATCACAGGTCCTATGGTTGACTGTGAAGTTGGAAAACCTCTTTTCAGAATAATTTGTTTTTTGAAATTCATAATTGAAAGAAATGCTAACTATCTGAAATTAGTGACAATAGAGATGCAATTTTTCCAACTTCATGGAGTCCACAGAATCTATTCATGGATCCCTTGGGGGTTAACAACTGCTAGATTAGAAGATTCCTAAAATTCATTCTAGTTCTAATTCTATAATCTTATGAACTCAGAAATATGATTGCCACACACTCCTCAGTATTATACAGCTTTATTCATTAGCAACAAGAAAGCAAATACTGCACTACTATATATATATATATACATATATATATATATACACATATAAATATTAAAATGCAAAGGTAAATGGCATATATCCAAGAATAACTTATCCTACCTTAGCATTTTCCTAATAAAATAAATGTCTTTTAACCATTCTTAACCTTTTTTTTTTGGAGACTGCTAAGTGGTACTGTAGATAAAGAGTTCAAATCCAGTCCCAGACACTTACTTAGCTGTGACCCTGGGTAAGTCATTTAACCCTGTTTGTCTTAGTTTTCTCATCTATAAAATGAGCTTTAGAAGGAAATGACAAACCTCTGCCAAGAAAATTCCAACAGGAGTCATGAAGAGTCAGACATAACTGAAAATAACTAAACAAAAAACCTTTCTTTACATCATAAACCCTCATCAATCTGGTAAAGCTTTTGAATGCTTTCTCAAAATTGTAAAGAAGGAAGAATTTGTTGTACACTTATTATATACCAGGCACTTTGCTCTGAATGCTTTGTAGATATATTATCTAATTTGATCCTCACAACAATGCTACATTTCAATTAGAGATTAACAAGAATAAAGTCATATATGAGGCAGCTAGGTGGTGCAGTGGATAGAACACAGGCCCTGGAGTCAGGAGAACCTGAGTTCAAATCCTACCTCAGATATTTTATAATTACCTAGCTGTGTGACCTTGGACAAATCACTTAACCCCACTGCCTCACAAAAACAAACAAAAATAAAGTCATACCTTTTAAATTCCCATCTAGATTCATAGATCCCCCTGAAATCTTTTGCAAGTTGGAAACCCTGCTAACAGAAGTTTCTCCTCTCTCATTATAAATGGTACCAAAGGGCAAAGCAGGCAAGCCAGACAGTTCTTCACCCACAGAGAAGATTCTCTTTCCTCCAATCAGCTCACAGCAGTAGTACTTTCCTCTAATCCACTCCTTTCAACAAAGTCTCTTTTCCTCTCCCCTTTTTTCCCTCCTTCCCAGTCTAGGTTCAGAAGTGCAAGGCGCTAAGTTACTGTCTCAGCTTTCAGTTCAGTTGTCCATGTCTTCCTCTGCTTAGGGGTCTCATCCATTTATTCTAGCTTCTATTCTTCCCTCCAGTGATTCTCTTGTCTTCTCTTCTCACATGACTTCTACTCTGCTTCTGTTCACTAGCTCTCCTGCTTTAAAACAGTTTCTCAAGGTGTTAAATGACTCACCTTGACCTTAAGATGAGAAACTAAGTACCTGTATTTCTATCAAGAATAACACAAAGTTATTATGCAACAGTCCAACAGTACTAAAAACAGTTTTTTGAAGCAGTTTCCTAGCAATAAATTCCAGTCGTGAAAATAGTCATATTCAAATTAACTGCTAGGAAACAACATACTGCATTCTTCCTTATGTAAGTCAATGCTCTTGCTTCTAAATTGCTTTCATTTTAAATGACTGCTTTTTTGATTCTTTTTCAGATTATCCTTTACTTATGCCTAATTTCACTTAGAATCAGCTGTTTGCTCTTCTGTCTCTTTAGTATGGTTTGCTGTAACTATTCATCCCTTTTTCTCCCCTCATATAAACAGCACCCTAGTTCAGGTCCTTATCACCTCTTAATTGTAATACACAAAAGCTTTTCCCTGCCTCCAGTTTACTATTCATTAAGTACATCTCTGCCAAATTGTAATCCCCATGCTCATGTAGCTTCAGTGGCTCCCTATTATCTCAAAGATAAAAACAAACTTCTATTTTTGGCATTAAAAGTCCTTCACAAGTTTGTTCTAATATACTTTCTAAAGTGATTTCACATTATTGCACTTCAGATAGTCTTCATTTAAATGCCTGTGGTACATTACATTTCATCTCCAGTTTTTTTGCCTTTGCAAAGACTATCATCTCTACCTAGAACACTCTCTTTAATTCTATCTTTTGGAATCCCCAGCTCAAGTGCCACCTTTCCTAAAATCTTTTCTGATTTATCTGGACAGTAGTGCTTCGTTTACTGATAAATTACTTCAGATAAATATGTAGATATAAAGAGAAAGAAATAAAAATATCACATTTATTTGTCTGTGTACATGCTGCTTGCCTCAAATAGAAAAAAAAAATTAAGTTCCTTGAAGGCAAGAATAATTCAGGATTTGTTTGCCTCTGCATCCCTAGGGCTTGACCCAAGACCTAGAATATAACAGGCTTACTAAATTGAATTGAGACTAAGCTGGGAAAAGTAGAAAGGAGGGAAGAGAAGGGGATTGCCTCTAGCAAAGGTTGACTGACTAAAAGGTTGATTACCACCACTACCACCCCAAAAAAAGATGGGGAAAGCAAGATCCATTAACTTAGTTCTGGGTTGGAAAAGGAAAGAGGAAACCCTAAGATTGAATTGTTTTAATAATATCAATAGCAGTGCTAACTTTTTTAAACTAAGAAAAATTATAGCAAGATTTGATGGAAGGGAAAACAAATGCAACAAGCTTAAGTGTGAATGTCAATAGGATGACCCATAAAACAGAGGAGAGTGGCAGAAAGGAGAAGGAAGAAAACCCCACAGAACTACATGGAAAAATTACTTAAAATGAATTATTATGCTGCAACTGAATTTTAAAAAAGGGGTGGGGTGAAGGGGCAGCTAGGTTGCACAGTGGACAGAGCACCGGCCCTGGAGTCAGGAGTACCTGAGTTCAAATCCAGCCTCAGAAGCTTAATTATCTAGCTGTGTGGCCTTGGGCAAGACACTTAACCCTGTTGCCTTGCAAAAAAAAAACAACCCCTAAATAAATAAATAAATAAATAAAAGGAGCGAAGATAAGGACAAAAATAAAAATAGACTGAGAGATAAACAAGACATCAGACATTAAAACAATAGTAGTATTAAATATAATTATTCTGATAACTTATCATTGAAGTACTTAAAAGAAAAGCTAGCTAAATTACAAGATTTAGATGGTAAAACACATGCATATACACACCCACACTTATTAACCAATTCATTAGTTCCCATGGATTAAATTATAATCTCTATATAAATTATTCCCAAAACTATAAAGTTAACTAGTCCTAATCCTTATCTTGAATTTCAGCTCTGCATCACCATTTGCTGCTGGACATCTCCACTTTATATCCATTAGCTATTTCTTAAATTTAAAATGTCCAAAAAGGAACTTACTAACCTTTGTCCCTAGAGCCATACTCTCTTCAAACTTCCCTATTCCTTTTTTTTTTTTTTTAGGTTTTTGCAAGGCAATGGGGTTAAGTTATTAAGTGCCTGAGAACTGAACTCAGGTACTCCTGACTCCAGGACCAGTACTCTATCCACTGTGCCATCTAGCCTCCCCTTTCCCTATTCCTCTTTGTTTTTTTAGTTTTTTTTTTTTTTGTAAGGCAAACAGGGTTAAGTGGCTTGCCCAAGGCCACACAGCTAGGTAATTATTAAGTGTCAGAGACCGGATTTGAACCCAGGTACTCCTGACTCCAAGGCCGGTGCTTTATCCACTATGCCACCTAGCTGCCCTTTCCCTATTCCTCTTAAGAAAATCATCTTTACAGTCATTCTCTCTCATTCCATATACAATGTGGTTTGTTACCTTTGATCTGGACTAGACAACTCCTTCCTAACTGGACCATAGATCCTCAGAGCCTATCTGGTCCCACTCTATAGTTGAGGGAAGTGAGATCCTAGAAGATCATGTGACTTATCAAAGACATATGGGAAACAAGCAGGTCAAAATAGGAGCTGAACCCAGGTCCTCCGGAATCAGTTAATTTCCCAATAAACCACATCTCTGTTCCCTTTCCCCGCCCCCCCCCCCCACACACACTCTCTACATAATGCCTTTTGCTGTCTGGCCTACTTTTCCTACCTTACTTTATTTGATGTTGTTCTCCTTTACATGCAAAGAGCAGGCACTTAATAAAATGATAAACCTACCAGAGCAAGCCAAGTAAAAAGGGAAGCAGATGCATTTCTAAGATCTCCAAGAAGATGACCACAGAACCCTTTCTTTCTGAACAGAATGGATCTGATAGACAATAATGAGACTTCTCCAGAACCACTATTCTATGAATATCAAACAGCTTCACTTTTCCTTATTCACTAACCTGTTTGTTTCATCTCACCACCACCTTCCATTCTCCTATTCAAATACTTCTCAGCCTTCATACTGTCTAATGTAATTCTAATAACATCCTATTCCCAAGTGGGGAAATCAAGGCTCTTCCCAATTGCCTCAAGTTAGTAGACTGGTTCCCTACCCAAATACTTCCCTTCCCCCCACAACCCTAATACAACTTCCTACTTTTCTTAGTATATACACATATACATATACATATATATATATACATGTATATATACATATGTGTGTGTGTGTGTGTGTGTGTGTGTGTGTGTATAGTTGAATAGTAAGCAGAAAGGTCTGGGATATTCCACTGGGTACAAACATTCCCTAGATCTTTGTTTAGGGGCAGTAAAACTCACCCTGAATAATGAAAGCTTCTAGGGCATTTGTAAAAAATAAGCTTGTTCATCTCTCTCAGTGACAAAATTATGATTCTGAAAATTCGCTCAAACTGGAGGAAACTCAGAGAAAGGAAAGGAGAGAGAGGAAGGCAAATCAGGGAAAAACAACTCAGACTTCAAGAGAAGCAAAAGTGTCCCTTCCAAATTCTACTCTCCCTGCCTTCTCTCAGGGGCTAAGGTAGAGCAAAAGAACTGGGACACAGGGCAGTCCATACATAGCTGGTACCTCAGGGTAAGTGGGACTTAAAAGGGCAGAAGCAAAGTACTTGATCATGAGGATGGTGACTGGCAAGAAGGAACATGCCTGAGATGGGTGGGGAAAACTGACAAATGCTCCTTGACTTATGGAACCCTTCCATTGGTTGCACCCTATAAAAATATCAACACTGGGTTCCTGAGGATGACTCTCCAGTGACACAGTTTTCATTCTTCCCAACTGTTGCTCTCCTTAAGTATGAGTAACCCATAAATGAAACATATTCAAGTCTAAAGCCTTCCTGCTTCAACTAACAGTCTTTGGTTAGTGAGTTCTTAGACTAAACAGATTTTCAACCATGGGTTGAGTTCTTTAGAACCCATCAGCTTCCTAAACAGGGTTTACAAGTTTCTTTTGGGAAAGCCAATGTCAGTCTGGAGATCAAAATGGTAAAGAGAAAAAGCAAATGAACTTACTACTATGATAGAACCCAGATGCTCAGGCCAACACTGAAAGCTAGAGGAAAGCATAACAAGATTTTTTTTAAGCATTCACTGAGGTGTAACTGAATATTAAAAAAATGAACCCGATATTTCATCACAAGGATGCTGTAATAACGACCCTAATATACATATCCAATGCAAACTAATCTCCCCTCAAAGAAGAAAATAAAAAAGAAGATAGTAGAGAGATCTCCATTCTCCTGTCATACTCCTTCTCCTTCAAACCCTCCCCAAAACAGAAACACATTCGCAGAAATACTTAAGAACACAGAGGAAGTAGCAGTAAGAATGAGTCCCCAAAGGGGATGGAGGTGGGTGGTGGGGAATAGAGGTTTCCATCAGACATATCATACTATCTTTTGCCAAAGAGAACATAAAGTGGAGGTAGAAACTGGAAAAGGCAGCAGAAATCAGTTGAAAAAGCTAGTTTAGAAAGCAAATATGATAATGCAAAAAGTGAAAAGGAAGAGAAACAGGAAGAAGAAACAGAGAAATAGCACATCAGAGGGAAAGAGAAGAAATGATGTCTTTTCATCAAGCCCCTACTCAGCTCAAAAACTTGCGACAACTCCCCACAGTCTGGAGAATAAAGTCCTGGCATTTAAGACACAACCACCTTGTTCTGGATCATCTTTCCAGTTGGATCTGCCATCATTAACCTCAATCTACACTATACTCCTGTAACTTCTTCGCACTGCCCCAAGAAGGAACCATGACTTTATCTCTTCCGCTTCACCAGCTATATTTCTTTCAAGGTCTAGTTCGTGTAGGAAGGATTATATGACAACTCCAACCCTAAGTAATCTTCCTATTCTTGGAATACTAGTGAAAAGGCAGTGTTATTATTCTTTTGTTATTCATTTATTTATTATCTTTCCCAAAACCTGTTTCACTTTAAAATGTAAATTCCTTGAAGAGATATAATCTTCATCATCATCATCATCATCATCATCGAGCTTTAAGGTTTGCAAAATTTTTTATTACTATTATCCTGACATTTTCTCTGGGTGTCCCTCATGCCTGGAATGCTTCCAGATCTTCCAATTAGTTTCCTTTCAATTTCAACTAAAAATTCTTTTTTTTTTAATGGAAAGCTTTTCTCTTTTTTTCTAGTGCTATCCCTCTGTTAATTATTTTCTATTTATCTTGGATATAGATTGTTTTGTTTATATTTGTTTGTGCATTGTTTCCCCCATTAGACTGTAAAACCCATTTAGGACTGTGACTGTCTTTTCTCTTTTGTTTTCCCAACACTTGGTATAAGACCTAAGGAAAAGTTTACTGATGGTTTGAATTTGTTTTATATTCAAAACAACCCTGTGAGATAGGTGTTATTCAGATCCCCATTTTACAGGTGAGGAAACAGCCATGCAGTCCAAGATCACCAACAGTCTCTCTCCTAGTATTCCCAGGATAGGACCTCAATTTATTCAACAAGCATTTACCAAGAGTACCTTAACAAAGGTTAAAAAAGTATCCCTAATATGATTTCTCTCTCATCACACCCAATTTGGATCAAGGTACAACATGGAAACAAAGTAAAGACTGACAGATTGCTTTCCGTGGGGTGGTGGGGGGAGGGAAGTAAGATTGGGGGGAAAATTGTAAAACTCAGTATCTTTAATAAAAATTAATTTTAAAAAAAGAAAGTAAAAAAAAAAGTATCCCTAACCTCAAGGAGATTATACTTCATTAGGGGGAAATAATACATTCAAAAAATAAATAAATACAAAAACTAGACAAAATAGTCCAAGTAAATTCTGTAAGAAGGGTCATGACAACTAAGAGGCTCAGGACAGGTTTCTTACAGGAGAAACTTGAGGTGAACCTTGAAGATAGACAGAGATTCCAAAAGTCCAAGTTGAGAAAGAATAACATTCCAGGTGGGGGGTAGGCAGTAGTGAGGATCATTATGTCAAGTACATAGAGTACTTGGATAAGAAGAATGTGTAATAAAGACTAGAATAGTAGGCAGGAGTTTTAAAAGCCAGAGGAGTTAACTTTGTAAAACAGAGGTAAAAAGTAACTATTAGAGGTTGTTGAGCAGGGCAGTGGCAAGGACAGACTGCTTTAGGAGTGTCGATTTAGCAGATATTTGTAGAATGAATTAGAGGAGAAAGACTGGAAACAAAGAGATCAGTTGAGAGACTTAATGTTTATTTTTTATTTTATCCATTTTCAAAGAAGCCCATGACATTAGGAAAGTGATACCATGACAAGCATGTCATTGCATTTGATTGGGAGATGCTGTGCTACGTCACCAGCCTCATTTTCTCCTCCAGAGCCATCTGGGTCCAATTGCCAGGTATGAATCAAGACAACTAGAGATGGTCCTGGATGTAAGGCAATCAGGGTTAAGTAACTTACTCAAGGTCACACAGCTAATTAGTAGCAAGCGTCTAAGGCCACATTTGAACTCCCTTCCTCCTCAATCCAAGGGCAGTGCTCTAACCTGCACACCACCTAGTTGCCCAAGAGACTTAGTCAAGGAAAGAGGTAAGGAGGACCAGAAGAAAGGCTACTGAGGTATCACTATGAGTATAGAGAGAAGGGGACATATGCTGAGAGGCAAGCCTGGGCAACTAATATACTGGCTATGAGGGAGTGAAGGTGAGAAAAGTCAAGGATGATCCTGAGGTTTTGAATCAGGATGAATAAAGAATAGTGGCAAATTTGACAGAAATAGGGAAATTTTAAAAAGAGGGAGATCTGAGAGGAAAGATAGAAATTTCTCTTTTGGACCTGTGTTAAGATACCTCCAGGACATCCAATTAAAAACACTGATACTGGACTAAAGTTCAGGACAGAGCTGGATATTTTTACATAAAGAAAAGAGAAGAACCCATAGAACAGGATAGGGAATGTTTTGTATTAAGGACTGTGAAATCATTTGGTCCGGGGCTGCCAAGGCAATTGCAGACAGGATTTGAAATTCAATAAAATTAGGAGCATTTTAGGGGTAAATTAATTGTTTGACCAAATATTGCAAGATATTTTTAAGCTGATAATTTTGTATGGCTCAAAAATGATGTTACAAATATCCAACTGGCCCTTGCAGAGAAATGATTCCCCCACCTCTGCCATAGAAACTGATATGATCACAGAGTAAAGAAAGAGAAGAAGCCTAGGACAGAGTTCATTAGGTAAATCAATCTTGCATCTCACAATCACTTAGCTGAGTGACTCCCAGGGCAAGTCACTTAACCTCAATCTGCCTCAGTTTCCTCATCTGTAAAATGGGAATACCAGAACTCCACTCTCAGGATTGTTGTGAAGATCAAATGAGATATTTTTGTGAAACACCTTGCAAAGATTTAAGGATTATCTAAAGGCAAGCTATTATTATTACTAAATCTATGTCACAATCCTAAGAACCTGGCAACAGATTTTGTGTGGGCAATTTCAGCATGAGCATTAGCTCTCAATATAGGCTCCCCAGTCTCTAGGGGACAATGAAAGATAAGACCCAAGGTTATATACATCTCGCTTTTCTCCAGGGTGCTGCTAGTCTCCTCAGCCTTAATCTCATCCTCCTGCATTTTCTAGCAGAGGGAAAAGTTGGGAATGAAAAAGAACTGAATACCTAGCTATTCCCTTCCACAAGTTCATCCTCTCTTCTCACATATATACTCATACGTATCTATATACATATACACATACATTTGTATGTATATACATATTGTTAATGTAAATGAGAGAATACAGAATGCAAATTTTAAGGTACTACATGACTGTTGGTGATTTTATGCCTGTGTATACATGTATATGCACACATACATGTATAAATATATGTAAGGGAGCTGATCTCCCCATCTTTAAATATACTACATATAGTTATATATATGTAATATTTATATTCACACATACACATATACCCATGAAATCTCCTATACTAAACACCCATAAATATACAACATCACATAATTACATCCATGCAATTATATATTACAGTTAACTGCAAACAGGCACTCGAAATCTCCTACACCATACGACTCCCATATACAGAATTGTACAAATGCGTTCACATGTTAGTAATTCTCCATATAAATACATGTCTATGCACAAGTAGTTTCTTAACCAGACTCCAAATCCTCTTACCTACAATTCTGGTACTGCACTCTGCTCTCTCTCTCCCTGCTAATCACCTATCCTATCAATTAGACAGTTACCTCAGAACTTATCGGTGTATCTATTCACATGTGCACACACACATACATACTTCCATAATACACTGTACATACATGATCTTCTATTGTAAACAGTTACACTGAAACTAATCAGTAAATCCATTCATGTGTACAAGCACACATACTGTACTCATATACTGAACAGAGACAATTACATATATAAATGCATGCATTTATAGAATAGTGTATTCACTATGTGTACACATAAACAACTCTCCATATATATATATATATATATATATATATATATATATATATATACACACACTCTCTTGGGGTATAGACTTCTCTACATATACACATTTGTACATGTTAGTACCACATTCCCAGACACCCTACATACGTGTAATCTTCAGGTAGACAATTATTCATATGTCCAATAAACTGTTATTTCTTCTTATGTAGAATCCTGATTACTAGACAGTATATACTGCAGGGACACATTAATAATATATATAAATTCACTCCCGTGTTCATGCTATACAAGTGCAATTGGGCAGACCAGGAATTAATCAGATGTATCTTCTACGGATGACATATAACGTAGCTATTCAAAGTTTTTAACTATTTAATAGTTTAAACTCTGAAAGTTTAGAGCTGCACTTAGGCTTCTGGGGCGCCCGTCGGAAGATAGCTATGACAGATGACGAGACTGGAGACACCTGTATAGGGCTGTAACAGCTCACAGGTGCACTACGATTTTGGGGACGCGGTCTATAAACCTGGAGAGGATAACATATAGGGGAGCTATCTAGGTAAACACGCTACAGGTGCACAGCTGGAAGCTTTAGTAGTGTCTGAACCACACTGGGCTTCTGGGACGCCCTGTCCATAAATATGGAAGGTCCTATCTAGGAGGGATGGAGGTAGAAGATGCATACGCGGCTTTTTTCAGTTTTAATAGCTCATGCCTGCACGTGGCCGTGCGCCTAGACATGCGGGGGGCTAAATGTAGGAACCCTATAGAGATCCGCCCGCTATACGTGTTTGGGTGGCTCGGGCTGCCCTGAGACTTGTGGGACACCCCGCGTACACAGCCACAGGCATGTTGGCACACGCACACACTTAGACATGCCCCCCCCCCGCCTCCATCCGCCTCCCGGGGGCTCGGGCCGCCCCTCCCCCACCCCTCCCTCTTCCCCTTCCCCGCGGGGCCGTCAGGGCGACGGGCCGGGCCCTGGGGCCTCCGCCAGGCTCGCTCTTACCCGAGTCAAGCCCACCCTGCGGGGGTCCCGCGCCTCGCCGCCTCGGCCCGGCTCGCGGTTCGGGGGTTCCGGCTCCACTTCCTCCGGGGGCGGGGGCGGGGCGCGGCTCAGAGAGGGGCGGGAGAGGGAGGAAGTGAGGAGGCCCCGCTTCCAGGCCCCACCCCCGGGAAAGTCCCCGATGATTGACGGGAAGCCTGCCCTATGGGACTCCCACGTTGGAGGCGGGCCAGGGAGGCGCGCGGCGGGGGGAGGGGTGGCTCTGGCACGCGCGCACGCGCGCACCCCGCCGAGATCCGAGACTTCAACTCGGCACTGCGGGGGGGGGGGGGGGGGGGGGGGTGTCAGGAGGAACTGAATTCGAATGCTACCTCACACCCCCCCCCCCGGAAGAGTCTCGAAACCCCCCTGGGCCAGGGCTTTGCTTCTCTCTAAAATGGGCATAATAATAGCACCCGGGGCGGCTGGAGCACCGGCCCTGGAGTCAGGTGGACGCGGGTTCAAACCCGGCCTCAGACACTTAATAATGGCCTAGGGCAAGCCACGTAACCCCACTGCCTTGCAAAAGCTAAAATAAAAATAATACTGATAGCACCTGCTTGGTGCGCTTTGCAAGCCATCAAGTGCCGTGAAATGCCATCTTTTAATTTTTTTTTTGGCCTTTAATGAGGCTAGGCCATTGTTAAGTGTCAGGTCGGATTGGAACTCGGGTCTTTCTGACTCCAGGGCGGCTGCTCCATCCGCTGCGCCCCCTAGCGGCCCCTAGCTATAATTATTAGAAGTCAAGGACTCCAGTCCCTTCAAGGAGGCTCCTGGAGCTCTGGTCAAAAATGGTTATTAAGTGTTAGGAATGCAAAGTCCAAGCCAAGCCAAGGGCAGCCATCCTTGACTCTTCTTTCCTTCCTGATTCAACCAGTTGCAAGATTGCTCAGTGGGGGCAGCTGGTGGTGCAATGGGTAGAACCCTGGCCCTGGAGTCGGAATGAGATCTGAGTTCTAGTTTGACCTCAGACACTCACTTATGTGTGACCCTGGGCAAATCACTTAACCCCAGCTGCCTCAAAAAAAAAAAAAAAGGATTTGGGCGGCTAGGCGGCCAGTGGATGGAGCCCTGGCCCTGGAGTCAGGAGGACCTGACTTCAAATCCAGTCTAGTTATGTGGCCTGGGGCAAGTCACTCAACCCCATTGCCTAAAATTAAAAAATTAAAAAAGGGATTGTTCAGTCCTACAATAGCTCTTTAATTAATACATTTCTTCACAATAGTAGCCTCTTAATTGTTCTTTCAGCTTCTAATCTCACCCCTCTGCAATCTTTCTTTCACATAGTTGCAGAATTGATGTTTCCATGCCACTCTCCTAATTAAAAAAAAAAATGTTCAGTGGCTCCCTATTGCTTCTGGGATAAAATACAAAAGTCTCATACTGACTTCTACTGAAGGAACTGGATATATTTTGCCTGAAAATGCAAAGTCATTGAGAAGATGATTGCTATCTTTCCATGTGTTTAGAAGTAAGATGACATGTTATTTGGCTCTAAAAGACAGATCTTTGGGGAAAATTACAAGGCTATTTCAGCTCAATCAAGAAGGAAAGACCTTCAATCCAACAAGGATTATACTGCCTAGCAAGAGAGGGAGCTCCTTATCACTGGTGTTGTTAAAAGAAGGAAGACAGAAATATTGTAGAGGGGAACTTCTGAATCAAGGACAAGGCTATATTAGATAATCTCTGAGATTCTCTCAATTTGAAGGCTCTCTTTTATACCTCTTAATTATGCTGAATGCACAAACAAGCAAATATGCTCAGAGGTAGACATTCACAAATGCTCACAGTGCATAGACCTAGAGCCCCTCAGGCCCATTCTCTACCATAGTAATCTCTAACCCCCTGATTCTCAAGCCTCATCTTATAGCAACCCAAGTTGTATCTTAGTGAGTGGAATATTCCCAATAAAAATCCTTGCCAGTTTAATATTACTAGTGAAGTCCTCTCAGGGTTAAGAAATATTAAGGAAAAACAAACTATTATTATAGGACTATTCCTAGAAAGACCTTGCATTCCAAAAGAGAAGCTCCTGAGCCACCTGCTCTATGACAAGACTATTTTTGCAAACTGGGAGGACAGTCTAATCAAAGACATTACTTCATTAAGATAGTAATAAAGGGTGGCAGCTAGGTGGCACAGGGAATAGAGCACTAGCCCTGGAGGCAAGAGGACCTGAGTTCAAATGTGGCCTCAGATGCTTAATAATTACCTAGCTGTGTGACCTTGGGCAAGTCCCTTAACCCTATTGCCTAGAAAGAAAGAAAGAAAGAAAGAAAGAAAGAAAGAAAGAAAGAAAGAAAGAAAGAAAGAAAGAAAGGAAGGAAGGAAGGAAGGAAGGAAGGAAGGAAGGAAGGAAGGAAGGAAGAGCAAGCTGAATGAGATTGAAACAGCAGATGCACCATTTACAGCATAGAATCAACCCAACTCTAACCTACTCAAGGCCATTATCCCCCTCCCTCAGATCAGAATCTGAGAATCAAAGTTGTCTGGATCTACAAAGACAAAAACAATTTTAAAAGGGAATTATGATTTCTGGGAGGAGTCTGTTCATTCCTTTAAATGGAGAAGGAAATGCAAAACTATTCCAGTATCTTTGCCAAGAAAATCCCAAAAGGGGTCTTGAAAGTCAGACCCAACTCAAAATGACTCAACAATGACAACAAATATTCCCTTAAATGTCGATTGTGAATCTGTAATTCTCATCCTGGCTTCATTCCTTTACAACTTAAGACTCCTACCAGTCAATAACTTGTAAGTAGATTCTCAAAGAATGTGATGGTGGACAGACAAGTGAGCAAGGACCTTAAAGGAACAGTAGATAGAGGTTGAACCTGAAGAAGCACCAAGTACCAAAACCAAACATAAACTTCCCCCTTTTAAAAATTTTCAGATAGTTTATCAGAAAACAGTTAGTCATAGAACATCAGAGCAAGAAGAGGCTTCACATGCTGAAGGAAAATGTCTTGACCTATATATTACAAAGCTTGTGTAAAGGGTATATGACCAGGAGGGTGTTTGTCTGGACTGATTAGGGTAAATGTTTGTGACTAAGGTTAGGAATCAACTGTCTTGGCTCCTGGAAAGGTTGTGTTACTCTACCACATGTACTTTACTCACAATACTTGTAACTTTTTTTGTTTTTTGCAAGTCAATGGGGTTAAGTGGCTTTCCCAAGGCCACACAGCTAGGTCATTATTAAGTGTCTGCAGCAAGATTTGAACTCAGGTCCTCCTGACTCCAGGAGCAGTCTCTGGCCAACTAGTTGTCCTCTTACCACCTTGTAACTTTCTAAACTAAAATAACTTTCCCCAGTTTCCACTCATCTTTGTGTACTCTCTCCCCTTCTCAGAATCTGGGTTAATGATAAACTATGAGTCCAAAAGAATGAAAATGAAAAAACATCACTAGGCTAATGGAGAGGCAATAAATTTATTATAATAGTTCAGCCTACCCATGAACAATGGATATTTTCCCAATTGTTTAGATCTGATTTTAATTGTGTGATAAGTGCTTTGTAATTGTGTTTATATAATTTTTAATAATAATATAATACTTGTATTTATATAATGTTAGACTCCCAAGTATTTTATGTTTCTACAGTCACTTTAAATGGTATTTCTCTATCTCTTGGTGCTAGGTTTTGTTGGTGATGTATAGAAATGCTGATGATTTATGTGGGTTTATTTCATATCCTGCAACTTTACTAAAGTTGCTAATTGTTCCAAGTAGTTTTTTAGTTGATTTTCTAGGATCCTCTAAGCATGCCATCTGCAAAGAGTGAGAGTTTTGATTCAAGAGACAATAAATTTAAACTGGAGAAAGAGACAGACATTTTGGACATGACCAATATGAAAAATTGTTTTACCAGACTATGAAGTTAAGTAATGAGGGCTTTATCTTCCAGGTTTAGTTTTATTTTTAATTCACTCAATTGGAATGAAAGGATGGAATAATATTTTTAAAAGAAAGAACAATGAGTACACCATAATTTATTTTGATATAATTTCTTGAAATTATATTGCTATGTAGTGGAGTTATTCTGAATTAAAACTCAGGCACTGCATCATACACTTCTTAAAAAATACAAAAACTAGGGGCAGCTAGGTGGCACAGTGACTAGAGCACTGATGCTAGAGTCAGGAGAACCTGAGTACAAATCTGGCCTTAAAAACATGTGTGACCTTGGGCCACTGCCTTGAAAGAACCAAAAAAATACAGAAAATAAACTGTATCATTTTGCTACTAAACACAAAAGTATTTTAATGCACAGTCTTGTTTGGACTGATATTGATAGTATCATAATTTGTACTAGATTAGAAGTATTATTTTAAAAATATTTCAAGAGCACAGGATTTAAAGTGGACAATTTGTATTTTTAAATCATTATATTGCTAAGATAGAAATAATTTTTAATAGAAGGTAATCTTTTTAAATGCAGGGACTGTAATTCAATTTTTTGCTAAGGTACATAGAAGGCACCTAATCAATTAAATTCATTTTTCATACCTTCATAGGTATGGCTATCCTCCAAAGTCTTAATCCTATCATTCATTCCCAATGAGGTATGGGTGAGAGAGAAAATAGACTCAAGATATTCCCCACATTAGAAGCATGGTTAATCACATCATTATGGGATAAATATGGGGGGAAATGTTCCATCCTTGAAACTTACAGCCTAACCAAAGCCCTCCAGGTTATGTACTCTTCATTGGAAAGGCAGTAGCATAATAGATAAAGGTCTCTTCACTCCTAGTCTCGAGTTTTTTTCTATGATACCACATTACCTCTGCAAATCCACTTCTAAACCCACAAATGCAAAATTATCAAATTCCCACCAGCCTCTGTGGGAGCCTCTGTCCACCCACCCACAACCACATTTAAGCATCTCTTTCTCCTCGGGTTATCTCTTCAGATTTCCTCCTTTCAGGAAGCTCCCAACAGGGCACCCCTTTTGGAAAAGGAGGAATGGAGAATAGGAGGAGTTCCCCGTACCCCAGACACCTGCTAGAAAGGGGATTTCCAGGTGAGGAAATTAACCCCCAAAGCCTGGGACTGGGGGTACAACTTTGAGCTACTTATCTCTGGATCAAATGAGATAATGTAGGTGAAGCTCTTTGCAAACCTCTAAAAATGTGAGCTGTATTATTAACTTCAACAAAGAGGGAAAACTTCTTTCAAAGTTCCTACAAGGACAAGTACAGTTCCCCACAGGGTGTTTGCCACGACTTACCAGACTCATACTCTGAAGCCAGAACTATAGAATTTCCAATCTTTTTCCTCCCTATGCCCCTTGGCTTTTGGTAAACTTCCCTCCACTCCTTTCCATGCCCCTTACTCAAAATGGAAGGAAATAAATTTTAGCTTGTGATGCATATGTACTTGAAAAGCAGAAAAGATTAATTTTTGTAGGATCTTATTTTATTTGCAAAATAGTCTTGATAAATTTCAAATGGTGGGGGATAGGAGGGTAGCAGGAGAGGGAGTTTGGAACTTCTGATGTAACCTGATTCATTCATTTAATAGATTAGGGTCTTGGGGGTCCAGAGATCAGGAAGTGACCTGCCCAAGTTACACAGGTAGTGACCCTGGAATATGACCTCCTGGGTCATGAATTCAGGATTTTACCACATTGTTTAGTACAAGTTGGAATCTTTTCCCCATCCCATTATCCATTCCTGTCTCTTTTTAAACCCAAGAAATTTTCGGAGCTTTGTACCCTCAGAAACTATTAGAGGAAGGGGAATATAAGTTATCAGTAGACCCCAGCTTCTCTCTCTCTCTGGAGCTAAGGAGGGGCATTTCCAACTTGTCTCTGGACCCTTCACAGGGAGTGCAAAAGAGACCGCAGAATGCAGAATGATCTGGTCTCTTACATACAGAGGAAATTGTTCCATGTTTTCAGGTGGCCTTTCTCAGTCTCACACTTATCTCTAGCCTATCCTCTTACACACCTTCTTTTCACTGGAAGGTTGATAGGGAGCCCAACAACAGGAAAAGGCAAAGAACCACTGGGGGAAATTCCCAGTCTTTTTTCCCCATGGGACCCAGCCCAGTTGAGCCTAACCCAGATCTTCCAACAAGGAAGGGCCAACACTGTCATTCTTTTCCCACTCTAACAGCTGCTGAGGAGACCTCAGATAGACCTTGGGCTCTCCTCTGGTTGAGGCAGACGAGATGTGAGGGGCAAAGCCAGGCTGGGATTGGGGCAGGCTCACACTTTAAGACTGGGAGCCTCCAGTTTCTAATCTGGCAGTAGAATGAGGAGAACAGAGTACAGTCAAGTACTGGCCTTTAAGGAACCATGAATAAAGAGACTAATAGGGCAGATTAATTTCCTAATTCTGGAAAGTTCTGACCTAATTCTGCCTGACTCTACTTCTCATCCCAGCAGTCTCCTTTATTTGACCTCTACTCCATTATTCCCCTCCTCCTCCTCCTTTTCCTTCTCCCCAGCTGGCTCTCTCTCAGCTCCTCTTCCTCATCCCTTCCTTGGCTTGGTCCAGTCCACTTGGTTCACTCCTCTACCTCATAAAATTTAAAACTGGATGGGACTTTAGAAATGGAGTCTAATTCCCATAGTTTATTACTGAAGAAACTTTGAAGTGCCCCCAAGGTGCAATAGTTAAGCACCCGGGTCAGATTAGAACCTCTTCACTTCCAATGCCCTCTTGAGGTGCTGGGCAGGCTTCTTCTGATGTTCCTGCCTAGACCTCTCTCAATTCTCTTCTCTTCTCCTTATCCCCTAGAATAGACCCAGCTCTCTCATCTAGTAAGTTGGAGAAAAACCATTTTTCTTAGAAACTGAAGCACTAAAGATTACTTTCTCATCCTCCTATGGTCACTACTACCAATGCCCTTAGCTTTATCACTTGTATCTAACTAACTAACTAACTACTGGTGAGGAACCCACTTCTTTTATTTTGATATCATACTTGTATAAGACAGCACTTTAAAAATCCTATACAACTGCTCTAAATATCCCATACACTTTTTCCTGTTCAGGATCCAAAGCTCCCAGAGATGGCCTTTCCATCCCAATTTCTCTCAGAGGAAATCAAAGGGTAAAACAGAATCTTCCCAAATCAACCTATGTTTTCCCAAAACCAGGAAAAATGGGAGAAATGGAAGAAAGAAGATAAAAGAATGAAAGAAAAGGAAGCAGATTAAAAAATAGAATAGGAAAAGGAGATAAAGGAAGAAAGCTGAGGAAACAGAATAGATGACCCAGCTGGCCGGGCTGAGAAGGGTCAGACTGGAAATGGGGCGGGGGAGCCTTTGTTTTTTGTTTCAGACCCAGAAGGAATTATGATAGGGATATTTAGAAAGAAGAACCCTCAGCCTAGGGACCTGTTCCCTTCTTTGCCCTCTCCCCCAGGCCAATAAATGTCTGTTACTCACCAGTTTCAAAGGATGAAGGAGGGAAAGGGTCTCAGGGAGGGGGGTTACAATCGGAATCCTCCTCAGCTGACTGAGAAGCTGCAGGAAGGAACACAAGCTCGACGGCTTCTAGTTAGGAGGGGAATTCCCCGAGATAGAGGGAGACAGCCGGCAGCCAGCCCCACCAAGCCAGCTGAGGCTAGATTAAGCTTTCTTTATCTCTCTGTCTCTCTGTCTCTCTCTCTCCCCCTCCCCTCCTCTCTCTCTGTGTCTCTGTCTCTCTCTATGTCTCTCTCTGTCTCTGTCTCTCTATGAGTCTCTGTCTCTCTCTGTCTCTGTCTCTCTCTGTCTCTCTGTCTCTCTCTCTGTCTCTCTGTCTCTCTCTATGTGTCTCTCTGTCTCTGTCTCTCTATGTTCTCTGTCTCTCTCTGTCTCTGTCTCTCTATGTCTCTCTGTCTCTGTCTCTCTCTCTGTCTGTCTCTCTGTCTCTCTATGTCTGTGTCTTTCTCCCCCTCTCCACGTCTCTTCTCTTCTCTTCTCTTCTCTTCTCTTCTCTTCTCTTCTCTTCTCTTCTCTTCTCTTCTCTTCTCTTCTCTTCTCTTCTCTCTGTCTCTCTCTCTCTGTCTCTCTGTCTCTCTCTCTGTCTCTCCCCCCTCTACCTTTATGTCTGTCTGTCTCTGTCTCTGTCTCTGTCTCTGTCTCTCTCTCTCTCTCTCTCCCCCCCCTTACACTTACACATGCACACACACCCCACAAACCCACTCCCTTTTATTGTGGGTCAATTCCCAGATAGGAGATCACCTCACTACTGAGGAAAGGTGGAAAGATGATGATTCACAAGTTAGATCACAAACTAGAGGTGGGGGGGGAGGGGATGGAGAAGAGGAGACTGGTAGAGGTTTCAAACCCAGCTCCTCCATTGGGTTCTTCCCAGCAGGCTCTGGTTTTGCCCCAGTATGCTGCAAGTGGGGGATTCCAGACTCATCTGGTCTGGTGAGGAAATCTCTCCAGACGCTCAGCTCACATTTTCCTCTTGTTCATTCCCATTCCTTTTATTTCCACTTATTCTCTGGAATGTTTCCTGCATGGTAAGGGGAGTGTGATCACCATCCTGTAAAATGGAGATTCCAGAGGGGTACAGGTGGGAATTCAACTTTTATTCCCTCATTTCAGGGGAAGCAGGACCCTGCAAGGACCCCGTGAAGAATCCAATGAAAAACTCTTTACTGAACTTTATTCTCAATTAAATTTATCCCACTGAAATGAAGAACTTAGCCCCTCAAAAGAGTTTATCTATAAAGAGGAAGGTTTGAATTTTGATCTTTAAGGTTCTTTCCAGCTGAAACAGAACAAGAGTCTGTGTTCTACTGCTTCTACAATATTCATTTTGCCATAATGTAATCAATCAATAAGCATTTATTAAGGGCCTTACTATATTCCTTAGAGACAGGATGTCATAGTGCATAGGAGGCTTTGAAGCTAGGAAGACCTGTCTGTGTAAACCTTGGACAAATCCTCAGAACATTAAGCAGCTTTCTAAGACCAGAAGTTAAAGAGAAGGTACTGATCTGTACTAGTAGAAGGAGTTTCCTCCTCTGGGAGTTCCCCACAGCAAAGAAATCACAGGTTCAGTCCTCAACCCTATCCCACTATGATCTAGACACTCAAAATGAAAGAGGTCCTGCCCACATATAGTTTACATTTTACAGAGGAATTAGTATATACACGAATTAGTAAATATAACTCATATATAAAGTAAATACAAAGTGATTTCAGGAAGGCACTAGCAACTGGGGAGACTGGGACAAGTTTCTAGGAGGAGATCTCATTGGAACTAAGCTTTGAAGCAAGGTAGGTTTTCTAAGAGGCAGAAGTAAGGGGAAAGAACTTTCCAGGCCAGAGGGACAGCCTAGGCAAAGGAAAAATGGGAGTTGTACACAAAGAATAGCAAGTAGAACCATTTGATTGGAATGTCACATGTAGGAAGGGTAATGAGCATGATAAATTAGAAAAAAACCTGGTTGTAGCCAGGTTGTGACAGACTTAAAAAAATACAAACTTCCAAAGAGAAGTTTATATTTTATCCTAGAACAAGAAAGGAATAATGTTTAATGCTACCTTCTGTTTCAATGACCCTAGTTCTTTCACCTCTATTATCTCATTTAAGTATTTCCTCACAACAATTCTGTAAAGTACAGAGTTAGGTAATGTGTTCAGCTTAGAAGCAAGAACCATGAAGTTAGGGAAAATTAAATAAGTTGCTTGAGAACATATGGATGGGGGGTGGCTAGGTGGCACAGTGGATAGAGCACTGGCCCTGGAGTCAGGAGTACCTGAGTTCAAATCCAACCTCAGACACTTAATAATTGCCTAGCTGGGTGACCTTGGACAAGTCACTTAACCCCATTGCCATGAATAAAATTTTTAAAAATATTTTTAAAAATAATATATGGATAAATCAGGGATTTAATAGAATCTAGCACCTAGGTTTGCCAGTTGCAAGTTATAAAATGTCAAGGGGTGGGGTTGGAATAGTCCAAGCTCATTTTATAATTGGGAAATTGAAGTCTAGAGAGAAGACACTTGCCAAAAGTCACACAGCTAATTAGAAGCAAAAGAATAAAGTAGAGCAAAGATTAAAACCCAGATCAGGCCCCTCTTTATTATTTCAGGAAAGATTCAAGATTATATGATAAATATGATGTAAATCATCGAGTTAGGTCTTAGGAAATGGACTAAAGAGATTTCATTAGCAAGGACATTTAGAAACCCACACTTCCCAGCAGGGAAGACAAATATACTCCCCCACACATAATAAATCATCCCTTCACACTGAGAACACAGAGACAGATCACCCCCTCACATGTTTAGTTCTTGAACCTGAGCCTGTCCCAGATTTTCTGAACTTTCACAACTATCAGTGGGATCTAAGCAATCACCTTTAGAGCATTCAGATGGAGAGACTATACTTTCTGTTCCCGGATTCAGACAAGTTACTCTTTTTTTGACTCCAAAGAAGGTGACACTCTCATCCAAGACTTCAATCTAGTGGCCTGGGAAAAGACCAAAGCTAGTTTAAGGATATGTCCTCCAAATATCATTAAGATCTCTTTTCTCTTTGTTCCAAAGAGTTGACATTTAGGAAAAATTTCTGAACAATCAAAGTTGTCCATGAGGGAAATGAACTATTTTAGAAGATTCTTAAAGCAAATATAATATCAAATCCAGAACTAACCTTAGAACACAGAATACCTGAGACAGAAGAAAACTTATAAGTCATCTAAAATAGCACTATCTCACCCCTCAACCCCAGCTTTTTTTTTTTTTAGGTTCCCATGGGGGTGAGGAGAGAGCCTTTAAGAGTTTTAAATTACTACTTAAATAAGATGCTATACATGGAGATTTCCTTTTTATGTGTTGGTTAGACTAGCTGTCTGAAAATTGGAGTTCTCTGTCCTTCTCATTGCCAGAGGGAGGACAAGCAAGAAGCAAGAAGGTATTTCCTTGCTGCCACCACCAAAAGGCTATTCCAAATTCTGTGAGTTTCTAGTGCCATAACACCTTGAAATCTCCCATAAACTTCTCCTTCCAGGGGACTAGGTGCTCAGAAGAAGGACTGTTTATAGAGAAAGGTGGTAGTGGTCTGATCTCATCAACGCATAAATTATCAGACCTAGAAAGAAAGCCAGGGCTACAAGAGATCTTAGATCACAGAATATGAAGATGATGAATACCTTTGAACTTAAAATGTTAAAGTTGAAAAAGGTCTTAAAGACCACCCCATCTTATAAATAAATAAATAAACTGAGACCTAGGGAAAGGGAGAAAACTTTATCATAGTCTAAATAAGTGATTGAGAGATCTTGAATGTAAATCTTCAGTCTTCATGCTCTGTAGGGTTATTTGGTCTGCTATTCTGAACCTGCTATTATATCCTTAAGCTCCAGATGAACTTCTCTTCTCACACTTTCTAAGGCACCCTGGGAGGGAAGAGATTGCCTTGTTGGACCCCTTTCATGTCAAGTACCAGGCTGCAACTTTGGCATCAGCCTCAAAGGGCTACCCAGGCTGACTTCCTGGCTTCTTCACAGCAGAAGGAGAGGGGAAGGAGCATTCTATTGACGTACCCTGACCTCAGAGAGGAAGCGCTGGTCACCCAGGGGGATTTCCAGAATGCTGAGATCCCAGGACTATGCAAATACTACACTCTAATTACCCTGGCCTGAAAGACCTCTATCCTGACAGAGGTAGAAAAAGATATCCTCAGCCCAACTCAGGAAAAAAGGAAAGAAGAGAGAGAAATGGGGATTAAGATAAATAAGGCTAGAGGGTAAACTCTATAAGAGGAGATATAGACTTTTTTCTCATTACACACTATCATGGGCAGGAAAAGAGGAAAAGATTTAGACTGAGCCATAGACAATGTGGCTTACTGGAAAGAGCATTGAAGTAGGAGTTAGGGGGCAGCTAGGTGATCAATGGATAGAGCATTGGCCTTGGACTCAGGAGGATATGAGTTCAAATTTAGAGTATGGCACTTTGCTTATTAGTTGTGTGACCCTGGGCAAGTCTTAATTTAATTATCTTGTAATAATAATAATAATAATAATAATAATAATAATAATAATAATAATAATTAGGAGTTCAATCTTGGGTTCAAAAACAGGGTCTGCCACTTACACAGCAAGTTACTATTTCCTTACCTGTAAAAATGAAAGCCTTGGGAACCTTAACCCTAACTTCTTGGGATTTTGAGTAGGCACAGGGCCATTGAAAAGACTTCGGTTGTCTGGTCTGGGAATTATTTTTACCTGTTTCACTTTTAAGGTTCATTCCCTCAATTGGAATGTCCAGGAGGGGAATTTTCAAAGGTCTTGGAACTTCCCTCCCAAAAAACTAAAATAAAGGTAGCTAGCCTTTCCTAACATGGAGTGGTAGAAAATTCTATAGACCAGGGGTAAAGAAAGTTAAATAAGTATTTCAAACTATATTCCTGGTTTAAGAAAAAAAAGTCTGATTTTTTTCTGTTGTAAGAAATGGAATGCTAGGGGCAGCTAGGTGGCACACTGGATAGAGCACTGGAGTAGGGAGGAGCTAAGATCAAATCCACCCTCAGACACTTAATTACTTAGCTGTGTGACTTTGGGCAACTCACTTAACCCCACTGCCTCGACAAAAAAAAAAAAATGGAATATTATCTCCCCTTATATTAATTACAAACTCAAGAAGACAAATGATTAGAAAAGCCAGAAAACTTGTCCTGCCCATTATACTTTAAGTCTAGGAAAAGATAATAATTCATTCTCATTTAGCCCATATAGCATTATATAAGGGTTATAGTCTTTGCCCAGCAATAGTGTTAACTACTATTGCACAACCTCTAGACACATACCTCCAAGGTTTAATAATATCCCTTTTGTTTATGGATAAATACTCTATCTCTCTGTTTCTCTGTCTATCTCTCTGTCTTTCTGTCTCTCTTCTGTGTGTCATTACTATAATGAAACCTGTAAGTTTCTTGGTAAATACTAGAGAATAAAACTTCATGTCTATTCTACATTTTCTTTTTTTTAAAGTTTTTAGAAGGCAATGTGGTTAAGTGGCCTGCCCAAGGCCACACAGCTAGGTAATTATTAAATGTCTGAGGTCACATTTGAACTCAGGTACTCCTGACTCCAGGGCTGGTGCTCTAACCACTGTGCAACCTAGTCACCTCTATTCTATATTTTCTGTCATTTTATTTTAACCCTAATATTTTTAAGGTTTAAAGGGTCAAGTAGGAGTGTTCTAGAGCCAGCTCTAACCGGCTAGCCTAGAGGATTGTTAAATTTTCAGCATGCTCAGTGTAAGCATTTACAACTCAGGAAGTCAACACATGTCTGATATAATGTTTTGTTGATTGCCTAGACTTAAGAAAGTGTTAAAAAAATATAGATTAAATTTAAAAGTGTGTGCATCTATTTCACTCTGATCTCTCCTCCCTCTGTACTTACTGTGTATCTTTAGGGAGAGGAGGCAGTTTGGGTTAGAGGGGCTGGGGGATTTGGAAATTATTGGTTCACCTTGGTTTTGGGGGCTCTTTGTAGGTTTCAGTCACCCAGCTCTTAGTCACAGCACTTCTTGATTCACTGATCTTGACTCACTGATCAGTCACCATATCTATAAACTGCTGTAGCTAGCTTCCCTAAGACTGGTCAGAGCAGGCCAGGGCTAAGTTATAGTAAGCATTAGTTGGGATGGTGAGAATGGGAATCAGAAGGACAAGTTTGGGACCAAGGGAATTGTCATTGTTGTGACCAAATAATGGATTTAAATACTTTGTAATCCTAAATACAACTTTGAACAAGGTTTATTTCCATGCTCCCATTCTGGTTTTTGCAATCATGGGCTGAGGACAGAGGAAATACAGCCCTGTCTTTATGGAGAACAGTTTCTACCTTTGTTAAAAACAAGCAAATAGATGAATAAATGAATGAAAACAACAAAGGAGAGGACTGGGCCAGATGACCCCCTCTAAGGGCCCATCCTGCTCTGGCATTTTAAGTTCTAAGATGCCTTTCTAGCTCTAATTCTATACCTTACAACTTTGGTATTCTAAAATGCCTTGGGTTCTTTTTCCAGTCCCAGAGACATGGTGCCTGTGGTATGTTTGTGGTTGGCTAAGTAACAACCAGATCTCACCTTCCAGCACTCTATAAATAATTGACTTGGCTTCAAGTCATTCTCCATAATTAGTTGCTTTTGTGCTGGAACTGAATCTCCCCCACCTACCACCCCCACACATATTTTCATCTGGGGGTTCGTAGGTTAGGGTATAAAGGTTTCTAAGTTGAGGGGGTGGGCTTGACCCTTGAGATCTAAAAAAGAGATTGCCCTTTAGGAAGGGTGGTTTTCACGACGTGTTTTGGGGCAGGGTTTGGGGGAATGGGGAGACGAAAAGCCACAGGGTGACTCAGAAGTGAAGGAAAACACAGTTTGTTGGCTTAGGGGCTGGTGGGGGAAGATGTTGGGAAGAGAAGTAGCCGAAAAAGCTAAATTAATGTGTAAAGACTTATCCTCCTCCAAGAGTTCTAAGGAAGGATGGGAGATTAAGGAAATAAAGGAGGCTAACTGTACAGTGAAAAAAACACTAGTTCCAGTCTTCTGTTACTAACTAGCTGTGTAACCTTGGAGCACAGCTCATTTCAACCCTCTTGGCCTCAGGTTCCTCTTCTGTAAAATGAAAAGGTTTAGAGTTGGCCAAATTAAACATCAATGTTTTCCTATTTCCCCTTTCTAGGTTGAAACTCTAGTAATTCTGGTACCAGCTAGTATATTGGATAAAGCACAGTATCTGCAATCAGGAATCCTCAGAACCTTAATAGCTGAATGACCCTGTCATGTCACTTAGCTCTGGCTCAGTTGTTTCATCCGAAACATGTGGATAATAATAGTACTTACCACAAAAGGATATTGTGAGAATCACAAGAGATATTTGTTAAGTGAATGGCATTCCTTCAAGTCCTATGTAAATATTAGCTATTATTATTCTGCTGATTCCCTTTCCTTTAATTAAAGTCTCCATTACCTCTCCCTTAGTGCCCAGATCTCCTTTAACTACAAAAGCAATCTGTGGCCCTCATGTCATGTGGGAGCTGCCAAACCCTCTCTAGACTTTATGGTTGTGTCTACAGCTGGGGGGTGGGGGGTAGAAGTGGGGAAGGGAGTGGCAGGGAGGGATGTTGTGGCTCTCAGGACTGTTTTATTGGGGAAACTAGAGGTTAGATTGTTTCATTTTGGGTAAAAGAGAGGAAGTGAAGAGGAGCACCAGAATTTGGACCCGATTTTGACCAAGAAAAAGGAAGAAGTAGTGAATTAGGGATGAAAGTATAATTGCTTTTCTTCAAGGTTGCTATCTTATGAATTCATGATGGATAAAGGGAGAAAAACAAATTAACCTAGACTTTAGAGGGATTTGTGTGTGTGTGTGTGGGGGGGGGGGTTGGTGTAGAGCCTCTAGATGGCACAGTGGATGGAGTATAGGCCCTGGGGTTAGGAAGACTCATTTTCTTGGGTTCAAATCTGGTCTCAGATGTTTACTAGCTGTGTGACTTTGGGCAACTCACTTGACCCTGTTGGCCTCAGTTGCCTTATCTGTAAAATGAACTGGAGAAGGAAATATCCAACCCCAAATGGAGTCGAGGAAGAGTTGGGTACAACTGGAAAAGGACTAAGCAACAAAATGAGAGAGAGAGAGAGAGAGAGAGAGAGAGAGAGAGAGAGAGAGAGAGAGAGAAGAGAGAGAGAGTGTGTGTGTGTAAAATAGGGAAGGGGAAATTTCAAGGACTTCAGAGGAAAGAAGGATAAATCCTCATGGTTTAGGATTCTAAGGGAATATTCACTATAGTACAGTTCAAGGAACACTAGCACTGTGTAACCTTGAGTAAATATTCCTGGACCTTTGTTTCTTCATCTGTAAAATAAGGAGTTTGGACTAAGTGACCTTTTAGATCACTTTCAGTTCTAATTCTGTGACCCTCTCAAAAGCTTAAGAGGGATGGGATGCTCTGTAGGAAAAAAGTTGTATTGTAATTGCTATGATGACTAAAGATATGGTTGAAGAGATCAGCCTGGTGCATGAGGAATTCATCAATGAGCCCAGATTTTAAAATTGGCATCATCCTAGAAGAAGTGTTAGAGAGAACATTTTTAGCTAAATAAAGTTGAAGGAGAATATAAGATCAATGACAGAAAAGGGAAGGAAGGCAATACTATCAACTACTACATTACTTCTATTTACCAAGGATAAACATTCTCAGGAAGGGAAGCAGAGAACAAAAATGCTTCAAAGGGAATTGAAACCTAAGAGTTGGTAAAAAGAACAAGTATTAAGCTACCTTCACCAAATTCATATCAGTACACCTATTTGATCTTATGAGAGTTAACTTCTCTGGGCTTCTTTAACCTTTTAAAATAAATGGATTAAACCAGATGGTCTCTATAGTTCCTTCCAATTTTAAATCTGATGACCCTTTGAATCATATATCCCATAGCACTAAAAAAAAAATGAAGCTTTCAATATTTCTAAGCTACTCAGTGATATTTGGAAATCAGAGATTCTAAGGTGATGCAAGACTAGAGACAAGCAAATTTTCTGATTCTCAAGAGGCTGGAAGGTCTTTAAACTGCTGAGCAATGAGCTGGATGACAATTCTTGGGAAATTCCAGAAAGGTTTGAACTCAGATGGTTTGTAAAGACTTTGAAAGGCTATAAGGTAGCATGGGTTCAACAAGAACAGGTTATACTAGACAACTTAATTTTCTTTTTTGACAAGTTTACTAGACTGGTAGATCCGGGAAATGCAAGATATGGTAGATTTAGATTTCAGTAAGGCACTTGACAATCTCTTACTGTGGCCACATGAACCAAATTGACAGATGCAGTCTATATGACAATGGTTAGTGTCTTGTTTGCAGGTTCATAATGCCATCTTCTATCTCCAAGTCAGTTTTTTGTATATGCCCCATATTTATTCCTTCCTCACCTATGCTTCTTAGAATCCCTAGTTTCTTTCCAAATTCAACTGAAACTCTCGCTCCTGATTCTTCTCTCCCACACCACCACTATTAGTATCTTTCTCGTAAAATGATCTTGTGCTTATTTGGTAAACACTTATTTGCATATGTCTTTCCATTAGAGCTTAATATTCCTGAGGGAAGGGATTGTTTCATTTGTTTTTATATCCCTAGTGTGTGTCATAACTAACTCTTAATAAATATTTCTTGGTAGGTTCAAATCTGACCAACTAGAACCATTGATTGATATCAAACTGGAAGGTCTCTGATGGCATCAAGAAAATACAAATGGGGTGAAGCAACTTGCCCTTTCTGCCTCTTGCTTTATGGCAATGTGCAGGAAAGAGGACTCCAACTTTTGGAAACCATCTAGTCTAACCAACAAGTTTTTCTTGGAGAGGTAAATGAAGAAACTGGAAAAACAGAGTGATAATAATATAAAATAAAAATAAAAA
The DNA here is from genome assembly GCF_037893015.1 of Macrotis lagotis. Taxonomy (NCBI): domain Eukaryota; kingdom Metazoa; phylum Chordata; class Mammalia; order Peramelemorphia; family Peramelidae; genus Macrotis; species Macrotis lagotis. The sequence goes on along the minus strand of NC_133658.1, from coordinate 399,499,131 downwards.
TAGAGTGATAAATATCTTTTCTTGGGACATTGTCACTTTGAGGTACATCTTGTATACTATTCATGATGAATATTTGCTAAAAGATCCTGAAAATACTCTTAGTTTATGAACTAATACCTCCAATGAAGGTTAAAGAAGAAGAAAGAAAAAAAACTATGAAGAACTCAATAAGTGTGGTAACACTCCATATTAATATTTTGATATTTGGTGATTTCACACATATGTTGTTGGAATAGATGAGACTTATGTTAAGTATACTGGAAAATATGGATTCAGAACAAAGCATGAGAGAGGCCAGTGGTTTATAAGTTACACAGAACTTCAGTTTTGTATAACATGAATACTTTCTTTGAAAAAAGAATCGCTAGATTAGGGACTAGCAAACTATAGTCTATGAACTATATCCAGTCCTCTGCCTATTAGGCTTGTAAGTTAAGAATAGTCTTGATATTTTACATTAATAAAGGCAGTGAGTCATATTTGGTCCATGGAACATGATTGCTAACCTATTGTCCTAGGCTATAGAAATGGTAAACATTGAATAATACCATTTAAAAAATGAAATTAATTATATTTTGACAGGAAATGATTTGTTATTAAAGTAGGATTCTTGAATTATCTATACACTGTTAAACAAAGACCAAGCATATTAAAGGTAGAATAAAAATTTGGAAAAAATGTGATATACAGTTGAAAAATTTAGTTATGACACTCAAATGAAATATCACTTATGAAAAATGAGATATGAATGGAATAAAAGAGAATAATTTCATACAGAAGTTTAACAAATGATATAAATAAGTTGCTGTTTTAAAAAAGAGACTAAAATAACCTTATAAAGAGCTCAACATCAAATACTTGGTTTACTTCCAAAGTAGAATGAGTGAAAGGATAGAAAAATACAATGCCAATTTAGAATATAAACTATCTTGTAAAATAATTTTAACATGATGCAATATTATTAGCAACATCAACTCCCAAAACAGTAAAACTGCTTTAGGGGTAAGACTAATTTAAAGAAGGCTAAAGCAAGAGACCCAGCTAAGCAAAGTTATCAGAAGGAATTAAAGATAAAAATGGAAGGAAGATAATATAGTTAAAAGGAAAAGATATACAACAAATGTTTATAAACAAATTGTTTATAAAGGAGGAAGAAGTGCAAACTCAAATAAAAAAAAATCAAAAAACAAAAACTCCGAAGATGGAAAAAAGCAAATGGATTGATTAGGCCAAGTATAATATGAGGAATCCTATGAAGGAGGAGGCAACTGAGAAGAATCAATTCACAAGATTTTTAAGAGAGGAAGGTATCAAAGCTGTGGGGGAAAATACTGAAATTTATTAATACCTCCCCAGGTGACAGAATATTAAGAACTATCAATATTTATGTCTACTTTACTATGTAAGTAAAAATTTTAAGAGAATCAGTTACATTAAAATCTAGGCTAGGGTATTTTTGATGAGAGATTAGTGGGGAAGATGCAAGCTTTTCCAAGTGTTATTAGCACAGACCATGTCTTTGCCAACAAACAATTAACTGAAAGATTAAAAGGCTCCACTGTGCTTTTTGTTTTTTAAATAGATTATAAGAAAGCATTTCATTTAGTTGCTGAGAGATTTTTCCAGTAAAGTGTCTTCTATGTCTTCTCTCCAAACATCAGTATTATTCAAGATTCCTAAAAAGATTTAAGAAACAACTTTGTTCAACAAACAGGAGTGTGGGTTGGAAATTTGGAAAGTCCTTTAATGACCCACAATCTTTTCCCAGAAACAAAGGGTCTTCTTATTAAAACCAGGATTCAACTGTTGTATGGCTACAAGTCTTGGTTACTTTGGCCTTCAAAGAATTAAAAATGAGAGCAGTGGAGAGGTATACAGTGAATACTTGCAAGTTTCTACATATGACAAACAAGGAACTTTGAAGAACCAGGGTAAAAAATGTCAAAAGAGAAATGCATGACAAAACCCCAACAAAAACAAAACAAAAAACTCCACTTAAGAGCAAGGAACAACTCATATTTTGCCCAGTATTGTCATCATGTTGAGAAAAAACAGATTGGGTGGGTTCCCTCTGGCAAACCTAATGGAGGATATTGGCAAAAAGACAAACAAAATGGGCAGGTATAGACGAATGGAAATCTGCATCCCTGGAGAAAGATCAGCACTTAAAAAAGTCACTGATTTACTTAAGTATGAGGAGCAACTTCCCAACACAGAAAACTATCAAAAAGATGGGTTGCATTGCCTTGAGATGTCAAAATTTCCTTTACATCTTCAAGTAGAGACTAAATGACACTTGTCATGTATGTCTTAGAAGGGATTCCTTCTTCACATGGGAAATGGATTTGATGACTTCTAAGTTTCCTTCCAACTCTATGAATGCTATGATTATATAACTTCCCCCCTAAAGGCTGAGGATGCCCAGGAGGTCAGGAACTGGGGAAATGAAAAGGAGGAGAGTTGACTCCCTAATATTAAGCTACTGTCTTTTTCCTCTTAGTTAGATTGCAGCTTCTCCTTGAACCTGTTCTTAACTGAGATTCAACTAGGTGGCACAGTGGATAGAGCACAGGCCCTGTTGTCAGGAATGCCTGAATTCAAATCCAGTCTCAGGCACTTAATAATTGCCTGGCTGTGTGACCTTGGGTAAGTCCCACTTAACCCCATTGCTTTAAATAAATAACATTTAAAAATTTTTTTTTAAAGATTGTGGGAAGATAAGAGGCTGGAGAAAAGAAAGAAAAAAAGTATGTTTAATTATAGTCTCTCCCCTTCTTATTGACAATTAAGATGAGTGGTAACAACATAAGAACACCAAAGATGGGATGATATGTTTATTAAAAATTCACCCTTGCTCAACTACTCTCTCATCCTCCCCTCCTTATTTGATTAGATGCAAAGCTGTCAGTTCTACCTGCTCAACAACCTTACATCTGTTCTCTCTAGTCACACAACTACTATGCTAGTTCAGTCCCTCCTCACTTCCTTCTTGGACTGTTGTGATGGCTTTCTAATTAGTCTCTTTGCACCCAATTTCTTTCCTCTTCAATCCATCCTCCATTCAGCTGCCAACGGGATTTTCCTAAAGTACAGGTTTGACTTTGTCCCTTGCCCAGCTCAAGTTTTAGTAGATCCCCCTAATAAAATACAAACTCCTTTGTTCAGCATCTGAAAACTTCACAATAAGTTTCAGCTTGTCTTTTCAGGGCGATGACACAATGATTCTCCTCACGTACTCTACATTCCTATCCAACTAGCCTATTTGCTATTCTCTGCACACAACCTCTGTGTATGCCTGTCTCTTATGCCCAGAATCTCTTTTTTTCACCCATTTCACTTGTAACCCTCTAGCTCCTGTCAAGTTTCAACTCAAGCATTGGCCATGGGGCCTTTGTTCTTTAAACTTCTTTAAAAAAACAAATCCAACATTGACACATCCAGGAATAACCTTTATAGCATCCAGTATTGACATATCCATGAATAATCCTTACAGAATGCAAACTCTCCTACTTCATGAACTGAATTGTGAGGGCAGGGCTGTTTTTGCTTTTCTTTATATCCCCATCACTTAGTGGACAGCTTGGTATTAGTCAAGAACTCAATAAATGCTTGTTTAAAAAATTAAATGTTTGTTGACTTATTAGTTTGTAGTACACAGAAGTACTTAATACTTATTGTTGATTACAGAAAGTGTTAAGACTCTGGATTAATCCTAACTTTTAGGTTAAATAGCCTTGTGAACATAGACAAGATGAGCTTTTCAGAACCATGTTTCTCCCTTACAATATAGGAATGTAACCAGTTGTCCTAGATAACTCATTTTTTTTGAGAAAAGTTTGGTGTCTTCCTGAGTCATAAAGTCCATATAGAAATGGGAGCTATAAGACTAGCCTAGCTCACAAAGATCTATTCAGTTGTAGTCCCCATCACTCACTTTGGTCTTTTGTGAGCAATACACAGTGCAGGCTACCTTATTATTTCACTCATTTTTCTATCATACAACTCCCCTCTCCAGGGAAGGAGCCATGTCTTGCCTTGCACTTCCTATCTTGCCCCCTCCACAGGGCTAGGAATAGAATCTATTCAATACATATTGGTTGATCTGACTCATCTCTCCATGTCATTGACAAGCTTATTTGGATCTCCATTTAAAATGGAGAATGCTAGGTTCTACTCTGGCAATCTTGGGCTCAAAGGATCTAGGAAATACTGTCTGGAAGACTCAAATTTCACAGATTTTTTTTTAATTTAGCAAGAAAGATGGAATGATTGTAATGGATTGAATGGGTTTTTCTGTAACTCGATTCACAGTCTAGAAAAGGAAAAAGGTCTCTTACGTACTAGGTATTTTAATAAAACTTTATGCTGCTAAAATAATAAAAGGGAATACTGCCTGGATTATTCTGCTCCCATCTTTAGCAGGTTCCCCTCTCTCCCAGCCTTCTCTTTCAACATACAAGATTCTAGGTAAAGGCAACATGGACAAGAGTTGGTACATCTTTGTTCCTCTACTTACTAGTTATATATGTGCTTTGTAAAAAAAAAAAATTCCTAAGGCCTTAAACAATACCTGACCCATAGAAGCACTTAATAAATGGTTAAGGAATGTGATTTGTTAGCATCCTTGTAAATCACTTCTTTCAATGTCACTGTACTGCTTTATAAACTGGAATCATAATCCTTGTTCCATTTTTTTCACAGAACTTCCTCAAAAGATCAGAAGGATGTCATGTCTGTTTGTTGTACCCCCCCAACTCCAACCCCATTCTGACATGCAAGATATAGTAGAAGTAAGCCTCTTGAAAATAGTCATGGCTTCATTCTTTGTATTTGCACTCCTACTCCCCCCCCGCCCCACCCCCAACAGTACCTGGTGATGGACTGAATGCTTGGGAACAAACTATACTATACAACCAATATTACTATACAAGATTAAAGCATTGGTGCTAGAGCAGTAAGAAGAAAGCAGTTTAGAGTAGATGGAAAAATTTGGAAAAACTTTGGGAGAAATACAGGAAGAAGAGCCTCACAGACAGTAATTTTTTTCTGGGGTCGTCTAGTTGGACCCAAACCTCACAGGTTGTACTTTCTGAGAGGTCCCACATGTCAGTCAACAAGTGTTTTATTGAATGCTTATGACATACCAGACACCGGGCAAAAGTAATTTCAACAAAGCTCATAAAGGGAAACACTTTAAGCAGCATCAGGTAGGGAGAGACTGTAGATGAGAAAGTCAAAAAACAAGAGGATTAGTGGGGAGGCAGAAACTATGAGTGATGGGTGGAGCTGTGAATGGAAGCCTGTATTTTGCCCAGTCTGACTTCATCTCCCATGCTTGGAACAGTTCTGGGCTCCAGAGAGCACATTGAGGGAAATCAAGGGAAGCAAATTTTGACCCAATATCTAAAAAGGCTTTATAAAATTAAAGTTGTCCCAAAGAGGGATGGGTTGCCTTCAAAGGGCAGTAAGTTCCTCATCTCTGAAGACTTGAAGCAAAAGATGGTGTACAGATAGTGTAGAAGGGATGGCTGTTCAGTTTTAGGTTGGGTGTCTTCCAGAGATACCTTATAACTCAGATTCTATGATTGGTATACATTTTATTCATTTTAGAATACATGGACAGGAGTAACTTCACTGGGAAAAACACCTAGCTGGAGGTGTCACCCTTTCCTCCTACAGCATTCACAGAAGACAAGTCCCTTCCCTCCCCATCTCCACTGTCCCTCCCCTTCCCCACTTGTCTTGGCTGTTTAGGGATCAGTGGCTGTGGTCTTGAGTATGAGGCTGGATAACAAAAGAAGTTTCCCTGAAAGTCATGGTAACCTCTACAACCAACAGGGCAGTTTTGAATTGGGGACCAGCTCTCCCCTTTCCAGCTAGTCCTCTCCTCCACAGAGGGCCAGCAAAGCCTTGAGGAAGTCTCCAGAGTTGTCACTCTATGAGAAGAAAGAAAGGACATATTCAGAGTGAAAAACCTTCCCAGGCACCTCCCAGAGTGGCTGCCCCCATCTCCTCAAGGAGCCCCCCATCAACTTCTGTAGAAGGAATTCTTCCATGTTCTAATAATGATGCAAGGGATACCTCCCCCAGAGCAAGAAGAATATATGTGCCATTCTTGAAATATGACGAATTATGGAGGGGAAGGATAAAAAGTCATTAGAACCCAACCCCAAACACCCTCCCTTTCCTTCAGTTTAATGTCTGGTAAAAGACATCTAGTTTATGATAAGATTTGGAGTCCCTTCCTCCTTACCTCAATGACATGATGAAGTGATTTGTCATACTTCTCAATGAACTCTCGTCTAATGTTGAGCAAGTCAGTCTCACTTCTGGAGACCATGATTCTTGTGAGAGTTTTCTCATCTGTGCCTGCTCCCTGATAGAGTATATACAGGTAAAGATTTACAGAGAAGATGTGTGAGAGAGAGAGACACACACACACATATATATCCATCATTAGTCAAGCCCATTGGAGGAAATTATGCCTCAGTCTCTCAGTTCTACCCAAGATGTCACAGATTAATGGTTTTCCATGAGCACTTGGGACAGGGAGCTCTTAGCAGCTAGAACCCTAGATGATAACCCTTTCTGGGAAACCACAGAGAATAGACTTGGAATCTTATCTTCAAGAATTTTAGGATTTTGGACCTTAGGAGTCATTTAATACAACCTCTTCACTTTTAAAAGATAAGACACTCAGAGGGGAAGTCATTTGTACAAAAAGCTTATGCTCTTGGACCCTCCTCCAGAAGGAGGTTTGACGTGTTTTTTCTTTCAAAGTTTTGCTGATATGCCAGTGTTTCCAGCATTTTAATGAACAGGGGAATCCCACCTCAGAGTGTGGGAGAGCAAGGAATGAGAAAGGTCTGGGCTGCCAAATGACCCTTGACTCTAGAATGCTCCAGAAGAAGGGAAGGGTTTACCTTCATAGACTTGTACAGCTTATCAGCAAAGAAGAGGGGCTTGTTCTTGACACTTTGGACTGAAGAGAACATAAAAGAAATGTAGTTAGAAACTAGTTTCTCTTATTATTTCTTGGGGCTGTTACCTAGTACCAGCCTTAATTATGACTGTATACCAACAAAATTGGTCTTTGGTACTGACATCATCCCTTCACATGTTTCACTCCACATCAGGGATCTCTCTTAGGTCTTCTCCTCCCATTCATAGGGACTTTGATCTCAGTTGACTGCCAACTAATCTTTTAAGTACTTAGCTGATAGTTAAAGTGGCATAAGTCCAGGGAATCTGTTTTCTAGTGAGGGGGCAGGAATGCCATATATTCTTTAAGATGCAAAAAAAATTGAAATCTAGTGGTAGAAATTTTGGCATATAGGGAAGACATTTTGATGTAGGTAGAGAATGGGAAAGGCTTTCCTGTTTCTCCTAAAAGCAACTAGTGGGGGCAGGAAGGAAGGAAATGTAGAGTGGAAGTGGGTATTTGTAAACACCATTTCCTTCCTCCTTCATTTCTCTTGTTAATTCACCATAGACAAGCAGGGCATCAACTATTTCCTCTTGGGTTCTCATAAACCTTCAGACCAAGTGGGCAAACTTCATGGCTATAGGACATGAACTGAAGCTGTGAGTTACTATATTATTTCCTGGTCATCTGTACTGGTGCCCTATCCCACGGCTCCCTCCCACTCCAGGCCACTGACCGATAGCCACCAAAGCATCCCGCACGTCACCAGACATCTCTTTCTTAATGGTGTGCTCCACATCATGATTAGTCATCTTGATGAACTCCTGGAAAACTGGAAGCCAGGAAAGCCCAGAAGAGGAGTGAACCCCAAGAGGAGTAGAGAAGGGACATTCCAACCTAATCTTCCCTAGGCTCTCCCCCGCAAAGTCCCTCAAACACCTAGAATTCACCCACTCCAAGGACTGTGATAAGATACCATCAAGGGGCATGAGTTCCTAAATATTTTGGCCAGGAAAGCATTAATATTTACATGGGGGGAGGGAAAGAAATCACATCTTACCAATGTTCTTCCTAAAATTCTTAGTATGTGGTATGAGCAGGGCAACTTGCAGTGGAGTTATTTCCTCCCTTAGCCTGGACACTAATACTCTATTAATGTGGCCTCAAATCAGTAAGGAGTATTTCTGGGCTCACATAAAAATTTCACCAAGGGTACAGAAATGTCTTCTTCCCTGCTTATTCTCATGGGTGATTCTGTGTTCCCCCACAGCACCCAGCAGAGAGGATGAGATGAGCACTAGTGGAGTAGGTGGAGTGCTAACCTCGCCGGAGATGTTGATAACTTCGAGAACATAAAATACTCATGAAACGTGTCTCCAGAGAAGGTTTGTCACTGCTGGTCGTAGTGTCTGCTATCTCCTACAAAGTTGAGGCAAGGAAAAATACAAGTAGAATTGGGGGGGGGGGGAAGAAACAGGAGAATAAATTGTTACTGCTAATGTCAAACATTCAAATCTTGTCCAAGTGTTGCTATTCTATGGGAGGAATGGGTATGGCCTGTTTGGGAAGAGGGACCCGTGACTTGTTCTTTCCCCAATCCTTGGCAACTCTCTGCCCTTTGGAATTAACTGGGGAAGCTTGGTATCAGATACTTTCTTTTCCATTCCGGAATATGAGCCCCAATGAACAGCATATAGAGATAGTTTTTCTGTCCACTGTTTTCCTCTCTGTTTTAACCCCAGACAAATATTCTTCAAGAGATATCTTTTTTGGGGGGGGGTGCACAGGTACTGGAGAGAATGACTGAGAGATAGACTGAGAGAGAAGGAGAGAGAACACCTTAAAGCAAGCCTCAAACCCCAAGTGGTACTCCCCAATGGGTTCAGCACACGCAAGCAATCTAGCCCCAGAATTCCTTCACATGGGGTATTAAAAATTATAATAAAATTCAAGACTCACCAAGATTTCAGCAATCACCTGAGAGTAAGGAGAAGGGAAAGAGGGGAAGGCAAAGTAAGACTAAGGTCTGAGAAGACCCAATTTGGGATGGAGGAATTGGGTTGAATATACAGTGACTGTTTGTAAGAAGGTCTTGTGAGGACACTGTAATTACATAAATGAAGAAAAAAGCCCAGTGTCCTTGATGATCTGACTCAGATTCAGAATGATAAACCTAGAAGGGACCCTAGAGATCATCTTAAGATACAATGGAAAGAACAGGAAATTAATATATGTGGTTTCTAGTACTGGCTCTACCTCTAACTCACTGGATTAGTTTGAGCAAATCATATTTATTTATGGACCCCCCCAGTTTTCTCATTAATAAAATGGAGAGAAATACCAAGGCAGATATGCTTTCTTGTGAAAGGCAATAGTGCAATTATTAATGATTCATTAACAGATGAAGAAGCTGAATGATCACACAGATTATAAAAGCTATAGCTGATATTTAAATTTATGTCTCCTGATTCCAAGTCCAGTGTCATTTTCATATTTAAAGGTAAAATGTGACAACAGATAAGAAAGTAACCTTAAATAGAAAAGTTTCTCTTTTGATGCCAGATGTTATTGAGACTAAATTTCCAAAGTAAATTACCACTGAGATGCCCAAAGCACAATCATTGGTACTTACTGTGGTTCAAGTGTGTATGGCAACTGCACTAATGAAATTAGATATAACTTTTTGTTATAGATGGTTATTCTAGACACAGATTTTTACCCCATTTTGAGTTATTCCAAGTTGAAAGCATCTTTTTGTACAAACTGTAAAAGGCTATAGGGCAGCTAGATAATTTAATGGATAGAGCATTGGCTCTGGAGTCAAGAGGACCTGAGTTCAAATCCAACCTCAGACACTTAATTACCTAGCTGTGTGACCATGGGCAAGTCACTTAAAACCATTGCCTTGCAAAAAATAAGTAATAAATAAAATTTTTAAAGGCTTTATTTTTTCACCTTTAAAAGACTCAGGTTTCCAATCCTCTATCACTAACTCTGGGCCTCATTTGGTTCCATGTTCCTTAAAGTTCTTTCCAGTTCAGATATAGAGGGACAGTCAGTGAGTGCAAAGGCACAAAACCAGTAATTTCATTCATTCATTTCCTTATTCCCTGACTCTATCTAGAACCCAGGGAATCTCCCTAAAAGGTGGATAGGTCTTGGGGGGGGGCACATAATCCATATGTTCCTAAACTAGCTGTGTGAGATGGACTGGGCAAGACTATTGTATTAGGAGCATCCCTTTAATGAGACCCTGGTGTCTCTCTCTCTTTCTTCTCCTGTCTTTTTCTCAAAGAAGCAACAGTGGGCTGGAAAATTTGTCAGTTGTGTTCCCTCTGCTGACAAAAGCAGGAATTGCAGTTTGCATTTAGGAGTACCCATTGGGATGGAAATGGGAAGATCGAACCAGGCAAAATTCAAAGATTTAGAAAGCTTGCAAGAGCAGTGGGGCAAGGAGGAGAAGTTGGCAGACAACATCAAGGTCCAGGTAGGAGGAATTATATAATCATGACCTTGTGTGTTTTTCTTTTTTTAACAAATTGCTTGAGTTTATTGTTAAATTTGCAGTATGAAAAACTACTGTTTGGAAATTGACAAAGGCTTAATTTACTGTTTTATGGGTTGATTGGAGTACAGATTAAATTTAGTAGAGTGCTATGCATCATCTTTTACCACCAGAGAAGTCACTTGTTAAATATCTATGGGACATATTTTAAAGTCTTGTCAAAAATGTGCAACCTTGCTTTTTCAGAAAGCTAGGTGATACAGTGGATAGAGTGCTGGTAGATCCAGATTCAGGAAGATCTGAGTTCAAATATACCCTCAGGCCAAATCCAGTCTCAGATACTTACTGTGTGACCCTGGGCAACCTACAATGCCTCCCTTTCCTCCACTGTAACAATGGGGATAATCATAGCATCTACCTCCCAGGATCTATTGTGAGGATCTAAAGTGATAATATTTGTAAAGTATTTTGCAGACCTTAAAAGTGTTATATAAATGATAGTTATTAGTAGGATATACCAGGATTTCTAGATGGGGCTAGCCCTGGGCAAAGTAGGTGAAATGAGTTTTCTATGACTCCCAGGTCCCATTTCCATTATTCCAACTCTCACTCTATGTTGCCCAATTCTCCAGATATAGAGAAAAAGGTAAATGACCACATTCAGGTTGATGTAATTGAAAAAAATCCTTGTCTGGAAGTCAGTACTCGACTTCTGGTCCCAGGTTCACCCTTAACTCCCTGTGTGATCTTAAGTAAATTATTTTCCCTCTTTAGATTCCAGGTTCACTAATGGTGCAATGAGGGGCTAGATTATTTGCTAAAGTCCTTTTCAGTTCTGACATTCCATTGACATCTTGTCTTTCCAGGAATATCTGGAAAAAGGTGAGGGTAATTATTAATCTAAGATGAAATCTAACAGTAGAAAATTAAGTGTCAAGTGGTAACTTAAAAAACATTCTACTCTGGCTCTATTGGAAGAAACCCAAAGCTAAGAAAGAAAAACCAAAGCATGGCTAACTCCCCATTTGCTTAATCATTTTTTCCATCTATTGCCAAAGTTAGGCAATTGGGGAACAAGAGGTTACAGAAGGAGATCTTTGAGGTAGGAGAAGAAAAAGATAATTTTTCTCTCTGGCCTTCAGTCTAGGCAGAGGTATCAAGCATACTCAATGCTCCCAAGTGTTGCCTGAACCAGACTAAAATGTAATTAGGGAAACAATTAACAAAATGAAATGAATAAAAATACAACAGAACATATATCATGTTATATATGGTTTTCTAAGTCAAAATGTGGCCTGCAGAGATCCTTATCTATGTTTCCTGTTTGAATTTGAATTTGATATCATTGCTTTGAGGTCCAAAGAATGGAGAAAATTAAAAAAAAAAGAACAGATAAAATCAGAACAGGACTCAGGCCCTTAGAAGATGGAATGCCAGAGCTGGAAGACACATTTGAACACATTATCAAGTCTATCCTCTTTTTTTCCACACAAAAAGTGATTTTACAAATAAAGAATAAAGAAGGAGAAGGAGATTCTCAAGGTCACACAGCTAGTTTGTGCAGTAATCCTAGTCTGGACTAGAATTCAGATCTGACCCCAGTTTTCTTTCCATTTTGTATGTTTTAGATGAGGGTAATTCTCAATAAATGTTTATAATTCTGGAAATTTGATCAGATAACTCTTAACCCCTTACAGCTCCAAATCGCATTTCCAATTTTTTTTTTTGGTAATTTTTAGGATGTGAAAATAATTGGTACTAAGCTTCACAAGTATCTGCAGTGCTGAGAAGTTTGTGCATATGTACACGTGTGTGTGTGTGTGTGTGTGTGTGTGTGTGTGTGTGTGTAACAGGGCAAGGGAAGCAAATCACCTACTTAAGTGAGCAGTTACGTTATGATAGGGCAGCTTAGCTTAGCATAAGCAGGCTATCACCAGGATCAACTATTGGTGCAAAAAGAAGCAAAAGAAGTCCTTGAACAAAAAAGAAAGATGGTTCTAGCATTGGAAAGGAAGCAGTCCAATCCCAGAGAGGGCCAAAACAAACAATGCTATTAAAGCAATGCAGCCAGGAGACCCCAATGTGCCCCCAAGCCCACCTTTGACTAAGAGCTGGCATCCAATCTTTCTGACTGCCAAGTCAATGCTTCTATTTTGCAGGTAGGGCAACTGAGGATCCAATTTCAGAGCTACCCAGGATAGTTCCTGGCTACAAGCCCCATATCACACTCAATAAGTCTACAGATCTTCCCTTTCTTCTTTTCTTTGGAATGGATTTGTTTCCCTGGATAAGATTTTTTTTCCCCTAAGGAGGTAATTCCATTTTCCCAGGCCTAGCATGGTCACTTTCCAGGGAGAGAACTTTCAATTAGGCGAACAGTTTCATAAAATCTTGCAAAAGGGGTTTCAAGAAATCTCACCTGGGCATCCTCTCGAGCCTGATCTGAATTTTCAGGTCCCTCATCTCGGTTCCCCTGTAGATGAAACAGGAAAGAATATTCACCAATTACCATAAATGTACTGAGTGAACAGTGACCAGTCCTGTGTTAAACAAGAGGGAAAAAAAGGAACTGTTTCTGCCTTCTACCCCTACCCCAGATCATGGTTTAGTGTGTGGGAAGTCATGAAATAGGACAAGATAATTTTTAATATCAGACTTATCACTAATTCTCTCTTCTCCAGGATAACTCTGATAACTTCATGTGAACACTGATAAAGGCAGTTAGGAAGGGAGATATCTGGGAGCATATGGTCATACAAACTGAATTCAACTCTTATCTGACTTGATCAAAATCTATTAGGCAACAATTAGCATGTAAACCCTCTGGACCTCAGTTTTCTCCTCTGTAAATGGAGAGGTTGTTGAAATATCACTTCACAATCATCAAGCTAGCAAAAATGTTAAAGGACAAGAATTTTTCAAGAAAAACCATGTTGTAGGGAAGTCAGGTGGCAGAGTAGATAAGAGCACTGTCCCTGAAATCAGGAGAACCTGAATCCAAATTTGGCCTTGGATACTTACTAGCTGTGTGACCCTTGGGCAAATCCCTTTACCTTGATTGCTTAAGAGAAGAGAAGAACTAACTTGTTCATACTTTGACCCAGACACTATTACTAGGACTATAAACCCAAGAAAGTAGAAAACATTAAAAAGACTCATTATTACAAAAACATTCATAACAAACAGTTCGGTCAACACCATTTATTAACGATGTTCCCTTGGTGTTTAAATGCTGGGTATAACCAAAAAAAAAGGCAAAAACAGTCCCTGCCCCTAAGGAATTCATGGTCTATTGAGGAAGACAATTTGTGTAAATAATTAGGTTCATACAAGATACCATACAGAGTAGAAGTGAAAGGTGCTAACAGTTGGGGGGAACTGAAAAAAGCCTTCAGTGAGATTTGAGCCAAGTTTAAGACATGAAGTTGAGAAGGAAGAATATTTCAGATATAGAGGGACAGTAAGTGAGTGCAAAGGCACAAAAACAGTAATTTCATGTTTGATAGGAATGCCTTGTTTAAGGAACTGTTAAGTAAGCTGGTATTACTCAATCAAAGAATGTATGGAGGGAACTGAAGAATAAGAAGATAGGAAGGGGCCAGGTTTTCATTTGTCCTGGAGGTAACAGAGAGTGAATGGAGCTTACTGAATATTGTTCAGTTTAGTGTTATCCAATTCTTTGTGACTTCTTTTGTGGTTTTCTTGGCAAAGATACTATATTGATTTGCCATTTCCTTCTCCAATTCATTTTACAGAGAAGGAAACTGAGGCAAATGGAGTAAGTGACTTATCCAAGGTTGCACAGCTAATAAGTGTTAGAGGCAGTTATTTGAACTCGGAATGATGAGTATTCCTGATTCCAGGTTCAATTTTAGGTACCTCTTAGTTGTTGCATGAAGCTGTAAAATAGCTCTAAAAAAAAAGCAACAAAAAATTCAGGCCAAATACAATAGCCAAAAGTTTGACAAGCAAAATCTATTACTGTTACACTTGACTGATGTGCAGGATTAGTTTTGCTGAACTGCTTTTCTTCCTCTTCTTTTTTTATTCTATGTTAAAGTAGCATCTTGACTGGTAAGAAGGGGGAGGAAGGGATATTTGAGGAAATGAAAGTGATATAAAAACAAAAGATATCAATAAAAAATAACAAACCAGTAATTAAGGTTAGTGCCCTAATGCCCAAGTTAAAGGACACACTCCTCACTTCTGTAAATAATTGGCAGATTCTCTTCTCAGGAGAGAGAGACCTCTTTTGTAAAGAGGTTTATCAAGTATTGGGGATAGGTACCTATCTGGGCATTTTTCAAAAGGAGAATTCCATAGCCATATGAAAAAAAATGTTCTAAATCACAAATAATTAGAAAAACACAAATTAAATCAACTCTGAAGTCCTCCTCCATGCCCTTCAGATTGCAAAGTTGACAAAAAAGAAAAATGACAAAAATACAGTGATTTTGGTGAATTATTTGGAACTATGTCCCTAACTAAACTGTGTATTTCCTTTGACCTACCAATACCAATATCATATCTTCAAAGAGATCAAAGAAGAAAAGGAACAACAGATACAAATATCTTTATAGGTGCTATTTTTGAAGTGACAAAGAGCTAGACACTTAACATTTGCTCATCGACTGAGGAATGGTTGAACAAATTGTGGTATGTAAATGTATGGAATACTGTTGTGCTCTAAGAAATGATAAAGAAGATGGTTTCATAGAAGCCTAGGAAGACTTGTTTGAACTGATCCAGAATGACTAGAGAAGAACCAAGAGAACAATTTATACAATATTGTTCATCTGTGGTTTTTTTAGTCATGTCCAACTCTTAGTGACCCCATTTGGGGTTTTCTTGGCAGAGATACTGAAGTGATTTACCATTTCCTTCTCCAACTCATTTTACCAATAAGGAAACTGAGGCAAACAGGATCAAGTAACTTACTGAGGGCTTATAACAAGTAAGAATCTGAAGTCAGATTTGAAGTGACAAAATTATTCTGTGTTAAACTGACATCTTGATGGATAGGAAGGGGAAAGGAGGAATATACGAAGAAACAAAAGTGATATGAAAACAAAAAAACAACAAACCAGTAGTCAAGTTTAGTACCCTAATGCCAAAGTTAAAGGATGCACGCCTCCTTTCTCTAAATAATTGATAGATTGCCTTCTCAGAATTGTAATTTGTATTTGTATTATGTATCTAGTTTCAGATACTAATTACATATTCCTGACAACAGTACTGGCATTCTATCAGCACTGTGCTGCTTAGCTGCCCAAATTATACAAAAGCAATCATGTAAAGAGAAGTAGTAGTCTTATTAAAACAAAATCTAGGGGCAGCTAGGTGGCGTAGTGGATAAAACACTGGCCTTGAAGTCAGGAGTACCTGGGTTCAAATCCGGTCTCAGACATTTAATAATTACCTAGCTGTGTGACCTTGGGCAAGCCACTTAACTCCATTTGCCTTACAAAAAATCTAAAAAAAAATCTATCCATAAATTTTAGAAAAAAATGAGAAGACTGGAATTTATCACTTCAAAGTGCTCTAGAAACATGAGTGACTGCTTCCATTCTCTCTATAATATCCTTCTCAGCTACTGTCTTAAGACAATGGTTTGGGGGCAGAGCCAAGATGGTGACAAGAGCGGATCTTGTCTTGGGCGCTCTCTCATAAGACTTCTAAACTACGGACTCTAACTAAATTTTTGAGAGACAGAACCCACAGAGGGACCCAGTGAGGCAGTTCTCCTACTCAAGGTAACCTGGAAAAGAGCAGAAAGGCTCTGCTCCCCGGGGTCAGAGGGGTGGCCAGCCAAAGGGGCTGCCTGCCAGAGCCTCCTGGAGGCAGCCCCAGGGCACTGGGAGCTGCAGCTCACAGCAGCTGTGGCAGTTTCCTGACCTTCACCCCGGGGAACACCAGGCACAAATTGGGGGAACAGCAGGGGACCTCTGCCAGAGTGAGCACGTGAAGTCCAGCCCTCAGGGCACACAGCAAGCAGGGAGCAGCAGAGTGGCCAAGGCAGTCCCAATCCAGGAAAAAGAAGCAGGCAGAGCCTGTAAGCAGGAGCCCCCAGAGCGTGAGCCCATTGAACCTAAGGAGGGGAGTGAAGAGATAGACTGCCGAGCTCAGTCCCCGGAACAGAACTCTGGGGCTCTGACCACATTCAGATCCTGATTGCAGTCTAGGCCCCCCATAGAACAACAGGGCCCCTTCCACCTCAGCCCCGTGGCAGAGGGGGGCACATATGGTCATTCACAGACCAGGAAGGAGGACAGAGCTTCTCACATTGAGACCTTTGTGGGAGTGTCTCAAAAGCTCAGGAAGCACCCCAAAACCAGGCTAAAGCTGGGAAAATGAGTAAGCAGAAAAACAAGAGGAACACCATTGAGAAATATTTTGCCTGTGAGCCCAAGAAGGATCAAAATACTCAGTCTGAGGATGAGGAAGCACAAGCTCCTGCATCTAAAGACTCCAAGAAAAACAGGAATTGGGCTCAGGCTATGACAGAGTTCAAAAAGACTTTGAAAATCAAATGAGGGAGTTAGAAGAAAAACTGGGAAAAGAAATGAGAGAGATGCAGGAAAAACATGAAAATGAAGTCAGCAGCTTAGTCAAGGAAATCCAAAAAAATGCTGAAGAAAATAGCATGCTAAAAACCAGCTTTGGTCAAATGGATAAAACAGTTCAAAAAGTTATTGAGGAGAAGAATGCTTTAAAAAGCAAAATTGGCCAGATGGAAAAAGAGATAAGAAAACTCTCTGAGGAGAACAAATCCTTCAGACAAAGAATAGAACTCAGGGAGATTGATGAATTTACCAGAAATCAGAAATCAATACTTCAAAACCAAAAGAATGAAAAATTAGAAGAAAATGTGAAATATCTCATTGAAAAAAACAACTGATATGGAAAACAGATTTAGGAAAGATAATTTAAAATTTATTGGAATACCTGAAAGTCATGATCAGGAAAAAAGCCTTGACATCATTTTCAAAGAATTACTACAGGGAAAATTCCCCTGATATCTTAGAAGCAGAGGGCAAAATAGAAATGGAGAGAATCCACCAATCCCCCCAAGAAAGAGATCCCAAAAAACCAACATGAGTGACTGTTTCCATTCTCTCTATAATATCCTTCTCAGTTACTGTCTTAAGACAATGGTTTGGGGCAGAGCCAAGATGGTGAATATTACAGCCAAGTTCCAGAACTCCCAAGTCAAAGAGAAAATATTACAAACAGACAGAAGGACACAATTCAAATACCGTGGAGCTGCAATCAGGATTTCACAGGACTTAGCAGCAACTACATTAAACGCTCATAGGGCTTGGAATATAATATAATATACTGGAAGGCAAAAGAGCTTAGAATGCAACCAAGAATCAACTACCCAGCAAAACTGAATGTCCTCTTCCAGGGAAAAAGATGGACTTTCAATGAACCAGGGGAATTTCAAATGTTCCTGTTGGAATGGCCAGAATTGAACAGAAGGTTTGATCTTCAGATACAGGACTCAGGTGAAGTATAGAGATTGGAGAAGGGAGAAAATATGAGACTTGATGATGATGAACTACATATATTCCTGTATAGAAAAATGACACTGATAATACTCATATGAACCTTCTCAATTATCAGAGCAGGTAGAAGGAGCTTTTATAGATGAAGCACAGAAGAAAGCTGAATTTGAAGATAAAATATGGTGTAAAAATGGAGTCAACAGAAAAAAGGAAAATGTAATGGGAGAAATAAAAAAGAGAGAGGGAATAGGCCAAAATATTTCATATAATAAGATTTTTCTTTATTCCAATGAGCTATTGCAATGATATGGAAGGGAAGGCAAGGGGGAATGAGGGAACCTTTGCTCTCATCAGAGGTGGCTAGGAGAGGAAACAGCATATATACTCAATGGGGTATAAACATCTGGAGTAAGAAGGAGGGGGGGAGCAGGGGGAAGGGGTGGGGATGTGAATAAAGGAGGAGAGGATGTACCATGGGGGGAGAGTGGTCAGATATAACAAATTTTCTTTTTTACTTCTTGCAAGGGGCTGGGATTGGAAGGCCTGTCCAGGACCATAGGGCCAGGTGGATGCTGGGCCTAAGGGGTGGTAGGGGGGCTCAGGGCCTCTTGGCCCCAGGACCAGGGATCTGTCTGCTGTGCCACTCAGCTATCCTACAGCAGAGTCAGAGTGAAAGGAGAGAGAAAATATAGTACATGGTAGTGGAAAAATAAGAAAGGAGGGAGCTGTGATCAGCAATGGCAATGGTGGAAAAATATGGAAGTAACTTTTGTGATGGACTTATCATAAAGAATGTGATCCACCTGCGACAGAGTTGGTGGTGCTGGAACAGACTGAAGCACATTTTTTTAATTATTATTATTATTTGGGGGGGGGGGTGCAGGGCAAATGGGGCTGGGTGGCCTGCCTGGGGCCGCATGGCAGGGTGATCGTTGGGTGTCTGAGGCCGGATTCGGACCTGGGTGCTCCTGGCTCAAGGGCCAGTGCTCTGTCTGCCACCCATCTGCCCCTACTATTGTTACTATTTTATTTTATTTTAGGTCTTTTTTTTCTTTCTTTGGTTTATGCAGGGCAGTGGGGTTGGGGGGGGGGGCTTGCATGTCACACAACTGGTTGATTGTTGGGTATACGGGGCTGGATATGGGTTTGGGTGCTCCTGGTGTCTACTGCGCAACCTGTCCATACCTACAATTATTACTATTATTTTTTTAATTTTAATTTTTTTCTCTCCCCTTTACTTTATCGCTCAAGTGAGTCTATATTTTGGGGGGGAAGGGGGTATTTTGTTTACTGTTAAACAAGAATATTTTATTAATGTATAAAATACATTGTACAAAATGAGAATAAATATAAATTACAAAAAAAAAGACACTGGCTCTTCCTTCTCAGTCTATTCAAGCTAAAATAGTAACCAAGTCTTGGGCAAGTCACATTCCTATTCCAAGTTTCAGTTTCCCAATCCATTAAATGTGAATAATAATCTTCACTTAGTCAACTCTCCCAAAGTTTTTGTGAGGATCAAATGAAATCATTGTATAAAGATAAAGGAAGATATGTGAGTAGAAAGAGGTTCCTCTCACTGATTACCCTCACAAAACAATTCACCGATGATCCCTCTTTTGGGGTAGCTAGACAGCACAGCAGACAGACTGGGCATGAAAATAGGAAGATCTGAGTTCAAATTGGGAAGGAAATAGGAAACTATACCAGTTTACAAGTCAGACACAACTGAAAAGACTAATCAATCAATATTCCCTCAGTGTGTCTGGAGTTTTGCACTTTGTATTCACTGAAAAAGGATTGTGGTAGTTCTCCTGTGGTAGGCATAAGGAAGTCTTCCACACTCCCTGTGAACAACTCCTATCAGCAACATATAACCATCATGCCTGCCCTTGCTCATTCCTCTTTGTCTTCATTTCAACAGAAATCAAACTCTATCCCTAGGACCCTGGCTTCTGAAAGGGTAGCCTCTTCTTTATCTTTCCTGGAAATAGGATGCCATGTTACTATATGCATATGTCTCCCATCCCCTGGCTCTTCATTCTAACTCCCTTTTTATGTCTTCTCTTCCCCTGAATAGAATGAAATATCTTGCTTGATTTTATTTGTACTCCCAGAGCTTGGCAATGGGTGCTTAATAAATTAAAATCATTCATTTGTTTGTTCACGCACACAGAAACACCTGACACTACCTCCTGCCTTACCGTGGCTAAGGAGACAAGGATCCTCTTAAGGTGGCCAGATGTGTCTGAAGTCAAGTCATCTTCCAGGGATTTATGGTAGTCTGAGGAGAGAAACATGAAGGACATGGGACTGAGCATCCTTTACAGGGAAACAAAATATGCTTAGCTCAAATTGAAGAGAAGTCCATCCTATCACTTGTAAAACCCAAAGGGAGGCAAAGTACACCTAGAGTTTTTCCAAGGGTTCTCCCACACCAGTTCTCCTGTTTCCATTGTCCTCCTCTGGTCCAGCCCAGAACTTGCCATATTTCCTTGGTCTGATTCTTTCCCTTTACTTCTTTGTCCTCTTACCTTCTTGATAAGCTTCATTGATGGCGCGTATTTCTTGGTTGTTCCGAGTGGCCAGGATTTCAATCAGAGCCTGTTCATCAGTGCCAGCTCCCTGGAAACCCATAGGGAAAGACAAGGCTCAGTCATAGCTTTGTCCCCATTACCAGAAAGACCAAGTCTCCAATTCAAAGCCAGAAGGGGCTACCCCCTGCTTCTACTGTGTCATCATGCATGCTAGGAATTCAGGGCAAGTCAATCTTAATTTGATTTTTACTCCATTTCTTTCCAGGTTCTGGCTTTCTTTTACCTGCTGTTTTTCTGCTCACCTATTTCCTCCTGAGCCAATTGCTCATTGGCACAGGGAACTCAGAGCCAGATGGGCAATGGAAAGGAATAGGGTGTGGGAGGTTGTCCTCTGAAAGCCCTCCCTCTCATTCAGTGCTGTTCAAGTTTTCTCTCCCCTTCCCCAGCATGGGTACCTCCATGGCCTTCTTCAGTTGTTTGGCATCATAGTGTGCAGGGGGCATCATGAGTCCCAAGATCAGCCTTGCCAGATTACCTGAGATCTCAGACTTCAAATCAGCCATCAGGTCCTTTATAAAGCCAAAGCAGAGAATAGATTTTGGGGGGTGGGGGAAAGGGGTTAAAAAGAAAAAGAGGAAGAAAAAGGTTTCAACAATAGAAGAGTATCACCTGGGGTTAGGGGAATAGATTTAAAGACAAGGGCTTTGGGTCAGGGTAAGAATGATGGTATTGTAAGATGAATCAATTTAGAATAAGACAACTGATATTGAGAATAAAGTCACAGGTTTAATCAAGAGTAAGTCAGCTAGTTTTGATATGTTTGCTATACTATCTCCCTAACAAACCTAGACACCTGATCGACTACCCCCAAATGCACATCATTGGTCAGAAGAGGAAAAGGAAGAGAATATAAAACCCATACCCACTGTTTGAGGTGAGAACAAAAATGTCCCTGTCACCTTAAAGAAAGGATACTGCTATAAAGATGTCTAGACTGTGGGTGAGTAACTATATTAATAAAGATGAGCCAAAAAAAAGGCCCAGGAAAAAGAAGAAATTGGTCAAAATTGTGGGTGCTAGAGTTAGGAAAAAGATTCAAGTGTGAAACCATCCTCACCCGGCCAAAGTGGGACTTAAAAGTCTGGCGAATTTGTTGCCGCTGGTCATTGCTTCGGTGTGTGATGATATCAATGATGGTATCCTCATCTGTACCTGAAATGACCAAAGGGGATTCAGAAGGATCCAGCAGGACAGGCTACAGAAATATCCCACAGATTCTCATCCTGAGCAAGTTCTTGGTGGTGTGGTACCCATCTCCACTGATCAGTAACTTCCCAGACCCTCTCTGATTTAGATGATGTCTAGCCATTGCTTAACTCTGAGGCACCAGCTAGAATGTTTCCCTCTGAGCCTGAGGTTTCATAGTCCTTCTTTATTATATCATTAGGGATGTTAGGGGACTGCAAAGTCAATATAAATGGAAAATTTTAACCTGTTAGCCAAAAAAACCCAGTGTCATTATAGGGTGCATTGACAGAGGCACAACAATCAGAAAAAACTTGGTGATAGTTCCATTGCCCTCTGCCCCAGGAAGACCATAACTGTTTGTAATTTTATGTAAGATCTGGGAACAATGTTTTAAAAGGGATACTGATTAGTTGGAAGATACAAAGAAGGGTGGCAAGGATGGCTATATAACATGAGAAGGAACTGAAGGAGAATACAGTGAAGAATTTCTCTTCCCAGAAAAGGGGAGGGGGTAAACAAAGCAGGCATGGGAAAGTGGGGGAGAACAAGATATCTGTCTTTAAATATCTGAAAGGGGAATATATTAAACGGAAGGGGGAGTGTATTTGTTTAATGTGACCTAAAAGAATAGGTCTAGAATCAATGAGTGCCAGTTAAAGAGAAAGGTCCTTTACATTAATATAAAAAATAAGTTCCTATATATAAAAACTGTTCAAAACTGCAACAGGTTGTATCAGAAGGTAGGGAGTTCCCCATCACTGGAGATGTTGAATAACCACAAAACAATAGCTAACATTTTTATAGTATTTTAAAGTTTTCTAAGAGTTTCATATATATATATATATATATATATATATTTGTAATTTAATCTGACCTTCATACCTACCCTATGCATTGTTATCCATATTTCACAGGTAAGGAAATTGACGCCTAGAGAGGTTAAAATAGCTTTCCTTGAGAGGTTAAATAGCTGCTAGAAATGTCAGATTCAGGATATAAAGCTATGTTTTCCTGACTCTATTCTAACCATGTCTCCCTTGAAGCAGGGGCAGGAAGCATGACAGAACATATTGGTTAAAAAATGGGGAGGGGGGAGGTAGAAACAAGTGATATTGTCATGGGAATAAGTAGAGACTACCTGAAGAAAGAAATAGGTAAATTCAGAAAATAGATCAGGCTTGGAAACATGATAGACAAGAAATAGAAGATTTCAAATATCTAGATATTTGCTAAAGCTCCTTCTTCCAAAAGGAGAGCAGCTAATAAATTCCTGGTTTGCCTTAATGATAAGGTAATCTTTCAGAAGGTAGCGATGAAACTACTGTAATGAACCTGATTTTGACAAAGATGAAATGGTTGGTGAAGAAGAAATATAGGACCTGCAGGCAGGGATAGAGATAACAACTCCCTCTTTTAGAATTCATGATACAGAAAGAGAGGAAAGTAGGGCATAATCTGATATACACAGCAGATTTTAGGAAATCAGATCTCAGAGAGTTCAGAAAAAGAATAGCTAAGATCACCAGCATAAAATACTATACATGAGATAGTTCAAGAGAGATGAGAAGATCTGAGGAATGAAAACTAAGAATGCGTTCAGAGTAGGGAAGTACATTAAAGATTTACAGATAGGACTTTAACAAGATATTGGGGAAGAATCAAAAAGGGATAGGATCATTAATCACAATAGAGTAAATCATGATACACTCTTTGTTTTCTTTAAGATAAATAATGATTAGACTGAAAAGGACAGAACAAAAATAACTAATAAGGGTCTAAAGCCCAAAATAAGACACATGTGAGAGCACATTCAATTCATTCAAGTAACCAGGTTGGGGTGAATTACATCCCAGGTATCTAAAGAATTATAATTGTTATTGGATTTTTTATAAATGAAAAGGAATAAAAAAAGTCAGAGGACTGGAGATATTTTAATGTTTTTGCAATAAAATAATACAGTAGAGCCAGCAGACTGTAGACTAGAGTTTGCTTTTGACTTCTGGAAAATGCTAAAACATATTATTAAAGGGATGGCCTGTGAACATTTAGACAAGGAAGCAGTGATCACGAAGTGTTAAAATGGCTTCAATTAAGAATAGGTTTGGGGCAGCTAGGTAGTGCAGTGGATAGAGCACGGGTCCTGAAGTCAGGAGTACCTGAGTTCAAATCCGGCCTCAGACACTTAATAATAATTACCTAGCTGTGTGGCCTTGGGCAAGCCACTTAACCCCATTGCCTTGCAAAAAAAAAATAGGTTATACCAGGGTAACTTAATTTCCTTTCTTGGCAAAGTTACTAGATTGGTAGATCTCTCTCATTTTACAGATGAAGAACTGAGGTCAAGAGATATTGGTGACTTACTGAAGGTCACACAGTTAATAGTGTCTGAGGCAATATTTGAATCCAGTGTTTTGGACCTAAAATTTAGCATTCTATATAAAATATACCACAGAGATAATTTGTCTGGATGCTTAGTGGTAGGCAGCGAGGTAGTTCAATGAAGTATGTTGGACTTGAAGTCAGAGTTCAAATTCCACTTTAGATACTTAATAGCTATGTGATCCTGGATAAGTGACTGAACCTCTATCAGCTTCAGTTTTCTCATCTATAAAATATATAGGAATAATAAATATTAACTACCTCACAAAGTTGTTGTGAAAATCAAATGAATCAATATATGAAAAATACTTTGTAACCTTAAAAAATTATATACATGCCAATATATGACAGTCTCTCATGCTGTCCTTGTGAATCACTTGCATTCAGAACACCATATCCTATGTTTTTTTGGATATTGCTTTGTTGCCATTCTCCTCCTACCTGTCTGACTTGTCATCTCTTCTCAATCTCTCTTGTAAGATCATTATCTATGTCTATCCCTGATATATATAGTGATGTGTGGGTACATTCCAGAGCTGTGTCCTGAATGCTCATCTCTTCTCTCTCAATGATCTCATCAGTTTTCACAGGTTCAACTACAACCACTAATCACATGACCCTCAAGACTATAGATCCTTCCCTCATCCATCTCTTAAGATCCAGTTTCACAATCCCAGCTGTCTGATGAACAGCTTCCCTAAGATGTCCTATAAACAGCTCCAACTCAGTACATTGGTAACAGAACTTATTAACGTATTTTCTTACTCTTCTTTCTAATGACCCTGTTTCAGCCTAAGGAAACAACATTCTTTTTGTCACTCTCACTTCTTCAACCTCTCTTGTGCCCACATCTCAAAAGTTGCCAAATCTTATTGATTCTTCCTCTCAAAGAACTCACACATATGTTCCATCCTCTCTAGCTAGCACTCGACCTCAGGCTCTTATCATCTTTCGGCTGAACTACTTCCTAATCGATCCCTCTCTAATTTGTTTTCCACAAATTTGCCAAATGGATGTCCCCAAGGTATAGGTCTGATCAATCAAGCCCTTGCTCAAGAGTCTTCATTGGCTCCCTGTGATCTTGAGTATAAAATAGAATGTTTGATATTTAAGTTCTTTATAGTCTGGTTCCAGCCCATCTTTTTGATCTGATTACCTTTCACTGTTTCATTCACTCTATATTCTAGCCAACTTGATGTACTTTTTATTCCCTTATAAAATAAGCATTCTTTTTTTTGTTTGTTTTTTCAAGGCAATGGGGTTGAGTGACTTACCCAAGGTCACACAGCTAGGTTATTATTAAGTGTCTGAGGCCGTATTTGAACTCAGGTCCTCCTGAGTTCAGGGCCCATGCTCTATCCGCTGCGCCACCTAGCTGCCCCTATATTATTCTACCTTTAAATTCATTTGGGTTCAGCTAGATGGTGTAGTGGATAGAGCACGGGCCTAGGAGTCAGGAGGACCTGGATTCAAATACGGCCTCAGACACTTAATAATAACCTAGCTGTGTGACCTTGGGCAAGTCACTCAACCCCATTGACTTGCAAAAGAAAACCCTAAAAAAAATTCCTTTGGGCAGGTCCTCTCCCCTCTTCCCAGTAAGACCTGGTACTCTCTCCCTTCTTATCTCTTTCTTGGTCTCTTCAAAGCTCAGTTCAAGAGGCATTTCCGGTTTTCTCAGATTAATGCACCCTATTATGATTTGTGTATACCTATAACATATACATATACACATATGTATCATGTATTTAATATATTTAATATTTACATATCTGTACACTTATAAATGGAATGCAAAGTTCCTTGAGAGTAGGGACTTAATTCATTTTTGTCTTCAGTACAAATGCTTGCTGACTTGAAGATCAAGAAAGGAAGGAGAGATGAGACGCTTAAGAGGAATTTGGAACTAAATGATGAGAGTCCCAAGAGCAATAATTAATAGTAATTAATAATTCCTCCTTCGATGTAGAGGGAGATGTGTGAAATGTCTCAGGTCTTTGGACCTGTGCCTTGCAACATTTTTTTAAATCGATGACTTAGATGAAGTCATACTTACTAAATTTTTTTTTTTAGGATTTTGCAAGGCAAATGGGGTTAAGTGGCTTGCCCAAGGCCACACAGCTAGGTAATTATTAAGTGTCTGAGGCCGGATTTGAACCCAGGTACTCCTGACTCCAAGGCCAATGCTTTATCCACTATGCCACCTAGCCGCCCCATGCTTATTAAATTTGAAGATGATGTAATGCTAAATGGGATAGCTAACATGTTGAATGAGACTCAGAATCTAAATATACCTTGATAGGTAAGAAAAAAGATGGGATCTTAGGAAAAAAAATGTAATAGGGATAATTAAAGTCTTACACTTGGTTCAAGGAATCAACTTCAAAGACATCTAGTGGTGGTGAAGTCATTCATGTAAAAAGAAACTAAAGGTTTTAATGTGCAACATGCTCAAAAGGGAGTCAGTAGACAAGGGCTAAATAATCTTGCATTGCTCTGGAAGTTAGTGTCTAGAGTAAGGGTGGTGATTGACTTGCTGTACTCAGACCCAATCAGGCCACATTGGGAGTCCTGTGTTTGGTTATGACAGCCACATCTCAGGAAGGGCATTGAGAAGAGGTAGTTCTGAGGAAGGCAGTCAAGATGAAAGATATTTATCGAGATGATAAATACTGCATAAAAAACATCTAGAGGAATGGCAGATACATAGCCTAGAGAAGATCTTATGGGATACAGGATAGCCATCTTTAAATATCTGAAAGATTGTAAAGAGAAAAGAGGTCTTATTCTTAGACTTGGCCTACTCGCCTCCAGAAGACAGAATGGGGAGCAAAAAGTGTAGAAGTAGCAGAGAAAGATATTTAATATAGATGTAGGAAAAAACAAATCAGTCAAAGATGGAATAGGAGGGAGTGAATTCCCTGCTTTCCTGGAAATCTTCAGCAAAGGCAGAATAGTTAGATTAAATGGCTGATTCTTGCTAACTGAAAAAATATTTTTAAATGACTTTGCTAGGGTGGGAGTGAGGAAGGGGGAGTGTCTTTTTTCTAGCTCAGAGATTCTATCATCTCATGGATCATATGAGGAAACCCAGACCTTCCTTTCTTCCTCTACTAGATTATTAAGGTCCCTAGCCAGAGTAGTAGATGGGCACTAAATGGCAGCAGGTGGCACATACTTCATCACTTCTTCACTAGACACAACTCTCTATTTACTGGTATTGAGATCAATATCTGACAGTTGAAGGGGTTTATTTTTTTCAAAGCACTAACACATATTTTATCATATTATCCCATAATTTCAGCAGGGCAGAAATTATTTGTACCATTTTACAAAGAAAAAGAGGTCAAAAAGAGTTGGTGGCACAGGAAGTACAGGAATCCATACCTCTCTTTAGTCTCAAGCCCCATTCTTTCCAATATTTTATGCTGGTGGAATTAACTCAAATAAGTTAAGAATCAGAAGAAAGTCTTGCTTCTTTTTAAGCCTCAAATTCTAGAACCTGCCCTTGTTGCACCCACCTCTTTTTTATCAGTCTGTCTCCTAAAAGCCCCACCACCAGAGCTCCCCCTTACCTAGGCCTTTCATGGCCTTCCTCAGGGCCTTGGCATCTGCTTCTGGGTCAAAATTTGGAATTGGACGTACTGTTCCCTTGAGCTAGAAGAAACGAGAGAGCTGAATAGGATATTGAAAGGCCCCTGCCCCGGGGCCCTAGAGTAGGAGAAGGGGTTTCCCAGCAAGTGCTGGGCCAAGCAACTGGCAGGAGGGAGTGGGGAATAGGAGCAGAGCAAACAGACCCTCCACTCCTGGCAGGCAGACAGAAAGAGACCACCGTGGCTCAGGGCAGCAGTGCATATTCAGTGGTATTCTTGAGAAGTAAAGAATTCCAGGTGATAGAGGCTGTCTGAAGCTTTGGATTACATGAAATCAGAGAATGAGCTTGGAGATATTAAGTTTTACAGGTGAGAAAACTGATGGGGAAGTGACTTGTCCTATGTATACAGGCAGTCTCCGGCAAAGCCAGCTCTAGAACTCTGAGCTGTCAGTCCAATACTTCTAGCTGGTAAGGTCAGGGTAATGATAATTCCTCTAGGGTTGATACTTAAACTCCATCTCCCTGGTCTCCCATAGTCCTGTCCCCTGCCCAACTTAGCTTTTGCCTTGTAGAGGAATCTCTAGATTCCCACCAGATGGGGAAGGGATGAGACAGTACTGGGTAATGATTTACTTCAAATATTCCTGAGCCTATTCATACCTCCTTACATGGGTATATAAAGGACCCTTCGAGCCTCATTACAGGGTCACAGATCGCAGGGATCCATGGCAAATTGTGCCCAAGCCAGTTTGATCTCTGTTCTCATGCATCAAAGCCCCGGACATCAGCAGTGGTCTGAGAAAGACTTTTTATAGGAATTAGTCCATCTTGCTTCAGCAATCCCTGTTAGTGGTTAATAGGTTCCCCAAAACCTTGTGGCCCATTAGGTTAAGGGTTTAATGTGGCAATTTCAGCACCCCATCACTTGGAAGAAAAGGAAGCCTTAGGGTTTGTCCCAGCACCTCCAATTGGCCACCAGGGGGAGGCCTGGAGCCAGAAAAGGAGAAGATGGGAGTCAGCTGTCAGAGAGGAAAAGCCATATGGTCCAAGCAGGAAAGGGAGGGTAGGGGGCACGGGTCTGACCTCCACTCGGGCCACTGCACTAAGCTCCCACATCTGATAGGCCACCTTCGCTGCCTCTGGGAAGAACTGACCTGCAGCACTGGAATGGAGTGGATGAGGGAAGGAAGAGGACAGGTATGGTAAGGAAGGACTGGGATCCATCAATCAACCTACTCCAGCCCCCTCCCCAGCCAAGGTGCACACACAGGATGCTAAACCCTCTTGTTTGATTTTGTAGCTTGGGGGAGAACAGTGTCAGCATCTTATCCCCAAAGCCATTTAAGCAGCCTTGAAATACTCTATCCCCCCCCAAAGATTTAGAGGAACCTCACTTTATGCAAACTCAATCTGGAAAAATTCAGATTAAACCCAGAGAGAAATTTAGATTTATCTTTCATAAAAAAAATTCACTGTGGGAATACTTTACACAATAATCCTCCACCGTGTTTAAAATAGGACTTAATTTTAAAATAGCTTAGGAATTGAATGATTGCAAAAAGAGAGGTCAACATACATTTCATTCCATAAGAGGTTCATCTTTACTCACCCTGGGGAAGGAGGCAGGTAACTATTTCTAATACTGTGAGAGAAGGAAGAGGCCCTCCCATCCCTACAGTACTCCTCCCCACTCCTCTGGCATTCCCCCCCCCTCCCACTGGAGGCTTTCCCCTTCCCTGGTCAAAGTGTTTAGAGAACCTTGGTTTTTTTGTTTTGTTTTGTTTTGTTTTGTTTTTTAGGTTTTTGCAAGGCAAATAGGGTTAAGTGGCTTGCCCAAAGCCACACGGCTAGGTAATTATTAAGTGTCTGAGACCGGATTTGAACCCAGGTACTCCTGACTCCAAGGCTGGTGCTTTATACACTACGCCACCTAACCGCCCCAGAGAACCTTGTTAAGGACATCCTCCCTGGAAAATCTCCCTTGTCCAGCAGGGTAGGTGATCTTTGGCTCTGAAGGTATGGACCTTGCACCAGGACTCTGAATACAAGTACTCAGGGAAAGTCTGCTAACTAGGCTGACATCAAGCCCAGTACATGCTCCAGGACTGAGTTTTGGGGAACTGGAAGATTCAAGGTCTTCCATTCTTAGGTGAGCAGATACATATCTGGGATCACCACAGTCACTCTCAGCATGGCATTCATATATACAGTCACACAAATCTAATTGCACACATTGGTACCTGTACTATGTGTGTGTGTCTCTCTCTTTCATATGTTATGACTTACACATAATTTGACTATTTGTCATTTAGTCAACTGAGAATTGTGTAAGAACTTCTTCCAAAAAAAGAGGGCAACATGGTAAGTCACAGATTGTCTTTCTAGGAAGCTGACTAAGGCCCATGGAAGCAAGTGATATATTCAAAGTCACAAGGCTACCAAGTATCAGAGGTAGGATTTGAATTCATGGCCTCCTGACTCTAAGTCCAGCACTGTTTACTAGACTATAAGACCCTCCTTCCCTCTCGCTCCTTCACACCCACAGTAAGTCCTTAGGTATTTCTTTAATTGAGCTATATATGAAGACATACAGAGATAAGAAACTTGATCTTGGCCCTGGCTCTTCTCCAAATGGCTAGCTTGACCCTCCCATATAAACTGGAGGCTTCTTCCTTGTACTTAGGACTTTTCTCTCACTGACTTACCAACTCCATGAAACATTCTGGATCCCCCCCACCACCACCACCACCAGTGCTGGGTCTCCAGGTACAAAGATCAACCAGAAATATGGGTTATGGAGACCAAAGGGACTCAACTCAGCCTTGGTCAAACCCAAGATGTTTAGAGTTCTAGCCTCAAGAACAGTTAGGAAAATACTACACATGCTTACAAGCTTACACAGAAAAGTCACATCTTATGGAGAGATAAGGGCTTATCTCAGGTCACTATATTATCCTTATTCTTCCCCCTCTCCCAGTGTCACACTGAACCTTGAACCTTCTTCTCATGAGTTACTCACTCTCCCTACCTGGGGTGAGGTAAAAGACAAGAGGGACCAGGATGGATCTTCCCTCCCTGCTTTCCGGACCTGCTGTGACCTTTTCTCCTGACCCTGATTCCTATAAGAGCTGGATCATTTTTCTCCCTCCAGAAGATTACAGAAGGTGACTTACTCATCATCCCCACCGCACAATTTCAGCAGGGCTTTTTTGTACTCTCCAGATGTGTCATTCTAGAAAGAGAGAGTGGGGAAAATTAGCTTTCAGTTCCCCTCGCTGATACCACCTTTCCAAGCAATGAGTATCTAGACTCAGTCATGGGTCCCTTCTCAGCCAGTGAGGAGAGATCCCCAAAACACCTTTTGGGAAATGGACTGAGTGCCCTTGTTGCTCATCAGGTACTGAACTTCTCTTCCAGGGGAGGATGGGAAGGGAGAGCAACAGGTACCACCTAAACCAGCACAGAGACTCCAATCTCTTCATAAATCACTTTGCAATATTCTCCTTCACCCCCTCATTTTTTAGCCACAATGCTCTTTGTCAATCAAAGATAGACACATCCAAGGTCCTGGAGTACTTCCCCTTTCTGGGGCTTGGTTTCCTCATCTGTAGGATGAGGCTTAGACTAATTGGCCTGTAAAGTTCGCTCTTAATGCTCTCTCTCTCTGTTGATGATATCCAAATTATCCTGAATATATCTTGTTTGGATATAATTAGGTGTTGTTTTCCTCATTAGACTAGGAGCTCCTTGAGAGCAAAGGCTATTTTTTTTGTTTGCTTTTTTTTGTTTTTGTATCCTCAGTGATTAGGAGATGCTTAAAAACTCTTGCTCATTGCCTTCTAGTTCTAAGGTTCTAGGATTGATCCTTGGAAGAGAATGGGATGATCTAGCTGAGAGAAACAAGCTTCTTTAGCAAACTAATAGGACCCTATCATATACCAAAATGCCACCTTCTTTGTATCTGTCCCGCTCTTCTAATCTGATGTGACTAGGATTCTTTCTCCCTAGACTTCTAATAAATTCATGCCTCTGGGAATTTTTAAGATGTTTCTCACATATGCAACGTCAAAGGGTCTTCTTGTGGCTGGACCAAGGAATAAATAACCCCGTGATTCAACTTCCTGGGTCTTGGAATAAGTCATTTGTCATTGCCTTCCCTTTATCCCAAGCCTTTGCTCACCTTAATCATGCTGTAAAGGGACTTCTCATATTTGGTCCGGAACACCTCCCTAATGTCAAGCATATCCAACTCACTTCTGGAGACCATGATGCGGATCAAGGTGTTATCCCGAGTACCTAGGCCCTGGAAGAGATGCAGGCAGGGATGGGAAGGAAAACAACTGAGATGATCCTTCCTGGGACAGCCCCTATAGAAGAGGGAGGTAGTCAAAACAGGACTTGGGAACCCTCCATCTGGTCAAGGTCTACTAAGAGAATATGCCCACATGTAGCTCTTAAGTCTCAGGGGCATGGTTCATCATTATCTGATTTAATTCATCTTCTTTTGAGTGTGTATATGATATACAAAGTATGGGGCAGTCCAGGCAGTGGGATCCTGCCCTCAGCTGCCACTCTTCAATCCCACCCCTGGGCCCATCACTCACCTTCATGGCTTTAAAGAGCCTTTCTGCAAAATACTCTGCAGTGCTCCGGATACACTTTACTGGGAAAAGGGAAAAGAGAAAAGAGATTGAATAATGATGAAACATAGCCACTGCACTCACTTGTAAGACCTAAACTTTGAAATTGTAGCATGATAGCATCACAAGGGAACCAGAGCCAATCTCTTCATTTTACAGAAGAGGAGACTGAGACCTAGTTGAAGGGAAGTAACTTATTCAGGGTCACTCAGTATTTCAGCAGAATAGCTATCAGGTCTTCTGACTCCCTGTCTAGGGCTTTCAATCATATCAGCCACCCACTGTTTTCCCTCCAAGAATTTTGTTGTTCATTCATTTTTTTTCAATTGTGTCCTACTCTTCATGACCCCAACTGGGGTTTTCTTGGTAAAGGAACTAGAGAGGTTTACCATTTCTTATGTCAGCTCATTTTACAGATAAGGAAACTGAGGCAACAGAGTTAGGCAACTTTCCTGCAGTCACTCAGCTCTTAGAATCTGAGGCTGGATTTGAATTTAAGAAAATGAGTCTTCCTGACTCTAGAGTCAGGCACTATCCACTGCCTCAAACTCCAGGAATATAAATCCTAAACATCCTCTTTGCCTCAGGCAATTCTTCCCCAATCATGAAAACACTGTCCCTTCCCACCAAAACCATGTCATAGAACCTAAAAATCAAAATGAAGGCCTACTGAAAATCAGTCATAAATCTAAATAGAAATGTAATGAGCTATGTGCTTCCTTCCCAGTACCATTTGGTTTTCAGGGAAAAGACTGTTTGCTATAGATATGAGGGTTCTCTGAGTCTAAGCTATGGACACAATGGTTCCAGGACAGTTCCCTGAGTCTAGTTTGGGGACACAAGGGTTTCTTGAATCTAGGCTTTGAGCATGGGAGATTGCTGAACTTAGTCTCACAGGTATTAGGAAGAGGGGGCAGCTAGGTGGCACAATGGATAGAGCACTAGCCCTGGAGTCAGGGAGACCTGAGTTCAAATCTGATCTCAGACACTTAATAATTAATTGCCTAGTTGTGTGAACGGCAAAGGCTAGTAAAATAGGCTTAGTTTTTGAAAGTTACTGATTCTGAAATTCAAGGAGCTTAATCCCAACCACCCTTCCCTAATGCACCAAGTTGAGAGAACCAGAGCTCCAACAACCCCATGGAAGACAATGGCAAAGGGGGGGAAAAGATGGGATGTCAAGACCTACCAACAGCCAACATAAGCTTCTCAAAGTCTCCAGACAGTTCTCCTCGGATGCTGGCTTCAATAGGAATCCCTGTGGTCTTCAGATATTCATCAAACACTGAATGTAGGAGACAAGGCTATCAGACAGGGACACATGGTGAAGTTAATAGATAATGGAGACTGAGGAAAGACAGGGTTGTTGTGGAGAGAGGATGAGAGGGCCATACTGCTGCTCAAGAGCTAGTATTTTAATGGGGAGTATATAATTATTTATATACATAGCCCACCTACCAAAAAAAAAAAAACAGTCAAAACAACTTAGGTAGTACCAAAAAAGGAACTAAGCCCAAAGGATTGGTGAGAGAAAAAGGAATAAAGTCATATATTCCTTGGGGCAACTGTTTTGCTTGCTCTGCACTGTTGGTTAAGAGGGTCTTGGGACCTGAGCTCACCCAGTCTCAGGTGCTGTTTACTTCGGTTTCCCAAGATGTAGATGAACTGGGCCTCATCGGTTCCCCATTTCATTTCCCCAGCTTCATATAGATCCTGTAAGGAAAGGAAAACTTCATCATGCCAGGAAATACTCTGCTTTTCTCATCAAGACACCTCATGGGTAGAATTTTCTTACTCAGCCTCAGAGAAAGGCCAGGAAAGGAGACTGTGTGACTGGGGATGTCCCTAGTCAAATCGCTAGTGCAGTTTTCTTGCCAGCAAGTCAAGAAGTCATATTAAGCACTCCCCTTCACCTCCTTCTATCCCTCTACAAATGAACAGGTCAGTTAAAGGTTTTAAGATTCACAAAAGTGAAAGCCTTATTCTTTGCACTGACCTTTCTCCAAATAAAGTGGGTCCTGGGTCCTGGCCTCTCCAAATCACAATAAAGGTCTTCCCCTTCCCCACCCCCCAGCTCCACCCTGCCTTCTGGATTTCCTGGTGGTTGAGATTTCTAGGTCTATGAATCCCCCAACAGTATAAACTTCTAGCACCAAAAAGGAAATGGAGCTCATCTTGAGCAGTGGGAAGAGCCTGGCTAGAAAGTTAGCTGGAGTACATTCTGGGGTGTAGGAATTTTCAGAAACCACAACTTTCTTTCTTTTTCCCCCTTAGGGAAGGAGAACAAAGGAAATGACATTTATATAGCATCTAAGTGCAAAGTACTTTTTACAAATATTATCTCATTGAGCATCACAACAACCTTATAACTATTATTAACCCTCTTTTAACAACCGAGGAAACTGAGGCAAACAGAGCTTTAGTGATTTGTCTAGAGACAAAAAGCTAGTGTCTGAGATTGGATTTGACCCAGCACTTTATCTAGCTGCTTCAGTGAATAGTTAACCCCTGTGCAACCAGCAAAAAAAGTCCTTTGGATACTAGCAGAGTAGATGAAACTCAAATGGGAGGTACCGAGAACCTCACTGAAGGGGAACAATTCCCTTCCCTGCAGAATGGTTCACAGCATAGGCCAAGTGATAGCCCTTGATCCAACTCTGCAACAGGTTTTCCTTTACCTTGACGTCTTGGGCAACCAGGTCCTCGCTCACCACATCATCTTCCTCCCGAGTCCCCTGGGGCAGAAAAACATGAGACATTTTCTTCAGAAACCTCCTCCCATTGCAGAGTGCACACTAACCACAAGGTAGGCTAGGAAAGTCACTGCATAGGGGGCTAATAACCATGATCCTTTCAGGCAGGACTTAGCTTCCTTGATCACTCCTACTCTGGGAGTGTAGTGCCTGAGTGAAATGAAATAAGCTTCCAGCCCTTAGTTTTAAAACCAGAGGAGACATAATCTTCTCGTAGGAGTTACTTCTCAGGGAGTCAGCAGCCATCAGGGGACATTCTGCAAGCAGCATCCCAGGTTCCAAATCTGGTCCCTATCCCATCATCCTCAAATGCCTTCATAGGTGCTGATAAGTTATGGTATTACCTTTCCATTAGAGGAGGATCTACATTTTAACAATGATCTTAATTCCAAGGTAGGTATTTCAACATGGCCTCACTGGGAGCTAAGGCCATAAGTGGTTTCTCAGAGGGGGTCAAGGATTCCTAAGTGTCTCTGCTGTTGCCCACATTCCACTGTGTTTTTTTTTTGCAAAGCCTTTTCCTCCTATGTGTCTATAAGGTTTCTGTCTCCATTTTGAGTTTCAAGAAATTGAAACTCAAGAAAAACAAATGATTTGATCGATATTATGTGAGCTAATAAATGTCAGAACTATTATCTTTCCACTATATTCCTTCCACAATGCCAATGCCTCAAATTTGTCTATTTTAGATTGTTTTTCTTAAAGTGGGCATAGGGAAAGTCTATCACTATATAAAGAAATGCTTGCTTTTCCAGGGCCCAAAATGAGGTCAAGGGAAAACAACCCATAGGTGGAAGTCCTGGCTTTTCTATCTTAGCCTTCCTAATTCTTTTGTTCCCTTTTCACCAGGAAGCAACTCAAGACAGAACAGTAGCATCAGGGGGTCCAATCAAATAGTAAGGTCCAACTAGCTAATTGTCTGCTTAAAGAGATATCTTCAAGAACTGCTTGGAAAGAATAAATGAATAGGAGAAAAGGGTGAAAACTGAATTTGGATCTCCTTCTCCTATGGAAAACAAGACGAGGGATGAGGCCACCCCAGGATCCAGAGGAGGGCAGGAAAGCTCAAGCAAGGGCTTATACTCAAGAGTTCAGTATATGCAAGTATCTGTGAATGTATGTGAGTTTGTATGGATGTGAGTTTATGACTGTGTGTATAGGAGAGGGTATGTATGCATAGGAGTGTATGTGTGTATGTTTATGAATGGGTGTATGAATTTGATTATGTATATGTGTGTGAATGTGGTGAATATATGTGACTGTGTTTGTGAATGTGTGAATGTATATATGTATAAATATGTGAATGCATATGAATATGCATGAGTATGTGTAAATGTGTATGAATGAATTAACAACAACATCTTGAGTTGATTAACCTTGATGGATGAAATTCCTCTCAGAAGTTCAGAGAGCTAAGACAACCCTGGGAGATCTGCCATGGACAATGCTATCCCCATCCAGAAGGAGAAAAAAACAAAACAAAAAACCCTACAGAATCTGAATGAACACTACATTCACTTTTTTAAAATTTCTCTTATGCTTTTCTTTCTTATCTCATGGTTTTCTTTCTTTTTCCTTAATCCTAATTCCTCCAACAGAAAATGACTAATCTGTTAAAAAACAAATAGATGTGTGACTGAGTGTGAATGTGTATATGCATATATGTGTAAATGTATATGAGTGCATACAAATGTTTTGTGAACATGTATGTATGTTAATATGGGGGGGTAAATGTGTGAGCATGTGTATGCATGTGAGTAGATATGGACTCTAATGAGAGGCCCTGCTGTTACCATCAAGACAGAATATGAAAGAGGAAATGGGTGCATGACAAAATGCACGTGCCCACATCTGCAAAATATAGGAACCGAGAGAAAAAGTTGAGAAAGAACTAAAAAAAGATTCTGCTTCCCAATAAATGAGAATGAAAGACCCTCCTTGAAAAGCAGAGCAGAGAACTAGAAGCATGGCACTGACACAATGACATCAACATTGGTAGAATGTTTTAAAGTTTGCAAAGCATTTTATATATGCTATCATATTTGGTCCTCACAACCCTGACAGGTAGATGTCATTATAATCCCCATTTTACAGGTAACAGTATGTGGAACAGAAGTTAAGTGCCTTGCTCAGAGTCACACCAACTTCTAAGTTAGAATTTGAATACAGATGTTCCTAACTCCAGGCACAATGCTCTATTCACTGTACCACCTCAGGGTCTGTGAGAGAAGACATAAAAAAAAGAACACACCCCAGTCCAAGGAACAAATCTCTGTGACCTGGAGGCAGGAGATGAGTCCAGAGATGCATACCCACCAGAAGCCTGTCATTATTACCT
Source organism: Macrotis lagotis (assembly GCF_037893015.1). Taxonomy (NCBI): domain Eukaryota; kingdom Metazoa; phylum Chordata; class Mammalia; order Peramelemorphia; family Peramelidae; genus Macrotis; species Macrotis lagotis. The sequence continues at coordinate 399,461,703 of NC_133658.1, read as the reverse complement.
GGAGCAAGACCACAAGCATCTTCTTGAAGTGGCCGGAAGTATCAGCAACAATATCTTCCTCCAGATTTCGTTCATATGCTAAAAGGAAGGATCAATGGCTTTAGCTTTCCCAGCCACCAGAGAATTCTCTTAGGAAAACCCAATTGGGACCTGTTTCTCCCCACCAGCAAGCAGAAGCCTCTGAGTGTACTTCAGTGTACTTCTATTTTCTTATCCATCACTTTCTCAAGGTGTACCTTCTGCTCCATTGGTCTTCTTAAAGCCCTCCAGAGGAAGGCAAAGGGACCAATTAGGAGACTCCAGCAAGGTGGTTCAGGTAGACCTGAACCTGGGTGGTCACAGGAGTAGTGTCTTCAGACACAAGATTGGTCACTAGATTCTAAGCCTGTACGGCCTAGTCTGACTTGTTAGTACTTGAACTCTCATGCAATAGTCATCAGGAGATAAAGGTCAACTGTATGCTACCTCTTGAAGCACCAAAAAATAACTTCCAGAGAATATTTAATACAACAGGCAATACATATAAGTGATATTATAATACATTTGTGTGTGTGTGTGTGTGTGTGTGTGTGTGTGTGTGTGTAAAATGAATAGAAAATCTTGAGTTCAAATCGTGTTAGCTATGTGACCAGGAGAGGTCTCTAAGTCTTTTAGGACTCTGGGTCACTGTTATAAGGAAAGAAAGGTGCTGACCTGCACAAGAGGAGGGATTTGTCTCATCCAAAAATTCCCTAAATCAATGAAAGTACAGGTTCAATCCCTGTCTCTATGTAATAAATTAGTTTAGCTGTCTGTTACCAGCAGTGAAAAAGACAGAAAGAGAGAGGAGGAAGATCAGGGACCTCTGAAGAATGAGAAGGAAGAAACAAATTGGAACATCTGCATGCATAGTGAACTTGTTCTATGGGTGCCACGGACTTGTGGCCATTGCCCACCCCTAGAATGGGTCCTCAAAAAGATTTTGCTGAATTCTTACCATCCTTGTAGGCTTCCACTAGCTCATGGATCTGCTGGTTGGTTCGAGAGGCCAGGATCTCAATTAGGCACTTCTCATCTGTACCAATGCCCTAGATAAAAGGACAAGTGAGAGGCAGAGGCCAGGTGCTGTGATGGGTCCTGTCATCAAGGTGTGTTAACCTTCAACCCAAGGGAACCTTAGAGACTGGCTAGAGCTGGGCACAGATCAGTAGTGGACTACACACTTCCCTGACTGTCCCTAAGTCAAGACTTAGCAATCCCATGACACTTCAAACTCCATTCATTCAACAAACTATTACTTCTAGGATCAAATGCAAAATCTTCTAATTGACATTTTTTTTTAGATTTTTGCAAGGCAAATGGGGTTAAGTGACTTGCCCAAGGCCATACAGCTAGGTAATCATTAAGTGTCTGAGGCTGGATTTGAACTCAGGTACTCCTGACTCCAGGGCCAATGCTCTATCCACTGTGTCACCTAGCTGCCCCCTAATTGACTTTTAAAGTCCCTCATAACCCAGCTTCTTCTGGCATTTCCAGTCATCTTTGGTCTTCCCTCACATATTCTTCAATGGTGACTGCCCTCACAATTCTCTCATAAAACACTCCATATCTCCTGACTCCATGAATTTTCCAGTTCCAAGGATTCCTGCTTGGAATTCTTCTAATCTCTTCCTCCTAGTTTCCACTGGCTTCTTTCAAATCACAACTAAAAAAAAACCCTTCTACAAGAAGCTTCTCCCCATTCCCCTTCGAGGTTATTGCCAACTTAACCTTTATAATATTTTTGTATAAAGTTGCTTACATGTTATCTCCCTCACTAGATGATGAGATCCTTAAAGGCAAGGACTGTCTTTGCCTTTCTTTGTATCCTTAGAGCTTAGCACGATGTCTATTCTGAAGGAATATAACAGGTGTTAAAATATGCTTGCTGACTTTTTTTTATGCAGAATCTGATAACATTATCTCCCACTATTCTGCTCCAACCAGACTGATCTCACTATCACATAATGATGGAGATAGGAGAAAGGATTTTTCAAGATCATCCACTACAGTCACTTAACCTATAGATGAGGTAATTGAGGTTCAGAGAAAAGATGTAAACTGTCCAAGGACAGACAGCTAATTAGTAGAAATAAGAGAATAGAATGCAAATCTCTTAATTCCAACATTCTATCTTCTATTTTTCGACACTGCTTCTCATTTGACAGATGAGAAAACCAAAGCTCAGAAACATTCAGGTGTTCTTGCCTCTGGTCCTTTACTTCTGCTGCCTTCCCTGTAAGAATACATTTTAGCATTCTCACCATTACCCCACCCAAAGGCCTCTATCAAATTCTACTTCCTTCCTTCACATATTGTTCATTAACTATCACCTTACTTGGTGATCTCTGTTTCCTGAAGTCTATACCACTCCCTTGCTATTTTACATATCCTGCCTCAAATGCCTGCCTCTAGATTTCAACATCTTATCTTCTCAAGCTATCCTGTGAGCCCTTGAAGACCAGAGCTCAGGGTCCTGTGGGGAGTGCTTGGCAAATGACCATTCACCAACCACAGATACCCCACCCCCAACCATAACCTCTTACTGAGATGGCATCTTTAATTTCTTTGGCATCAAAGTAGGCAAGAGGCCTCATCAGACCCACGATCAGTCGCTCAAACTTTCCCATCAGCTCAGACTTCAGATTATCAATAAGGTCCTGTGAGCAGAGCAGGGAGACAAAGAGATAGGTCAGGTTTGAGGGTGGGGAGGGAAAGACAAGCTCCCTGGGGAAGGTTAAGCTGGCTTTTCAAGAAGCGGTTTGAGGACTGAGGCAGCAGGGGATACCACACCCCCTTCATCCAAACCCCAGGGCCCTGGTGGGGTGGGGTACCTTGCCATAGAGGGACTTGTAGCTCTGACAGATCTCTTGCCTCTGCTTATTGCTCCGAGAGGTGATCAGCTCCAATATGGCTTCTTTGTCACTGCCTGCAGGGGCGACAGCCCATCACCCTGATTCTATATACATTTCTTCCTCCAAACACCCTCAGTTGCTCCTCCCATTCCCCTTCTAGATTCCAAACCCTAAGAGTGGAGAAGGCAGACTAAATAGATGCAGAGTCTGCCACAGAAAGACATGCACAGATAATTATATCACAGAACAGAACTAAATAAAAGTTTAGAGAGCCTCTGGTTTAACCCCTTATCATTTTACAGAACAAAGTCCAAAGAGAAGTGACTTGTTCAAGTTCATACAGAAAGTCAGTGGGAACCCAGGAACCCAGTTACCCAGATTTCTGGGTCTACACTTCATCATATCGAAATCTCTTCCCATGCCCCAAGTCTGAGGTTTCCCCTTCAACCCTTTATGCCACTTAACAACCTCTAACCAAACCAACACTAACCAAAGCCCTTCATGGCTGTGTACAGGGCCTCAGCATCTTGGTTGGCATCAAAGTCAGCATAGTCTGTGATGGAGCCTCGGTACCTGTTGCCCTGTCAAGAGAAAAACAAAGAGGGTAAATTAAAGAGGAAAGGATTAAGCAGGTGCTCCCCTTAGGCCTGTGACCCATTCACACTGAGCCAGTGGCACCCCAAGATAAGATCCTCCTCCAACAGCACAATGAAGTTACTTCTTGAGTTAATCATCAGGTACTGTAATGGAACCAGAAGAGAAAAGGAGTGTCTGACCACTATCAGACTAGTGTGATGAATAGTTCAGGTAATTCCTCTCATGTTAATGAAGCCCAAGTCAGAATTCACACAAATCATCACCACCACATGCTGACCTCTTCATTATTAAACTCTGGCCACACACTCTTCTTCTCCCCAACTTTTCTAAAACGTGAAGTTGTTTACACACAAGGGACTAAGCCAGAGCACTTAGATGACTAGGGACATATCGACTTCCCTGCTAATGACCCAACTTCAAGAGCACATGAGTGAAGACTGAGCAAGTCAGAAAAATTATCCCCACACAGGCATCCATCTAGTAAGTGGAGAATACATGAACCAAGAAAAGGGTAAGGAGAAAACTTCCGAGAAAGGATGAAATGGAGCACAGGGAGGTGGTTGCTCCTCTCTGCCTTTTATTATATGACCAAAGAATGATCCTGTGAATGTTGGGGCCAAGGTCCCATCATGGCCTATAGGGGATCTGTGGTCATGTGTGATTCTGTCCCCTAGATCTCTCAAGGAGGATCCCCATGGCTGACCAAGTTGTGGCATATGATTGTGACCAAATACGATTATGCTAGAAGAAATAATGAGGATGCTTTCAGAAAAACCTGGAGAGATTTACATGAACTGATACAAAGTGAAATGAGCAGAACCAGGAGAACATTGTAATACCAACATTGTGCAATGATCAACTCTAGGCTTAGAACACAATCCAAGACAATTCCAAAAGACTAATGATGAAGAGTGCTATTTCCAGAAAAAGAGTTCATGTTTTTTGATGTAGACCAAAGCATACTTTTATAAAACTTTATGTTTCTTGTTTTTTTTTAATCAACATGACTCATAAGGAAATGTTTTGCATGACTACATATGTATAATCTACATCAAATTGCTTGCTTTCTCAAGGAAAGAGGGTAAGGAGAATTTGGAACTGAATTTGGAATTTGGAACTGAAAATTAAAAAAACAAATGTTAAAAATTGTTTTTACATGTAATTGGGAGAAAAATACTAAATTAAATTTTTAAAAAGTTCTCTTATAGCCTGGACTCAGACAGAACAACCTCTACACTTGTAGAGCACCAGCCAATAGAGATATTAGGGCACCCACCACCATTTGAGGGAGGATATTTCTTGTCAGAGCCATTGCTCAGGCCACTCTAGGATATGAAGCCTCACAGGTTTGCTGTAGAGAAAACATCATGGTAATATGAATTATCCCCCCATCTTACAGAAAAGGAAACTAAGGCCCAGATGTTTCCATAGAAAGGAATCTTATCATATATTAGCAAACTTTTGAAAGATATTGTATCTGGGCAGTTAGGTGGCACAGTGGATAGAGCACTAGCCCTGGAGTAAGGAGGACCTGAGTTCAAATCCAATCTCAGACACTTAATAATTATTTAGCTGTGTGACCTTCGGCAAGTCACTTAACCTTGTTGCCTTGCAAAACCCAGAAACAACAAAAAAGGCTATTATATCAACTGTATTTCATAATAATTTGCTTCCTTTGCATTTCTATGTATTTTATGCATTTAAAATACAATTCTAAGAAAGAATTCATTGACTTCTCCAGAATACCAGAGGTATCCAAGACATACACCCACACAAAGGTTAGGAACTCCTGCCATAGTCTTAGCCTGAGCTTTATAGCCTAATAAAGCTTTTTAGCTTAGCTAAAAACTCTGTAGTTTTTGGAAGCTGTTCATCTTTGATTCCTTATCTATTAAAAGGGGAATATGAATTGCCTACCTTGCAAGTGCTGTTGAATTCAATATATTAAGTAACAATCTCTGGCTGCTTAAAAGTCAGTAAATATTTATTTATAACCTGCTAGGTATCAGTCACTGTGCTAAGTGCTAGGACACAAAGACAGGCAAAAGTCAGTGCCTGCCCTCAAGGAACTTATAGTCTAATGGGGGTGACAACATGCAAACAACTAAGCACTAACAATATAAATACAGGATAAATAAATATTTATTTTTTGTTGTATATATATTATTTATATAGTACATAATAATATATATTTTGCTACTATAACATTGTTATTATATATATAAATTATATATTATAAAACAAAAAATAAAAAATAAAAAAATCAACAAATAGAAGGGACCAGAATGAAAGCTCTCTGTGGAAGGCAGGATTTTAGTTGGGACTTGAAGGAAGCCAGAGAGGAAGAGATAGAAGGGGAAGAGAGAAGGAGAGCATTCCAGGTCTGGAGGCAGCCCAAGAAAATATCTGGAGTATCTGGATTTGGGAGATGTTCCAGGAACAGTAAGGATATGTATTGAATAAGGTGAGGTAAGCTGTAGAAGGACTGGAAAAGTGGGGGAAAGAAGACATGAAGGGTTTTAAATTCCATAATAGAGGATCTTACATGATTTGGGATGTGACAGGGAGCTTTAAGTGGGTTAACTCCAGAATGAGGGAACTTACACTCATGATCATACCTAGTGTTTCATTCCTGCCCCCATACTAGAAAGAGTATTGACAAGCTAGAGGTATTGTGGGTATAGATGATAGAGGATAGGCCTCAGACCTGGATTCAAATCATGCCTCTGACACATACCAGCAGTATGATCCAGGCAGGTTAGTTAATCTAGTACTTTAGTCAGTTTTGTAAGAATATAAATTAGAAGGTGTTTACTGTATTAGTGGAGGAAATTTTCTTATCTGAGCCATCTCTAGCAATGAAAGTACAGGTCTGGGCCCTATCCCTCTTGAGAGATCTTTAGCACATACAAGAAAATGAAGGGGTCTGGAGACCGTGTTATTTGAGTGCCAGCTGCAAAATTAGGGATATTTAAACTAGAAAAGGTATGACTTGGGGAGACAGGACTGCTGTCTTCTAGTATTTAAACAGAACTAAGAGTAATGGGTTGATACTGCAGAAAGGTAGATTTTGGCACAATAGAAGGAAAAACTTTCTAAGCAGAACCATCCAAAAGTAAGATCAACTACCTTGCTAGCTAACAAATCTCCAGTCACTAAAAGTTTCCAAATAAAGACTGCATAACTAATTGATTGGAATGTTGTAGAAGAGATTCCTGCTCAGGTACCGGTTGAACAAGGTATCCCATGGGGGCCTCTTCTTGCTCTAACAGTCTGTGACCCTATGGGTCATTGGTATTAGGTTATTACTTGGAACCCTCATACTCACATTCTTGAAACCCACAGAATAGCCAAGGAAACACAAGGAATGCCTCCTAAATGTCTCAGACTGACTGCTTAGCAAAGGTGTGCTGCCCACTTTAGGACATTTGAGGACAAGTTGGCTAGTTCCACAGGGGAGGGGAAGTAAAGAAACCTAACTTTCCTGAGATGGACCAGGACTGAAAGCACAATGGGTCTGGTTCAGTAAGGAACTGGATTTGGACCAGCTTGACACCACTGATAAGGATCAGGACCTAGGAGAGTAATGGACAGAAAGGGATACCAGGGAGCAGACTGGGGCGTGAGAAGGAAGCAAGGAAGGCCGAAGGTACCATGGCTTAGAAGAGGAGCTCTCTAGGGCCTCTAGGGAATGGAGAGAGATAACTTGAGCTGGGTCCCATTCTAGGAACAGGGTCTCTTCCCCTCTCTCTGCATGGCCCCTTGATCCCTGGCCTGGATCATAGAGAGCAGGGAAGGAAAATGGAGGGGAAAGTGGTTATGTAGCAGAACTTGGAATCTATGACCCAGGAAGACAACTGGGGGGGGGGGGCGGCACAGCAATGGAGAACAGAGAAGAAAATTAGTACTATAACATTTATAGAGCACTTTAAAGTTTCGTAATTTATTATTCTATTTGATCCTCACAACCTGAGAAATTTTATTATCATCTCACTTTAGAGGGGAAGAATCTGAGGCCAAGAGAGGTTAAGTAACTTACCCAGGGTTACAAAAATAGTGTCTGAGGAAGAGTTCAAACACATTTTTACAATTTCTTAATAGTGCCTCATCTTTTTCATCAACTTTTTCCACCAAGCATTCTCTACGCTTCTCTCCCTAGTCAAAATCCCACTCATCCTTTAGAGCCATCTCCTCCAGGAAGACCCTCCCCTGACTATTTCCCAGCCCACCAGGTCTCCTGCTAAATGAGGCTCACTTTTATCTGTTCGAGCCTCAACTGACAAAGAAATCCTTCCAGTTCTGAGAGAAGGCCAGGAAACCAGTCATATCTGAAAGAACATTGTTAGATGGTTTCTGCATGGGGTGCAGAAATCGTGAAGTTTTCTCAGCCCACTCTTTTTCATTTGATATCAGCATTTTCATAAGAAGTCAATATATGGGGTGAAGTTTTGCTTTTTTTGTTTTTTTTTACAAGGCAATGGGGTTAAATGATTTGCCCAAGGTCTGAGGCTGGATTTGATCTCAGGGCTAGTGCTCTATTCACTGGGCCACTTATTTTTTAAAAAAGTTTTATTATTGCCTTTTGCATGTATACCATAGTGATTTCCCTTTGATCTATCTCCCTATTGGTTCCATCCCAATAATACTCAAAGCCAATATATACAAGGACTGACTGATAGCACATACAACATTCTACATATCGAATTTCTACTTCTTTTTGGAGAGGAAGTGTTTCCTTATAGGTTCTCTAGAAATGAGATTATTCATTATAATTCATCAGTGTTCTACTATCTTCAGTGATGCCATCCTTAACATTTAACACAGTAGAATGCAATGTCCTTTAAAATTGTTTTTTTTAATTCAATTTTTTAAACCCTTTGCATTGAGGTTTCTCTGCTTATCTCTTAATTAGATCTAATTTTACTTTTGCTTTATCCGAGATCATAATTGCTACTCTTACTTCTTTCACTCAATTGAAGCACAATTAAATCTGCTCTAGTCCCTTATTTTTACTGTGTGTATGTGTGTATGTGTATGTTTCAATTGTTTCATGTGAACAAAATATTGTTGGATTCTGAACTCTGATCTATAATGCTATCTAATTCCATCCTATGGGTAAGTGTAAGCCATTCACATGCAGAGTTATGACTGTGTATTTCCTTTCATCCTCTCTCCATAGTAGGGGGCTGTTCCAAGTTCTAGGTTTTTTTGTAGTGTTGTTTTTAGAGCTAGTTCTGGGGACCTTTCATCTTTCAGTACTTCCAAGATGGTATGTTCTAATGAGAAGTATGGTCACTGCTCTCCTGATCTGTGCACTAGTCTTTACCCAGAACAATACCTTACTTTCCCAATGAGGGGTGGGAAGAAGGGAAAGAATTTGGAATTCAATCTTTTGGAAGTGAATGTTGAAACTTGCCTTTTTGATGTAACTGGGGGGAAAATTAAATTAAATTTTAAAAGATTTTAGCATAATGCCTGGAATTTAATGCACCTTTCTTCCTGGCATAGAGGGTCTCTGAGACCTGATGGCTTTATAAGTAAACTCTAAGCAGAAGGTTTTAAGCACTAAAATCATTACTGGTGGCATGGTCAGCAGGAAGCTTCCTTATTGGCATAGCACAAGGCACAGTAGACTATGCAGGGGAGATGCATGGGGGCAGGCAGGATGGATGGCAGGTTAAAAGATGCCTTCTGTGCTCCCTGAAAAGTAGCCTGACCAATGATATGTACTTTCCAGTCCCTCTCTGCCCAAGATGGAGATCAATTTACAGATAATTCAGCAGTGGAAAAGATGATGAATTCTTCTTCAGGAAACCTCCTTTCTAGAGTTTCCAGCTCTCAATAGCCTCACACCTGAAGAAGCACATAATTCAGGGAGTTCTTCAGGCAGAAATACACATGAGGAGGGCAAACTTCTGGCCAGGAGCCCAGTGAGTAAAGAGCTTGGCATAGTCTCTGGACACTGGGGGTGGCTGAAGACCTGCTAAATTCTTGGCCTTTCATGGCCTTCAGCAAGGACACAGGTCTTGCCTTTCCCTTCTAAGACACTAATAACAACAGTTAGGCCACATATAGTCAAAAATACTTTCTATGGGCAGCATGAGGTATCTGGAGGGGCATCATCTTTGTACAGGGCTCAAAGGCAGAGACAGACTGAAAACAAAGTCCAGTTGTGTCCCACTCAGAGATCTTGGTTACTGGATGCCTTTGCAAAGGCTATTCTTGGCTGGTGCTTTGGTTCCCTGGTTTCCCAAAGAACCATCTTCCTAGTTCCAATTTGTCTCTGCTCCAGGTTCGCCTGACTCTTCCTTGGATGTCTAAGCAACTTCTGTAGAATGAAGTTTTCTACTCTCTGCCTCCCCTTGGGCACTCAGGCTAAAAGACCAGGGCCAGTGTTACAACTAGATTTTTACCCTGTGAGCAGGTGAAGACTTCCTGCACACAGATAAGATGACAAGCACCTCTGACCTTGTACAGGGCTGCAATACTTTTTTTTCAGCAGAGCTGGGACTAAAATAAAATTTTATTTTGATCAATTGTTGCACTTCCCACTGTGCCAGATTGCTTCAGGTTCCCAGATCAGGATAGAGTATGTGGCCAGACAGCACTCTACACTCCTCCTAATGAGTGTTTGTCTTCATCTCTATTCACTGAAGTCAAAGGGAATTTACCCCCATCTCCCCATACCTGCTATTCAAGCTATACCATAGCCTTCAGCTGTCAAGAAAAGAACTAGGGTTCCTTCTATTTTTTTTTTACTCCCTTCAAACAAGACACAACTTCTTTCAGGCAAAGTCCTTTCCCTCTCTGAGTCACTTTGACCACAGTCCTAGTTGGTATATAAATAGGCAAATTCCCATCATGTCTCTTCTCTGGCCCATATCACCCTGAGTTTCCTGCTTTCCTCAAATGTCCTTTGAAAGTGAATGACATGACACATAATCTTAAATCTATCTTGCTCATGGGTCTCTGTTCTATTCCAGAAAGATTTATTCCTATTTGGGGGTCGGTGAGGTCCATGCTATCACTCACCCAGTCTCTTTTTTCTTTTTCCTTAGCCTTCCTTATTTTTAAAAATAAATTTTTATTGACATCTTTGTTTTTTAATAGACATTTCCCCTTTTATCCTCCCATCTTGAGAATTATTTCTTTAAAAAAAGTTAAGAGGGGTGGCTAGGTGGTGCAGTGGATAGAGTGCCAGCCCTGGAGTCAGGAGTACAGGAGTTCAAATCCAGCCTCAGACACTTAATAATTACCTAGCTGTGTGGCCTTGGGCAAGCCACTTGACCCCATTTGTCTCACAAAAAACCTTAAAAAAAAAAAGAGAAAGAATAGAAAAAATTAGCAAACCCAAACATAAAAATATCTGGCAGTGTATATTATATATATATATATATATAATATATATTAATATATATATATATACATTTATAAATGTACACATATACACACACACACACACAGTGCTACACCCCTGGATGCCCATCACTCAAAGTGAGGTTGGAGGGAGAAGGAAACATTTGCTCATATCTGTCTTTGGGATCAAATTTATTCTTCTGAATTTTGCAATTTTCAGTTTTGATTATTTTGTGGCTGTTCTTTGCATTTACATTATTGTCCTTGTGCATGTTGCTTTCCTGTCTGCACCTTCCATCAGTTCATATGTCTTTTCATGCTTCACTCTATTCAATATTCACTAATTATTTTTAACAGCATAATAATATTCTTCTTCATTCTCATATTATAATTTGTTTAACCAACCCCCTAGACTTGCTTCTACTTGCTTTTCCTAGTGCAGCCTGTAACTTGAAATCCATTGAATTAGTGTGTGACTGTGGGGGTCCAGCCTCCGCGGGGTCCTTGAAACCTGACAGGAGGGATAGAGTTGGCGAAATGAGTTGAGTCAACAAGTGGGTAAAGGCAGGAGCAGGTTGACTGACTGTCGGCTGCTTGGATTTATTTTTATAGTCTCAGAATCATGTATGTTTCAAGCAAGCAAGCAAGCTGAGATCATTTCCTTGGTTACAAGATTGTACAATTTTCATCATCAATCATATAGTTCATATGGTTACAAGTTTTAATCATGTGATTACAAGTTTAAGTAATAATCATATAGTTAATTGATTTCTTATCCCTACTCAGACCATGATGACCTTAACCTGTCTGTTACCTTATTTATTACTACATTGTATATTTGTTAATTCATTTAAAGTTACTTAATTAAGCAATTCTTTTAATGGAAAGTTTTTTATATTTTTTGTGTAAGTAATGTTTTTAGATACACTTCCTTAACAATCTATAGTGAGGGTCTTTATGCTTGTCCACCCATCCATTAACTCTTACAATAACCAATCTTTCTTTCAGGCCTTGTTGGTAGAAACCACAGTTTCTGTGACTTTTTTATTCTTTTCCCATGAAACTAAGGCTGCTGGAGTTCACATATCGGTCACCTGTACTATTTTCTCACCATCCTTCATTTATTCCTGGGTATGGTAAGGGGAGCAAAACTATTAATTTCCCTGGAATTCTATCTGACCCATCTTGTATCTGTATTCCCTGTATATATTCTGACATCTCTTTGGAATTCCCAGTGTTGGGTTTTCCAGAGATTTCATAATGTTGAAGCCTTTTGTATACCTCAGGGAGAGACAGTCCTGTTAAATTTGGACAGAGTTTACAATCTGTTTTATTCAAGGAATTTTTCTGAAATCCTTCCTTTATAGTCATTCCAGTATTAGGGTGAGTAAATATTGTAATCAATAATAAACCTATAAATATTGGTATGCATGAAATCCCTATATATATTGAAGAAGGAAATGTTCTTCCATCAGGCAATATGACTGCCTTCAGTCTTCTTGCTGTGACTGTGTCAAACAGCTTAGACACCCTGGCTCCTAACATGTGACTTCCAGACCAGGGCTGGGGTCAATGAGATGGGAATGATTTCTGAATGGCGGTAAACTGGCAGCTTTCTTAAACCACTCAAGAGAGGGGTCTGGGGAGACATTGCTGCTCTTCCTCCCTCTGTAGCCCTGGCAGGAGGCTAGGGTGGCGACGAAGAGACACCAGGAGCTCAACTCATTGAGTACAGCTTAAATGAAAGAAAAAAGAAAAAAGTACCTTTAAGGCATGACAGTCTAGTAGGGTTCCTGAGGGATGGTTACCAACACTTAACACTCACCCAGCCCCAAGCTATGAGATTCAGATAACAACAAGAAACTATTCTCACTGAGTTTACAATTGGAGATCATAGGTGGAAAGAACCTCAGTGGTCACCTGGTCATAGGATTTAGAGTTTCAAAGGCCCCTAGAAGTCACCCAGTCTAACCTGTTTTCCAGATAAAGAACCAGGATAACCCAAGTGACTTGCCTGAGGTGTATTAACATGCCAGGTGACACAGGCAGTAAATGACAATGCTCACATTGCAGTCCTAGAGTTTGTTCTAACTGTAGGCTTCTTTAACTGACTTTGGAATCAGAGAATCTATGGTTCAATCTCATTCAGCTGTTACTTTCATTCTTTCTTTCTTTTTTTTACGATTTTATAAGGCAGTGGGGTTAAGTGACTTGCCTAAAGCCATACAGCTAGATAATTATTGTGTCTGAGGCCACGTTTGAACTCAGATCCTCTGGACTCCAGGACCAATACTCTATCCACTGTGCTACCTAGCTGCCCCCAGCTGTTACTTTCTACTTGTATAATTTTTTTTTCCTCCCTGAGTCTGTTTTATTATCTATAAATTGAAGGGGTTAGATGAAATTAGGCATTCTTAAACTAGGCTCCACAGTCCATGGATAGAATGTTTATGAGAAACTCGAAGGGGGGAAATTCATAGCTTTTATTTTCAATAACTTTTAACTGAAACTTAATATTTCATTCATTTTTAAGAAATGAAACAAACATTTCTATAACACAGAAAAAAGAGAATTACACGTGAATGTAGGCAACAAACAATTCTGAGAAAGGGGGATCCATAGGCTTCATCAGATCATCAAGAGCCTACAACACAAGAAAGATTAAGATCCCCTGGAGTAGAATAATCCCTAAAGGCCCTCTTAGTTCCACTAGTGCCTTAGCACAGTGTCTGACTATGGTCCATTCTTAATATATATGGAATCGGGGCAGCTAGGTGGTGTAGTGGATAAAGCACTGGCCCTGGAGTCAGGAGTACCTGGGTTCAAATTCGGTCTCAGACACTAGCTGTGTGGCCATGGGCAAGCCACTTAACCCCGTTTGCCTTGCAAAAAAAAAAAACCTAAAAAAAATATATGGAATTGAATAAGCATTTATATAATGCCAATTATGAGCCAGGCATCATGGGAAGGGCTGTTTTACAATGATATCATTTGATATCTGTTTGTTGAATTGAATTAATATACATGAATATATCATTCACACTATCTTTACAAGCTAAGTGCAAGATGAAGGACAATTATTAGGGAATGAAAAGAGTTTAAAACAAACTTTAGGGGGTAGTTTGGTGGCACAGTGGATAGAGGAGTGACCCTGGAATGAGAAGGACCTTAGTTCAAATCCAATCTCTGACATTTAATAGTTACCTAGCTGTGTGATCTTGGGCAAGTCACTTAACCCCATTGCCTTGCAAAAAAAATATATTTTTTTAATTTTTCAAGACTGAGTAGGAGCTACTCGTGGATTCTGATCCCACTACTCATCTTCATCAGGGCTTTAATTTACTTTATCCTCCTGGTCCCCCAACCCCACATGCTACCACCATATCAATGTTGAACACAGGGTAGACACCTCATCTGTACTGGCTCCAGTCTCAGCCTTGCTGGTAGCAAGCATTTTAGGGTTGTTCCACCAAGCTCAGATGAAGACTTCTAGGATAAGGAAAGCAGAGGTAGGACAAACCCCTCAGAGTTGCCTTGGCAACTTCATTGATTTGATCCAGTCCCACTTGCTTCGGGGCAAATTACAGCTTCCATGTTTCTTCCATGGGTCTTACAAAAAAGAAGCTAGAGAGTCTGAGGCTATCAGTAGGTAGGAGAAGTAGGCAGCATATTCAATAGAACTATCATCATCATCATCATCTTACAATTAGGATCATAGAATTAAGAATTAGGAGGCATGTCAAGGATCATTTAATTCAACTATCTCATTTTAGTGATATGTCCACTGAGTCCACCTGAGAAATAAAGGAAAGAGCTGGATTGAAACCCAAGGATCTTAAAAAACACTCTTTCCACTAAAACTGATGGCATCTCCATCACTTTAAATTTTGGAGGGTTGTTTCTTTCCCCATTAGGTGGCTAAGTCAAGTATTTTACAGATGAAGAAACTTAAGGGACTTTCCCATGATCATCCAGTTAATAAATCACAAAATTGGGATTTATTTCAGTCTTCTGAAATATGTTTTTTCTTTGGGCATTAAGGGATTTGCCCTAACCAAACTCTCCCCAAGTGATAGGAGATGCCAGTGTAGCAGAGGTAACTGAGAATCTCTCCAGGGACTTTGATATACTCACTGCAGCTGAGAGAATGTCCAGAGAAATCTACCAATAAAGGTAAAAGGAGCTATAGATCAGGGGACTGACTCCATGACAGCCTAGAAACATTAGGAAACATGAGTTCTAGTCCCACTCACTGACTAAGCCTGGACAGGCACCTTGCCATCTCCAAGCTCTTTTACCCCTATACCTAGAAGAAAGCAACAAAGCAACCTTTAGGATTGAAACTCCTCTAGGGAAAAAAAAGGTTCTTAACTTGGGGTCCATGAACTTATTTTTTTTTATTCTTTTTAAATTTAAGACAATGGGGTTAAGTGACTTGTCCAAGGCCACACAGCTAGGCAATTATTAAGCGTGAGAGGCCAGATTTGAACTCAGATACTCCTGACTCCAGGGATGGTACTCTAACCACTGTGCCACCTAACTGCCCCTAGGGTCCATGAACTTTTAAAAAAATATTCTAATAGCTGCATTTTATAAGCTTTTTTTTTTTTTGCAAGGCAAATGGGGTTAAATGGCTTGCCCAAGGCCACACAGCTAGGTAATTATTAAGTGTCTGAGACCAGATTTGAACCCAGGTACTCCAGACTCCAGGGCCGGTGCTTTATCCACTGTGCCACCTAGCTACCCTAATAGCTGTATTTTAATATAATTGGCTTCCTTTGTAATCCTATATTCTTTTATTTGATGCATTTGAAAATATTTTTCTGAAAAGGCTTCACCTGATTGCCAAAGGGGTCCATAATACCAAAAAAGGTTAAGGATCTCTGTTGTAGAGTTTTCTGTGGTTCCTATCTGGTCCTTGGCTCAATTTACTCTGGGGGATATGGAATAATAAATGCTTTCTTCAAAAAGGTCTACCTCTGACATACTTTGACTATCTGGGCAAATCACTTAACCTCTCAATAAATTCCACACATAACCCTTCCCCCCAAGCTTAAATTCCATAGATTTCAGAACAATTATATATCTGCATTAGGGATGGGGGGTTACTTTTCCCTGAGTTCCCCATATCAACAAAATAACAAGACTGAAATGAAACAAATAATCAAGCTACTTAGAAATATTCCTTTTCTCACTTTCCCTTCCAAACCTGGCATTTTCTCCAGTTGCTGGACCCATGTTCCCCAGAGGCAATGGGATAAGGAGAAACCAACTTTCCACCCTAAAATATTCAACAGGTTTTGTGGCCAGATGGTAAACGGCACTTGTGCCCAGAAGGGTGAAGGCTTGGGTTGTGCCCAGGCTACTGTTAGCAGATTAAATTCTTCATTATTGCTAGAAGCCAGGCAGGCAATCTCAAGAGATGCCTGCCTGTGCTCCTTCCTCTCAACTAAAAGATGAGACTGAGAGAATCCTGTCTGAGTGTTGAGAACAGAGGGTTAATGAAGATGACACTGTTGTTTCAGGCACACTAGAACTCTCATTTTTGTTCTGTTTCAAAGTCCCACCCTTCAACACAATTTAACCTATTTCTCTAGTTCTATCCCATATCAACCTCTATCACCCAACCCTAGCCAAAGGAAAAGAGAGACTAAAGGGGTAACATAGTAATGTATGTCCTTGTTTATTATGGAGACCAGATTCCATTCCCATTGATGAGAATACAAATCAAAAAGCACATTTTGATATTCTGCAAAAAGCATATTGATGACCAGGAGTCAGCTCTAAATATGAAACTCAATGTTATTCTCATCATCCTCCAGTAGTTAAAAAAAGAACCTACTTCCCCTATGAAATGGCAGCTGGTTATCATAGTAGAGAATTGAACTTCTGATCAAAAAACTTAAGTTCAGGGGTGGCTAGGTGGCAAAGTGGATTGAGCACCAGCCCTGGAGTCAGGAGTACCAGAGTTCAAAGTCGGCCTCAGACACTTAATAATTACTTAGCTGTGTAGCCTTGGGCAAGCCACTTAATGCCGTTTGCCTTGTAAAAACATAAAAGCAAACAAACAAACAAAAAACTTAAGTTCAAATCCATTCAAATCTTTGGCCAGCTAAGTGATCTAGGACAAGTCATTTAATTTCCATAACTGCTAAATGGAACTAATAATAGCACTCTCAAGATAATATGATATTTTCAAAGTATTCTGTAAATAAAAAAAAATACTATGCAATACTAGTCATTATTGTTGCTTTTGTTATGATGATGATGATAATGAAGATGAAGATAAAACTTCACAGGCCACCCCAACCCATACTGATTTCTTCCCTCCTCTCATCTCACACTTAATTTTTGTACAACTTGTTGAGTATTTAACTAATATTGAAAGTTAAGAAGAGATATGTTTGTCCTTATCTCCCTAGCTAGCCTATGAACTTCATGAGGGAAAGGACTGTATCTTATGTATCTGTTTTCCCCACAGTAGTGCCCATTCTAGGTACTAAGAAAACATCTAAATCCATCCAAATTTACAGTCAGGATGAGGGAAGACCCCAACCAAAACATGTTATGAAGGAGGAAAGTAAGATCTAGAGAAAGTAAATGACTGCCAGGGATAGTTTTGGAGTGAAGACTCAGGTCCTTTAAATTCTCAGCCTAGCACTCCCTCCTCCAAATCTGGCTGCCTTTTCTTTTTTCATACTAAACAAAAAGAGATCTTAGTGTATCCTGGGAGTCCTGATGGTCAGCACACCTTCGTCCATGTAGTATTTCAATTTAATTCCATTTGCATTTAAGTGACTGTGCACCAAAAATCAGTCAGGCACCTCAGATACAAAGACAAAACAGAAAACCTGAACCTAACCTCAAGGAGCTTACATTCTCCTAAGAAATACAACATTAGCACAGTTAAGTACATACAAGATGAAAAGAAAGAGGCTACAAAGGAGTCTAAAAGGTGGAGTGTAATTCCAAATTTTAGGAGCAGCATGAGGGGAAAGAAATTGGCAGGAAAATAGAATGTGCGTAGGGATGAAAGGTGAAAGGTGAAACATGTCCAGAAAGTGAAGCTCTGATCACACTATGAATGACTTCAAGTTTTAGCCAGAGGAGCTTATTTTTATTCTAGTGGTAATAGGGAGCCCCTGAAAGTTCATAAGCCAAAACCACACTTTGGGAGATTACTTGGGCAGTTGTGTAGAAAATGGATTGGAGAGGAGAGAGGCCAATTAATAAAATTGTATAGTGGTCAAGGTAAGAGGTGATGAAGGCTTAATGTAGGATGGTGGCCATATGGAGAGGAGACATATACCCAACGACAAGACTGTTGTGAGGTATTATTGCTATTGCTGTTTGTTCATTCTCGGAGAAGACCATGACCTCAGGGAGGTGATGTCAGGACTTTCATGTGAATTGGATTTGAGTAAGGGGTTGCTGAGCAAAGTCACCAGCCTCACTTAGGATGGCTGGAAGATGGCCTTGGATGTAGGGCAATCAGGGTTAAGGAATTTGCCCCAAGGTCACATAGTTCTCAAGTATCAAGTACCTGAGGCCAGAAGCATTATCCACTGTACCACCTATGATCCACATGAGAAGACCAAAACCTAGAATGGGTAGTGGGCTACTAAGTGTGGTGAGGGGAGGAAAGGATGGTGGGAAAAATTTCTCAGATTCAACAGAACTCTCAGGTCTGGAGACCTTCTCAAGTACTCCTAGGAGAAGGCAAACACTAGAACAATGGATTGTGTTCACCAAGGAGAGGGAAAGAATCCTTACCGTGTTGGCCATGGTTTCCAGGAGTGCACACAAGCTGCAAAGAAGAAAGAATATAGGAGTTAAAATCGACTTTCCAATCACTGTCCCTAGTCTCCATCCTTCTATTGAAAAGAGGAAGAGAGAAGAGGGGAAGTCCAACAGGGTAGAGTCTGAGCAGTTAACTCAACAATATTTATCCACAAGGAATAGATCGCTACAGTGCTTTCCCCATCCTTCTCTAGGAAATTTTTAATGCACTAGTTAAATTGAGAAGGGGGAAAATGGCTTTCAGGAATTCTCCTCTGATAGTTCCTTTCTTTAGGGGCCCTATCTCATTTCTATCCTCTACAACCAGGACATGTGGTATACTCTTTCCAGGTGGGGAGATTCCTCTCTATCAAGATGAGAAGTCTGGAAACTTAATATCATGTCACAGTTAAAAGGAACTTTCAAGATCATCTAATCTGACCTCCTCATTTTATAAAGATAGAAATAGAGTATAAAAAGTGATTTGACCAAAATCACACATCAACATTTAAACATTTATTTTTTTTTATCTTTTTTCCCTACATAAGAAAGCTAAATGACACAGAACATAGAGCACTAGACCTGAAAGAAAGTAGGCCTGAGTTCAAATACAGTCTCAGACACTAGCTATATGACCCTAGGCTAGTTATTTTACCTGTTTGCCTTGGTTTCCTTAACTTTTATTTTTTTTAAGGTTTTTTTTTTTTGTAAGGCAAATGGGGTTAAGTGGCTTGCCCAAGGCCACACAGCTAGGTAATTATTAAGTGTCTGAGACCGGATTTGAACCCAGGTACTCCTGACTCCAGGGCTGGTGCTTTATCCACTGGATGCTTTATCCACTGCGCCACCTAGACACCCCTCCTTAACTTTTAAATGGGGATAATAGCACCAACTTTGAAGGGTTGCTGTGGAGATAATATTTATAAAGTACTTTGTACTTAGTAGGTTCTTTTTTTTTTACCTAATAGGTTCTTAATAAATGCCCAATTTCTTCCTTTTCCTACATAGTAAGTCAGTCCTTATAAAAGATAAAGGAGTAAAGGGAAGCTAGTATTAATAAAACTAACCCTTTAAATGAGCAAGACATAATAGACCAGAGATTCTTAACATGGAGTCCACAGATGCCCAAAGGGTCTATAGAAAGTTTTGGGGCTGGGGGGGCATCCATGAATTTGGATAGGAAAAACTTACACTTTATTTTCACAGACTTCTAACAAAAATTGAGCATTTCCTTTAATTATTAATTTTTAAATTCCAAGAAGAGGTCCCTGAATTTCATCAGATTACCTAAAGGATACATGTCATAGCAAAGATTAAGAAACCCTGGTATTGAAACTATACCTATAGTTCCTCATCTCTGAAAAGAAGAAAGGTGAATTCTCTCATTTCTTCTTTAGGGTCAAGTTTATTACTCAGCATCATTAGACATCATTAACTATTAGTGATCTAACAAGTCTGTAACAGAATTTAAGCTCAAGACCAAGTTTATTTCTAGTCTAAAGTTCTTTCCATAACTTCATGCTGCTTCATCTCAGTTAGGATCCATGTTCAGTTGTCTTAGATGCATTTAGTCCCAATTCCTACTGAAACAGTAATTCCACTTGAACTCTGGTGGTACAGAGTGTTCTCTCTACCGCTATACAATCCCTGCTGGTCCCTTCCCTCATTCCATCCCTCTCACTGTTTAGATTATCCTAGTCAGGGGCCCCAACTCTACAGAAACCAAAAATTAGAGGGCGTTGGGTAGATGGGGGAGGGAGAACTCAAGCAGCCAAAGCCCCAGGAAACCCTGCTCCGTTTCCCCAGCAACACACAGGAGGAAATGAAAACTGGTGCTTTTAAGTTCCAAATCTTTAACTCCTCCCCCACAGGGAGGCCCAGGGTGGGGGTGGGGGGAAAGGAGCGGGTTATAAATTAGCTCTGGTACATATGGAGAGAGAATAGGAGGGCCAATGATCAAGACTCAAGAATGAATTGGCTCTTAGACATCATCTGATCTTTCATGGGGCTGGGTCCTCGCACCCTGCCCACTACAGAATCGGCTTTCCCTTGGCCACGTAGCTGGAAAATTCAGCAATGGCCCTGGTCCAGAGTGAGTTAATGAGGCCATCTGGGTAAAAGCCCCTTTCTAAAGGAAAGAGGACTTGGAGACCGGCTCTCTAATCTTGATGAGCTAAATTTATAAACTCTTAAGAGTTGGGCAGAAAGGACATATGCTTCCAAAGTGGGAAAGCCCAGATCCCCCCAAGGAAAAGTTAAAAGGTAGGACTGACCCCCAGGTCCCATTTGGGGCAGAGAAAAATCTCTTCTTCTCTCCACGGATTTATAGACTCCAACAATACAGTCCCATTCCTCTATCTCTTCTGTGAAACTCCTTTCCTTTTCCTTCTCTCGTTCCCTTCTTCCTCAGTAGGAAATATCTCCATGCTATTCTTGGACAGACACTAATTTGTGACTTTAGGAGTCTGGGCCTCAATTTCCCATCCACAACTAAAATGCTATTATTTGCACTCCAGGCTATTACCTTTTTATACCCTAAAGAATAGCCAAGGCAGAGCAGAGTTCTAGTAGTTTCCACAGCTACTGGTGACCCCAGGCCTTGAATTTATATTTTTAGTTCTTAGGACCCCAAATTCTTTGATTTTGTCTTTTCCCACTATAGGCCCCCTAAGGGTTCTCTTCCCCCACATGAAAGAGAAATTTAGGAGGACCAGGCCTCATTTCTGTATTACCTATATACAATCTTCTGCCCTGCTGCCCACAGTTGCTATTATATCTTCTCAAAGACAAAGATCTGCATTTTATCCTGGTCCCAGCAGCCCTTCCCCACACTGACCCTAGAAACTCTATAAGGGTAAGGGATGGATGGTTGAATGGAATAGGAGGACAGATGAAGAGGCCTGAGGGGATTTTCTCCCAGCAACAATGGCTGGTCCAGGAGATATCTACCAAGGGATAGAGGTACAGGAGAAAGTTAATCTTGGAAGGGATGAACATCAGCAGGAGCTCAGACAAGAAAAGAAAGAAAATGATAAAAAAAACTTTTGTCAAATCTAGAGTTTAATATATATATATATATATATATATATATGTGTGTGTGTGTGTGTGTGTGCATATATATATATACATATATATGCACGCAGGTATGTATGTATATTTTTTTTAAAGAGCCTAAGACCCTGGAAAGACCCTCAAAAACCTATGACCCCCGAACATCAAGAGACCTTGGAGATAATCTGGTTCAACTTCATTTTACTGTAAGATACCTTCATCTAGTGAAGCAGTAGCTACCTCTGCAGTTAGGAGAGACCATAGGCAAATGACTTAACCTTTCTGAGTCTCAGTTTTCCCATCTGTAAAATAAATCTGTACCCTAAGGATTTAATATTGCCTCAAAGTGTATGAAATTCATTTATAACAGTATAGTAGTTCTCAAACTTTTTTAGTCTCAGGGTCCTTTTATGCTCTTAAAAACTATTCAGGGCCACCCCCCCCAATAGTTTTTCTTATGTTGGTATTTATCTATATTTATTGTCTTCAGAAACTAAAATGTTAGTGTTAGGAAAATGGTTTTGATCAAGAGTCTTAGTAATTTCCAGTGATCGCCAATGCACATTTTCAGAACTGTTGAGTTGGTAGAATAAGTCTTAGAGAGTAGCTGGTAGCTCAGAAATGATACATGACTTGCTGGTTGTCAGAGGAACTAAATACATTTTCCTAGCTCCAAGTCCAGCTGTCCCATCTATGAAATGGGAACAATAATTTCTATTAGTAATATTGTCCCCTCAGTAGAATATAAGCTCCTGGAGGTCAAAAATTATTTTTAGTATTTGTAATCCTATTAGAGTATAGGCATTTAATAAATGCTTCTGAATTAGTTTACTTCAGAGAGTACTTGTGAGGACTAAATGATAATGCATGTAAAACATTCTATAAAATTTAAAGTATTATGGAAATAGCAGTTATTGTTTTTATTTTATTTATTTTAGTTTTTTTGCAAGGCAAATGGGGTTAAGTGGCTTGCCCAAGGCCACACAGCTAGGTAATTCAGTTGTTTTTATAAAGAAAGGAATTTAAACACAGCTAGGCAAAGTGTTTAAGGATCCATAACCAGTTTATTCTTCCTTTTCCCCATCTCCTCCAATACCTGAAATACAATCAGAACAGTGTCTACATTTAAAAAGGAATGTTTTGGGAATGTCTCACTTGAAAAGTCCAGATCAATGCTATTCTTGGCTGAGGGCCTCCAAATGAAACCCCAAGAGGAGGCCTCACTCTGGTTTCTTAGAGAGCAATGTTGGCTACTTGTTTTTGAGATTAGAGCTAAAAGGGGCCCCCAGTGTGGGCAGACCATTCCTGGGTCTCAGTTTCTCTAGGAATTGAGTTATAACCCTCATGTGAGTACTAAGTACCCTGCCCATACCCTCATCACACAAAGTTCTTAGGCAAAGCCTCCTTACAGATGATGGGGAGGGATGAATGCTCAAACAACCTGGACTCCAGTGCTCAGAGTGAAGAAGTTAGTATACAAATCATTCTTGAATAGCTTTCCTTACCCAAATCCACACTTCAGTGAATGGACACCTTTGTAGGAAGTTTACAGCTAAGTACTTAAGACTTTAGGGGGTGGGGGACAATAACTCTAGTACTCATTTTCTAACCATTAAAGCTTTCTCCTCTATAATGCATTAGAATCCAAAGAATGCATTTTGGAGGTACCCATTCCAAACTTAGCTAAGGAACTAGGGCACAGGAAAATTCAGTTATTCTCAAACCAGAAAGTTAATATGATTTCCACACCATTAGAATCTGAAACTAGGGGCGGCTAGGTGGCAGTGGATAAAGCACCAGCCTTGGAGTCAGGAGTACCTGGGTTCAAATCTGGTCTCAGACACTTAATAATTACCTAGCTGTGTGGCCTTGGGCAAGCCACTTAACCCCATTTGCCTTGCAAAAAAAAAAAACAAGAATCTGAAACTACCTAAACTCCCTAAAGATAGGAAGGGACATTTTCTGTGAAGGTACAAAGCTCAAACTCGCTTCTACTCTATAACACGACTATTCCTGTGTTCTAGAGGAACGAGAGAAGTCCCAAAGAATCTGGCGGGGGGGGGGGGGGGGGGGGGCCTTCCAGATATACATATAAAACTCCAAATCTCCTCTTAAACCCAGTTTCTCCACCTGAAGATGCCCAAAGATATTTCAAGTTCGTTTGTCCAAAACTGAATGTTTACCCCACAATATGCTTCTCCTAATTTTGGTGGCAGTCTGTTCTTCTGTTATCTAGGCTCCAAATATCCTTTTTGAATCTTCTCTCTCCTTCATCCTACTCCTATATCTAACTGATACTTCCTACAGATTCTACAAAGGAATAGTTCAAGTCCCTCCTACTCCCATTCCACATCATATCATTCCCTGATTACTTTTCATAGGATCAAAGATTGAAATTGGAAAGTGTTAGAAATGGTTCGGGAATACTTAGTCCAGGGTGATTAAAAGGGTTTTTATTAAGATATCTTAACAAAATGGCACACCTGAGGGCAAGAAATCCCAGAAATGGAAAGTCTTTTATGCGGTTTGAAAGACTTTGTTCCTGCCCCTTCCTGCCAGTCATAGGCTGGGGTCACAATCTAATAGATACATTGGCCCTTCATACCCCACCCCAGCTCATTACGCTAAAGAGCGAGGAACAGCTAGATCTCCTTGAGCATGCATATCTTAACTCAGCAACTGCCCATAGGCAATAATATAGGCAGACCCCAGTCTTTGTAATGTAAACTAACAATCTGCCCTTTACATTCTGGTGGAACCTAAACACCCACATATTCTTCAAGGAGGGATATCAGAGGTCATCAAGTTTATCGTTCTTCAGAGATGAGGAAACCGTGGCACAGAAGTGTGAAAAGACTTGACCAGGTCCTGTAGTTGTCATCTGAGGAAGGTTTTCCTCATCAAGCCATCAAGCTGCCTGCCTATTTATTCATTGTATTCCCTATTTGAATGTTAAGCTTCTTTGCTTAACCATATTTGCCTTTCTTTGAACCTCCCAGGATTTAGAATCGGGCCCTCAGTAAAGATGGAATAAATGCTTGCTGAATCCACTATACTTCTATTAAATTCCTCACTAGTTTTCATAGCTTTCAGTTACTCTATTGTCATTCTGTTCTCTACACTCTAAACTCTCCTCTGATCCCTTTTTTTATTATTCAAAGTTTTGATTAAATGGGAAGGATATATTGGGGGAAAATTGACATTAAAAGCAAATTGTGTCAATTTTTTAAAAGCAGTTCCCTGAGAATAGAGATTATTATTTTTCATCTCTATATTACTATTCCTAATTGGAGGTGATTAATAGAAAGTGGTTTGATTGAATTTGATAACTTGTTCCTAATTAAGGAAAGGGGTTGGGTAAAAAGGGTACAAATTACACCCCAAGATGCAGCCACACCCAAGAAATGCCCTCTTAACGGTTACCTTTCTTTGCATCTCTAGCATATAGAAGACAAAAAAAGCTTGTTGACTCCACAAGATAAATGTCCTAGGATATTACCTAATTCAACAAGCATTTAATATTAGGTGCCTATGTGTACAAGAATCTACTAGGAACTGGGTATGTAGATTAATTCCATGATTTCATTGGTTATAGGGAACACTGAGAATGAGGTAACTGCTTCTATCAAAGCAGGAAACAGCCTTCCCTGCATCTAAGTCTAAGGGAGTTGAGAAGTTAAGCATTTTGCTCAGGGTCACAGAAACAGTATCAAAAGCAGAATTTGAACTCAAATCTTCTTGGCTCCAATGCCAATTCTTTATCTGCTGTGCCAGGCTGTCCCTAAGTATCGGGGATAAAAAAGTAAAATGAAAAACAATCCCTGCCCCAAATTAGTTTATATTTTATTAATATCTGACCCAAACTACTGCAGCTTGGCCCTGTAATATGCCCCACCCCAAGTTACAAGGAGATTCAGGAATCAGCATCAAGAAAAGGGGCATGGGATTTACACTTCCTGTCCTGCCCCCCCATCCCTTCCCCCTACTACCACACAGCTGTCTGTCTTTCCCAGGAAACCACAAATATTTCCCATGTGTCTCCCAGCTGCCAAAAAGCCTGAGCACAAATGGAAGAAGTCAAATGAATTGTTAGCGTTGGCAGTGGGTAGGGGGGTGGGAGGTGGGGGTAAGACAAAGAAAAAACAGCTAAGCTGTTTTCCCAGCTGCAGGGGAAGATACAGGACTTCCTACTAAGTACCCAGAGAGGCAGATGGATTTGGGAAAGAAGGTGTTCAACTGAGAAAGTTAACAAAGCAGACTATCTGGTTATACTAAGTTAATAGGAAAAGTCCAGATCCCTCAATCAAGCAGCTGAAGGGTGGAGAGAGAATCTTCTAGACTAAACCAAGCCCCAGTCTTCAGCTTTCATAAATCACTGAGACATATATCCAAATTTGGAAATGGCCTTGAGGAAGCCAGGGGATTTTAGAAGGATGTGAGGAAACAGTTACTTCTAAAGAATGAAGGGCCTCTGCAGTACCCCCAAATCCTGCATCATCCCCAGATACATATCTTGTTCTTTAAGTGCCCAATTCCCCCCCCCCCATCCCATTCTGCTTACAGCACAATTCAGACTTTTATTCTTCCCTTAACACCAA
Organism: Macrotis lagotis; assembly: GCF_037893015.1. Lineage (NCBI taxonomy): Eukaryota > Metazoa > Chordata > Mammalia > Peramelemorphia > Peramelidae > Macrotis > Macrotis lagotis. The sequence continues at coordinate 399,435,449 of NC_133658.1, read as the reverse complement.
GGCAGTCTCTCCCTAATCCCCAAACTCATTGCAGAGCAAATGTGAGAAATCTCCCTAAAACCAGCGGCCAAGATGTGGTGGACAAAGACCATCTCTGATGCTTCGGTTTGGAGAAACTTGTGGTCCGTGCGGCACTCCTTACCGAGTACAGAGAATCGGTGCCCCGCTACCCGCGTAATTCCTCCTCCCTCTCAATCCCCATCTGTGGCATTTAGCCAGACCCTTCCTTCTCTCTTCTTTCCCCTTCCCAGATGCTTTCGATTAAGCAAAGGTTAATTTAGGAAGACACATATTCAAGTGCCCTCCCTTTGCAGATTAGCTGTGTGAACCCGGGCAAGTAACCCGATCTCTTTGGGTCTAAATTTCAACTCTAAAATGGGGAGAAAATTCTTATCCTACTTACCTCAAAAGATGGTCCAATGCTCTTTGCTAAAAATACACTTTTCAAAGCACTAGGTAAATGTGAATTACAACAGATGGGTGAACCGAGGGGAAAAATGACTTGCTAAAGGTCACAAAGCCAATAATTGCCGTGGGGAGAGGACCCGAGTTTCCCAGCTCCTATTCTGGAATCTTTGACTGTTTATACTCCGCATCAGAAAACGAATTCTTCAAAGCCAATCTGCAAAACTCTAAGGTCCCCTTCATCCCACCCTCACCCCCACCCCCTTCTTCGGCAATGGCCAGTTTCGTCTGCAGCAAGGGATTTGCGCCAATGCGCCGGTAGGGAGTTGGCGGGGCCACACCCAGTCCCGGCCCTAGTCCAGCTCGGGTTACCGCTGCCTCGGCCTGCCAGGGCCGCCTCGGGCTGCCAGGGCCTCCCGCCTCCTTCGATCTGCTCGGACACCCCTCCCCCACGCCCCCAGCCTCAGCCCGAGTATACAAAGCTCCAGAAAGCAGGGCAAGGCTCAACCGGTTCAAGGATAAAGCGTTCTGCGCCCCCACCCCCACCCGGCAGGGTATGGGGGGGTCCTCCAGTCTGTGTGTCTTCCATGCCAGCTGTGGCGGGGCTCCCTCTGACCCTCCTTTGCCTTCCCCTCCACTCCCTTCAGTGCCCCCAGCCCCAGCTCCCCACCCAGACTGGTTGGCTGGTCACCCACCTACTCACCGAGAAGAGCCGCCTGTCCTTCAGGGCAAAGGGAGCTCTCCGGGAGATGGAGCTGATGGTGAGAACAGCACAGGGGAGGCCAGCGGGTACTGCAGCTCAGCTGTCCCTCCTGGGTGTCGCCTCCCCGACACCCCCACTCCCTCCTGCAGCGGCCACGTGCTCTAGGCTCAACCAATCCCAGGCAGGACCCTCGGCCCTCCCCCAGCCTTTCACCGCCACAGGTCTAGCCTCTCGGTCAAGCACAACGTTAGGGTCTAGAGACCAGGGTCAATTTTTGTTCACCCGTTTTAGAGTTTCCGCTATTCCCTCTTTTCCCACCTGATAACACTACATCATAAAACATAAGGGCATGGAGGTTGTCCCGTAAAGAAATCCCAAATTGAAGGATTATCGTGATTGTTGCAAGTTGGGTCATCAAATTCTCCTAATGGGGTTGATGCTGCTAATTGCAATGAATTCTGGAAAACTACAGTCGCTTTCCCGGGAAGTTCATTAACCCAACCACACATACTGGAAAAACAAGGTGGATAAAAACAAACTCTACTGCAATTAAATCTTTTGAGTTAATCCATTAATAGACAGGATTTTAAGACTGGAAGCTACATTAATATTCCACAATTTTCCTTCTAAGAGTCAAGTCAACTCAGCATGCATTTTATTTTATTTCATTTTTTATTTATTTTGAATTGTACAATTCCCCCCCCCCCAATCTTACTTCCCTCCCCTCACCCCCTGCAGAAGGCAATTTGCCAGTCTTTACCTTGTTTCCATGGTATACATTGATCCAACTTGAATGTGATGAGAGAGAAATCATATCCTTAAGGAAGAAACAAAGTATAAGAGACAATAAGATCAGACAATAAGATATCAGGTTTTTCCCCCTAAATTTAATAGTCCTTGGTCTTTGTTCAAACTCCACAGTTCTTTTCTCTGGATACAGATAGTATTTTCCATTGCAGACAGTCCCAAATTGTCCCTGAGTGTTGCACTGATGGAATGAGCAAGTCCATCAAGGTTGAACATCACCCCCATGTTGCTGTTAGGGTGTACAGTGTTTTTCTGGTTCTGCTCATCTCACTCAGCATCAGTTCATTCAGCTTGCATTTTATTTTAAAGAAAAATTTTATTTATTTTGAGTTTTATAATTCCCCCCCATTCTTGCTTCCCTCCCCCCAGCCCCTACAGAAGGCATTCTGTTAGTGTTTACGTTGGTTCCATGTAATACATTGATCTCAATTGAATGTGATGACAGAGAAATCATATCCTTAAGGAAGAAAAATAAAGTATCAGCATGCATTTTAAAGGTCAGAAACTGTCCTAAGATTCAAAGAAAGACAAAAAAGCAGTCCTTGGCAAGGAGGTCACAATCTCATGCAGGAGACAAAATGAAAACAACTGCGTACAAATCAATTTAGTCAGGATAAATTAGAGATAATCAGAAAGGAAAGACACTAGCATTATGAGGGACCAAGAAAGACTTCTTTCAGAAAGTGGGACTTAGTTGAGACTTGAAGAAAGTGAAGGAAATTAGAACATAGAGATGAGGAGGCAAGAGAATTCCAGGAAGAAGTTGAAAGATGTTAGTATGTGTTGTGGAAGCAATTAGGAAGATGATCACTGTCATTGGATGATAGAGCATATAAAGAAGAGTGAGGTATACCAAGGCTGGAAAGGTAGGAATTACAAAGGACTTTAAAAGCCAAATAGATGATGATTTTACATTTGATCCTAGAGGTAACAGAGAGAGCCACTGGAGTTTATTGAAAAGGGGCTAACAGACCCAAGCTTTAGGAAGATCACTTTAATAATTGAATGGAGGATGAGCTGGGGTTGGGAGAGACTTGAGATGGGAAGACCAACCAGAAATCTATTGCAAGAATCTAGGAGTGAGGGGATAAGAGCTTGTATCAGGGTGGGGAAAATGTCAGAGTAGGAAAGGAGTAGTTTGTGACATTCCAAAGGTTGAATTAAAAGGATTTGCCTATAGATTGGAAATTTTCAATTTTGCCTTCCCAACAAGACTTTCTGGTTCCTTCTTGACAAAATGACTATAAAGCCATTGTCACATTTTGGTTCTTCTTTTGCTCTATGCTTCCTCCAACCTCTTGTATCCAGACATTCAAAATCTCTTCATAAACTCTGTGTACTTACATACTGACAGTGGGAATAGACAATGATAACCTATTTCTCCACATTCCAAATAGGAATCAGCCTTTTAGAGCAGGAAGAGACTTCTTTTAGATCTTTCTTGCTTTGATCCAAGAGTCTAATTCAAGTTTTCCAACTATCAGTATTCAACAGTTTTGTCCACTCCTTGATACCAGTTTTAATACCAAAAGGTCCTTGCTTCTTTAAAGCAATAAACTTTTAAAAATTGACTTCTAGGGGTGGCTAGGTGGTGCCTGGGGCAGCTAGGTGGTGCAGTGGATAAAGCACCGGCACTGGAGTCAGGAGTACCTGGGTTCAAATCAGGTCTCAGACACTTAATAATTACCTAGCTGTGTGGCCCTGGGCAAGCCACTTAACCCCATATGCCTTGCAAAAAAAAAAAGTATAAAAAAATTGACTTTTATTAACCTCTGTTCCTTCATATTGTTATTTCTAGCACCAACTCTTTCATTCTGCCTGATGTCCAGTGCTAACTTTGTTAATATGAACAACTGGTTAAGAAGATGGCATTTGACAATGGGATTTGAATTTCTGGACCATGGTGTACATGAACAGAATGATGATCTTTTGGCTAGAAATGAAATGCACCTAACAAAGTCTGGTTAAAAACACATTTGCTTGAAGTCTTGCTAATCTAAATCAAGAGCGTAATTCACATATAAAGGGACCCCTTTAAGATCCCAACTAACTTTGCTAATGAAACACAGACTCCACTCCTTATCATGAGTCCAAGGATAGGAGTATATTGAAGCTCCAGAAAATTGTTAAAATGTCTGTCACAGAAGAACCAAAGAATATGTATCTCCAACAAAAGTTGAATATAAACTCCTTGATAGCATAAAATGTTTCGGTATTCCCAGTGTCTAGCTTTGTCTTTGCCTCTATTAGTCACTGAACATGAACAATTAGGTGACATAGTGGATAGAGCACTGGGTTTGGAATGAGGAAGACTCAACATGAATTCAGATCCAGACCTCAGACACTTACTAGTTGTTTGACTTTAGGCAAGTCACTTAACCTTGCTTGCCTAAATTCTTCATCTATAAAACCCAGTTGGAGAAGGAAATGTCAAGACACTCCAGTATCTCTGCCAAGAAAACCCCAAATGGAGTTAGTACTAAAACTGAATGCAATATAAAAATATAATACAAAGTCATTGAATAAATATTTATTGATTTGTAGCAAGTTGGTTCAATCAATAGAATAAGATATAATTGAGAGTAATTGCAATGAGGGAAAAATTACAGAAACTGATGAGAGAAAAATCCAAGAAATGAGCCAGCTATAAAAATCCTTGGTTTCAAAGAGGATGAAAGGTCTAATATACTCTAAAATATTTACTTTCTGAAGTTACTTTCTGAAGTAACAAATCATATGAAACAAAGTAGATATCCATTGACCAGGAAACTGCTTCATTAACAATGATACATGAATATAACTTACTATTGTTGTACCATTAAAAAAAATCATGAACAAGAAGAAAGCAAGGAGTCATGGAAAGAAATAAGAATTTAAGAAAACTTAATTATGCAGAACTAAGAAAATAGCATATACAATGACTATAAGAATGTAAATAGAATGGTCACAGAAATTAAAACTCAGTGGGGTGTAATTTAAGAATCAAGATTCACCTCCAAATAAGAGATAAGAATAAACATACCTTCCTTTTTTTTTTTTGCAAAGAAGGTGAAACTATGGGTATGAAACATACTATCAAATTGGAACTGATTTAGTGATCAGTTTACTTAGCTGTTCTGCTTTTTTCACCTCTATCTTTTTAATACTTTGTTCCAAAGATAACTTTCCAAGTATGAGAGGGGGAAGGGACATTTTGGGAAATGAATCTGATTTCAAAACAAAAGTTATCAGTAAAAATTTTAAAAGAAACAGAAAATCCCTAGTTTCTTACATGGCATAAGGACTGCATCTATGATTTCACTGATATAAAGGGAACTCCCTCTTCTGATGAAAATTGGAATTTTCTCTGAAATTTAGAGAGCTGATTTTATTATACAGAATGACTCTAGGAAGGATCAGGACAGGGATAACAAGTCATATAAAATACAAAAGATATCAATAAAAACTTAAAACCTTAATATTCTGCTTATGGTATTATATGACTTCCAACCACTCCACAATCTTTCACCCTACAAGAATAGGTTCAAAATTAAGTGACAATAGCTGTAAAGAGAGTGCTGGATAGATATGGTCTTCAACTCTGAATAAGCATTACTACTGAAGGACAATGGTAATGCTTGCCCCCAGTGTGCCAGCCATGCAAGTAGTCAAAGGAAAATAGAAAAGCATGGTAGGAACAGTTAACAGGTATTTATTAAGCACCCATACCAGCATAGTTTCTATATGAGTACTAAGGGAAACTTAGAAAAGGACCTTGGAGAGTCAATCAATCAATTAACTAGTATTTATTTAGTATGAACTTTATACAAAGTTGGTAATACAAAGACAAAAAATGGAAAATTCTCTGCATTCAAGGAACTTAGATTCTTATTGGGGAGCCTACATTGTTTATAAGAATATATACTTGAAAATATTTATATAACATATATTACATAAACAAAATTGATATAAAATAAATACAAGATAATTGGGAAGGGAGAAGGTATGAAAAGGTGGGGGATCTGGAAAGCCCTAGTCCAGAAGGTGTCACAAATTGAGCTTTGAAGGAAAATGGAGATTCTAAGAGAATGGGAAGATCAATCTCCTTGGAAGCCATTTTATGATGACTCTAGGAAGGGTTAGCAGACGCCTAGGATTACATAGGAAGGCATTGATAGATCTGAGACTAAAATTCATATAATCCCTCTATCCATCACTCAGCCACAGCCTGCCCTGACTTACCTGGCTGAGCATTTTTACTCTCAATGTCCTTCCTTTTGGGTTAAGAGTTCTGAACCTGTTGACACAATCTCCAGAAAGTGCATGTTAATAAAAAAAAATGTATTAGTTAGTTGGGTAGGAAAAACTATTCCTCTCCTATTATCACATGAATTCAGTTTAGTTAAACTTTTTAATGAGTCCTTTAGAACAGAGGCAAGGGGAAGGGATAGGAGAGTGGGTGGAGAGGGAAAATGAACTGATTAAGGAAGTTGATCCAAGAGAGAAGGGACAAGGCTCTGTAATGGCTGTTTTTGTTAGACATTTGATGTGTATTCATTTCCCCCTAGAGGATTTAGGCTTGTGCTGCATCCACTGATCTTTCAAAATCCTCAAACTTAAATGAGTTTGGAGGGGGAAAAGAGTGTAGGACAGGGGAAAAAATGAAAAACAAAAGAGAAATGAAGGACCTTAAGTTAAAATGAGGGATTGAACCCCCATTCAGGAAACAGGATTACAACAGGATAGAAAATAAATGTCATTACACTAGAATGTTAGAAACTGACTTGTTTATTTTTTGGTAAATTCAATATCTAGCACAGAACTTTGACCATTGCAGGTTTTGATAATAGGATCACAAGTGTTTTTTAACTCGGAGTTAAGAATTCTATGCTGATTGACTTAGCTCCTCTGAGCAGTTCAATGAACATACACAATTGTAAAAAGACTTGTAATGGAAAATGCCATCCATATTCAGAGAAAAAATTGAATGCAGATTAAAGCTTACGATTTCCACTTTTTAAAATTTGCTTGATTTTTTTCCTTTTCATGTTTTTCCCCTTTTATTCTTATTCTTCACTCACAAGATTAATATGGAAATATGTTAATCATGACTGAACATATATAGCCTATATCAAATTATTCACCTCATGGGGAATGGAGAGGGAAGAGAGGCAGAAAAATGTGGAAGTCAAAATTTTACCCCAAAAAAATCAGTGTTGAAAATTATTTTTACATGTATTTAGGAAAAACAAAATAAAGAATTTTGTGCTATTTGTGACTTGTACTTAATCTGTGAACTAAATTTTGATTTCCTTGACTTGTTCTCTTTGCTGTTGAGTTTTTTTTAAACCCTCTCTTTTTTCCATCAGATTCAAGGATAACAGAAAGGTTTTTTCTACTATAGAGACAGTGAGTTGTATAACAGGGATAATGATACTGGTGCTACTGGCCACCAGAGAGGGCTATTTGGAGGAAACTACTTTTTGGGAACACTACAAGTTCTATATAAAACTGAACTCATCACTTTTAGCATTACTTAACATTATGAGGTGATTAAGAAAAATACACAGTAGCAATTTGATTATGCAATACCTTTTCCTTGGAGTCTTTTTCTTTTTATACTCATTATAATTTATTTGCATTGGTTACACAAAACCATTCCTGAGCTCTCCAGATATAACTCTTGAAATCACAAAACTAGGCACCTACCTTATGAAGAAGCCAACAGACCTACAGAAAATGTGGTCATGGGAATGAGGAAGCATAGGGCTTACCTTGTCACTCCCCTGCTCAAAAAGTTTCGGTGTTTCCCTTGATAATTAAACCTTCACAGGCTGATTCCAATCTCTAGCTCCAAATTGATTTCACATTGTTCCCCTTTCCCCCCACTTTTCCATCTATCTAAACTTGCTTCCTTTCTGTCCCTCATTCATTACATCTCTTATCTTTACAATAATTATCTTCAAGGTCTGTAGTTCTTTCAGAATCTTTGACTTCTTTAAAGAGGCTCAACTTAAGTACTGACCTCTTTCAGGAATGGGTATTTCCTGATTCCTTCAATTTATTAGTGTTCCTCCCTTCCCTAATTATCTTATATTTATTTGATATGTATTTTTATTTAGTTATTTCTGTGCATGATTCCTCTCAGTAGAATGTACACTTCCTTAGAGCAGAGACAATTCTGTTTTTATTTGCATACTGACACAGTGTTTTGCACCTATTAGGTGTTTGATAAGTGCTTATTAAATTGAATTGAATTAAATTGAAGGAAAAAATTAAAGATATTCAAAGACCATCTAGTCTAACCCAAATGTAACCAAGAAAGCTCTTTATGATAGAAGCCACAATGGTTACCCCAGCATTTGCTTGAAGCCTTCTAATGAGGAGTTCATGAAGGAGTTTAATATTTAATAAATGTGGAAAGGTAAGCTGCAATGAGACTGTAAAGGACTTTAAATGTTTGTATTTTATCCTAAAATCAATAGATAAGAAGATGTCATTGTAGGTTCCTGAGCAAGGGAGTGACATGGTAAAAAAATAATCCTTATGAAAAGCAATTTGGCAGATGATTGGAAGGTGAACTGAAGAGGGGAGATATTGGGAGCAGGAAAACCAATTAGGATGATATTGCTATACTTGGAATGAGAGTTGATAAACTAGGGCTGGGTGAATAGAGAGATGAGTTTGAAGTTAAAAATTGTCAAAGTAGAATCTATAGATGTGGCAAGGGGTTGAATATGGAAAAGAAAGAAAGAGGAACTTGCTAATTTTAATATTGGGTGAGTGGAATATGGTGGTCATCTAGCAAGAAAGCGGAAAGTATAGAAGAGGGATGACCTTTGAAGGAAAGATAATGAGTTCAATTTTGGACATACAGAAATTGTTATGCCTATAGGACCTCCAGTTCTGAACTTAACAAACACCCCCCCCCAAAAAAAGAGGATATTTCCCTATACAAAGCAGAACAGAAAAAGAGGACCATGTGTGAAACCACAAATCTCTATTATGCATAGCTTGCTATTTTAATTATAAAATTAATTCATAATGTTATTTCCAAAGCTGTCTTCTGTATTTTTCTTCTCTTCTGTACATGTTTTTAAATGTTTCAATGGCCCTTCCCTCCCCCTTTCTATTGGCAACACTATTATGGACAGCTAGATGGCACAGTGGATGAAGCACTGGGCCTAGAAACACTATCTGTATCACCCTGGACAAGTCACTTAATCCTGTTTGCCTTAGTGTCCTCATCTGAAAATGAACTGGAGAAGAAAATGGCAAACCTCTTCAGTTTCTTTGCCAAGAAAACCCCAAATGAGGTCATGAAGGGTTGGACAAAACGGAACAGCATCAATCAATAGTTACTATTCCCCAACAAATCTTCATTATCAATTAAAAAAAAAGAAAAAGAAAACAATTGTCACCTATAAGCAAAACACATCCACATATATCTGAAACAATAGAACTCATTCTGCACTGAGTCTATCATCTCTCTGTCAGGAGGTGGATAATTTGCTTCATTATGAGTTCTATAACATTGCTTTTAAGTCTTTCAAAATTGATTTTCTTTACAACTTTGTTATTACATAAATTATATTTCTGGTTCTCATCACTCCTTTGTGTGTCAGTTCATATAAGTCTTCCCAGGTTTTTCTGAAACTGTCCCATAAGTAATTTCTTACTGAGCAACAACATTCTTTTAAATCCACACACCATAATTTGTTTAGCTATTCCTTAATTACTGAGCATATCCTTTTGTTTCCAAATTGTTGTTATGACAACAAAAATGATGTACAAACATTTTTACATATGGGTTCTTTTCCTCTTTTATCTCTTTGAAGTCTATGAGTAAATACTATGCATACAAAGAAAAAAATTTTTAAGGATTAAGAAAATTTTTTTATAAGGAGTAGGAAGGGACAGTATGGAGGGAGAGATTAAAGATTAGAAAGATATAGGAAATTATTTGGGGAACAATATGCTAGAGAATATAGGAGGGAATCAAAGGTACAAATGAAGGAATCTGACTTGGTGAAAACAGCCATATTTTCAATAGAGAATAGATTAATGGAAAATAGGGAATGATGTCAAATAGTTCTGAAAAATAGGGGGGAAGAGAAGAGGGAGATACTCAAATGATCTTTATTCTCATTGAAGTGCAAGGGAGGCACTGTGGTACAGTGGAAATAGGACTGATTCTGGAGAGTCAGATGAGTTGGATATTTAAATCTTAGTCACAATGGTCTCTAAAGTCCCTTCTAGCTCCTGTCTATGATTCTTGGAGGACCTGGCTCAGAGAGTAGAATGTTAGACCCAAGGTATAGTCAGCTTAAAGAGGAAGAGAGAGTTAGGAATAGTCTGAGAGAGGTGCAAATTAGAGAATTGTTTGCTTTTAAAGCTCTTCATAGCTTGACCCTTCCCAACCTTTCCTGTGTCCTTGCACTTTATTTCCCTCTCTATACTCTATGGTCCAGTGTCACTGACTTCCTTGCTGAACCTTGGACAAGACTGTTATTTGTGAGAACAGACCCTAAAATCAGAAATAATTTTAGAAAAAAAAATTTAAAGGGTAATTTGGTACAGGATAATGCATTGGAAAGAAGGTGTAACTCCCTCTTGTCTAGGCTCTGGAAAGTTTATATTATGTAGAATTTAGACAAAGTAGATTGAGATAGCTATGAATAAACATTCATTAAAGTTTAAGTAAAGCCAAAATACAAGTGAACCCAAATATAGGCTTGGGTGAACTCCTTACAAATTTTGGGTGTGGCAACTCAAAACAAGAATGCTTTGGGTGGATCCAGAACCTGGAAGAACCCAAAATACCTTGTAGCCATTTCCAGCATTCCTAGAAAATTATTGGGTTTAAGGACACTCTGGGTGGGGACAAATGTAATCACATAAAGTGGATATAAATAGCATGATAATTTTTCCCCTGAACAATATAATAAATCATTTCACCCCATAACTTCATCTCCAAACTGTGCATTTTCACTTGTTGTCCCGCATGACTGGGGCTATCTCACTCATCATTTCTGCCTCATAATTTTCCTGATTTTCTTCAAGTTCCAGCTAAAGTCCTATGCAAAAAAAAAATCTTTTTTAGTTCTCCTGAATCTTAGGGCCTCGACTCTGAGATTTTCTCTAATTTTTCTGTCTAGATCTTCTTTGAACACAGTTATTTGTATTTCTCTCCCATTTGAATGTGAGATACCTGAGAGAAGGAATTGTTTTTTGTTTTTGTTTTTTTTCCCAGCATTTAATGCTGAGTATACAGTTGGCATTTAATAATACTTGTTGACTTGGATAAAAAAATAAACTCAATGCATCAAGGATCCAATTGAAATTGAATAACAAATGTGTAGCTGATAATAGTTCACTCGTTTACATGACTTATTTTAATATAGCTCAATGGCATGATAGGTAGAAGTCAAAGGGGTGGTAGACTTTTTTGGCAGGCAGGAACAAACAACAGGCCTGGTGGGCAAGGAATTTGAGAGTAGAGGACAGTGTAATATTGAAGTGGTTAAACCATAAGGTCAAGATTGGGAGGAGAGAGTGAAGTCAGAGTAGTGGGTATGATTTGAGAATCAATGCACTGAGGGTCCTTGTTTTTATTTTTTTTATTTTTTTAGGTTTTTGCAAGGCAAATGGGGTTAAGTGGTTTGCCCAAGGCCACACAGCTAGGTAATTATTAAGTGTCTGAGGCCAGATTTGAACTCAGGTACTCCTGACTCCAAGGCCAGTGCTCTATCCACTGTGCCACCTAGCCTCCCCTAGGGTCCTTGCTTTTAAAGAGTACCAATGACATCACAGGTGATGTCTTGATTTGTCTGTGAATTAGATTTAAGTGAGGCAGAGTTGCACAAATTCATAACCTCAATCTCTTTTTCTGAATCATCAAAATCCATTGGCAGGACAAAAGTCAAGACAACTGGTGATGACCAGGGAGACAGTGGATGATCTTGGTATTTTCAATGTCTGACCAAGTTCCAGAGCTCTATAATACCTGCTTCAGCCACCATGACTATTGAAACAAACTGTTCTCATCCACTCATTCTGCCAGGGAAAGTCTTTACAAGCTTGGGGTAGACATCTCCAAAACTCACCAATGGTTTGAAGTCTGTCAGTTACCTTCAACCTGGTTTAGCCTGTCTGCCAGACAGTATGCTATCCCATTCCATAGTTTCTTGGAGCCACAAGTAAGAGATGGGTGAATCAGGTGGACACCAAGATTGAATGAGCAGCCCTGAAAAGGGTTAGGCAAGCCATTGAGGGCCTAAAAGGATAGGGAGTCAAAGTGAGAATGAAAAATAGGATTAGAAGGAATGAAGAAGAGATGGAATGACAGAAGAATATTGTTGGATGGAAGAATTTAAGAATGTTTCATCATGGACATGAAATAATTATGAACAATCATGAAATCTGGGGCATTGGGTTTTCTTGTATGCAGCTGAGATGGAGCAGTTGAAAAAATTAAGGAATTTAGGCTTGAGAGAAACTAAATATTGTTGTAATACAAATTCAATATAATATTTATAATAAATATAAGTATACATATAATAATAATGATAGTAGAATGTATATTGCATTTTAAAGTTTACAGAGTGCTTTACATCTGTGGTATCATTTGAACCTCAAAATAAGATGCTATTATTATCTTCATTTTATAGTTGAGGAAACTGAATTAGAGAGTAGTTAAATATCTTACCCAGCATTACACAGCTAATGAGCTGAGGCAGGATTTGAACACAGGTTTTCTTTACTCCAAGGCTAACACTAAGCCCTCAGTTTAAGAGTGAGAGTGAAAAGGAAAATTGTGAAATCAGATCCTGAACTTCTTGGAAAGGAGGGAAAATGAATCTATGGGGGTAGATGGGGTGGTGTGGAGATAGTAGATAATAGTTGGCAGAATCCGGATAGAATGATATTTTTGGAAAGAGTGAATCTTAAAAAAGAAGAGATTACTGAGCCATAGTGACAGCATCTGCAATTATCAATGCAAAGCAACCAGAAGGCTTGAGAGAAGATATATCTTACTTAAGGGAGGATGACCAAGGGAGGTAGATCTCTGAGAGTGGTAGATCATATAAGGGATTGCTCCTCTTTGTGTCTTCAGGACTTCATTCTTGTGAGCTTTCCATCCCTCCTGGTCTACTTCCCCTGTGGAATTTTCGTGGCCTGGGCTATTTCCTATCTATTTATGACTTGCTCTTTGAAAACTATTCTTCCCTACACTAGGTTGGTCTATGTCTGGCTTCCCTCTCTCTATACAAACTCTAAAATAGGGAGGTGACACCCTCCCTCTACAACAAGATTTTTTTTATCATTTCTACTTCAGTGACCCAATCCTCTTCTTTGGTTAGAAACTAATCTAGAAGAGTAGGTCTACCCACTAGGTCCTCTACTTTTTGAAAAATGAAAACAAGCTAAGATTCTATAAGCTATTTGCTTTTGGTGGAGAGAACACTCCAGTAGATGTCCTCAGCAAGCAATGGGCTGGAAGTCATTGCATTGACACCAGGCCCTGATAACTTGTCAGCTGTGTGACAATGGGTATATGACTTCACTCATTTGAGTCTCAGCTTTTTCATCCATAAAACTGAGATAATAATTTCACCACATACTCTCACAGAATTTTTGTGAGGAAAGTGCTTTGTAAAATGTAAAGTGCTACAGAAATAGAAGCTATTTTTAGACCAGAGAGGCTAGGAAACTTCAAAAAACAGAAAGGAGCCAGCAACAGCTAACAAAGAATCTTCCAGCACCTAAGCCCAAAGATGTGTGTAACTCTTATCAATAAAGCTTGCCTAGGAAAACAGTTTAGAGATTAAACTGTATTTTGCTGTTTCCTTATGACCTGAGATATTTCTTAACTGATAGTTAGGGGACAGACATCCAATGAGGAAGGGAAGAAAAAGAGCCAAAGATGAGTTTTGTCTGCTCCATTACTTTGCCAACACCTGAAACCATCTACGACCCCTATTCAGAGCAATGAATCTTCTTTCTGCTGTCAGCTTTCTGCTACCCTTGAAGCAGAGCAGAGGGACTGAGTTACATCCAAGCTATTCAAACCATCCCCACAGGGACCATGTAGATCATCTTTTCTTCCAATGTATTAACAGGAGGCTTCAAGTTTCCCTAAGTTGGGCCCTCTCAGGGCACAATGGGGCATTCTTTGGGGCCCTGCTTATCTGGAGCACATGGATACTTCTTAGCAGTTCCTGTCCCTGGGGTGGGGGTGCTGGTCAGATAGAGCCCTAGCCCTGAGCATTAACCCACCAAGCTTCAAGACAGCTGGATACACTCCCAGGGCTGCTGGATTCATAACTAGTACCTCCTAAAACTAATGAACATTCAGAACTCCCTGGCATGACCTCTACTTGCCATGCCACCGAGAACAGAATGGAAGCACTGGAAGAGATATCTGGTCCACCTTTTTACTTCTCCCTCTCCCCTCACTTTTTTCTCATCCCAAGGTCCTTCCTTTTACAAATGGATAAACTGATACTTGAAAAGTTTCAATTAACCTAATGCTCAAATTTAGCAGAGCTGGGATACTAGGTCATCTGTAGAAGTAGACTAGCAGAGGTAGTTCCCATCACATGGAAGCCCAGCTCCCTCAAAGGCAAAAGGATAGAAAACTCATGGAAGCCCACATTAATACACCAACATTCCAAATTCCATTTGGAACTTTGAATCAGATTCTCTAATTCTCCAACAGAAGAGATTCCATACCAATTAACCTCCCATTAAACTGACTCTCCAATCCAATTCAACCAGTCTCATTGCTTTAGAAAGAAATGGTGATCCAGATTGCTTCTACTCAAATCTCATACCTATTCTAAACCTCACTATTCATAAATTCTCTAGCCTCATCCCAATCTGGCTTACCCACTGACTTTCCATTCCTCTGGAACAAGACTCCTTTGGAATTCCTGATCTAGTGTCTACAAACTTTTTCATTTCTTTGAAATTTTTTATCAATATTCTTCCTTCTTACTCTAATGGAATCCTGCCTTTTCCCTGAAAAAAGCAAATCCTTTGCAAGTCTCTCCATGACTTGACACTTTTTCTCCAAGACTTGACAGTTTTTCTCCAACTCTCAGGGCTGCAGAAGAAGTAGGCAATATTCTTGCTTGTCACTACTCTCTAGATTATTCCTCTGCTATAGTCTGCAAAAACATTTTCCTCTTTGAAGGTACACCCAGTCCACATGTTGCTGTTATTTACTGATCAAATCATTCTGTCAATTTTTTCAATAACTTTAGTACTTGGATTAAAGTCTTCCTCTGTACCCCATCCCCATCATCATCCTTGGATAGGCAATAGCAAGCATTTATTTTTGAATTTTATTTAATATTTTATTTGCCTCCAATTACATGTAAAAACAATTTTTAACATTTGTTTTTAAAATTTTGAGTTCCAAATTCTTTCTCTTCCTCCCTTTCTATCTTCCCCCATTAAGAAAGCAAGCAATTTGATATGGGCTATAAATGTGTAATCATGCAAAACATTTCTATAATAGTCATGTTGTGAAAAAAACATAGACTTGACCCTCAAAAAAAGGAAATCTCAGGAAAAATAAATTTTAAAAAGTATGCTTCAATCTGTATTCAGATACCATCAGATCTTTCTCTGGGGATGATTAGCATTCTTCACCATAAATCTTTCAGTTGTCTTGGGTATTGCTGAGAATAGGTAAATCATTCAGAGCTGATCATTCTACAATATTGCTTTGTGCACAATACTTTTCATTTTGTGCACAGTACATTTGTACACAATTAATTTCATTTTGCTTCAGTTCATGTCTTTCCAGGTTTTTCTGAGAGCATCCACTCATCATTTCTTATAGCAGAATAGCATTCCATAGTAATCAAATGGTACAGTTTGTTTGGTCATTCCCCAACTGATGGGCATCACCTCAATTTCCAATTCCTTGCCACCAGAAGAGTAGCTATATATATATATATATATATAACCTTTTCCTTTTTGTTTTTGGAATACAAACCTAGTAGTCAAGCCTAGGTCAAAGGGTTGGCATGGCTTTATAGGCCTTTGGTCATAGTTCCAAATTGCCCTACAGAATGATTGACTCAGGTCACAACTCCACCAACAATGCATTAATGTCTATATCCCCTCCAACAGTTATCATTTCCCTTTTCTGTCCTATTAGCCAATCTACTAGGTAGAAGATAGTAACTCAGAATTATTTTAATTTGCATTTTTCCAATCAGTAGTGAGAACAATAAGCATTTATTAAGCACTTAGTCTGTACCACACACTCATCTTGGGGACTCAATATTAACTGTCATCCTACTCATCAGAACATCTGTTTCCTTCATTCAGTCCTCACCTTTCGTTTCATTATCACCCTCTCTCTTCTTCTAATAATCCTACTGTTTGCTAAGGTTAATGCTATATCTTGACACCATTCCACCCTTCCTTCTTCTGGACCTTGTTCTAGTAGACATCTCTTTTCATTCCAATTTTCCTAGTAACATTCATTCTCTGCTCTCCAAAAGAAAAATTTCCTTTGACCTTTTAAGGCCATCTTACTCCTATCCCACTTGCTCTTCCCCACAACTAAATTTCTTGGGGAAAATTATCTAACTGATGCTTCTAGTTCTTCACTATTTTCTCCTCCAGGAATTGGCAATAAGGAATAAGACATCTATCTCCACTATGCCTCTGAATCTTCATTCTCAAATGTCACCAATGATTTTCAGATCACCAATTGTATTTTTTCATTCCTTGCCATATTTTGAGGGCTCAACAGATTTTCTTATTACTAAAAACTCTTATCTCCCTTGTCTCACCATATTTATTTACATCTTTAATAGTTTATTTTCTATCTGTGTCACTGGCCCTTAACCCCTTTTTAAATTTTTTATTGTAGCTCTTCCACAATGATCCATCTCTTCTCATTTTTTTTTACTTTTTCCACTTGATAATATCCTTAATTTCCAAAACTTCAAGTACTACCTTTATGTTGGTGACCATAAAAAATAGGGCAGTTGTGTGGCACAGGTCTGAATTAAGGAAAACTCATTATGAGTTCAAATCTGACTTTAGACACTTACTAGCTATGGGACCCTGAGCAAGTCATTTAGTCTGTTTTTTTCAGTTTCAGTTTCCTCATCTATAATGAGTTGAAGAAGGAAAATGGAAAACCACTCCAATATCTTTGCCAAGAAAACCCCAAATGGGATCATAAAGAATTGCACAGATTACAACAACAGCAGCAATCCTAATATCCCTTCAGTGCTCCAGGCTTGAATAACTACAGAGCATCTCCATCTGAATGTGCCACTTCTACCTCAAACTCAATATGTCCAAACCAAGCTCTCATTCTTTCTCTTCCAAAACCTCCCTTTCCTTCCAACTTCAAAATTGTTTCCTTCAATATTTCTGCCTGTGGTACCACCATGTACCCTGTCTTGCTCATCACCTTATATAGATCTTTGAATTTACACTTGCCTTCATTTCTCATATTCAGTTTGCTATCAGATCCCATCAGTTCCATCTCTGAATCTCTCCTCTGTGCTACCCTTCTCCACCAGTATTACCTACTGCCCAATTTATTGAAATAGTCGCCTTTAAGATTTTCTTAATCTTCATTGATTCATCCTTCAAACAGCTGCAAGATTAATTTTTTCTTACATTTCAATGGCCACATCTATCTTCTGCTCAAAAATTTTCTGGTACTGTTGCTTACCAAGTTCAGACCTCTCTTTGTGGCATTCAGTGACCAGAATGAAAAAGGCAGCAGTATGAAGTGAAGTTAGAAAGATAAATTGGAGACAAATTATGTGGGACCTTGAAGTCAAATCAAGGAATTTGCATTTTTGCTTACAAGCAATGGAGAGTCACTGAAAGGTATTTAGGAGGGTGGGTGATAGGGGAAAGCAAGAAAAATTCACTACAGTGCAAAGTGAAAGGAGCAGAACCAGGAGAACATTTTACATAGTAAGAAACATATTATATGATGATCTCCTGTGAATGATCTAGTATTTCTCAGCAATACAATGATCTAAGACAATTTTGAAGAACTCATAATGAAAAATACTGTCCATCTCCAAAGAAAGAAATGTTGAAGTCTGAATGCAGATAGAAGCAAACTATTGTGTGTGTGCTATTCTTTTGGTCTGTGTGTCTTCTTCCCAACATAACAAAAAATCATTCAAGATGATATACTTGAATGGTGTGGATTTAATAGCAAGATAAATTGATGAATGTTGATGGCAAAGAAAAATGCTATGATCAAACATATATTGTATGGAGGATGAAAGGGAAGAGACTAGAGATGGAAAAATCAGTAGGTTATATGCAATGTGGACCTGAACTAGTATGTAGCAAAATGAATGTCAATAAGGGAACAAATTCCAGAGACGTTGTTGAGGTACAATTTACAGGAATTGGAAAATTACTGGACATAATTGGAAGGGGAAAAAGGAAGAGTTAAAGCTAACTCTGGGGTGGCTAGGTGGTGCAGTGGATAGAGCACCAGCCCTGGAGTCAGGTGTCCCTGAGTTCAAATCTGGCCATAGACATTTAATAACTACCTAGCTCTGTGGCCTTGGGCAAGCCACTTAACCCAATTTGCCTTGCAAACCCCCCCACCACCAAAAAAAAAAGCTAACTCTGAAGCTTTGAGCCTATATGACTAGGAGAATGGTGTTATCTTCAACAGAACTTGGAAAGTTAGGAAGAGGGGTAGGGCAATCCAAGAGAGACCATGGTATAGTGGATATAATTTCTATGAGAAAGAAATGGCTTCAAATACTACCACTGATACTTAATAGTTGGGTAACACTGGACAAAAGCACTTAACTCCTCAGTTTCCTCATCTATAAAATGAAGGGGTTGGACTCTCATTTCAGTTACAAATTGATGATCCTTTGAGTTCAGGATTTACTTGAGTAATTTAAGGTGCCAATAAGACATCCAGGTGTAGATGTGGAGTCAGCAGCTGAAAATCTAGAATGAGTACAGGGAAGAGACTAAAATTGGATATGTAGATTTGGTCATCCTATCCACTCAAGTCCATATGATTCTCTCATCAAAGGAGAAAAGAAGCCAAGGATAGAACCTTGGGGGACAATCCTGATTTGGGGAAAGGAGAAAGGGAGGAAACTGAAAGTGAATGTAATAAAGTAGGAGAACTAGAAGAATAATGCAGCTTGGAATCCAAAGTAAGAGAAAGTATCCAAGAGAAAGAGTTAATCAGCTATGTAGTCAAATGCTATGGAAAGGTCAAGAATAATAGAATGAGAAGAAGCTTCTGGATTTATATTTAAGAGATTCAGTCAGGAATTCCAGTAGTAAGGGGTTGAATAAGAAGCCAGATTGCAAAGGCATAGAGGAGTGAATGAATGGTGAGAAGAGAAGAGCTTCACTACTCTTTCTAGGAATTTATCAATGAAAGCTAAGAGATATAGGACAGTAGCATAGAGTTTTCAATTATAGGAGTCATGACTTCATTGAACAAAGAAAGGAAATGATCTGGAAATTGCTAAAGGAAAGGGAGAAGGTTCAAGCAGGGTGATATAATTGGATGGAGTGGATCACAGAAGGAAAGACTGCTGAATGATGATGGCAAAGATTATCTGGAAGTGTCCTTAGAAAGCAAGGAGTATGTTCCTTAGCCTTGAGTATTGTGGAGAGGAGGGAAAAAAGCAACTAACAACAGAGAAAATAACAAAGGATGCATTGTCTTAAGAGAAAAGCTGTTTCCATAACTTCTATTTATTGTTTCTTGTTCAAAACATTGTATGATTTAGAATTTAAAATGACCTTATGTATAGATTATATTCATTTTACAGCTGAGAAAAATTGGAACCCAGAGAAGTGATACATTTAGTGTTTGGTAAAACTGGGATTTGGATTTGAGTCCTATCACTCCAAGTTCAGTATTTTTCCATTCATAATATCAAACTCTTTTCTGGAGTTGAGAAAACTAAATCTAATTCCTCTTTCTCATGACAGCTCTTCAGATAGTTTGAAGACATGAGCTGCATCTCACAACTTCTCTTCTTTTAAAATGGCCTCAGAATCTTGGAGTCATATTTAGTCCTCTCCATTCTCTAATATTTCTTCTCCTATTGACCAGTTGATCATCTAATCCTAATGTTTCACCTTTTGAAATGTCTCCTCTCCACCCTTTTCTTTCTATCCTTTCTGCCCTTACTTTTGTCCAGGCATTCATTATCAGTCATCTAGCTAATCTAGAAAGGGAATATTGTAAGCCTTGACTGAATGGTTTCCATGGAGTTAGTTGAGGCTTTATAGCTTGAGAAGAACAAAGGAAGGCTACAGTTGGAGTATTCTGGAGTGGATAGGAGCTAGAAACATTTTTTGAAAAAAGTCATAGCTGTTAACCAGAATATGTGTCATGGAGCTGAAGGAATACAAGTAGAAAATAGTATTGGTAAAAGAAGTAGAATTAGGTGGTTCAGAAGTAGCAGTTAGGTGGTTCAGTGGAAAGAGAACTGGGGAAGGACCTAAGATCAAACCTTCCTCAGACACTTAATTATGTATGCCCTTGGGCAAGTCACTTAATCCCATTACCTTGTAAAAATCCAAATAAATAAAGTATTCATTTAAAAAATCAAACTAATTAATCTTTTACTATGTGAGAAGGCAAGCAAGAATTGAGATTCAGAGTCAGTATTTTGCCCAGAAGGCAACCCTTTGTTGAGGTACGTAAGGTAGATGATTAACCTGGCACAGAGTTATGTCCATTTGCTCCACCATGCATTCTGTGGCCACATGAATGCTTTATGCTACTTCTGAATTCAATCACTGAGCAAAAAAGGAGAATGTTACAAACCTCACTTCTCTCTGTGGCAGTGGAAAATAGTTGCCTTAAGTCTTTTTTCCTACCCTACCATCCTTCCTGAGCACCATACCCAGAATTCATCCTGATTGAACATTGCCTTGCAGATATGATCAAAATGACTTGAGAGCTACCTTCAAATATCTGAAGAATGACTTTGAGAAACAAGAATTAGATTTGCTCTGGTCCCAAAGGACAGCATTTAGGAGCAATGTGGGTGGGGAAAGAATGTGGAGTTTAAGAGAGGCATATTTTGGCTCAACGTAAGGAAAAACCCCCTGAATTAATTGTTGTCCAAAAGTAGATTAGGAAAAGCAATGTAGTTTAGTGGAAAATATATTAGATCTGGGGTAAGAGGACCTCTCCACTTGTATGAATTTTGGAAAGTCAATTTTCTTCCCTCAGCCTCAGTTGCCTCATCTGTAAAATTAAGGGTGTTGGATGTCTTCTGAGGTTCTTTCTAGAACGGTGTCTGTGATTCTAGGTTCCCAGGAAACCAAACTTCAGGGGATAGAGATATCTATGTCACTGAAACAAATGCTACATGTGATTTAAGCAGGAGTTGAACCAAATACTGTGACTCTATGATTAATTCTACCCTTCTCCCATACTTTCTCCTTGATGTCTCCTGGGCAAAATATGTCCATGGATGTGGGATCTGTGTTGTAATGAGATTGGGTCAGTCCCTTGTCCCAAAGATACCACTTCTGAGGGGCATCCTCTACAATCATTCTCCCAACTCCATCTCTTCATCTCTACAACACCCTTCCCCTCCATTGGCTGTGCAACTTTGTTTTTTTCAGCCCAGTTCTGAATAGCTTCTTTCATGTCAGTGGGAGGGACCCGACCCCTTGGAAAGAGGAAAACTATGTTTGAAAAGGCTCAGAGTCAAGATTTGATTTGCCTTTGAAATGGGGCACTCTCATCTCTCAGGTCCCCCTTGGTCACTGGAGGCCTCTCACCACTTCCCTCCCCTTCTCCCTAAAGAGAGGCCAGAAAGGGGAGAGTGAGGAAATCTTTCTTCAGACTGGGTCAGCCTTTGCCACATCAGCACATCAGCTCCTACTGTCCCCCTCCCATCATGAACCCCAGGGATATCTGCTTCTTGATCTATGTCCTGTTGTTCTGTGTGGTCTCAGGTATGGATATGTCTATTCTGTCTTCCCATTTCTACTCCTTCTTCTTACTCCTCCCTAGTGTGTGATGAAGCTAGACCTAGAATCCTTCCTCCTTCTTCCAAGATATCTTGTGGGTTCTCTTGAGGACAAAGAACAGAGTCATCAATACTAGGGCCTGAATAGGGATTGAGCTTTGGCTTTCTAAAGGCTGGAGTATGTTCTAGGTCCAGATTCCATCATTGCCTTTGTGTAGGAAGAGATCTTGGGAAGTCATCAAGTCATATAAGGTGGTATATTGTAAAGAACCTTAGCTTTGGAATTAAGAAAGTGACCTCTGACATTGGCTAGCTATTTGACCTTGGGCAAATGATTTAATATTGCTGAACCTCAGGTGCCTCATTATTAAAATAGGTATAATAATCTTTGTAGTACCTACTTTGTATCCCTCAAAATACTATATCTTTATTATTATTCCTATCCTAGAAAGGGTTTTATATTTTGTGCTCTTTCAATAAGAGTATTGCTTTTTAGTCTGGATCTGACTGATTTGGTTAAAATGTCTAGTAGCTCATTCCATTTCATGTTATGGCCACCATGAGAACCACTGTAAATCTTTTTGAGGAACTCCTACTTTGATCTGCCAGATCACCTCCTGAGTTTCCTGTAATTAAAGAGATAAGGGAGAGACCTGCTAACCATGTAATGATTTCTGAGAAGGGATAGAGACTGAGAAGGGAAAGAGCTAAAAGTGGGGCAAAAGGAATCCTAGAGGAATGAGGTGTTAGAAAGATGGTAGGCATGGAAGGGTGAAGAGAGTGCCATATTCAACCCTCATCTTCCCCATGTTGCCAGGGTCCAGTCTAGCAATGTTGAATGAAACTCAGCTTGGAAGACAATTATCTTATTGCCTTCTCATAGCTGGAGACTGTAATCTGCCATGTGATTAACCCTAGACAGTCCCTCCCTTGGCACTGCCAGGTAAATCCTGCCAGGGGGCAGGGAAGATGGCAGTATCTTCTAGGCCAGACCTCATGAATAACAGAATATAGGCAACAATTTGCAATTATCTTTTAGCTATCAGTCCTTTTAAGCATCAAGGATCTCAGTAATATCCCCTTTATCACATCCCTTTTAAGCAGTCCATCTACCTAGCTCCTGTTGAATACTTCAGAGTAGATTCTCAAAGGTGCTCTTGCCAACCAATCCTTTCTGGGATGCTTTGTTTTCTGGGTATCCTTCTTCACCTCTTCTGAGTGAAAACTGTTCTGCAGTAGAAAGAGCTCTGGATTTAGGACCAGAGTTTGAATCCTGGCAATAACTCTCACTATTTATGAAATCTTGAATCAAGTACTGTATCTAAGCCTTATTTTTTTCAATTTTAAGAAAAATGTAATAGTATTTATTTGTTTCCTATCACTCATGAATAAGGTTGATTTGTTCTGAGGAATAAATTAGAAAATGAGTATAAAATGCTTTGTAAGATCCAAAATGTCTTGCAAAGAAAGGATAACCAGTCCAATCCAACAAGCATATATTCTTATGCCAGGTGCTGGAGACATAACATAAAAAACAGTACCACCTTCAAAGGTCATCTTTCCTATAGTGGCTCCATCTACTTTCCTTCAGAGGTTTAAAAGGAACAGGGTAGTTGTGTTTCCTGGGCCCAGACCTATGGACACAATAACTAAATAGATACTAGGAAATTTGGGAAGATGTCTAAAGAGGTGAATGGAAATCAGGAATCTTTCTCTTGCCATTCTTCTACCTACCCACCTCTACCCCACCCCTATAAGTAGGTAACCTAAAACTTAGAGGAAGAAAAATTGACAGAATCTAAGGAATGAATAAATGGCAGTCAGAGCCAAGTTGAAAACTTCAGGAGAAAGCAAAGGGCTTATTGTGGCAAGGTCAGGATCTAACAAATAATCTTCAAATTATGTGACTTTGGTCAAATCCCTTAACTTCTCTGGGTCTCAGTTTCTCCCAGCAGCAAAGTGAAGAAATTGAACTAGGTCATATTTACTATTCCTATAAGTTCTTAAGTTCTTTGACTCTAAAGATCTTATGAAGAATCGAAGGATTTTGAGAAAGTAAATTTTGAAGTCAATCTTTGCTTCTGATAATTAGGATCAAAATCCTACCTTCTTGGTGAGAGACCAGGGTGCAGATGAACATATATTTTCTTTTGGACAAGATCAATGCAGGAATTTGTTTTCACTTGACTGGGCTTATTTGTTCCAAAGATTTTGTTTTTGTTTTTTTCTTAGTGAAGGGTAAGGAAGGTGGGAGGTAGGAAAGGAAGAAAATAGATTTTTGGTAAATATAAAAAAGTCTTTGTTCCCCATCTTCCTCCTTCTTCTCCTTCCTCTTTCTCTCTGTGTCTCTCTGTCTCCATCTATCTCAGCAAAAAGCCGAGTGCCCACCAGAGCTATCAAGGACATGGGGAAGAACGTTACTAAACCAACAGACTCCAGTGATGTGAAGCCCACCAAATATCTAGATCACAAGAAGTTCAAACAATCTGACAGCCAAAAAGTCCCAGAGACACCAAGAGCCAGAAAGTCAAGACCACGAGTGGAAGCTCAGGCCCTGGCACCCTCACCTCCTTCCATCTTGATCCAGGTGGTGGGGAAGGGACAATTCCAGAAGGTGGATGACTCACTGAGCCTGAGAGCAGGAAATGCCCTGGAACTTCGATGCCGGGGGAAGTCTGTCCACTGGAAGTTCCCAGTTTATTTGGAAGAGGAAGGAGAGGGGCGACTTAGGTATAGTATTGGGAATGGGGTAGGGAGGGAAAAGGCAGAATCCTGGAGCTCAGTGGAAGGCAGCTCCCTCTAAGTGGCAGAATAGTTTTTCTTCTCTGGCTTCCTTCCAGAAGTTGCAGGAAGTTGCTGCTTGAACAAGGCCAAAAACCTGGCTGGTTTTGTGCCCAAGAAGTGGGGCCTTGTTGCTCTACTCCCTAACCTTGCACTTAGAGAGGGCTACCTGCAAGGGCACAATGGGTAAAGCTGTGGGCATTGTGAACCTCACATGCCTGGGAAAGGGCCTGGAGATATACTGATCATGCCCTTGTGGACCTCTGAAATTCCTCCCTTTTGTCATTGTTTGGATATTTTTTTTTTCAGAATCAAGCACTTTACCCAATATAGTCAGCTTGTGGTGATGAATTCAACCATTGCAGACACTGGAGAATACAGCTGCTGGGCCCGGCAGTGCCAGGACAGCCAGTGTCGGGATGTTGAGGAACGCATGGGGAAAACCTTTGTCTTCTTTACAGGTTTGTGTGGCAAATAAAATGTGAGAGCTGGAAAAACCTTAGAACACAGGACCAGAATATCAGAGCCAGAAGGCCTTAAAACACAAACAGAATGTCATAGTTTAAAGACATCTTAGAACACAGAACACAGAATGTCAGAGCCAAAGGGGACCTTAAAGCATAGAATACAGAATGTCAGAACTACTCTTAGAGTTCTGTTAGTCCAACTGCCTCACCTTATTTTTTAATAATAAAAAATTATTATGAATCTGGCATAGCAAAATCCTGAATATGAACACACACTTAAAATTAATTGTAATTTGATTCTTTGATGGATCTGCATCTCATCAATAGGGCTCCTCCCTTTATTTATATAAGTTATATATCTTTATGTTTTATCTTCATATGTGACTCTTGTCCAGATCCTTTCCTAAATCCTCCATAGAAGTCTCACTTCTTAGGCAAATGCCTTCTTTTAGGCCCTTTAATATTTTGTGGCTATTAATACAACCTTCAGGTTGTCTATCTGTAAATCACTCCCTCTGTGACTCATCCACATCTACCTAGACATATACTTGAATGTAATTATGATTTGCTTTATATAATTTCTTATATATATTACCATATTGTCCTTAAAAATATAGTAAAAATAAAAACTCTAAGAGTTTTTTCTCCATTATTCCCTTCATGTCCATTCCATCGAATCTCTATATCTATAGTTTTTTTAATAATTCTAGTTCATATGGTCATTGTTCAGTTCTGTTTACTTTGTATTTCTATGTGCCTTTACACATCTCTGTATTCTTCATATTTGTATTTTAAATGACTGTCCTCTATATCCCAATACTCTCATGTGTGTTTATTTGTAAAACTGCTGGACATTAAAGTTGTTCCAAATTTTGTTATTAAAAATATATTTGGATGGATAGTTCTCTACTTTTTTCAATTTTTTCTTTTTTGTTATGATGAACATAGACATCATTTAAACAAAGAATAGGATAAGTGAAGTCTACATAATACCATGAATCTCTATAATACAGAGATTGCTTCAAAAAATAACAAACTCATATTAAAAATGTTTCATTGATGCCCTTTCCTCTCTTTTTGGTATTACTATCCCTACCTCTCCTATTCCTCCCCATTAATCTATTCCCACCACCATCAAAGAAAATAAAAGCCCTCCTTGTAACAACGAGCATTTATATAGCTTGGTAAGGTTTGCAAAACACTTTATGAATATTATCTCATTTTAATCCTTATAATAATCCTGGGAGATAGTAGTCCCCATTTTACAATTGAAGAAACTGACAGAGAAAAGTTGACTTGTCCAGGGCCAGACAACTAGTTAAGTGTTTGAGGCTGGATTTGAACTCATCTTTCTGATTTTAGGTCTAGCACTTGCCTAGCTGCTTCCAGTATAATATAATAATTTGTTATAACACATAAGTAAATCCAATTTAAACAAATCCTTACATTGACTTTGTCTTACCATGTATGTCCTGTTCTTCATGGCTAGTCTATACCCCTCTGCCAGGAACTTTAGTCTCTGGCAGGTCTGGAGCTAGAACCCAAGAGTCCCTGAGATAGTCCAATATTTTTTACACTATGTTTCTGTAAATATAGTTAAAGATTACATATGAGATGGTCACCCTCTTGAGGATGATCCCAGAGAAGAGAGAGAGGTTGGGCCATTGCTCTGAGGGCTTCTTCCAGGTTCTCTGATGATATCAGTAAGAGCCCACAGAACCTTGCTCAAGATTATTGTCCTAAGAATGCTCCTCTCCATTGTTTTTCTGTTCTCTCTCCTGACACTTTCCTAATCCTAGATCCACAGGAGCTCTTTGTCCCCACTGAAGACTACTATGAAGTGGTCCAGCTTCGAACCAACCAGCCAACTCTGCTGCCCTGCCAAGTGACCAACCCTGAGGCCCAGGTTACACTGCACAGGGAGTTCCCCCCTGAGGAGGTCTCTGTGGATGGAGTGGATATCTCTTTTGATGCAAAGAAGGGCTTCACTATACATAGGCCCCGAGCCTCATTTGCTGGCTCCCTCTTCTGCATGGCAAGCCTGGAGGGCATTCGGCAGATCTCTACCAAGTATATTCTGATCTATATCAACTGTGAGTATGTGCATCGAGGACATGGGGAAAGGGCAGAGGTGGCATATGAGTCTGAAAGGTGATTGGGAAGGTAACTAGGTAAGGGGACTGGGAGCTGATTAGACTCTTGGTTTAACTAAGAGAGTGGAGGACTGAGTCTGAGATGGTACAGTGTAGGTCAGGACAGGGCCCTCAATTTTGGATATTTATAATCACAACTCAAGGAAAGTAAGACTTATGTCTCAGAGGACTTAACCAGGAAATCTCAAATGCTATAATTTAGTATTTGACTTGTTATGTTGTCTCTGCTTCAGAAAATGATAGAGAAAATGTTAATGATACAGATTAAACTTAAAGGTGCGTCTAACATATATTTTCCCCCCAGAAAGTTTGTTGATAAACATTTACCAGTATATCCCAGGACCTAACAATGAAATTTCAACACTTGTCATATCTTCTGGATAACTTCTTGTTTATTGACTCTTTCTGTGTGAGACTCTAGGGCAGCTAATGGATAGAGTGTTGAGTCTGGAGTCAGGAAGATTCCTCTTTGTGAGGACACTTGCTGGGCCTCAGACACTTAAATGGGCAAGTCATTTAACTCTATTTATCTCAGTTTCTTCACCTATAAAATAAGCTGGAGAAGAGATGACAAATCGCTCCAGTATCTTTGCCAAGAAAACCTTAAATGGGGGTCACAAAGAGTTAGATACAACTGAAAAAGGACTAAACAATAAATGTGAGCCTCTTTTAGGTTAGTAATTATGGTTCATGTCTTGAGGCTAATTTTTGTATTATTAATGATTTATTCTATATATATTATTATATAATTAAGCTATACTTCCTCTATTCCCCTATACCCCAATATTTTTAATATAAATATTTTACTTGTTTTCTAATTATATACAATAGTACACATAATAGTATATAGCATGCAGTATATACAATAATATCATTTTTATAAGGTTTTGAATTTTACAATTTTCCCCCACCCCCCTTCCTTCCCCCTACACTCTACCTCCCACAAAATTGACTGTGCTGAGGGAAAAATCATATCCTTGAGAAAAAAATTAAAATATTAGAGATAGAAAAATTATGTAGTACGTAAGACAACTTTTTTTTTAGGCTTTTTTTGCAAGGCAAATGGGGTTAAGTGGCTTGCCCAAGGCCACACAGCTAGGTAATTATTAAGTGTCTGAGATCACATTTGAACCCAGGTACTCCTGACTCCAGGGCCGGTGCTTTATCCACTGAGCCACCTAGCCACCCACATAAAACAACTTTTTAAAAATAAAATTGAAGAAAAGCAACTGACCTTAAAATCAGGACTTTGGAAGGAGGGAACCCTGAATCTCTCCAAGATATTGGCTATTATAATTTTTCTTTCAATTTATGTAACACTTACCTCTCCAGTATCTTTGCCAAGAAAACCCCAAATCTCACCACAGATTCAGAAACAACTGAAAAAAAATGACAATAACAACACATGCTAAGCTTATAATTATCTTATTTCATCCTTACAAAAACAATTGTGATATCCTTATCCCCATTTTACAGTATAATTGAGACAGATTAAATGACTTGTCTAGGGCTATACAGTGTCTGAGACCAGATTCAAACTTAGTACACCAGAAGGTCTTTCTGATTCTTTTAATAGCCTAAGGATATCAATATAGCCCTCAGGTTGCTCAATTTTTGACTTTCATTTCCTAAATTCAATGGGCCTTTGTTATTTCTTAGTTTTCACATCCTTGATGATATAATTTACCCCACTTATAGAAGTATAACTGTAATGATGTCTGATTATATAAAACTTTACGGACCTTTCACTGTAAGCAAATTGGTCAAATGACTTGGTCAATGACTTATGCAACCAGTAAGGGACAAAGGTGGAATCTGAACCTAGGTTCTCTGACTCTAGGTTCATTGCTCTTATCCTGGTATGACACATTTCTCATCCACCATTCATTATTGGTAACATTTGGTAGTTTATATCAACTATGCACCTTCCCATTGCCTTTTGGGTTATCTGCATTTTTGAGATCATAGTATCTCTTGATTTGCAGCTGTATCACATGTGATCTTAGGTGGTGTTAATAGGATCATAGATTTAGAGCTGAAAGGGACCTTAGAGGTCATCCAAACCAACCCTTTTATTTGAAAGATGAAAAGTTGTACCATCACATCTTGTATAAGATGGGTGATAGTTCCTTTTGTTCAGATCATATGGGATCACATATTTGGAGTTAGAGACCTTAAAGGCCATTGAGTCCAACCTCTAATTTTATAGATGAGGAACTGAGACCCAGGAGAGTTAAGTGAGCTGTCCCAAGTCATAGAGCTTTTAAGTATCTAAGGTAGAATTTGAACACAGGTCTTCCTGAATCTAAGTTTAATGCTCTACTACCAGAACACTGTGACCCTTCTGAGTTTTATATTTTAGAAAAAAATGACAAGCTAGAGCAATTAACAGAAGGATAACCAGGTTGGGGAGACCTTGAAACTAGCTCACAAGAAGATTGGGTGGAAGAAATATTAGTGTTAACTTGGTGGGGAGTATAATGGATAGAGCTCAGAACTTGGGGGTCAGGAAGACCAGAATTCAAATCTTCCTCAGATACTTATTAATTATGGAACTGCATAAATCTCTCTCAGAATCAGTTTTCACTGAGTCTGTATGTGTAAAATGGGGATAATTAAAAATGCCTACCATATAACTCAAATGAGTTAATATATGTAAAGTGCTTTGCCAATCTTAAAGCACTTTTTAAATGCTAGATATTATGATTGGAGAAGTTTTTGGCAGGTCATGATAATGGCAAATATTTGCATGTCTCCAGAGGACAGAACTGGAACAATGAGTACCAATTATTGGATGGAGATTTCAGTTCATTATAAGGAAAATTTTCCTATCAGAACTGTCCAAAAGTAGATTGAGCTATTTTATAAGGTAGTGAGTTCCTCATCTTGTCTTTACACAGAGGCTAGCTGAACAGCTTCTCTGGGATGTGGTAAAGGATATTCCTGTTCAGGGATGAGTTGGATTAGATACCCTCTGAGTTTTCTTACAACTTTGAAGTTCCAGAACAAAGAATATAAGAAATTAGATTCAGGGATATCAATCTAATGACTTTCCTAAACTGAACAAAACAAGTCTCTACATCTACTCTCTGTGGCTAGGGCTGTCTAAACTGCAAATAATTAGTAGCTATGTTATTCTCAAAGTCATTTTTATTGTATTCTCTGAGGACCAAGGTTGAGAGTTATTGTTGTTCTGGGCTGATGATTTCTATAATTAGGGATTTTGGAAGGCATAGAGGAAGAGGGTTCCAGACTTAAGGCTGTCACAGAGCCCTAAGCCCTAGGGTGGAGGGAAAGCAGATGCCAGCAGTAGATGTAGAAATGCCCATATCCAGTCACAGGCTCTAAGCTAGGGGAGGCAGAGAGCACCTAAGGTCAGAAGTGGGAGGAATCAAGGAATTAAGCATAGAGGCAGGAATCAAAGAAGACACTTGGTACATACTGGCAGTAACAGAAGGCTAGGCTCACTTAACTGGGCAGCTGAAATAGGTTGCTATTCTAGCTTCTAAAGAAGTCCCAGAGCAACTGCTCAGGGAGCCTGATCGGAAACTTGCAAATGAGTCTAATTGAAAACAGCTGGCCAGGTAGTAGACTTCCATTTAAATGGCACTTTACCACCTTTACTCATCATGACCCTATGGAGTAGATGTTGACAATCTCTGAAGCATCAAGAAGCTACATAGTTTATGCATGATCACATAGTTAATGGTAAAAGTCAAGACTTTTGAACTCAGGGGTTCTGACTCCAAGGTGGTTCTCTCCTGGGGATAAGGCTCAGAGCCGGGCAGTTCTCAACAACTGGAGCTAGAGAGGAAGCTTCAAAGGTCGTCTAGTTCAACCCCCTGGCTCGAGATCTTCCCAAATACTTGAATCCCTTTCCTCTTTTTTTTTTAGTTTTTTTTTTTTTTTGCAAGGCAAACGGGGTTAAGTGGCTTGGCCAAGGCCACACAGCTAGGTAATTAGTAAGTGTCTGAGACTGGATTTGAACCCAGGTACTTCTGACTCCAAGGCCGGTGCTTTATCCAATAGGCCACCTAGCCGCTCCCCCCCCCCCCCTCCTCTTCTTGATCATCCACAGTGGAAACCCCGGTTCTCCCTAAGTTCCTAACATGGATACCTGTCAGTCTGTTTTTGTTTCTCAGCCCTACCTGTTCCTTGATCTTTATCAGTCAACCATGCCACATTGTATTCTTTAGAACTCAGACTTGAACTCCTTTTCCCCCTCTGCTGCCCCCTGCAGACCCATCATCCTCTCCCAAACCCACTATCAAAGCCTCAGCAACCTCTGTTTCCTTGGGAGAAAATTTTAATGTGACCTGCACTGCTCTGGGAGAACCCGAGATCACCGTGGACTTCACTTGGGAATATCCAGGGCAGCTGGTAAGTGAAAGAATGCGGGTGGGGGGGGCAATACTTAGAAACCAGGGCAAGCAGGGAAGCTTGGGTGGAAGCTTTGTGATGTTCAACATAGTGATGAAGATGGAATAGGCAGTATGAGATCTGGGCAAGGAGGGGTAGCAGGGGGGCCAGTCAGGAGACACTGAATACAAACAGTCCTGCATCTGCCACTAACTCACAGCAAAATTTTTTCTACACTGAAACTTAGTTTCCTCATCTGGGAAATGGGGTTAATATTGTCTGCCCTAGTTATCTCAGAGGGGTGCTCTGAAGGAATTAACCTAATCAGTAAGTGTTTACTGAATATGTCTATGTGATCATGGCCCCCCTCTACTAGCATTGATAGGGGAAGATACAGTTTCTGCTCTCAGAAGAGAGGAGAGAGAAGATTCCTCTCACTTACAGATGAAATATAGCCAACACACATAAGCAAGAGGAGGGGAGGGGGAAAAGGGGGAAAGAGGAGAGATGGAGAGAGAAGCATATTCTTTAGTTGAGGAAATAGATCTAACACACATAAGAGATAATGGGAGGGACAGGAAAAGAGAAGAGAGGGAGACAACTTACTTTCCAGCAAAGAAAACAGCTAACCCATGTAAGAAAGAGGAAGAAGGGGATTGGAGAAATGGAGAAAAGGAAAGTGGGGGGGGAGACAGGAGGGATAAAGAGGTAAAAAATGGAGAGAAAAGTGAGAGAATGAAACAAAGGGAATGGAGAGAAAGGAAAGGAGGAGAGGGAAAAGAGGAAAAGGGAGGGGCTAACTCCTTTACTAACACTAATCAGTAATACTAATTAATTTTATAAGCGATCAGAAAGAGGGAGAAGAGGTATCTGGGGAGACTGGAGAATTCAGAGAATTGCCTAGAAACAGAAGGCCTAGAAAATCTAGGCCTAGAAAAGATTTGGGCAAGAAAAGAGACAAGAAAAACTGGTTAGGAGATCATTGACCTTCAGAAATGAGACCAACTATGAAAATTGTTAACCAAATGAAAAGAGGAAGATTACTATTTTGATTCTAAGCTATAGAAACAGCATGGTACAGTGGTTAGAGTGCTGGACTTCTAGTGAGGAAGATCTGGGTTTCAATTTCTACTCACTGTTTAATCCAGGACAAGTCTCTTAAATGTTAATGTGCTTCAGGCAACTTCTTAGGACTTAAACTAAGCTAAAGACAGATTTGTTTTTGTTGTGTAGTCATTTTAGTCATTTCTCACTCTTCTTGACCCCTTTTTGGGTTTTTGTGGCAAAAATGCTGGCATAGCTTTCTGTTTCCTTCTCTAGCTTATTTTGCAGATGAGGAAACTGAGGCAAACAGGGTTAAGTGACTTGCCCAAGGGTCACAAATCTAGTGAGTATCTATGATCAAATTTGAACTCAGGTCTTCTTGACTGGCATTCTATCTACTGAGCAACCTAGCTATCCTCTAAAGACAGGTTACAATCTACGTTATTGGAAGGAGTTCCTACATCAGAAATATATATCATCAGTTCTCAAACTTTTTGGTCTCAATATCTCTTTACATTCTTTGGGGTTTTTTTTCAAGGCAATAGGGTTAAGTGGTTTACCCAAGACCACACAGCTAGGTAATTATTAAGTGTCTGAGGTCAGATTTGAACTCAGGTACTCTTGACTCCAGGGCCAGTGCTCTATCCACTGCGCCACCTAGCCACCCTGTCTCTTTACATTCTTGAGTGTTTTTGAAGACGCTAAGAAATTTTTGCTTATGCTGTATCTATTGATATTTACTATATTTGAAATAGAAATTGACAGCATTTAAAATATTTGTTAATTCATTAAAAATAATAAACCCATTGCTTCTTAAAAGAAAAACATCTTGTTACAACCAATAACTATATTTTTGAAAAAAATTGTAATGAGAAGAGTGGTATTGTTTTGCAAATGTTTGCAAATTATTTAATGTTTGGCTCAATAGAAGACAGATGGATTCTCTATCTATTTCTGTTTTCAATATATTGTGAAGCATTAGTTTTGGTTGAAGAATATGAAGAGAATCTGACCTCACAGATATGTAGTTAGAGAGGGACAAATACTTTAACAGGAAAATAAAGTCATAATCTTATTATGAAAATAGTTTTGACATCAGAACCACATCTGCCCTACACTAACAAAATCATAGATCTTTGTGTATTTCAAATTTGTAGCTCAACAATCTAGAAAGGAGAAAATACAGTCCATTATTATGCCCACAGATATGGAACTTTTTCAATTGCTTTAGGCAGCTAGGAGACCTAATGGATAGTGCTGCACTTGGGAACCAGAAGATTTGAGTTCAAATCCTACATCAAAAATTTTCAGTGAGGGGCAGCTAGGTGGCGCAGTGGATATGTGTGATCTTGGAGTCAGGAGTACCTGATATGTGTGATCGTGGAGTCAGGAGTACCTGAGTTCAAATGTGACCTCAGACACTTAATAATTACCTAGCTGTTCGGCCTTGGGCAAGCCACTTAACCCCACTGTCTTGCAAAACAAAACAAAACAAAGTCTTACAATGGGATCCTGGGCAAATTATTTCATTGCTGCTTGCTTTAGTTTCCTTTATTGTAAAATTAGGGCAAAAATGCATTTACCTCAAAGGGTTGTTATAAGAAGTATATAGGAAAATATATAGTTTTCTAAACCTTAAAAGGACTGTAAAAATGATAGATTTATTTAAATACTCTGTCACCAGCTCTTAAGAGCTAAGCATTCTCAATCAAAAACAGTCTGGTGGGTGAGGTAAGACCCAGACCCATTTCTTCTCATTCTTCTTTTGTATCATGTTGACTCCAAACTTAAGAGAAGCTCAAAATGTTTGCAATGTTTTGATTTTTGTTGTTGTTGTTCAGTTATTTCAATTATGTCTGACTTCTCTTATTAAAAATACTAGCATGGGGGGCAGCTAGATGGTGCACTAGTCCTGGAGTCAGGAGGACCTGAGTTCAAATCCAGACTCAGACACTTAATAATTACCTAGCTGTGTGACCTCACCCAACCCCATCGTCTTGCCAAAAAAAAAATACCAGCATGGTTTGGCATTTCCTTTTTCAGTTCATTTTTTAGATGAGGAAATGGAAGCAATTAGGATTAAGTGACTTTTCCAAGATCACACAGTTGCTAAGTGTCTGAGGCTAGATTTGAACTTAGGTCTTCTTGATTCCAGATCCTGAGTTCTATTCACTGTACCAGTGGAATCCTTAACTTTGAACAGAACATTCATATTCATAATCTCAAAATAGTCCTAGAGAAGTAGGGAATTAATATTAATTTTTTTTGAACCTCTAGTTTACAGGACTGTGGGATCCAGAGAGTTTAAGTAGTTTTCCCAATGTTGCATATTCATCAGAATAGAGAAAAGAAATCAAGCATCTTTCCACTAAATGATTTCATTTAATGTGACATCAAGTATGGCAGTTGCCTCTTAGAGATGAAAGGGATAGAGGTAAAGGCAGCTACTGGAGATGGTGTTGATGTTATGGAAGGAAGGGTTTCTGATCGATACTCTTCTATAACCTCTCTCCCTGTACAGGTGGGTCGGCCACCCTATGTCAGTGAATGCTCTACTGTGGTGCGCAGAGCTGGCCAGGTACAGCAAGAATGGGAGAGTGTCTTATATGTAGAGGAGGCTCGGGCCAAGGATCAAGGCATCTACACCTGCCGAGCCACAAACCTTCAGGGTACCTCAACAGCCAGCACCCGAATTCGAATTCTCCAGCCTTCACAGATTCTGGTTTCAACAGAAAACCATTAAACTCCCTCTTTCACTCCAGGACCCTGACCTGAGTGTAGTGATATATTCCAAAGTAGGTGGCCACATTTAACCACTCCTGTATTCAGAGGAAAGATTATCTTTCCTCTAGCAGTGTGGTCTCCAATTTCCTTAATTATAGTTACTTACTCTAGGCTCCTAACCCTGCTCAGCCCTAAATTTCAACCCAACCTCCTCTTCTAAGTGGAACCATCAATTCCCTTCCCTGCCTCTATTAATGCCTTCCAGGATAGCAAAATCTAACCCCATCACGGCCTCAACAAATCTGATGAGAATGAAGCTCCAGGAGCTGAACCCTCACATTCAACATTCAACCTGACTCTACTAGCAGGCCACCCCCATTCCACTCCTTCCTCTACCCCTAAAGATAAAGATGGAGGTCAAATAAAGACTACACAATCTTTTTTTTTATTTCAATGGTTTGCATCAATGGCTCACTATAGCCTTTATTACACACATTGATTCACCTGCATGCATACACACTTTACACACACACACACACACACACACACACGGACATAGCATTCACACATATAGGAGTGCTACTTGAAGGGAAGCTGGACTCAGATCAGAATCTGGCGCCATGGTTCACAACCTTGGTCCCTTTCCAAGGTTCTCCCCTTGAAAAGTGCTTGAGTGTTCCCATCTTCCCTTGAGGACCTAGACATAGTGTGGGTATCACTGTAGGTCCATAGAAGAGTGGATTGTAGAATTATAGATCCCAAGAAGTTTAGATGTGGAAGGGACTTGAGAGATCATCTAGTCAAAGATCATAGAATTGGAGCTAGAAGGGGCCTTAGAGAGCTAGTCCACTTTCCTCCTTTTACAGATGAAGAAAATGAGCCCCAAAGAACCAGTGTAGTGGGAAGAGCACTGGGAGGCCAGATTCCAATTCTCAACTTGGCCACTGGGCCTCTGTTCAACATTGGACAGGCTCTTTTCTGCTCTTGAGGTCCTCCCACCCTACTCCATTTAGCTTTAACTGGGAAGCTAAGTTTTCTGCCCAAACTCACATGTGAGTGAATGGCAGAGATAGTGCTAGATGCTTTCAAATTTGCTGCCTTGGAAAGGAAGGCAAGTCAAAAAAGAGGAAGAGGAGGAGGGAAGAAAAGGCACACCAGCAGAGTAGGTCCCAGTTTTTCTTAGCTTAGAAAGAAAATATCCAGCTGCCATGAAAGTACTCACCTCCAGTAAAGAGTCTGGTAATTCATCTTTCTGAGTAACTGAACTATGACTGGAGGGTAGAGAAAGAACAGGAGCTCAGGCTGAGTAGGAGACCCAGAAAGGAGCAAAGTAGAAGTCAGAGGGGATGGGTGAGAAAAAGGCTTGGGTTTCCTTTGGTTTCTCTCACACCTGTAGCCCTAATCTTGCTTTTTGGACCTGTATCAATTCAGCTGAGAAGGATTAAGGAAAGGCAATTGGATGACTGAAAATTGAGTGATTTGGCAGGAGGATTTCACTAATCCAGGTAGTTCTGCATCAGTTTGGGTATCCAGACAAACAGAAATGATCTATGAGCAGGAGAGTGTCATACTGCCTCAGTATCATCCCTAGATGAAAGAGAAGTTGGGATGGAAGAATTGATAGGCTGAGTATGACCAGACCAACCAGGCTCCAAGACAAAGATGAGGGCCACAGAGGATTCTGCCCCATGGGAAGGGAAGGAACAACAGCCATCAGAACCCTAAAAGTATGGGTTTACTTTATAATGGGTCAAGCCTCTGAGATTCTAGAGGCCAATTCCTCCTATTACCTTTGTTCCTATTTCCCCTGGGGGAAAGGGAAAAGAAGATAGGATGTATCTGCTTATAAGGCATGAAAGCAAAGAGAATAGATGGCCTTTAACCTCCAAGGATTTGAAAATAAGACCCAGTCCCTCTTCACCCAGAACTTGGTGACAAAGAACCTGTAGAATGCCACAAATGAAGACTGTTTGGATATCCTCTCATCTAAACCCTTCATTTTACCAAGAAGAAACTTGAGACTAAGAGAAGGCAGTCACTTGCTTGAGGTCACACAGTGAGTCTGGGGCCGAGCCAGGACAGGACCTAGAGGGATAAGTTCAATGTTCTTTCCCCTACACAAACTGCCTCTAAAATGGCACCCCTTCCTGCCTCTTATTGTCCATCAGGAAAGGTTTAGTCTGGTTTTTGGGGGAGCCTCTGCTGAAATGGCAGAGAACAGTCCATGATAGCAGCTGGGGGGTGGGGGTCGATGGCCTGGAGAAGGAAAGTCTTCATTAATCCATTGCTTCTGTCCATGGGACATCCTTCAATATCCCTAAAACTGGAGCTCCCAGGTCTATGTGGCAAGGTAGGACACTTTAGTAGAAGTCAATTGAAAGGCTGCTGGGGAATCACTGGAGACAAACCGATATAACAGTTCCTCTTTTTCCTGTTGGATCTGCTGACGGAGCTGTGATTCTTTCTCCAGAGCCTCTCGAACAAGAAAAAGGTCCTTTGAAAGCTGCCTGTAGAATAAAGACCACAGAGTCAGATAAAGGAGTCTGTGTCCTACAAGTCATTGTGTTTGAGTAGTGGAAGCTAGCCTATCACCTTTGAGTAAAGGGAACCCATGAAAAAGACTCAACTCTATCAGTTAATCCTTCATCTTCTCATTCCCCCCCCCCCCTTAAAAATCACCTCAGCTTTCTATGATTGAATGAGTAATGAATGTGATGGAATATTATTGTGCTTTAAAGAATAATGAAGGGAAGAGGCAGCTAGGTGGTGCAATGGATAGAACCCCAGCCATGGAGTCAGGAGGACCTGAATTCAAATCTGACCTCAGAGCCCTAATAATTCCCTTAGCAGTGTGATCTTGGGAAAGTTATTTAACTCCATTGCCTTGCAAAAAAAAAGGCAAGAAAAAAAGAAATAACAAAGGGAATGATTTCAGAAAAACCTGGGAAGACTTGTGTGAACTGATCTATATACCACAAAGATAATCCTTTGTAAAATATTCAGGAACTCTGATCACAATGATGACCTACTACAAATTCAAAGGATTCATGATTAAAATTACTATTCATCTCTAGATAGAGAACTGATAGACTTAAAGGTTGAAAGATAATTTTTTTCCTTTCTTCCTTTTTTTTTTTTAGTTTTTCTTTTGCAAGGCAAATGGGGTTAAGTGGCTTGCCCAAGGCCACACAACTAAGTAATTATTAAGTGTCTGAGGCTGGATTTGAACTCAAGGACTCCTGACTCCAAGGCTGGTGCTCTATCCACTGGGTCACCTAGCTGCCCCTCTTTTTTTTTTAACATGGCTAATGTTCAAAATGGCTAATATGGAAATTTGTTTGCATGACTTTACATTCTTGTAATGTATTTTATTTTTCTTGCCTTCTCCAGGGGTGGGGGAGAGTAGGAGGTAAGAGAAAATTTGGAACTAAAAAAAATTAAGTTTCTTTGTTCAAAACAAACAAACAAAACTGACCCAATTTCTAAAGAACTCTTCTTCACTGAAACCTTCCCTAATTGACCCTGTCTTCTGCATTGATGTTTAAGCATGGAGCTATGCAGATTATGTACTTCTTTGTATGGTGTTCTTATAGCTTTCTTACAAATATCCTCTTAAATTCATTTATATACCTTCTCCTTTCTCTGGATTCTACCTACCTCTCCCCTTCTCCTCCTCCCCCCCCCCCCAGAAACCAAAATAAAGTTCTGCTCACTCATAGACTCATAGCATGTCAGAGATGAAGGAGTCTTAGAAACAATTAGTTTAATTCTTGACACTTTTATAGATGGGGAAACTCAGCCCTAGAGAGGGGAGGTGACTTGTCTAGGGTCATCCAGAGAGTCATTGACAAAGCCAGGATCAAGGACACAAGTCCATGGTATTGACAGGGCAAAGCAAGGGTGGACTGAGAAAAGTGAGTTGCTCCAATTCTGAGACTTTCCTAGGACAGCTGGCAAATCACAGAGACACTGGAGATACCTTCTGATCCTGACTACACCAGCCTATTTGCATGACTTTCCTTTGAAGTTGCTGTTTAGAGAGGGAAGATGAGAATTCAAAGGTAAGGGTGTGGTTACCTTGATACCCGTTGGTGGTTCCGTCCCTGAACTTGAAGATCCTCATTTTCTTGCTGAAGTATTGAAATTTTCTCTTCTAACGATAGATTTTTCTCTTTCTGTAAAGCATCAGAAAGAGAACAGACACTAGAGGAGGTCAAATAATAGGGCAATTAAACTCATGTCTAAATGTAGACAACCAACTGCCTATTATCAGCCATAATGTAGCAAGAAATCAGATGAGGTTCTTAAATATGTCTTAGGCAAAATAAGTTCAATCTCTTTCCCTTCAAACCTTTCACTGAAATGTCTAGCAGGTATATGATTTACCTAGAATTACCAAAGCATAGAAGGCTAGACTTTCATAGATAGAAGGAATTCAAATAAAAATATATTATGATCTCTATTTGAACAGGAAATTCTCCCCCCTTTAATAAAAACATCCTCTCCTTTCAATACCCTGAACCACCTTAGTATGGAAAGAGAGAGTGTCTCATCCAGAGACAGGGTTTCCCTACAATGCTCTAGCCTCCTCTTGAACATGATGGTGGAATGAACACATGTCTAGCCTTGGAGTCAGAAGGCCAAAGTTCCACTCTTGGCTTGGCTACTTGACTACTACCACACACACACACACACACACACACACACACACACACACACACACACACACACACACACACACACACACAACTTTTAGGAGTCATTTCTTTTCTGTGATGTCAATTTTCTAATCCATATAAGATGGGACCTTTATTACATGATCTAAAAGATCCTCTAATTCTCAAAATCTCAACGTGAGCTCTAATAAAGCACGAAATCTTGGGAACAGAGGAACAGACATAAGAAAGAAAGAGTACAGGAATTAATTACATGAGGAAAGGAAAGAAAAAAGATACAACAGAAAAGCCCTTGACCTACCACTATTTCCATTTGGATCAACCTCCTGTCCAGTTCATGGATACGTTCATTCTTCATTTCGATGACAAAGTGCAGGCTCTCCAATTCCTGCTCCCAAAATTGGCTGGGGCTCCCATAGTCCTAGACAGAGAAGCATTGATAAAGACATTTACATCTTCATTGATCAGAACTGGAATTTGTCACAGTTCTTGTAACTTAACTTTTCTAAATATTGGTTTTCTCATCAATAAGATTGGAAAATTAAGTCATCCAGGTCTTACAGAGGTGTTTGGGGAAAGCATCAATAATGTTAGGTCTCTCCTTCACCCATAAAGGAGTGACACTTTGGTCCTGCCTTGTTCATTATTTTGTGACCTCATTCCCTATGACTTTGAATCACAGAATCTCTGAATCAAAGATTCTTGAATTAGAAAGAATCTCATCTAGTTCAATCTCTACTTGCTTAAGAATCAATCCTTTGTACAACATATCTGACAAGTTCATTCATCCACATTCTTCTCTTTGAAGACCTCCAGGGAAGTAGGACTGTACTCCAAGACAGCCCATTCCACTTTAGGGCAGCTATTATAAGAATTTTTTATTATTATTTTTAATATATATATGTATTTAAAAATGTAAGTGTATGTAATTTATACATTATTAATGAAATGTATATATTTATGAACATGGTGCATTAAATGAAACTATTATTGAATTATTATATTATTTGTAAATATTATAAAGAAGCATTTCATAATTTTTGAGTCAAAATCTGCCTCTCTGCCACTTCTACTCAATATTCCTAGTTACCAAACTAGTATGTATTCCTCTAAGTATACTCTTTTTTTAGGTTAAGTATTTTCAATTCCTTCAACAAATCCTTTTATGACATGGTTTTAAGTTCTCACACTGTCATGGTGGCCCTGTAGCTAGTAAATGTCTCTCCTAAAATGTGGTAACCAGAACTGGATACTCTAACTCTAAACTGTGACTGCAATAAGGGCAAAGGGTGGGAGAAATGATCACTTACTCTTGTCCTGGACATTTTTTAATTTTCTAAAGACCTGCTATACCAAGGATTTAGGTCACTGTATTTAAAAGGGACTTACCTGGATATGCTTCTTATAATCTCTGCTCAGGATAGATTCTTCTACTCTCTTCATCTTGTTCTGGAAGACTTCCATCTGAGAAGTTAGTCCATTTATGGTGTCCTGGAAAGTGGGAGGGATGGGTTGTAAAAGAAGGGAGCAAGAAGAAATTTGATTAAAGGTTACATAGTGGTCAGTGAATGGATGGAGAGAGGGGATGTCTTCTCCCTTTCCAGTTCATCTTTCATAAATGTTAAATTCATCTTTGTGGATACCTGAACTCTCAAGTCTCCTACTCAAGGACTTTGCATGGTTCTCCATGAACTTCAGAATAGAGACTAGTCTCTTGAATCCAGAATTTGCTGTCCTGTATTTCCTCTTTAATCTCTTCTGCAAGAACTCTCCATTTTAACCTTTGCTCCCAACTACACTATACATTTAATTCTATTCCTTATTTGTCTGTCATTTCCCTAGTATTTCCTTCCCACTCTTCCCTATTCATCCTTTAGACCCCAGTTCAACTCCCACCCCTTCCAGAAAGCCTTCCCTGATTACACTAGCTCTCAGTGATCTCCTTTATTATAAACATTCAGTCTAAGTAAATTCTAGAATTTAAGGTGTAAAGTACTGTATTGCTCCCTAAGAGCTTTTCTTCCTAGTTGATTCCTAGAGGGAGAGGCAATTTTGGGGTACTAGTCAGAACAATGAACAGAGTTAATTCCAGTCTTGGCTCTGCAACTTTGACTGTTTCAATCCAATATAAAAAACATTCTAGGGGATTAAAAATTTTCAATTATTCCTATACCTACTATATTTAATTTCTACTGAGAAAAAAACAAAATTCACACAGATAAGTAAATGCAAGATGATTTGAGGAAGTAGAAGTAAAATACATTTTTAAACAGTTAAGCAAGTAAACTCAAAAATATTTTTAGGTCTACAAAAGTTTCCCAAAATTCAGTTTTGACCAACTATACTTAACAGTAATATTCAATCTATATTTTATGTGTGTGAATATATATTTGTTTATGTGTGTAAACATATGCATTTACAAACATATGGATAACAGCAAAGAATGGGAAACTAAGTAGGTGCTTATCAATTGGGGAATATGGTCAATGAAATTGTGTTTTTGAATGCAATCAAATATTATTATGCCCTAGGAAATGATGAAGACAAATATTTCAGAGAAACTAAGGAAGATTTGTATACTTGGATCTAAAGCATAATTGAATGATGACTACACCAAGGTGAAGGAGCACAATATGGAAATAATCAGAACTATAATTTGTATGGTGGCCAACTGTAACTTCTGTGTCCTAACAATGAAACATGGCATCTTCCTCTTTCATATGTCATGCAAATTAATCCCTCAGTGACCTAGAAAAGGTCATGTTAGATCCTATCTGTGTACACTTGTCTGTTCCAAACATTCTTCCAATCTTTATTTTCTTTGAAGTTCTTTTTCCTTTATGCTAGGTTATTAAGGCTACCCTAGCTTTTATGGAATGGATAGTTTGCTGTAGAAACCTTGACAGATTTTTTTTTTACCATTTATGCTCTATTTGCTGTCCTTCAAATTTCATTTTTTTATTGCCCCCAGGAAGTTTTCTAGTTTTTTTTAGGTTTTTTTTTTATTGCAAGGCAATGGGGTTAAGTGGTTTGCCCAAGGACACACAGCTAGGTAATTATTAAGTGTCTGAGGCTGGATTTGAACTCAGGTACTCCTGACTCCAGGGTTGGTGCTCTATCCACTGCACCACCTAGCTGC
Source organism: Macrotis lagotis (assembly GCF_037893015.1). Lineage (NCBI taxonomy): Eukaryota > Metazoa > Chordata > Mammalia > Peramelemorphia > Peramelidae > Macrotis > Macrotis lagotis. Next base: position 399,392,224 of record NC_133658.1, on the reverse strand, counting down.
CCTGGAAGTTTTCTATAAACTCATTATTTCTCCTATCATTTTTTGCTGCTTTATTGGGTAATTGTTTTGATAATCTTCCTCAAGTTTCTTTCAAACTATTTCACAAATGAGTTGTATTTGAAACAAATACTATCCTTTGCTATCAGTTCTCTCCCCTTGACAAAAAAAAAATCAGTATTTGTCAAGTGAGGCTCTCTTGGCCTCATTGCCTGAAGAAATGGTGAGAGTTAAAAATAGCTAATGGCACAGGTCATTTCATATTTTGGTGAGCATCAAGAGTGTGTTTAAATAGATCTTTTTGGACCTATTTTAACATGTGATCTAATTTTTTCATGTTTATTTTTCTTATCTCTCTAATTAGAATAACAATGCACACAAAACTTACTTCATGGTTTTTGTAAGGAAAATGCATGAAACTTTAATTCAATTATTACATTATTAACATTTTGATAAATTTGTGAATTCATTCATGTGGTTATACAAGCCTTTGATGCTAACTTTAACTCATCCACCATTTTTTTTTCTAATCATGATCCATGTTGGTCCCTACAGCAAAAGTCTGTTTTTTCAGACAAGAATACTGCAAGAATATGAATTTATATATGTATATCTATATAACTCTGTCTACACACACACACACATGTACACACGTTTGTTCTTCTTTTACAAAGATCATGACATCAGGAATGTGATGCCAGCCTCACTTTCTTCTTTAGAGCTGTCTGAGTCCAGTGGCCAGATATGAATCAGAATGATTAGAGTTGCCCCAGGATGCAGTGGAAAACTTGGCCTTTTTAAGCTAAGGTCTTTAACAAGTCTCAGTTTGACTGAGGGAAAGTCCATTCAATGATTAAGGCAGGTAAGAAAGAAATGAAGCAAAGAATGGTCTCTTTTGCACTACCCCTCCCCCCCAAAATAAAAAAATCAATCTGAGAGGGGAGAACCCTCAGTTTTTCTGGCAGAAACAGAAACAATTGCTATTTACATTCAGTCTGAGCCAATCAGGACCCCAACAATGTTCAACTGGGTCATAATCTGCCAATCAAAGAGAGTCAGAGTGATTTGGAGTGGTAAACCCTAAATTTACAAAAACTAAAAACTAGAGGAGATCTTCGAATACAATATTCCAAAAAGCAAAAGATCAAGGCTTATACCCAAGAATAATTTATTTTGCAAAGCTCAGTATCATTATACTGAGGAGGAAATGGTCTTTTATTATAATAGAGGACTTTGAAACATTTTTGATGAAAAGAAAAGAACTAAAGAGAAACTCTAGAATACAAACACAAGAATACAGAGAAACCTAAAAAGGGAAAATAATTTGAGCAATTGGAACAAGCTCTAAGATAATGCAGTGCTAATATTCTAGAAGGGGAAGAAGAAACAAATATCTCTTCAGAAACCTTGTCTTCAAAGGCTACTGAGGGAATTAAAAAAAGAAAAACAGTATACTATCCTGAATACCATCATCTTGTAAGAACCAATATTACAAACAAAACATTAGAAATGAATGGTAGGAAAAAAAAGTCAAATATTTCCACAAGCATTTCACAAGTGTCCATTGCCTGTGACTAGGTCTGTGCATGGCACTAGAAAAACAAAAGATGAAAAAGAAAATCAACTTCTATATTTTGTTCTAGAGAAGTTTATAATTTAATCAGAGGAATGATACATATACTTGTCAATATGATTACAAGGTTGAAAATGAAGGAAAGGTCTAAACAATGTGAAAGAAGAAATATTAAAAGTATATCACTATTGGCTACACTAATTTAGGAAGTTTCCATAAAGGCATAACCTAATGCTTCATCATGGCAGGGAAGTGACCTTAGTTTATTTAATGTTATTGTAGTCACAAGTTCCAGTAGATTATATTATACTAGAATGACTTGAAAGTATGGCACAGTGGATAGAGTGCCAAACCTGGAGTCAAGAAAGCTCATTTTCCTGAGTTCAATTCTGGCCTCGGTCACTTTCAGCTATATGAACTTGGGCAAGTCACTTAACTGTCTTTGTCCCAGTCTCCTCTTCACTAAAATGAGTCAGAGAAGGAAATGGCGAACCACTTCAATATCTTTACCAAAAAAATCCCAAAAGGGAGCACAAAGAGTTGGATATGACTGAAAATGACTGAACAACAACCAAGAGAATAACAGGTGATTAATTTTGGCAAACCCATGAGACAAGGACATGTTTTATGTAGAACAACTTCCATTCCCTCACATAGAATAACAGAAAAGAGGACATAAAGTACTAAAGATTAAAATTTTTAGAATATTTACAAATAAATGGATACCTACAAACAACTGTAGGTACTCTGTGATATCTAACAAATTGATGTAATTATTGGGGAAATGGAATAATATGAATATTTTCATAATAAATAAAGATTATAATAAAAGGAAGTTAGAGCCAAATGGATGAATGATTGACAGTCTCTCCTTTAAGAGTTAATAAAGTGAGGTGGTTAGGTGCCACAATAGATAGAGCACGAGCCCTGGAGTCAGGAGTACCTGAGTTCAAATCTGACCTCAGACACTTAATAATTACCTAGCTGTGTGGCCTTGGGCAAGCCACTTAACCCCACTGCTTTCCAAAAAATAAAAAAAGAGTTAACAAAGGAGTTGGTAGAACAGATTTCATTGTGCATTCAAATGTAAAAGGAACAAAGCATTTTATGGGTATTTGGTCATCTCTTCTTGAAGCCTTCATGATAAGCAACAGCAAAAAAAGGCCACCATGAATATAATTGTAAATTATTCTGTAATACCTGCTGCATAAAATAATGAGATAGAGAAATTCTATGAAGAATTTGGCAAGATCTTCAACACAAACATGCTTTGGCATTCACTGACTTTAATTTGAAGGCAGGAACAGGGAAAGATAGTGAAGAGTATGGTTTGGGTTTGAGAAACAAAAGAGACTAAATAAAGTCATAAAGAATATTCAGAAGACATGCCTAATTATTGTGCATACTTTTTTTCAGAAGAGAGTTAGAATGCACTGGCTATTAGCAAACACCATACACCTCCACAAAACTTGAAACTATATCTTAACAGCAAATTAATAGTTACCCATGTGGAAGTCCTAATAGAATTCATTGTCTGTACAGACTATTGACTTAAAGGTTAGAATTAACAACAAATTTAAAGTATAAATAAAAAATTAAACACTGTGAAATATTGTAACTTTGACCTAACCTATTCATGATCCCTTGATGCTAAAAAATTGGAAATGAAAAAAATATTAATTTTAATTACCAACATTTTCACTGAAATGTAGTCACCATAATGATGAGGCCAAGAGAACCCCCAAATCACCTTATTATGGAAATATTAATCAGAAAGGGGGAAAACAGATGCAAAATAAAAGTTTAAAATACAAACTTGTTCGTAATTTACTAGAGAGGAATACGGCCATAGAATGGGAACAGTATCAAGTTATAAAAATCACAAAGAGGGGAAGGAGGATGGTAGAAGGAAGAGGAAGCTTAGAATGAAATTCAGTTTTTCCAAATCATCCCAAAAGCATCTAGATGGACAGTCAAGAAGGCAAAAAATAAATTTTAAAAACAACAAAATTGATATTTCTGTAAGAATCCTTTCTCATCAGTGACAGAGGAACAACTACCTTTGGACCCTAACACTCCAGTCCTCATTATGCCCTACAAGGAAAATAAAATGGCTCTTAAGGAGTTGAAATGAAGAAGAATGGCTGGGTCCCAGGAATAATATATCAAGAAAATCCATGCTAGAAGTGACTTAGTCTTGAAAGCATTGAGGGATAACTATGTGATATATCTCAAAGCCTGGAAGATGTTAAAATATTTTGAGAAATTCTAGATGATATTGTTACCCCTCAAAAATCAATTGCAAAATATCAGCATGTAGTGATCTCTATGCCTACTTTCTCATCTTTACAAATTCCTGGTATATAAGAGTTTATATAAGGGTTCTTGATGAAATTATGAGGAAAAACACAAGAAGATGCTTAGAGATTGTTTCCTAAATATAGATATATATTTATATATATATATATATATATAAACGTATTTATCTTTATAAACACATAAATGGCTGAAAGATACAGAAAATACAAGATTAGTCATGTTTATTGTTTGTTGATTACAAAAAAGTCAACTTGGAAGTGTACTATTGACTCAGTAGATATTATTCTACACTCCTTCCCAGACTTTAAAGGTTATCTGATCTAGCACTGTTTCCAGATTTCAGGGTCATCTAATCCAATTGTCCCCTCACATTTTATAGTTGAAGAAACTGAGTTATTAACAAAAAAATTGTCCTAGGCCACAGAGAGTAATAAGCATAGCTGGGATCTGAATCCAGGAACTTTGATGCCAAATATCTTTTCTGCTATAAGAACATGTTCCCACACACAAGGAATTTCTTATGCATATGTGAAAATTATACATGATTCTTTGATAAATGCAACCACAGAAATAATTCTTTTTAGGAGACTCTAATAATTATATGAAACCCTAAGCAAAAAGGGTTCATGTAGTATAGATTGTCATTTATATGACTATAGATTACTAATCCAATACTACAGTAATGGTAATAATCTTATGTGTAGTCTAAATGGATAGAGGAATTCCCTAGTCATGGTGAGGGATTCCTATAGGGGGCAAGGTCCTTCAAAAACTTTCAGAAACTTCCAGATGTTCTTTCACCAAAAAACATTATAGAACTTCCTCAATAAGAAACACCCAAAACAGATTATCACAAAAAATACTCTACAAGAAATTTAAATGGATGGAAAATGCCTATTCTCTAGTCTACAAAGTGCAATTGGATGTCCAGTCTATTAGTACAAAACCTGTAGATGGACAAAAGTACAGTCTAGAATAAAATGGGAGTAAGAGAATGGACTAAACTACACTTGAGAATCTATATAGTGAATCTATATGACTTGAAGCTGTTCCTTAGAACAAAACCCCATCTATGTGACATGTATGTTCTCCTCAAAGTTTATTGTTACAAATTTCAGAACATTATAGTCTCAAAAGAATCCAAATTATAGATGACCCAAAGGAAATTAATCATAGATATAAGTAGGATGAAGCACATTTTGTGTTTGCGTGTGTGATTTTTCTTTCTTTTTTTCCAGTTACATGTAGAAACATTGATTTTTTTTAGATTTTTCAAGGCAATGGGGTTAAGTGGCTTGCCCAAGGCCACATGGCTAGGTAATTATTAAGTGTCTGAGGTCAGATTTGAACCCAGGTACTCCTGACTCCAAGGCCGGTGTTCTATTCATTGTGCCACCTAGCCACCCCTCAACATTCATTTTTAATAAGATTTTGGGTTCCACATTTTTCTCCCTTCCCTCCTCCTTCCATTGACAGCAAATAGTCTGACATAGGTTATACATGTACAACTGTTAAAAAGATTTCCATATTAGTCATGTCTGCAGCATATTTTCAATGATGACCTATGTACAAGAAATGGAATAAGGAATATCAAGGTATTATGTAATCAGGAAAAGACAAGGGCCTGTTAGTCACATGGCAAGAAGTACAAGAATGTACAGTCAGCCGGTTGTACTAGTATACATAAAATACAAAAAGACCAAGCTGAAGATCATAGCATCTGGAGTGGATCCTTTGTAGACACTCTATGGGAAGGCATGGGGAAAAAAATCATACAGGATGCAACAAAACATTGCTATATTGTGACCTGTATCAATGGAGGAAGTGCCCACTTTTATGAAATCATAGATTCTTTGAATTTATAAGATGGGTACCATCTGAACTGGTTGAAGAGAAGCATTTCAATTGGTAGAGAAAAATGGAGCAAGAGACATTATCAAGAACTTCCTGGAAAAGAAGTAGGGTCATCCCGTTTTGAGAATGAAGGACAACATGAGGGTTGTCAGCATGTAGCCCAGAAGTAAAATGACTATATTTCTCTCTAGAGAATTTATAGAAAGATGTACAAGCATAATACTGGATGAAATTTGAGTGACAGGGATCTCCATTAGTAACGTTGGTGTTCATTCTGGATCTAAGCTATAAACTTTTAATGTTCTATTCTTTTTTTTAGTATAAATCTTTTTTTTGTTTGTTTTTAGTTTGCCTGATTCATACCCTTCCAGAACAAACTCCAGGAACTTGCTACAAAGCATTAAAGCACAATATGCTTATTATTCCTTAGGCATCTGAATTTTTCAAGTTTTAATATTTATTCCTTTATATACAAATTGTGTCAACAATTCTTGAATATAAATATATATATATATATTATGCATATATATGGGGTAACTATATTCTAAAAATTCAGATGCCTATAATAAGCATATTACTAGAAGGAAAGGAATTTTTGGAAAAGGAAAAAGGCAAACAACTTCACTTGGAGGGAATGTGGTTCATGTCTTTGGATTAGAAATTAAACAACACAAAACCCTCAAAATTTCCTAGAGAAACTGATCATTATAGAATTTCTAGAAAAACCCCTTTCCTACCAAAGAGACCTTCAAAATCCCATTTCAAATATTTAAAAAATCTTCAGTTACCAAAATGCCATTAATTGGCAATCAGCAGTCAGAAGAGAAAGGATGTCTATAGATAAATCTTTTAGCATAGCATCTTTAGCTATTGGTTGATCAATAAAAACCAGAAGTATTATTAAGGGAAGGTCAGGAGAAGAGTTTCATGGCTAGGAAATTTTCTAAACAGTACATAAATTCCAAGATAGATAGTCACAATAGGAAGCTAACTTGGCAAGGACCACACACACACACACACACACACACACACACACACACACACACAGCAAAAAAACTCCCAAAACTATCAAGATAGCTATTAGTTCAATAGTATTCCAAGAGGGTAGAAAACATTAATTTTGAAAGCCCTAGCAAAATACTGTTCTTCTTTATAAACTACCTACATATAAGAGTATACTTTAAATCTTTTTTCCTTTCTTTTCTTTCTTTTTTTTTTTTGTATGTTACAACTCGAGAATTTCACATCCAGCCTTAAAACATTTGCATTTCTTTGCCAATCTTGTAGCTGAGTATTTTGTTCCAGTCAGTTTGGTGTGGGTGACAGGAAGCTACTGGTATAAGACTTTGAATGTAGTGTCTGACATTGTCTCATAGTTGTCACTAATCACAGTCTGATTTTTGACATGTCTTATGATTTTAATAAATTCCTTGGCAGTTTGTACATCATCAGTGACAGTTATTGAATTCTATACATCTTTTGTGACTAACCAATTGAACATTGCCATCTTCATAGTAATGGACCTGAATCTTTAGCACTCCAAACCCCTGAGCCGTAGGTAGCATGATAATAAACTTCCACTCTGATCTCCAATGACCATTTCAGAAGTTTTTAGGCTGAAATTGATGACTCTCAATACAGGCAATAATAGTCTTCTTTCCATCTATAATTTTAGCATAAACAGTACAGGAGCTGTTGGAACAATGATCTTTCACATAGGCTCTTAATCACTGCCTCTGCACTCTTTCCATGATTCCCCATCTATGTTCTCAGGTTAAGAATCACTTGCTTCTTTCCAAAAGTGATCAAACTTAAAGAAAGCTTTATTTCTTGGATCTAAAAATCTGCCAATACCCAGGTCACTATTTTCTGTAATTAAGACCTGATCATCATATCCTTCTATCTTCACAAACCGATCCCTGCCCCCTTTCCTGAGAAGATTGTCATTGGGGATAATAGGAAACTTTCCTCATGGGGTTGTTGAGAGAGTATAATGAAATATTATTTGTTAAGCACTAGACCTGGTACATAATAGTTATAGCACACATGTTTATTCCCTCATTAAATTCTCTTGGGAAGCATGAGTGATGAACTAGGCAGCTATCCATACCTTCTTCTTATCTGACACCAGATCCTCCAAGTAGGCCATTTTGGACTTGTCTTTAATGTCCTATTCTGATGCCCTAACATGGTCAGAGCTTTGGATTCTAGGAAAGATAAACCAGTGCAGCACAAACTCTGAAAGGTCTCAATGACTTTGACACAAGCAAAATTTTGAGAATGGGCCTAGTGACACACTTAAATTTATTTGCATAGACACAGTCTAGCTAAATTCAGAAAACATCTTCACCAAGAATGCAAGAGATTTTGACTGATAGCTCACAAATTTAATTCCATTTAGTTCAGCAAGTGTTAATTAAGGAGCTATTGCATTCTTGGGCACAGTGGTAGGCATGAAACAGTTCCTTCTCCACAGAGCTTACATTCTGCAACCAACACAATCCAACATTTAAACAAAATGCATACAAAGAATTTGAGGGGAGAAGGAATCAGGAAAATCTTCATGTAAGAGAAAGCATATTTTAATCTTGAGGGGATCTAGGGACTCCAAGGAGCAAAGACAACAAGGGAGAAGGGAGAGGAAGGAAGGGGAATAAATATGCATATAGTAACTATTATGTACTAGGCCTAGTACTTGACCAATAGTATTTCATTAGATCCTCTCCCTATAGAGAAAGTCTGCTATTTATCCCCATTTTATAATTGAAGAAACAGAGATAGAGTTTAAGTGATGTACCCAAAGTCAAATAACTAGTGTCTGTGTCTAAATTTGAACTCAGGTCTTCAGGACTCAAGCCTAACCCAGAGAAAGGCATGTAGGACCTAGTAATAAGCCTGAATAAAGGTCACAAAGACAGGAAATCTCATACACAGGGAACAGTAAGTAAGAGCAGACCAACCTGGCTGGAATTTTTAGTGCATGGTAGATGGGTGGTAACAGGAAATCAGTATGGTAAGCTAGATCAGAGCCTGATTGTGAAAGGTTTTAAATATTTAAATAATTTAAATAAAAATTTAAGAGAGGTGTTGGTATTTTATCCCTGAGGCAATTAGGGAACCACTGACTACTTGAATGACATGGTTGAACTTGTATTAAAATTCCCTTTATAGGGATGGTGACCTGTAACAGTGAAGGAAAATCACTGAACCCCATTACTAGAATCATTATTTTTGAAATAAAAATTTAAAAATATTAAAAATAATTTTTTTAAAGCTAATAGCTACTTTTCTAGTATATCATTAATGCTTAAAGCTTGACCATTAAAATTTAATTCCTTGAGTTTCAGCTATGTCTTTTTTTTCTGATTCAATTTAAAATACAGAGCCCACTGAGATGGGGGATACATTAAACCATTAAAACAGTCTTCAACACTTTAGCATGAATTTGTCAGACTTTCTTCCTTAAAAAAGGATTATCTCACTTAAAGAATTGGAAGACACAGGGCACCAAAGAGAAACTAAGATGACTCCTTGGGCACTATGAGATAAGACCAGTTTGAGGCAAATTTGAAGATTAACCAACCCACCAGGAAAAGTCTGTCCCATACAGCTTTCCTTCCCAGTCTCTCCTCCCCAACACCTGTGCTGTTGCACACCTCATGCTTCCTATCACTCTGTTCACCTGCAGGGCTGCCTTGGCCACCTGGAAGGAATCCATGAGGGCCACCTTCTCTTTTTCATGTGAGGCCTGAAGTGCTGCAGGGAAAGAGTACCATGGTTAGCTCAGCTATTAAGCCTTGCATCCTCCCCACCAGATCCCCCTCATCCCCCAACCAAGAAAATGTCAGCTGCTACCAGAGGTCTGAAGAATATAAGATTCAGTCAGACAACCAAGAAAGAATTGGCAAATAATAATTTCTAGGCACATTCAACATTTTAGCCCAATCTTGTAAAAAGAATTTTAAGAAGCAAAAGACCTTAATTCTAATCACTGTTCTACTCCCATTTCACTGTGTGACCTTGGAAGTACCTCCTCCTCCCTGAATCTGTTTCATCATCTATAAAATAAATATAACAACTTCTTCCTATCTCATAGGATAGTTATAAAGATCAGATGAGATAGAGTTACAAAGAGAAAGTAATTGTTATCAATAATAGTAATTCTAATACTACTAGTAGTAAATAAATAATAATGGCTATAATAATAATAGCATTTAGATAATATTTTAAGCCTCACAAAGAGCTTTACAAATATTATCTCATTTGATCCTCACAACAACCCTGGAAAGTAGGTACTATTATTATTCTCATTTTATTGGATGAGGAAACTGATGCAGATAGGGCTTAAGTGATTTTCCAGGATCATGTAAACTACTAAATGAAGTCAAATCTCAACTCAGACCTTAACTTCTTCTCTAGCATCACCAGCTGACTCTGACTCAATCACAGGTTGATCCTCCTAGAATAATGGGAGCTGCTGGGGAGTATGAAGAAATAGTCAGGTCTGACAAGTAAGGACTGAGGCATATCACTTGAACTACAGGTTCAATAATTCCTCAGCCCAGATGAATTTCCTGGGTTGGTTTCCTTTGGGATTATAGAAAAGAATTCTGGATTCTGGAGTCTAGTATGAAGATGTTTCTCCCTTTGTTCCCTTAAATGGAGTAGTGCATTAACAAAATGATTTTTGTATTCATGGAATGGCTGGATTTAAAAACCATCTTTCAGATTCAGAAATACCTTTAATGGAGAATCTTTAACAGGCTCATAGAACTAAAGTCATAAAGGATCTCAGAGACCATGTGTGTAGTCTGATTCCCTTATTTTAGGTGAAGAAAATAAAACGAAGTGAGGTTAAATGACTTTTTCAACGTGTTACAAATAGTTTCAGAAGTAAAATTTGAACCCAGATACTCTTTCTCTATAGTCACTATTTTCCCCACTATACCATAATCTTTCTCTTAGAAAGATTATGGAATTAGAAATCAAGATGCCTGGGTTCCAAAACCAGTTCTGTCTCTAATTGTGGGAAAACACTCAAATGCTAAAGGCCCTAAATTCTTCTTAGAGGAATTTGATGGGAATTGACTAAGTTGATACCTGTTCTAAGTCCTAACTCCTCTCCATTATACTAACAGTCTATTATGATTCTATGCCTATTCTATTCTATTCAATTTAGTAGAAACAACACAGGAAGCATGGAAATACATTCCAGAATTGGGGGGGAAGGGTGTTCTCAGGTGTGGTTCCCCAACTTCAGGCACCTTGGTGAGGCACTTCCTATTACCTGATTTCAAACAAGAGGGACCATATTTCCCCAGGTATGACAAGACATTCCTAATCCAACTCCACCCCATAGTAGTGTCCCCAGAAATATTTCCTCCCATTTCCAATCAACAAACTCTATGAGCCTAGGAGTGAGGCCTTTTCTCAACCCAAGAAGGAGCTGTATCAGTCACAATATCTCTGCCTCTTTCTTTTTTCCTCACTCTTGTGGTCATTCAGGACTGAGGTGAGGAAACCAGGTCAAGAGTAACTTTCAGACATTTTTAGGACCACATTTAGACATGAAGACAAAAAGGCCTTTAGCAAGGGAAGTCTGCTATCTTAGGAATAATGAGAGAAGTTAACATTCCTGCAAGAACAGGGAATACATGCATGCATGCTTGCACTTATATATAGGAAGAAATGGACCAAATAAACAAATAAAATAGACTCAGATTTCTCTATAAGAATATTTTCATCTTTAAAAGTGTCAGGGGGCAACTAGGTGGCATCAGGGGCAGCTAGGTGGCGTAGTGGATAAAGCACCGGCCTTGGAGTCAGGAGTACCTGGGTTCAAATCCCGTCTCCAACAATTAATAATTACCTAGCTGTGTGGCCTTGGGCAAGCCACTTAACCCCATTTGCCTTGCAAAAACCTTAAAAAAAGTGTCAGTACCCAAAAAGCACTGAAACAGTGGTCAGAGTCAAAATAGTAAGACTTCAATTGGGTGTTCTTTGCCATATCACTTCAATAGAATACCAGAATCCCCTTTCACACTAATTCAGGACCACAGACAGCATCTAGTTGACTGAGATAAAACTTTAAGCTGTTAGTAATTAATATCCTTCAGAGGGTAAGCCAGAGGTACCCTGGATAGAGTACCAGTCCTTGAGTCAGGAATATGTAAATTCAAATCCAGCCTCAAACACTTAGTGGTTGTGTGACCTGGGCAATTCATATAGCCTCAGTTTACTTCAGTTTTCTCACCTATAAAATTAGGATAATAATAGGACCTTCCTCTCAGGGTAGCATGCTGCTAAATAGGAATATTTGGACTAGCTCCAAATTCTTCTAACTTGGCCCAGAGCTCCTACTGAATCTTTTACTAAACTCACAAATCTGAATTTAGAGTGTTTGGAAAGACCCCGCAATAATGGCTGATATATGCTGCTCAGGGGCTCCTACACCAGTTAGTGGAACTTTGGCTCAAAGGACAATCCCACAAGTGAAGGTCTGGGCAAGACTATGATCCCATGTGAGCCAAGGTCAGTTACTTCCCTAAGAAGACAGGGGTTCTCTCATCCCAGAGTCTAAGGTTTGTGAGGGTCCCTTACCTTGCAAGGTCTCTTCATGTTCCCTTTGCAGTACTTGGAGCTGCTCAGCAAGTTTTTCACGAAGTTCTAATTCCTGTTCATCCACCACCTGGAAATAAGGCAAGCCCAGGGAGAGTGGGATAGAATCAATTAGTTCCCTACTATTATAATTCCAAGGGCAAGTTTCATGGACATCAGGACTGGCAAGAACCTTAAAGATCACAGTCTGACTCACTCATTTTACAAAGGAGGAAACCAAATTCCAGGGAAGTAAAGGGATTTACCCATGATCACAAAAAGAGTTAGTTGTAGGATAATTAGAAAAAAATTTTTAAATTTAAAAAAAATTTTAAAAGTTAATGGCAGAAATTGGAAAGCAGGTCTCATGACTGTGAGTTTAGTGCTAATGCAAAGCATATATAGTGAACAATATAGAAAATTCCTTTTTTGCTCTTAGTAATCAGAAGTTTAAAAACATCAAGGAAAGCAATTCCAAGGCTATTGGCATTGGACTCTTCATTATGGAATGACTGTTTCTTGGTAATTTTCCTCCCATATTCCTCTGAATGTTACCTCCTTCCATGCAGGAAGGTAGATTATATCCTGAGGAAACCTATACGATAAAGGAAACTGAGCCAGGAACCCACCTGGATTTCTACTTCCCTGGTCTGATGCTCTGGTCTTAACTTCTCAAATTCCTCTTGATGCTTTTGGAGAACATGGACCATGTCCAATTGCTGTTGTTCATCATGGAAGAGATGGGTATTTTGGTCTATAAGGGAAAACCAGATCATGAGACCATTGGGGTAGTTGAGTGGTGGGATTGGGGTAGGATATAGCCAGAAGGTATGGCTAATATGGTTCCTATCCGCATGAATAGGAGGGCAACAGAGTTAAGTGGAGGATGCTGGTCCAAGAACAATCATTAGGGAACAATCAAGATCTTTAATTATATAATACTTATTAACTTTTACCAGACTTATAATTTCATTAATCTAGATAACTCTTAATGAGGTTACAGTCCTCTAGAGAAACATGGAACAAATGACAAGAACTGCTGCTGAGTGAAGGAAGCAGAACCAAGAGAACATTGTAAAAATTAACAACATTGTGAGTTGATCAACTTTGATGCATGCAGTAACTCTCAGCAGTTCAGAAAACTAGGATAGTCCTGGGATTTACTGTTCTGGATAATGCTATCCACATTCAGATGAAGAAAAACAAAATAAAACAAACAAAAAATTACAGAATTTGAATGAACACTATGATCACTTTTTAAAAATTTCTTATGTTTTTCCTTCCTATCTTATGGTTTTCTTTCTTTTCCCTTAGTTCTAATTCCTCATACAGAAAATTACTAATCTATAAACATGTTAAACATAAATGGATATATATAATTTTACTAGACTATTCACTGCTGAGGGGAGGGGGGAGGGAAGGAAGGGTGAAAGGAAATTATATAACATAGATATGCATGTACATGTGTATGAATGTTGAAAAATTTTTATATCATGAAATTGAAAAAATAAAATACAGTATCAATTGGGGGATAAAGGAGTTTGAGGTCTCATTATAGAGTTTTTCTTAGGGAAACACAATAATTCCTATCTGTGCCAATTTGGGATTAGTTCATTAACATTTCTAAATTATCTCAAAGTTATTGGTAAAACTTTAACATGAACAAATCCACATTATATCAAAACTCCCAGAACCTTTTGATGTTCTATTAGTCAAGGTTCATAGGACAAGAAATTTTGACAAATAGCACCTAGATAGGTTCTCCAGGTTCAACACATAGTATCAGAATGTGAGTATTGGTTAATATGATAAAATTTGTGAATTATTCTCCTTCGATGGTTGGGATGATTTGAATGTGCCTTCAAGGTTTCCCTCTGTAATCTTATTTTCTGTTATTATCCCTTTATTTTGACTACTTACAAACTAATGATACTGATGAGAAGGAATAGGGGTAATCAGGAAGATGAGAACAAGGGTAAGCCACTTCCATTCTTTGAGCCTCAATTTCTTCATCAATAAAATAGGCATAATATCTGTAGATTCGTGAGGTTATTACTCAAAAAACATTTATTAAGCAATTGCTATGAGCAAAGTATTGGGAAAACAAATGCAAAAACCTGTTATCCACCCTCAAGGAACTCATCTTCTAATGAAGAAGAGAGCATGCAAACAATGATTTAATTACAGGAACTATATAGAATAGGAAAAAAGTAATCTCAGAGGAAAGACTAGCACTTAGGTTGGGGTTGAGGCAAACTGTGAAGGTTTGCTTAAATTTTAGGTGAACCTTGAAGGAAGCCAACAGGTAGCAGTCAAAAGGGTGATCTTGGAGAATAAACCAGTGAAAAGGTATTAGAGTAATTATAATGTGCGAAATCCAATAGAAAGCATTTATTGCTGGTTTGGAGAGTACATGGAAAAGAGAAATAAAAAGACTAGGGCAGCAGCTAGGTGGTGCAGTGGATAGCACATTGGTCCTGGAGTCAGGAAGACCTGAGTTCAAATCCAACCTCAGACAGTTTATAATTACCTGGCTGTGTGACCTTGGGCAAGTCACTTAACCCCATTGCCTTCCAAAAAAAAACCTAAGAAAAAGACTAGAAAAATTGGAAGGGACAAGGTTGTAGATGCTTTAAATCCAAAGAGCAGATTTTATGTTTGATTTCAAAGATAAAAAGAAATCATTGGAATTTCTTGAAATGGGGTGTATGTGTGTGTGTGTGTGTGTGTGTGTGTGTGTGTGTGTGTGTGTGAGAGAGAGAGAGAGAGAGAGAGAGACAGACAGAGAGACAGACAGAGAGAGAGAGAGAGAGAGAGAGAGAGAGAGAGAGAGGCTTTGTTGTGATGGTTGTTGTTCCTCCTTCATTCAGAAGAGAAGCAAAAACACCAAGAGGGTGAATTGGATTTAAGTGACATAGGACTGTGCAAAGTGATCAAGTCTCACTCTATCCTCCAGAGTCATCTGAGTCCACTGGAAGTCATATGCCAGAACAAGTGGCCAAGACTGGCATCCTGTACTTTAGCAAAATTTCTTTGGCAGCTGAATGGAATCTGGATTGTAGTGGAAAGAAATGTAAGGCAAGGAAATGAGGGAGGCTATTGCAATAATTCAGGTGAAAGATGTAAAAGCCTGCACCATGATGATAGCTTTTAAAGTAAAGGTATACAAGCAATATTGTCAAGGTAGAAATGACAGGACTTGGCAATAAACTGATTGGAAGGGTGGTGGAGCCTTCAACAAAAAAATAGGGAAGTGTGAAAGAAGGAAGGGTTTGAAGGGAAGAGTTCTGTTTTGGTGATTTGAGAGATCTGTAGGACCTCTAGTTCAAGGTATCCAAAAGATAATTGATGATGTGAATCTGGAGGTCAGAAAAGACTTTAGGGCTGGAATTCCTTTTCATTGAAGTATTAGTGATTGATAAAGGCTTAGAAAAAGATCACTCCCAGGGAAGAACTTCAACATAGAGATTTTGCCTACTGTGGTAAGCCTTCCAAAGGAAAGCTTTTTGCTTAATCTTACCCACTCCTAAATCACACCACATAAGTCATGCTTTCCAATAATGGCAGCCCTGGTTTTGATTACTCAAAGAACAGTGATATTTCTTTAAAGAACCCTTTGACTCTCCCATGTAATGTATATAAGACTTACGTGGCTGCCTTTAACCTCATGAAATAGCTGTCCCTTATGAAAAACTTATGTAGAGGAGGACCTGGGGATGGTGTGAACCTGACTTGTTAGCACTTCAGGGTTAGGGTGGGGAAAGAACTTCCCTTCGGACCCTGTGGTCTGGAGGGAAGGGGAACCTGCTCTGTGGGTTGGCTGGGTAGAGCTTTCTTTTTCCCATGTAACTATCAATTGAAGACAAGAGCCAAAGCCTTCTCCTTCCCTTCTCAAAGAAGACCCATATACTACTACACTTATCTAGTTCTCAACTAGACAGTCAACTTTGAAATTCATGATAGAACAGAATAGTTAAAAAGGAAATAAAATTAGAATGAACCTTAGAGATTATTTTGTTCAACATTCTAATTTTACAGCTAAAGTAATTGGGAGAGATTACTCCAAATGCCTGAAAGTTATGACTCTAACCAAATTCTAGAGTGGTGGAACTCACAGAAAGACTGAGTGAAATAATTTTCTGGTCCAAGACAACATGAAAGATCCATGGAAAGGATCTGTTCCACTGGGATAGGAAAGGGCTAGGGACCAAGCCTGAGTCATCCAGGAACAGCCCTTGGGGCACCTGGATCCCTGGGGGGCTCTTGAGTCTGTGGCAGTGGGGTGGTTTCTAGACCTCTCAGCCCAGGGATTGCCAAGGACAAATTGAAAGGTAGTCAGGAAAACTCTACTGTACCAAAGTAAGCACTGAGCCCAGGGCACGTCAGGTCTTAATGTAGCCCCAGTCCCAGGAACCTGCAGAGCCACCCAGCAGCTGCTTCCAGAGTGCTCAGTCCACAGAGGGTAAGGGGATTGGGGGGGAATGCAGAGGTCACTTCACTATCCCTAGGACAGGACTTTGTTGCTTTGCTTATACTCAGATCCAGGATGTACCCTGGGGTTCCAAACTGCCATAGTGGAGCAGGGGCCCTATTAATAGTTCTGGGGGGCTTGTGGGCATCCACAGAACAGAGCACAGGTCAGGAGAGTAATCAGAGCCTCTCATAAGACCTTGAAGGAGTTGAGGTCTCTGGGGGTTGTCTCAAAAACAATCAAAAGCTCAGGAAAGTGCATCTTCCACATTGGAAGCAGAGCCCTGCCTTAACAAAGAGTTAAAATCAAGTCATAGGTTGAAGAAGTGAGCAAAGAACAGAAGAAAAAGAATTTGACCACAATTACTTTGATCCCAGGGATCCCAGGGAGTAACAAAATATACACTCAGAAGATGACAAAGTCAAAGCATCTGTATCCAAAACCTCAAAGAAAAATTGAATTGATCTCAGGCTATGGAAGAGCTCAAAAAAGATTTTGAAAATCAAGTAAGGGAAGTAGAAGAAAAATTGGGAAGAGAAATGAGAGTGATGTAAGGAAATCATGAAAACCAAGTTGGAAGCTTAGTGAAAGAGATACCAAAAATTACTGAAGAAAATAACATCTTAAAAATCAGTTTAGATCAAATGGAAAAAGTAGGCAAAAAGGTCAATGAAGAGAAGAATGCATTAAAAAGGCAGAATTGGCCAGATGGAAAAGGAGATAAGAAAGCTTTCTGTAGAAAATAATTCCTTCATATGTAGAAAGGAGCTAAGGGAAGTTGATGACTTTATGAGAAATCAGGAAACAATAAAACATAACCAAAAGAATGAAAAACCAGAAGGAAATGTGAAATATCTCATTGGAAAAACAACTGACCTGGAAAACAGATCCAGGAGAGAGATTTTAAAAATTATTGGCTATTTCAAAGTCATGACCAGGAAGAGAGCCTAGACTTCATTTTTCAGGAAATTCTCCAGGAAACTTGCCCTGATATCCTAAAAACAGAGGGTAAAAGAGAAATTGAGGGAATCCACTGATCACCTCCTGAAAGAGATCCTAAAATAAAAACTGTTAGGAATATTATAGCCAAATTCCAGAACTCTGAAGTCAAGGAGAGAATATTACAAGCAACCAAAAGGGAAAAATTCAAATATTGTGAAGCTACATCAGGATTAACACAGGATTTAGCAGCTTCTACATTAAAGGTTCAAAAGGCTTTGAATATGATATTCTGGAAGGCAAAAGAGCTTGAATTATAACTGAATTACAACTACTCAGCAAAACTGAACATCCTCTTTCAGGGGAAAAGATGGACATTTAATGAAATAGGGAACTTTCAAACTTTCCTGTTGAAATGACCATAGATGAACAAAAAGTTTGATCTTCAAGTACAGGACTCAGATGAAGCATAGAGGGGGTGGAAGGGAAAGGTAAATTATGAGGGATTTGAAGATGTTGAACTACTTGTATTCCTGCACGGAAAGATGATACAGATAACTCATATGAACCTTCTCATTTATTAGAGCAGTTAGAAAGAGCATATATAGACAAGTCACAGGAGGGAGCTGAATATGAAGGTATAATATATTATAAAGATGGAGTTAATGGGTGAGAAAGGAATGTACTGGAAGAAAGGGAAAGGAAAGGTAGAATGGTTTAAGACATGCCATGTAAAACAGGCAAGAAAAAGTTTTTAGTAATGGAGTGGAAGGGGAGGAGAGGGGGAATGACTGAATCTTCATTCTCATCAGAAGTAGCTCAGAGAGGGAATAATATACACACACTCAATAGGGTATGGAAATCTCTTACCCTAGAGGAAAAAAGGAGAGGAATGGGATAGGAGAGAGGGGACAGGGGCAAGGGAGGTATAGGTGATAGAAGAGAGGGAATATTATGGGAGAGGGCAGTCAGATACAACATACTTTTGAGGAGGGACAGATTGAAAGGAGAGAGAATAAAGGGGAGTGGGGAGGAATAGGGTGAAGGGAAATACAGCTAGTAATGGCAAGTGTGGAAAAAATATTGAAGCAACCTCTCTGATGGACTTGTAATAAAGAATGTGATCCATTCTGAGATCAATTCAATTTTTCTTGGAGGTTTGGATACAGATGCTTTGATTTTGTCATATGAGTGTAAATTTTGTTACTCTTTGGGATCAAAGTAATTGTCTACGGTCAAATTCTTTTTCCTCTGTTGTTTGCTCATTTCCCCAACCTATGACTTGATTTTAACTCTTTGTTAAGGTGGGGCTCTGCTTCCAGGATGGAATGTGACACCTGAAAACAGAATGAAGTACACTTTTTTTCTCTTTATTTTTCTTGCAGTTTCTCTATCTTTGTGGGGGGGGGGAAGGGGGGTTATGTTTACTTTTACAACATGACTATTGTAGTAATATGAAAACAAATAAATTTTTTTAAAATGTAAAAAAAAGAAAAAAGCAATTGAGAACAAAATGAGAGACAGGATTTGCTCAAGATCACAATTAATTTAATAAACTTTAAGGTCACATTTTAGAAGAACACTGATAATTTAGAAAGTGTCCAGGGACATATGTACAAAAGTATTTATAATATTTCTTTTCATTGTGGCAAAGAACTAGAAACTAAGAAGGTACTCAGCAACTTGGGAATGGCTGAACAAATTTTGGTATATAAATATAACAGAATATCATTGTGTTGTAAGTAATGATAAAAGAAACAATGTCAGAAAAATCTGAGAAGATTTAAATGAACTTACATAAAATAAAGTGAACAACACCAGGAGAAAAATTTTAAAAATAACTTCCACATTCTAAATAAAATCAAATAACTTTGAAAGACTCAGAATTCCAATCAAGACAATCTAACCAAGATTCCAAAAAACTGAGGTGACAGATGAAAAATTAGAATGAAACATACCTATGTGAACACAGACAAACCACCAGGTTGTTTTTTTTCCTGATAAATGCATGTATCCCTAACCAGCTTGGGAAAGGAGACCTTAGTCAGCACTCCTCAGCATGTAATAACTTTAGAATTACTACAGGAGTGAGTGAGTGCCCAAAGGAGTCATAACTGATTTGATGAGCCATCTGCAGTTTCACTGTACTGACCATGTATACTTAGACAAGCATGGTTTTATCTTTGAAGCAAGCATTGGTATGATTTGGCTATGTATATTTGTTACAAGGGTTTTGTTTTGCTTTGTTTTCTGGAAGGATAATGGGAGGGAGAGGAAAAATAAATGTTCCTTAAATGAAAAAAAATAGGGGGAAAAGACATAAAGACAACCAGGATGTTCAGACGTCTTAAGATCGTGCTATAATAGAGACTGATTGAAAGACCTGTGGTTGATTGGGAAGGAAAAGGTAGACAACAGGAATTGGAATATTTCACAAGCTATGTGGAAGAGGCATTTGGTTTGTGCTTGGCCTCAGCAAGTAGAATCAAGGAAAGGGAAGGGAAGAAAGAAAGGAAAATAAGGGAAGAAAGTAGCAAAGAGGTAGATTTAATCATGATGAAGGGGAAAGCTTCCTAAGAAATACAGTTTTCTTGTGTTGCCTTGACAGGAGGCAGGTTTCCCCTCACTTAAGATCTTTGGACACAAGTTGATTATACTACATTAGCATCAGTGTAAATGAAATGAAGATACCATGGAGGGGAGTTATTATTCAGGGTATTGGCTCAAAGTCCCTTCTTTGCTTCTATGACCCAAGCCAGAGGCAACATTATACTGAGGAATGAGTCAAGCACCTGAGACCCAATTCTAGAAATAGGGTCCTGAACAGAATACTAGTATTTTACACTAATCCAACTAGCATTTTACCAAGGGCCTAGGGAACAAAGAGAGACAGATATACATGTCAAGGTATAGAAAATAGGAAAGGTGCAATTTAACGGTATTGCACTGTTACTGTTGTGGAGACTCAAGGGATGGAGGACATTAAAAGAACTCACCTTTGTCTTCTTGCAAGGAGCCTAGCTCTATGGGCTCTGGCCTTGGTGGCTGTCCTGACCTTCGGTGCCTCTGAAAGAAACCAAATGTTAGGACCAAGAGGCAATAAACAAAATGATGGTAGCCAGATGAATGTAAGAAACTAGAATCCAGGTCCTGTGGAGGGCAGTTGATTCTTGCAGGGTAACTAGGGCAAGGAAAGTTGTACAATGGGAAGAATTCTCCACTTACTTGACTCTTTCTTCATTACTTCTTGCAGTGGCTAGATCCCTCAGTGGATGTTTTCATTGCATAACCCTGGTCAGTTGGTCTAAGTTTCTCAGCTAATTGGCCTTTCCCTTAGATTCCTGTCTGTCTCTTCTCCACCCCCAACTTCCCTAGGACCTGCCAAATCCCTCAACCTGTAGGTTTCCTATAATGTCTAAGCCTTCAGGGGGGATGTTCTGATATCTCTAAGAGTTATACCCATACCCATAACACCCAGTGGAATAGATTTCAACCCATTCAAACATTCTCATTCTCTATGACTTGTCAACATCCTCCTATAAATTCTCCTCCAATGGGGTGGGGCAGAGAAGGGGGAAAAGAGAATGTGCTCCTTTAGATCTTTCGGCTTTATGTGGATTCAAATGCAATACCCTCTTTTGAATGAAAGTATGAACTGTCTCTCTTCCCCCTAATCCCATTTGGAGCAGCCAGGTGGTAAAGTAGATAAAGCCCTGGACTAGGAGTATAGAAAATCTGAGTTCAAATCTGGTCTCAGATAAAAGTTAACTGCTATTTGCTTCAGTTTCTTCAAATGCAAAATGGGATGAAACACCACCTGCTTTACAAAGTTGGTGTGCAGATAAAATGAGATAATTAAAAAAGTAAAATTATCCCTTGGCAAATAATAGGTGCTCTTTAAGTGCTGTCCTCAGAGGGTCTGGGGTACTGCCATAGTCAGCTAGTTTCTACTTTTAACTACTTTAACTAATGTCTGCTTAGATACCTTACTATAATGAAGGCTGGGTTGAGAAGAGAAGGACACCCTATTGAGGCAGGGAGTGAAAGAAACAGAAGATTGGTATTGAGGGTGCCGTGCAGTTTGGGTATGGTCCCCTCCCTGCCAATGTTTATTGCTATCTCTATTAATTCTGCTGCCACCTCCTCATCTTCCCTTCCCTAAGTCAAAGTCTACCCATCATTCAAGAACTATCTTTCAGATCTGCTTCCTACATGAAACCCTCCCTGATTACCCCAAACCATCACTGATATCTTTATTTTCCTATCTCCTTTAGTGCTTACAATCTAGCCTCACTTTATTGAAGTCTTTATTCTATTGTCTTGTAATGTTTTGATAAATTGTGAAAAGATCATTGAAATTGGAGTCAGAGTCCTAGCTAAACATGTCACTAGCTATTTAAATAAGTCACTTAAGTAACTGGCCAGCCTCAATCTATTCATCTGTAAAATAAAGAAAATAATACCTGCCCTATTAATCTCACAGGGTTGTTATGAAAAACAAATGAAATAATATAAAATGATAATTACGTCCTTAAATGTTGCACAAATGCTGGCTATTGTTATTGTTTTGTTGTTGTTGTTGTTGTATATTACCTATTCATCTGCACAGAACACTTAAGGTTCCTTAATAGAAGAAATAGCAGAGATAGCTTTGCCAGGGATACTCTGTCATAAAGAGGAAAATATACTTACCAAAATGTACAATAGTCCTGGCAGATATTCTGCGTGAAACTTGAATGAAAAAGAGATTTTGTTTGGACAATAATGTCCTCCAGATGCTTATGTTTGCAAGATGATGTCCTGACTTGCATCAAGGCACAGAACACTTAAAATATTCCTAAATGATTCTTATAGTTGTCCAAAAGAATTTGGTCTAAGTATCCATACAGGAAAAAAAAAAGCAAAGTGGATGAAGATGTCTATGGTATGGCAAAGTTGACCCATAGAATTGACCTCATTAGTACATCTATCCTGGCCAGACACTATAGATGGTCAACAAACTAAACTCAAAATTAATGATGAAAAGGAAGATGACCTGAATTGCATTTGGAAAATGATGCAATATTTTCAATAACCTCATGCTATTCTTTGAAATAAAAGTATATCTGGGCAGCTAGGTGGCGCAGTGGATAAAGCACCGGCCCTGGAGTCAGGAGTACCTGAGTTCAAATCCAGCCTCAGACACTTAATAGTTACCTAGCTGTGTGGCCTTGGGCAAGCCATTAACCCCATTTGCCTTGCAAAAACCTAAAAAAACAAAACAAAAAAAGAAAGAAGAGTCTATCTTTTTAATACTACTACTTTTATAATGAGGATGCCATTGAGCAGCAATTACTAGATCTCTCTAAGGAAGCAAAACTATGAGTTATTTAAAGGACAATGGAGAGACAAATGGTAGGTGGACTTAGGATAAAGGTGGACATGGGATAAAGCTCATAGTGAACAATGAATAGTATGTAAGAGCAATACAGAAAGGGACTATAAAAGAGAAGTAAATGAAGACAAGGAAGGTGGACTAATCCCACAGTGACAATAAGGGATAAGAGAGAGACAGTCCTAGTAATGCATTTGGAGCCCAAAGACCAAGAGGAAGATCTCATGTACAGTGTGTATAATATCCCCAGACCTCTAGTATTTAGAGAAAGACAGCTAAGTTTCATTGGTATGCATGTTAGAAAGTATGCATGGGAAGCAATCTGTCTCATAGGAGAGAATTTTCATATCAATGAAATGGGAGATCTATCAAAGTGTTGGCTTAGGTGTCTTTATCCAGACTGTCCAGCAATAATGGGCTGTTGTAAAACAGGCTGAGTTGTCTCAAGATTGATTGTTTCCTATCCCTAGTGGTCTTCAAGCAGAGGTTGGGTGAGCAATTGTCAAGGATGATAAAAGAATGAGTTCCCTGCTTATGATATGTGCTGGAAAGAGAGTCCTATTTGAAGTCAAGAAGAGTTAGCTTCAAATCCTTTCTCTGAGACTGATGGGCTTTAAATCTATGGGATTTAAAGGGAGGGACCTTTGAGGTCCCTCCAAATTCTGATAATTACCTCAGAAGAGCTTTGATCTCTCAGAATTTGACCTGGAATAAATTAATCTCACTGAAAATTGAGATTCCTCCACGTGCTGTCATTTTAGGAAGGTTTCTTAGAAGCAGAAGACCAACAGGCATCCTTGGTTCCAGAAGCTTTGCCCTAAGACCCATACCAGTGGTGGTTTCTTTTGTAGTGTCTGGGTCGTCTACTGACAGATCCTGGACAAAGTGTAGTATAGGATCTGAAAGCTACCACACACCAAGTTGATTCACAGAGAGGTGGGGAGGGGCAGGAAGGACACAGAGGCGGGAGGCCCAGGGGGCCTCTTGGGGAAGAAGGGGGAGGGGTAGGACGGAAACCCAAAGCAGCAGAGAGAGATTATTGTGTGCACACCAGATTAGAGAAGCTCAGAGGGAAAATCATTGTTGCCTGATACTAAATACATTTGTTTCCCAAACTGTAAAATGGATAGTTGGACTCCTGATTCAAATAAAGATCTAAGAATTAAATTGTATTGCCATTAATGGAAGATGAATATGAATGTTTCTTGAAATGGGGAAAGGGAATGAGTGGTTTACATCCTGATCTCCCCACAATGCTTCCTTTCCCTTTTTCAGAAAAGTCATAGAAACACCCTTGTTGGGGAAGGCCTCCTTCTGCGAAGATGTCTAACTAGTACAGGACACTTAAAGTGATACTCTCCAAGGGGCTTCGGCCGGCTACCCCAGTAGATATTTTCCTATCAACAAACCCTTTCCCCACTTCAAGGATTTACCCTCAAAAGCTGTAAATGTCTTAGAACTGACTATATAGGATCTATACCTAATGAATAGTGAGTCATACAAAGATTAGAAAATCATAGAAATTCAGGTATTCTAACTTTAGACATTAGTAAGGGCAATTAGGTCTGGAGTTAAGGAAGATAGGAGTTCAAACTGGGTGTCAGACACTTATTAACTGTGTGACCCTGGGCAAGTCATTTAAACCTGTCAGCCTCAGTTTCCTCATCTGTAAAATGAGCTGGAGAAGGAAACGGCAGACCTCTCTAGATCTTTGCCAAGAAAACTCCAAATGCTGTTACCAAGACTAGAACATGACTGACATGATAGAACAACAGCATATAGTTAGAAACAGCCCTGAATTTAAAGTTAGAAAGCTTGGGTTCAAATCAAAGACCTGCTATGTAGTAGTTCTATGACCTTGAACAAATCTCTTCACCATTTCTGGACCTCAGTTTCCCCATTTATAAAATAAAAAAGTTGGATTAGATGACCACTAAGCTTTGAAATGCTAAATTTCTCACTTTCACTGGATTGGACCTGGAAAAACAAAGCTGTCTCATTTGATAAATTAACTGAGACCTAAGAAGGAAAGTAATTTGCCAAAGGTCACATTCTCATTGAATTTAAATCTGGTCCAGGGCCAGGGCAGTTACTACCACAACATGTTACTTTTCTGTAGAAAGGATTCCTGCATTGGGCAAGGGTACATTGGACTGGATAACCAGACCCATCCCTCTGGAATTCTAAAATTCTCTGATTCCCCTTATTAATATTTTATTAATGTTGGATCTCCTACAAGCAAGTTTATTAACAACAGGCTAGCTAGATGGTGCAATGGATAGAGCAATGGCTTTGGAGTCAGGAGAACCAGAGTTCGAATCCGACCTCAGACAACTGACACTAACTAGTTGTGTGACCCTGGGCAAGTTACTTAACCTGATTGCCTTGAATCCAGAGCCATCTCCAGTTGTCCTGATTCCTATCTGGCTACTGGATTCAGATGGCTCTGGAGGAGAAAGTGAGGCTGGTGACTGACTTAGCACAGCACCCCTTCACTCAAATCCTTGTCATGGCATCACTTGCCCTTATGTCTGTGGTCTTCTTCAAGAAAGAAGGGCAAAAACATTAACAACACAAGTATTGGCCTGAAGGGTGAGTAAGCGATCTTTTCAAAGAGTGTCACAGCTTAGTCAAATCTCTTAATTAAAATGTGCTGCCCCCCCCCATCTATGGGGTAGAGCACCTCAGCCTCCTGCCAGATGTAGACATTATGAAGCAATGGCAGGCCATCTATGTACAGCCCTCAATCTTACCTGTTTAATCTCAGCCCTGAGGGGGAAGATGATGATGATATCACAGGGACAACTAGGTTGTAATAACAGTTAGAGCACTGGCCTTGTAGACAGGAAGACTTAAATTCTACCTCAGATACTCTGTGTGACTGGGTAAGTCACTTATTCTCTCTCAGCCTTGGCAGGAATATGCTGATAAATGTTTAGCAACATGCTCACCCTCCAAAAATATACTCATAAACCACTTTTTTTTTTTGCAAGGTATTGGGGTTGAGTGACTTGCCCAAGAATACACAGCTAGGTAATTATTAAGCAGATTTTTAACTCAGGTCCTTCTGATTCCAGGGCTGGTACTCTATCCACTGTGTCACCTAGCTGCCCTCCTTGAACCACTTTTTAAATTTAACCTGCATTATTAATACTCCCATGTTTGTTTAGAAACCAGATGAAAATATTATTGGAAAATATTTAACAAAATAAATAAAAATACAATAAAACATATATAATTCTAATATTTGGTTTTCTAAATGTTTTCTATGTTCTGTGTTCCCTCTGTTCTAGAGGGATCATTTCATCATTTATGTTTTTCTATTTGATATCATAGGTCTAGACAATCAACAATAAATAATAATAACAATAAATCAAGCCTCAGTTTGGTTGACTCTCCATAACCAGCCTGCCGGTTCCATCATGTCCTTCCCCATTCCTAGAGTTGTTGTGAGGATCAAATGAGATGTGTTAAGCATGACACAAATGAAATAATTATTGTGTGCTTTTTACCTATTCCAAACATAGGCTAAAAGGGCTGTTCCTAATCAGGACATTCTGGGGTCTCATAGAATAGGAGAGTGAAAGAAGAATTTGAATACCATTGAGTCCTAGAATTCTAGTATGTTAAGCCTGGAAAGGTCACGGAGGTCAATGCCCCATTTCTAAGAAGGAAGATTCCCATGCCAATGGTGTCAAATTCACAATTTTTTCCACAAGGGCCCTATGAAACTTCCAAGTGCAGTCTGGACAAGATTACAATATAATTGAGAAATGTTTAACAAAATAAATAAAAATAAATTACAACATAATGTTAATTTCTGGCTTTCTAAGTCAATATACTAACTTGCAAGGAATCTATTTCTATTTGAGTTTGACACCATCTATCCCATCCCATACTGTTCAGAGCTTTTTTACTTTCAATTATTATGATTAATATTTATGTTGATTTTATACTGTCCTCTAATTTCTTATCCTTCTATAAGGGTGTGACATTGAAACACAGTCTGGCAGGTGTTACCAAGCTCAAAAGTCTTTTTAATATGGATTAGACAATGTACATGTTGCATAAGGATCAGGGTAGCTGAGAGCAAAGTACACCATCATCAGATAAATTATTTTGATTCCCCACAAACTCAGAAATCCTATCTACTAAAGCATGATAAGTTGAAAGCTATGTGAGGGAAAGGAGTGTCCACATCCATGTAATCATGTCCTCTTGAAATCTTATCATGGATAATTATAATTTTGTCTAGATTTTTGATTTCTTTGGTTTAGGGAACCCTAATACATAACTCCTTCTACCAATGTAGTGCTTGCTTTGTTCTATAATTTAGCCTTAAAGGAAGATCTGGACCATTGAGAATAACTTGGCCAAGGTCGCAAAACCAGTAATTGTGAAGAGATAAAACTTGAACCTAGATCTTTCTGACTCCCGGGTCAACTCTATCCATTATGTCATGCTGCCTTATTCATCATTATGATTATCATTAAGTAACGACAGCAGCTCATATTTCCAGAGTGCTTTCCTGTTTACAACTCTATGAGGTTTCATTATCAGTTTCTAGGCTTTCAATCCCTCCTGTAATTTCAACCATTTTCCTCTCATCTCATCCTCAGCAATCCTGGGACAGGTTCTGGGGAAATAACAGGACCTCCCAGGGTTCTGGGGCAGGGAGTTAACTCGCCTCTGTTTGGGTAGGGGAAGGTGCCCTAGAGAAGTGTCTCAGGCTGTCCACCATGGGTTGGCACCTAGAGGAGGAACTTGCTTGACATCCGTGAGATGGGGGAAGGACTGAACTTTAAACAACAAAAAAGAAACCAGTCCATCCTGCCATGTAAGGGCACAGGCTGGGCGGGCACTAACAGTATAGTGTGGGAAGAGGAGAAACACCAGAATACTCATTTGGAGCCAGGATGAGTGAGGGTTTCTGTGCCAAGAGGCTTTGCAATCAGTGATTACCCATGCTGCCCAGATATCATCCTGGGTAAGAGGGTCTAGTCATTTGCTTGACTGAGGGAGTGGGGAAGGAGTGGACACACTTTCTCTATATCAGCCTGGCCATTTCCAAGGCAGATTTCTAATCTTAGGGTTCTGGCCATAGCTATCCCTAACCCACTTTACTGGTCATTTTACCTCCAGCCTTTACCTCCATCTGTCTCAACACTGGGAGAATTAAATGACTAATACACATCACTTCTCTCTTCAAATACTTCCAATGGCTCTCCAATTTCTATTGAATATAGTACAAACTCTTTAGCTTAAATTTAGGGAAACTAGTTCCATTCTACTTTTCTAGCCTTCTTCAAATCAATGAACATTTCCTAAATGCCCATTTTGGACAAAGCATGCTCTTTCCTCCCATACTGTTTGTTCAGAACATCTCACTATCCCTCAAATGTATTTATTTCCCCTTCCCCTTTCTGGCATGGTGTTCTCCCACCTCATTATTCCTATGCTTTTACTATCCCATTCTCCTCATTTTTGCCTGCTGACATCCCTTCAAATCCTACTTTAAATGTCACCTCCTCCAAGAAGTCTTCCCTAGTCAGTAATAATGTCTCTCTCATCTGATCTCATAGCATTCCTCTTAAGCACTGATCACACTCTACTTTGTATTTAAAAACATCTGTGCCTGCATCTTATTTCCCCTCTAGCTTTTGATTGAGTTTATTGAAAAGTATTCATTTCAGTCTTCCCAGGAACTAGAATAGCAACATTAGACTCAGGAAGATCTGGGTTCAAAAATCCTGCCTCGAATTTTTGTGAATCATTTAAAAACCCGGTACTTCAGTCAGCTACCTAAGACCTAAATGCTAAATCATAGAGTTGATGAAAGAGTTTCTCATAGATCCTTCACATATCCTCCATTAGTACCTTGTACAGGGTCCTACACACTTATTAAATGAATGGAAACCTTCCTATGTGACACCTTTTTGGGACCCATTCTTCTGATAACGCCAAGGAGAGATGGCTACCATTTCTGACTCCCTCTTGGGAGGTTTGGTCTGAGAGAGCATCTTATCCCATTTCTACTCCCCTCTACAGAGGATTCCCCTGAAACAGTGAAAAAAAAAAGGATTCATCGAGGCATAAGGATGTGCTTTATAACTATTACACTGTAAAGCTGGGCTCTTGACTGTCACAGTCACAGGAACACAGAGCAGGGAAAATTATCTGACCCATTCAGGGCAAAAGAAAATAACCTGACTTTCAATCTTTTATAGATGAGAAAACTGAGGCCTAAAAGATGGGAGTGACTTGTCCAAGATCACACAACTAACAAGTATCTAAAAATGAGAATATTGGACCAAATGACTTCCAACTTTGACATTCAGCTCAGTGGTCTGGGTATTAAGGCTCCTCCCAGATCTGACAATCCTCATTTGTAAAATGAGGGGGTCAGACAAGAGGACTCTAAGGTCCCTTTGAAGTTCAAATGGTTTATGTTCACTTGGAGTGCTACTATTCTATGTCTCTCAGTTCCAGAGGGGCAGGTGGCCCCATACCAAAGTAACTTGAGAGTCCCCCACCCACACCCCCCAACTCAACCTGGGAACTCAGCACGTCTTGGAAAAGGACCTAAGTGAGCCTCGGATTTTAGAGACTTGAAGGAGGAAGTGAAGAGGGGGATTCATCCTTAGGACCCTGGCTAGGTCATCTTTACATAACCTGCTCCTTTGGAATATAGCTCCCACCCCTCCAGGGCCGCATTTTGGCAAAAGCCCCTGTAGGTACTAATCTCACTCCCCCTCCCACACTCACTGCCACTGTTTCCTGCCCTGAGACTGGGACTCTGCTGGTGAGCTCCTGGAGCGGCTGGGCACTACTGGACTAAGCTGTCCTAGGATCGCTCCAACCTGGGCAGGGCTGGCGCAAGGCGAGCCCAGAGCCAGTTGCCTCCTCCACCGGCTGATTCCATGTTAAGCTTACCACCACAAACCAGTGTCTAGGGGCCAGGGGCCAGTTGGAGAACAGCTGGGGTTGGGGGCTCGGAGCAGACGAGCAGACGAGCAGACCCACCGGACCTCAGCGCGGTCTTGAACCCGTCAGTCCCTCCTGGCGAAGCCCAGAGCCAAAGGCAGCACTTCCTTCTGAGGACCAAACTTCAGCCTGTTTTCTTTACCTTGTTGCGGGATTTGTAGCAGTTTAATTTGCTGCCTCTGCCGCCCATCCTCCTCTTGGGAGGGTCTCCCGGGAAAAGTCTCCAAACTCCAGGCACTAGGGGTAGGGGAAGAGGAGATCAGAGTCTCCTTGCCGGACTCCCAGGCTGCCTCTAAGACCCCGAAACTGAACCAGAAAGCGGCCGACTTGAACTTACTCACGGGCAGCGGATGCCGTAAATGTCCAAAGAGAAGGGCCTCTCAAAAGTGAGTCGTGGCTGGTGCCTGAAGCAGGTGATCAGAATAGCTGCAAGGCTTCCTCACAATTCCCAATGGATAGCTAGGCAGGAAAGGTCTTCCGAGGAACAGACATTGCCATTGGGATTCCTGAGTGTTCAGGGCATCAGATGTGAATACTTTTGAGGATTTTTTCATCCCCCTACACTGTTTTTGTTAATTGAATCATTTACAATTTGCAAAAAGATGGCAGGGGTTGCCATTCTGAATTATTTGACTGTTCTGGTAAATACTTTATAGTACTTTAAATAATACTTTATAAAACTTTAAAAAGTTGTTACATACCCAGTGGAGTTTTCCCTTTGAAAAATAATTTCTTTATTTTATCATCTTCATTATAGTATGTTGTGATAAGCAATATAATTTATTTCCTTTCATATTGAATAAGGGAAAGGAGGAAAGGAGCACTTATAATGTTCCACTTTATAAATATTTATCTTTTCAACAACCCTGGGAGGTGGGTTCTAATATTATACAAATTGTACCATTGAAGAAATGGAGACATATCACAGTTACAGATAGTAAGAGACTGAGGCTGAATTGAATTCAAATCTTCCTGACTTCATGTCCAGTAGCCAGTCCACTATATTGTTTAGCCAACATATAGAAATATTGAAAACTAAAAGGTATCAAAACTGAAAAGGATTGGCAATCTCTTGTATGTGCTATAATAAAAAGTGTCTATAATTGCAGGCAAGGTACTTCACACCTTATTGTTTCATCTACAAGATGTCCCAAAGATTTGTTTTTGTTTGTTTTGCATCAATATTTTTTTGGTGATGCTCTATGACTGGGAATCATGAAATACTATGATTTCAGGTGCCCCAAGAACTAGTGTCTGCAAGTTGTGGTGTTAGACATCATGAGATGCATTGGAGATGCAGTATCATCACAGATACTGTATCTGAAAAAGGGGGTAGAACAGTCATATAGGAAGGAGAGAGAATAAATGTGGTCTGCATTGTGTTTGTATTCATATAATATTAAAGGAGAACCTCAGGAAGGCCTCTAACATCCTGGATAAATGCTCTATGAATTATGTATAGTTTTTTTAAAATTTTATTTATTTAAGGCAATGGGGTTAAATGATCTCCCCAGGGTCACACAACTAGGAAATTAAGTGTCTGAAGTTGAATTTGAACTCAGGTCCTCCTGACTCCAGGGCCGGAACTGTATCTATTGCGCCATCTAGCTGCCCCCATGTATAGTTTTTAAAGTGAGAGGGAGAAGAAGGCTTAAGATGTCATAAATCCTTTGAAGTACTGAAAAATAGGGAAGATATTAATGAGAGAAACAAATGAGATGATGTTTGTGAAAGTGCTTTAAAACTATATAGCACAATATATCCCATCAGCTAACATCAGTATCAATGTGAAACTATTCTCAGTATAACATAACATGATATGACATAACACAATACAACAAACATGACATAATCCATGGGACACAACTAGGAGGGACTCAGAGTATTTATCCTCATTACAATCTGTCATAGTTGAGTCTTTGGGATACCCTCAAAATTTGAATGCACAAAAGTAGTGATCAATACTAGCTCAGTGGAAAAAGGTAACTAATCCAGTGGGTAATTTATTGGCGGGTGGAATGAGAGAGGCAGTCTATTCTTGGCTTCTCCATGTCTCAAGAAGATTTTCATTCTGTTGCCTTTAACCTCCTTGGGAAACAGGATCCGAGTCCCTGATTTTCTTTTCCCCCAGTGGTATGTGCTGGTTAAGTGCTTTGAGATCTTTCAAAAATCAGTACTATAATTTACCTTACAGAGCAAAGGCATTCCTGAATCACACTGGACTGTTTGGTGAGAACTCATTATATCTAGTCTTCCAGTTATCCCACTTCTCCCAATAGCCACCTTCCCTCCATAAAGGCATGGAGGGGTAGTGATAATGCCTAAAAATAGCTGAAATATTGAAATTGAAATGCTATAATAATAACCATAAGATCTAGAGAACCATATAAATTGGTATGTAATATAGTACTTGGTTATGTGGTATTGGCTATTATGGCACCAGAGTTCAAGTGACAAGGAAATCATACTGATCAGAGAGTGGTTCCTAGAGGTAGTCATCATCATTAACATCATAGCATTTATATAGTGCTTTAAAGTTTGCACAATTGGGGCAGCTAGGTGGCACAGTGGATAGAGCACTGGCCCTGGAGTCAGGAAGACACAAGCTGCCTCAGATACTTAAAAATTACCTAGCTGTGTGACCTTGGGCAAGTCACTTAACCCTGTTGCCTTGAAAGAAAATGTTTGTACAATTGTTTACATGTAATTTCACTTGATCTTCAGAACAGTCCTAGAACATTGTCAGTCAATAAACATTTACGAAGGAAAGATACAAAGAAAGACAAAAGTTGTTCCTGCTTCCAAGGAATTCACAGCCTAATAACAATGCTATTATTCTCATTTTGCAGATGAGACAATTGAGGCACAGAGCAGTTAAATGATTTGCCTAGGGTCATATAGCTAGTGAGTATCTGAGGAAGGATTTGAACTTGTCTCCCTGACTCCAAATCTAGCACTCTATCCCTTCCTAACTGTCTCTTAAATGGCTCAAACACACTTTGGATTACATGAAAATCTTTTTGTAACTCTTCACTTAAATTTTTTTTGATGCTAGTGTTTGTGAAACATGGCTGTTTCAAAATTGCACAAGGGATCAAAGTTTTAACTTTTGTCCTGATTTCAGCTGAGCTGAAAAGTCATATTTAACTGTCACATGTATCATTTTCATCAAAAATCCAAAAATTATACTGCAAATTTCTCTTGATACAACATTATCACCGAAATGTTTGCAAAGTAACAAAACTTTCCTATCAATTTCAATTAATGAAATTAAAAGAGTATCTTTAATTATAACTGCTGCTTTAGCCATTTATATTGCAAAATAGGAAGATGTTTCTCAATTAGCTAAGCACAAAAATCTATATACATAAAGCTGCTAGAGGTGGGATATAGTCCCAATTGGTTCAGAGTGAATATAAATAGCAATTGTTTGTTTTGTCTAGAAATCCTGAGTCTTCCCCTCCCAGATGTGTTTTTTTTTTTTTGGACTACATTAAAGAGACCTTTCTCTACCTCTTTTCTTTTTTACCTAGCCTTAATCACTCACCAGACTTAGTTAAATCACTTAGCCTTAGTTAAACTGGGAGCTATTAAAGACCCTAGCTTTACAACATGGGAGTGATGATCAACCTTAATGGATTTGCTCATTCCATCAGTGCAACAAATCAGGCATAATTTTGGGGTATCTTCCATGAAGAATACCATCTGTATCCAGAGAAAGAATTGTGGCGTTTGAACAAAGACCAAAGACTATTACCTTTAATTTAAAAAAAAACCCTGATATCTTATTATGTAATCTTGCTATCTCTTATACTTTGTTTCTTCCTTAAGAATATGATTTCTTTCTCATCACATTCAGCTTGGATCAATGCGTACCATGGAAACAATGTAAAAACTAACAGACTGCCTTCTGTGGGGGGTGGGGGGAGAGAAGCAAGATTAAGGGAAAAATTGTAAAATTAAAAATAAATAAATAAAGTCAAAAATATCTTTTATGTATTTCTTTCCTACCTCATGGTTTTCTTTCTTTTCCCTTAATCCTAATGCTTTATACTGAAAATGACTAATTTGTAAATATGTTTAACATAAATGTGTATGTACAATATTCTCCTGACTATTCAATGTTGAGGTGAGGGGAGTGGGAAGGGAGGATGGAAGAAAATTATGAAATTTAAAAATATGCATATGCATATGGATGAATGCTGAAAACTTTCATAACATGTATCTGGAAAAATAAAATATCAATTAATACCCCCCCCCCAAAAAAAGACCCTAGCTTTAAAAGGTCAAGGTCTCCCACCCTAATCCCTATCTAGCCACAGGATCCAGATGAATCCAGAAGTAAGGCTCAAAGTACAGTCCTCCCTCACTTACATCCAAGTCATTTGCATATCAGGGCATCACCTCCCTGATATCCTGGTCTGGTTCAAGAACAAAGAACAAACTGTAAAGGAACACTGGATTTGAAGTCGGGAGACATAAATTCAAATCCTGCTTCAGATATTTAGCCCTGTCACTAATTCTGTCATAGCCCATATTGCCCCATCTGTAAAATAATAACAACAATAAAAATTTGAAAACAAAGCATGAATGGCATCCACTTACTTCATGGATTGGTGTAAAGGTCAAATAAGATGATATAGTCAAAGCATATTATAAATATTAGAGCACTGCATAAAATGCTAGAATACTTATATACATTTTTTTAAGGTTTTTGCAAGGCAAATGGGGTTAAGTGGCTTGCCCAAGGCCACACAGCTAGGTAATTATTAAGTGTCTGAGACCGGATTTGAACCCAGGTACTCCTGACTCCAGGACTGGTGCTTTATCCACTATGCCACCTAGCCACCCCTTATACTTATATATATGCCATGATAATTTTGATGATATTGTTTGTCCTTCCTTCTTGAAGAAGACCATGACATCAGGGATGCCATGACAAGTGCATGAATTGAATTTGAAAGAGGTGTTGCTGTGTTAGATCACCAGTTTTGCTTTCTTCTCTGGAGCCATCTGGGTCCAGTGACCAGATATAAATCAGGATGACTGAAGATGGCCCTGGATTCAAGGCCATCAGGGTTAAGTGACTTGCCCAAAGTCAAAAAACTAGTAAGTGTCAAGTGTCTGAGGTGAGATTTGGACTCAGCTTCTCCTGCCTATCAAAGACAGTGCTCTATCCATTGCACCATCTGGTTGCATATGATAATTTTATCATATGGACATATATAGTTTATCATATGGACAAATTCTCTTGATAATATTTGTAAGGAGAAACATTCTGGGCCTCCATTTTCTCAAATGTAAGAGGAGGAGAGACTAGATAAATTCTAAGGTATTTTCCAACTTTGAATTTATCATTCTATGATCCAAGTGTAGTTACTATTACTTGAAATCATTTGAAACTGTTTTGCATGTAATTCAACATGAATTATTTCAATCACTTCATTAGCTTCATATAGAACCAATTTTTCTTCTTTCAAATACAGTTTTTTACATTTAGAGGTTTTGTTTGTTTGGGGGTTTTTTTGTTTGTTTTTGCAAGGCAATGGGTTTAAGTGACTTGCCCAAGATCACACAGCTAGGTAATTATTATGTTTTTGAGACCAGATTTGAACTTAGGTCCTCCTGACTCCAGGGCTGGTGTTCTATCCACTGTGCCACCTAGCTACCCCATTTGCAAAGCTTCTTACATATTTTATCTCCTTTGATCTTCACAAGAAAGTTGTAGGCAATTTTTTGACATCACAGATGGAAACCATCTGATTTTTTTCTTTGAATAATTTTTGTCCAGCCAACATAATTTTTCCTTTTTTTAAGTTGAACTTAACACAATCACTACTAAACACAAATATTATAATATTCAAGGAATAGCAAAAAGAATTTTGCATATGAACCCAAGAACTTCTGTTATTTGTTTGTTTATTGTTCAGTCTTGCCTGAAAACCCCATTTAAGGTTTTCTTGGTAAAAATCCTGGAGTGGTTTGATATTTCCTTCTTGAGCTCATTTTACATACAAGGAAACTGAGACAAACAGGGTTGAGC
Organism: Macrotis lagotis; assembly: GCF_037893015.1. Taxonomy (NCBI): domain Eukaryota; kingdom Metazoa; phylum Chordata; class Mammalia; order Peramelemorphia; family Peramelidae; genus Macrotis; species Macrotis lagotis. The sequence continues at coordinate 399,356,073 of NC_133658.1, read as the reverse complement.
AATTTACCCAGGGTCACACAGCTAGTCAGTGTCTGAAGCAAGATATGAACTCAGAAAGATAAGTCTTCTTGATTCCAATCCTTGCATGCTAACCACTGCCTCATCTTGCTGCCTGAATTTTTTATTAATTGAACAAAGTTAACTTTTTCTTCTGAATTTTGTTTTCTTAATATTTTGGTTTTATTTGTTCTCATTTCTTTTTTTTTATTATTTCTATCACTTTCCATTGACTTTTCTACCTCAGCACTTCTCTCTTTCCCTATAGAAGTAAACCCTCTCCTTGCTTTCTCAATGAGGGGAAGTGGGGTGGGAGGAAGGGAGAGAATTTGGAACTCAAGATTTTGGAAGTAAATGTTGAAACTTGTTTTTGCATGTAACTGGAGGATAAAAAAAAAGCAAGGCCTCTCTTGTAACACAAAAGAAATGAACTCATTGGTTATTTTTTTAAAATGTAGGTCATGGTAGTGTAGTGTAGAGCACAGGCCCTGGAGTCAGAGGACTTGAGTTCAAAATGTAGATCATGCCATTCGTTATCTAATACATAAAGGGTAAAAGGGCATAAACTCAATACTTTTTTGGTACACAAAACCAGAACTTTTTGTTAAATATTTTGGATGTGAAAAATTCATATTTGTTGAAGAGGTCAGTGTCAAATTCTTATTATTTATTTTATAAAAAAATGTATATTTCCTTCTATACCTCTAGCTAATTGCCTCTCTACCAGAAGGTAGGAGACAGACTTCATAATTAGCTTTCTGAAATCATGATTTCAGAGTTCTGAATTTTTTTAAAAAATATTTTTCCCATAGATCCATTCATTGATCAAACTTTTGAATAAAAGAAATTTCCCTTTACATTACTGTAGTAATTTTTTTTTAATTGCTCTCCTGGTAATACTTGTTTCACTCTTCATCAGTTCTTACAAAGTCTTCCAAAGCATCTGTGAATTGCTTATTTCTTATAGTGCAATAAAATTCTATAACCTCAATATAGCACAGTTTGTTCAATCATTCCCAATTGATGGATGCTAATATATTTTCCAGGTCTGACTTATTATGCCCCCATTGACCATACTGGGAAGGCTCAGGGAAGTCTTTTTGGAATTGTGCAGTCATTTCTATCATATTCGACTCTTTGGGTCCCATTTAGGGTTTTCTTGAGAAAGATAGAGAAGTGGTTTGCCATTTCCTTCTTCAGCACATTTTATAGATGAAAAAACTGAGTCAAACAGGATTAAGTGACTTGCCTAGGGCTATACATTTTATAAGTGTCTGAGGTCACATTTGAACTCAGAGTCTTCCTGATTCTGGGTCTAGCACTCTTTCCACATTGTCATCTAGTTGCCCTAATTGCCTGCTTATTTAGGGTTTTTATACATATTATAAATTGATAGTAAATTCCTATATAATTTAGATATTAGACTTTTTACAGAGATAATTACTGTAAGATTCCCACCCTACTCCCATACAAATTAATGTCTTCTATTTTAACTTTATTTTTTTAAAAAAATTATCCTCATCTTAAAAAAAATGAAATCTCTTTAAAAAATGAAATCTATTTCCCATAGTATCTCTTATTTCAGTATCCTATTTTCTTGAAAACCATTTTTAATATTTTAAATAAAATTCAGCAAAATTAACATATTGAAAATGTCTGACATTATTTGCAGTGTCCCCTAACCATGGTACCCCCAAATTCAAAGAAGAAGAGAAGTACCTTCTTATACCTATTCTTTTTTTTTTTTTGGCTAGGCAATGGGGTTAAGTGGCTTGCCCATGGCCATACAGCTAGGTAATTGTTAAGTATCTGAGGTCATATTTGAACTCAGGTACTCCTGATTCCAGGGCCAGTACTCTATCCACTGCGCCACCTAGCTGCCCTATACCTATTTTGGGGGGGACCAAGTTTAGTCATAATAATTTCACAAATTCTTTTAAAAATTATTGTTATATTGTTATTCTGATTCTTTGTTTTTATTAGTATAGTCATTGTGCAATAATGTGGGGGTTTTTTTGGTCCTATTTATTTCCTTTGTATCAGTTCCTTTAAATCTAGCCTGCTGCTCTGTAATCATCATATTTCTTTAGCACAATACTATTCTGTTTTAATCAAGTACCACAGTCATTCCCCAAACAGTAGACATCTTTGCTGCAAAGTACTATTATAAATATCTTGGTATATATGAACTTTTATATACATAAGAATATATGTGTGTTTGTGTGTGTGTGTGTGTGTGTGTGTGTGTGTGTGTGTGTGTGTATAAGATTCTTTGTCTTTAACTTTGGGATATATAATTAAGCCCTTTGTCTCTTTAAATTGTCCCTAGACTCAGAAACATACCATGAATTAAAAATTGAAAACACAACCATCTTGGAAAGTGATTTAGGAATATGCAAATAAAGTGACTAACCTAGAGATCCTACTATTAAGTAGTATTTTTTTTATTATAATAAAGAATTACAAATAAAGTAGATGATGATCACTTAGGGAAATGGAAATAAATTGTGGTAAGGTGAATATAATAGAATATCACTGTACTGAAAGAAATGAAGAATATGGTGAATATCATGAAGTATGTTTCCATATTTCTTATGATGTAGGGAATTATGGACATAGGAGATGCTGTGATTAGAAATGAATTTTGTGGAAGGAAAAATATTGTCTGCGCCTATCTGGGAAACTCTGTGGTTCAAAGTGACTCCATTGTTAAATTGTGAACTCATCAAGATGACCTTAACTTGTTCCCCTTCCTCCAGCTTCCATTCCCTTTCTTCCAGCTTTTGGTTTTCCAGTCTACCTGACCTTGGCCACTGATGGGTCAAGCTTGCACTGTTGGCCACTGATGGGTCAAGCTTGCACTGGGGTGACAGGAAATGTTAGACTTAGAGGTCATGCACCTTGGGAAGTTTGTCTACTGGAGAATACCTAGAACCAGGTGCTATAGACCACTTTCCAAGCACCACCCTTGCCCAACTCACTACAGAAGTGCATTTAAATGCCACCCCTTTCTTTCATCTTCACCTACCTTCATCTTGCAAGGAGGGCTATCTCTCTCTTTCTTTCATAGGCCACGTGCACCTGGCCTAGTTCTGCTGGAGAACCATGGGCCCCTATGTCATGTGGTTGGACTAAACCAGCTCTTATGACTGTCTCTCTGTCTCTGTCTCTGTCTCTGTCTCTGTCTCTCTCTCTCTCTCTCTCTCTCTCTGTCTCTCTCAAACGTTGCCTGACCTCAAAAAAAAAAAAAGAGAAAAAAGGAGAGAAAAGATTTTAACCTGTACACTTTGTAGGCCTGTAAAAGAAATCCTGTACAGCTTTAAAAATCCCAGGGCAGTATATGAATTCTTTCACCATTCAAAGGCCTCTCAGTGTTCAATTGGAGACCCAAACCCTCAGCAACACTTTACTAATATGAATTAACTCATAATGAAGCTATACCTATATCTATATCTATATCTATATCTATATCTATATCTATATCTATATCTATATCTATATCTATATCTATATCTATATCTATATCTATATCTATATCTATATCTATATCTATATCTATATCTATATCTATATCTATATCTATATCATCATCTATCTAGAGAGAAAGGGAGAGGAAGAGAGACTACAACAATGTAAATGGAAAGGATAAACTACCACAAAACAATCAAAAGTAAATGATGCAAAATTACACAGAAGCATGACCCCCAAAGAAGAGATATGAAGATACTGCCACTTCACTACTTTGTGAAGGTAGGAGATTCATATGTGGAACACTATCAATATTTTTAAACTTTTTCATTGGATCGATCAGTTTTGCCAATTTTTTCCCTTTAAAAATATTTGTTGGGGCTGCTAGGTGGCACAGTGGATAGAGCACCAACCCTGGAGTCAGGAGTACCTGAGTTCAAATCTGACCTCAGACACGTAATAATTACCTAGCTGTGTGGCCTTGGGCAAGCCACTTAACCCTATTGTCTTGCAAAAAAATTTGTTATATGGAATGACCCTCTAGGAAGGTGAGAGATAACTAGGAGAAATTTTATGATATAAAAATAGATGTCAACAAGCATGAGTATTAAAAAATTATTCATAAGGATTGATTTGATTTCAAGTCAATGCCTTCTTGGAACCCCTTCTTCATTCCAACAAATTTTCCCTCCCTCTTTCCCCACTCTTCCCCCTCTCCTTTTTCCTCCCATTCTTTCCCCTTTTCACTTCTTGCTTTGAGAACTGTATAATACCATTAGCTTTCCATAATACCATTGCCTCTGGAAAAGTCCTGTTAATTTAACTGCCCTAAATTAGCTCTACTCACCACCATCCTTGTAACTTCATAGACCTTAACTCCCTGTCCTCTTCCATTAGAAAGTGAGTTCCATGAGTCAAATTTATAAAAATATAAGTCATTCTTCAATTGATAAATGGTCAAAGAATATAAATAGACAGTTCTCAAATGAAGAAATTGAAGCTATCTATGGTTATATGAAAAAATGGTCTAAATTGCTACTAATTAGAGAAATGTAAATAAAAACAGCTCTGAAGTACCACCTCACACCTATCTGTTTGTCTGATCACAGAAAAGAGAAATGACAAATGTTGGAGGGGATGTGGGAAAATTGGGAAATTTATTTTTTTTTTAGGTTTTTGCAAGGCAAATGGAGTTAAGTGGCTTGCCCAAGGCCACACAGCTAGGTAATTATTACGTGTCTGAGGTCGGATTTGAACTCAGGTACTCCTGACTCCAGGGCCATTGCTTTATCCACTACGCCACCTAGCTGCCCCGAAAATTGGGAAATTTAATGCAATGTTGGTGGAGTTGTAAACTGATCCAGCCTTTCTGGAGAGCAATTTGGAACTATGCCCAAAGGGGTATAAAATTGTGCTTACATTTTGATTCAGCACTACTAAATTTATATTCCAAAGAGAGCATAAAAAAAGGGGAAAAGATCCCATGGACAAAAATATTCATAGGTTTTTTTTGAGTTGTGGCAAAGAACTGGAAGTTGAGAGGACACCCATCAATTGGGGAATGGCCCAATAAGTTATGGTATATGAATGTAGGGAATATTATTGTTCTATGAGAAATGATGGGTTGGTGGATTTCAGAAAACTCTGGAAAGACTTACATGAATTGATGCTGAGTAAAGTGAGTAGAACCAGGAGAATACTATACATGGTAACAGCAACTTTGTGATGATCAACTGTGATAGATTTAGTTCTTCTTAGCAGTGCAGTAATCCAAGACAGTTCTAAAAACTTGTGATGAGGGTAGCTAGGTGGCACAGCAGATAGAGCACTGGTCCTGGAGTCAGGAGGACCTGAGTTCAAATCCGACCTCAGACAGTTAATAATTGCCTAGCTGCGTGACCTTGGGCAAAGTTACTTAACCCTATTGCCTTACAAACACCCCCCCCCCCAAAAAAAAAAAAAACAACAACCTGTGATGGAAATGTCATTTGCATCCAGAAAAAAGAACCATGGAGTCTAAATACAGATCAAAGCATACTATATTCACCCTTTTAAATTTGTTTTTTTGTTTTTTCTTTCTCATGGTTTTTCCCTGTTGTTCTGATTCTTCTTTCACAACATGATTCTTTATGGAAAGATATGTAACATGATTGTGCATGTATAACCTATATCAGAGTACTTGCTATTTTAGGGCAGAAGAAGGGAAGGATGGGAGAAAACTTCACAAAAATAAATGTTGTAAACCATCTTTATATATTAATTAACAAAAAAGAAAAATGAAAGTGAGCCCCTTGAGAGCAGAGACTGTCTTGATTTTGTATTTTTGTTCTCTGGGACTCTACTCCAGTTCTGAGAAGCTTGAGATTTCTATGCCTGAGAGGTTGGAGGGAGGAAAAAAATTACAGGGAGAATAGTGGCCGCATATGTGGCAAATCTGAGATTGGATGAAGGCAGCTTAAATTTTATTAATTAAGGAACTGGGAATTTTTTTTTAGGTTTTTTTTGGGGGGGGGGCAAGGCAAATGGGGTTATAAGTGGCTTGCCGGAGGCCACACAGCTGGGTAATTATTAATTGTCTGAGACCGAATTTGAACCCAGGTACTCCTGACTCCAGGGCTGGTGCTTTATCTATCCACTTCGGCTAGCCGCCCCCAGGAACTGGGAATTTCAAATGTTCTTAAGTGGTGGCATGAAAAAGGTATGCAGTTTTCTCTACAATTGGTCAAATTGCTTCTCTTCTCTGGGCCTCAGTTTTTCCATTTATAAAATGGGGGAATTGGATTAGTTTATGTCTAAATTGGTTACTAAATTCTGGCATTTGATGCTGTGATACTTTAGATCTGTTCTATCATCTCTTCTGGTTCTGAGTCTTAAGACTCCTGCAGTGGACCTGGCCACAGTCAGTCTAATTGAAATGGCAGTTTAATCCATACAGGTCAGAAGAAAGTCTGGTCGCCAGCCCCATCTGACCTTTCCACTGGTGTAATACGATAATGGGGATGACCCTGGTCTCTGAGTTGATAGGGCAGGATCTGGGAGGCAGCTTCTGCTCTCTGACTCAGAGCCGCCCCGAATAGTCAGTGTTGTGGTTACCAATGCCTGGAGTTATAACACGTTTGCTTTTAAAACCCAGCCTTACTACCTTTTAAACCGGGGCCCTGGATTGGCTCCAGACACTACCAGAGATTCTTTCCCTCCTCCCACTCCATCTCGTTTCTTAAAGAGGCAGAGAGCAAGTATTATAAGTATGGAATTATATTCTGCATGTGCAGGGAAGAGTGCAAATCTTTCAAGTTATGACAGCCCCAGCATATTTGAAAAGGAATTGTGGTGTTCAGTGCTTCCTACTACACAATCCCATGACTCTTCTTCACATTTCCACACAATTCCCACTGCCCTTTATCTGCCAGGTTCTTCCCCGTCCAAATCCCCCAAATTATTGCATAAATACAAGTGACTGAATTAATGCTTTAGTCGTACTGGTTTTTTTTAGGGTCCCTTGGTTTTAACCTAAGAGGAGACTTTAATAATGGACATTTTATGTGAGTGGAAAATTTTTTTTGAATCAGTTTCACTCCTCTCCATTCCAAATTATATCATTTAGTTAGTCACTTGCTTAGCTTTATACCTTAATTTTAAATACTGAACAGAGCTAGGGTTTAAATCTCAACTCTATTGATTTTGGAGAAATCATTATACCTTGTTGCCCCTCAGTTTCCTCCAGTATAAAATGAGAGGGTTATATTAAACTCACAACCTTTTTTTGTGTGTTATCCCTTTGGCAATCTGGTAAAATTTGTGGATTCCTTCTTAGAATAATATTTTTTAAATGCATAGGATTATAAAGGAAACAAATTATATTTAAGTACAACCATGTATTTTTATTTATTTATTTATTTAATATTTTATTTTTTCCAATTACATGCAAAGATAGTTTTCAAATTTCACTTTTTTGTAAGTTTTTGGGCTCCACATTTTTCTACCTCCCTTTCTTCCTTACCACTTCCCCATGACATTGAGCGATCTGAAACAGATTATACATGAACAATCATGTAGTATTTTGTTTTTCCCCAATTATAAGCATAAACAATTTTTAACATTTGAAACAGTTATCAAAACTTTTTTTTCCCCAAAGAACTCACAGATTCTGTATCAATACTTCTTGGGCTAGAATATTTCAAAGGTCTATGTCAACTGTAGATCTTATGATATTATGATCTTGCTTCAGTTAGCTTAATATGGTAGAGACAAGAGTTCAAAAGACTTGGACTCTAGCCCAGCTGTCACTGCCCTATTGTACAACCTTGGCCAATTTACTTCTCATCAGATTGCTAGGACCAGTGTTTCAAGAAGGGGAAGGGTGCTTAAAACAACAGTTAACAGTCATGTCCTCAAATGAGTTCTCTTTGCCCTTAAAGAAGCCTGAGGTAACATAGTTCACTTTGGTCATAGAGAACCTCTGACAATGGGGGTATCTCCCAAATGTCTCTATCTCTGCCTCTTTTGCCTAGTCCTGACCTGAAGGACAGCAAAATTCTCAAAGTATTGGGTCGTAATATCACTGGTCACTTGTAAGGAGTTCATATGCCATAGCAGTTGAAGTGGGAAGGGGGCAAGAATTGTGAATTCATTAAGGGGAGGGAAATCCTAGTGTGCAAACTCCCTCTTTTGGCAACTCAAATTTACTTGTCAATGCGGTTCACAGGTTCATAGATTGAGAACAGGAAAAGATTTACAGTCAGAGAGTTGCGTAAAGACACTGAGAAGTTAAGTTACTTATTGATGTTCATATAGGTATTATATTTCAAAGGTAAGACTTGAACTCAAGGCTTGATTTTAATGAATTTAAGTCTTGACTCAAGTTGACCTTCAACATACTAAGAAACTAGTAAACAATCATGAAAGGTGAAAGGGACCCTAGAGATCCAAATCCTTTATTACTGTATAGTTAATAACAACAATAATAACAATAATTATAATTATGTCTGGTGTAGCTTTATTATAACATATATAGCTATATTATATAGTTTTATAATAATGGTTTAATTTAGTCCTTACTATCTGCCAGGCACTGCCAAGGGTTTTATAAATATGATCTCATTGATCTTCACAACAACTCTGACAGGTAGTTGCTATTATCCCCATCTTACAGAGAGGAAACTGAGGCAGAGGATAAGTGTCTTGTTAGGTTCACACAGTTAGTAAGTATCTAAGACCACATTTGAGCTCAGATGCTCCTGACTTCATGTTCAGGCTCTATCTACTGCCTCTACTACCCCCCAAAAAGGTTACTAAAGATGAGATCTGAATTAATTTGCCCAGGGTTACATAGGTAATCAAGGAAGAACTGCAATTTGAACCCAGTTTCTCTGTCCTCAATCACATTGTCAAGTGTCAAAGTAGAAAACACATTCTGCTGGATTTCCAGTTCTACCAGTGACTGACTAGTTGTATGACATTGGGCAAATTCTCTCTCTCTCTCTCTCTCTCTATCTCTGTGTGTGTGTGTGTGTGTGTGTGTGTGTCTTTGTCTCTCTGTCTCTCTCTCCAATTGAAATAATTATATTTTGAGATCTATTTCATAGGATAGTACTGAGGAAACTTCACTGTAAAATGTTCAGTAAATATATTAATAATGGCAAAAGTATCCCCATGTTCAATATTCTAAGGCTTCTTCCAACTGTAATATTTCATATTCTAAGATTTCATACCAACTCCACAATATATTCCCTTAAGCTGTCTGTTCTTGGACACACCTACCTTGACTGAACTAACCTTATCATATTACAACTTCGAGGGTTTTGGAAATCAACATCACAAACTATGAAACTCAGGACAAATCACCCATCCAAGAGAGATAAATGTGTTTTCAGGCCTTCTATGGTTTTTACGTTCTTAGAACCTTAGGGTAAAGTACTTTGGTTATCTGCAGGGCAAAGATGGAAGATCTCTAGTCTTATATTCAATTTTGAAGGCTCAGTTTTTACTATTTCTCAGAGATAGAACACTGCTACCTGTTGCCTGTGGGTCTAGAGAACCTTGGGTAGAACTCTGCTATTTACTACCTCTGAGACCTTAGCCAAGTCACTTAACTTCTGAGGGGCCATGACTACAAAATATTTAACTTCTCTTTTAGATGGGGGATGTGCTGGAGCCAGCTCATATTGGCAGTTGATTGTTGAATTCATGTTGGAAATCATCAAACTACAAAACAGGACTTGGTTTTTTGGTTTTGTTAATTATCTGGACTTTAAGAAAGTGACAGAAAAATCTGTTTGTAATGGAGATTAAGCTTAAAAATGTCCTACATTATCCACTTTCCCCCAGCCCCCAAGCCAGCTGTTAAATTGTTACCAGTATGCTTCTCCTTCTGGCTCTGAATTAGTGTCCAGGGGTGAGATCAACAAGGATCTCTGTCCTCTCCCTTCTTTAAAAATACATAAAAAATTAGTCATGCTTATGCAGTACTCTATAGTTACTAAGCACTTTAGATGTATAAAATCCTTGTAGGGTATTGTTTGTCTTCATGATGCAAGGGTTATTATCTTTGTTTTGTAGATGAGAAAAATGAAGTACAGAGAAAAGTGACTTGGACAAGTTCTTATAACTTGTCAGTCAGAGGCTGAGACACTAATTCCTCTTGGGCCTCTTTCCCTAGAAAGAAAGCCTTTTGCAGAACGGAGACTCCAACTGAGAATCACAAGACCTGGGACTAGTCCATCTCTGTCAGACTGGTGTGACTTTGGCCAAGTCCCCTTACTTCTCAGTTTTGTTTGTTTACTTTTAAAAGGGGTGATACTTATCTCTGGCTTATCTACCTACCTTGTTGGGTTACCTTTTGTTTGAATTATATATGTAAATATATGTATGTAATTATTTATGTAATATATATGTAAAATGACAGTGGTTGTCATTAATGTCTTCCCATATCCAAATGAAAGCAGTCAATGGTTTTGAGGGAAGCAAAAAAGAAAGATAAGCTCCAAGGAAAAAAAAAGAAAAGACCCATTTGAATTGAGCAGTCTTCTTTTTCTGGGTCTGCTACTGGTCCCTGAGTCTTCAGCAAGATGGAGAAGTAGTTGTAAGAGAAACCACAAGTCATGTAAAGGGGCAATCTGTGTGCCCTGATTCCCTTCCCAGTCAGCTGCCTGCCCCTTTTCTCTAGCTCACAACTCTTCTGATGACTAAATAAGGATGGAGTGGCACATTCCTCCTCAGGCAGCTAAAAATAAAATCCTGTCCCTGAAGTGTGAGACACAATCAGGCTCGACAACCTAACTGACCCCTTGGGATCTCCTCCCCTTTAGGAGAATGGGCATTTGGCCAGTTTCTTTCAGCCCTAGTCCCTCTACCCTGTCCAAGCTGAACAAACTCCTTTCTCTGGGGAATGGGAGCAGGCATCTGACTGTTCTTTTATCTGACCATGGCAGCCTTCCCTCCCTTCAGAGATCTCCAGTCTGAGACAGAATCACAGAATGTTAGAACTGAAAGTGCCTTTTTTAATGTAGAACACAGTGTGTCAGAACCTTCAAAATATGATGCACTGAAAGGTAGAGGATGCCTAACAAAGGTCAATAAATATAATATTTGCTTGAGTTTTGTGGTCTGATACAATGGCCTTTAAAATGGTGAGAAGAAAACTTCACCTACCCCTCATTTATCTGCCTTCAGATACCACAAGGAGAAGAGGATACAATGTAGAAATAGTGCATTGAAAACACCAATAATTCACAGAAGACAGTACCCAGGAAAAGAGGCAATGATGAAAACTATGGCCTCCAACATCCAATAGCGAATACAAAAATTATGGGCAACAAGTAGGATGACCTAGAGATCCCGGCAGAGCAAAGAAATTTGACTATATATGCATCACTGGGATTTGAAACAATGGAAAGGAAAGAGAATAAACATTTCTATAGAGCCTACTATCTCACCACACTGAGCTAAGCAATTTTATCTCATTTGCCTCTCACAATAATCTGGTGAGGCAGTTGCTATTATTATCTCCATTTAACAGTTGAATAAACTGAAGCAAATTACAGGATATGCCCAGAGTCCCATAGCTAGAGCCTGAAGTCATATTTGGATTCAGGTTTTCTTTACTGTAGTTCCTGTGCTCTATTGTAATGCTTAGCTTCCTCTAACAGGGCAATGAGACTCATGCCTAGAATAAATATCATTTTGGAAGGCTATCTTATGTTCAAAAGGAGAGAATAGATCAAAGGAGTGAGATCTAAGAACTGGGAAGGAAAAGCAAGAGTAGGGACCAAAAGAAGGAGAAACTGAAGTTGTATCATCATGAGAATAAATTACACTCAGTAACAAAAAAACAAATTGATCATTCAGCTTGGCTTAATATTAGTAGTAATGGTAGATTTCATCTGCTATAGTTTTTTGTTGGTTTTGCGTCATTTTAGTTGTGACTGACTCATCATTACCTCCAGATTTGTTTTGAGTTTCAGGTTTGTGATGTCGATTTCCAAATGTTCAAAGTTGTAGCAAGTTAGTTCGGTCAAGGTAGGCGTAATCAGGAACAGCCAGTTAGGGGGAATAGGTCATAGATAGATTGGGGTGGAGCCTTAGAACATGGAATGTCACAGTTGGAAGAAGCCTTAGAATATTGATATTGGAGTGGTTTGCCATTTCCTTCTCCAGTTCATTATACAGATAAGGAAACTAAGGCAAACAGGGTTAGTGACTTGCCCAGGGTCATCCAGTGGTAAATATAAGAGACTGTATTTGAACTCAGGTCTTCCTGACTCCAGGGCAGGTGCTCTATCCACTTTATCACTAAACTTTGTTTGACTTGTGTCAAAAGCAGAGAAGCTGATAAATTCCAAAACATAAAAGGCATGGGGGTGGTACTATTCTAGATCTGACTATAACCAGTAGAAACTGAAGTAGGAAAGATGGAAATCTCTCTGGTACCACCTCATACCTCTCAGACTGGCCAATATGACCAGAAAGAACAATGATCAATGTTGGAAGGGATGTGGAAAATCTGGGACACTAATGCATTGTTGGTGGAGCTGTGAACTCATCCAACCTTTCTGGAGAGCAATTTGGAATTACACTGGAGGGCAATAAAAATGTGCATACCCTTTGATCCAGCAATACCACTTTTGGGTCTGTACCCTGAAGAGATCATGAAAAAGGGTAAAAACATCATGTACAAAAATATTCATAGCAACTCTATTTGTGGTAGCAAAGAATTGGAAATTGAGCAAATGTTCATCAGTGGGGGAATGGCTGAACAAATTGTGATATATTTATGTTATGGAACACTGTTTTCCTATTAGAAACCAGGAGGGATGGGAATTCAGAGAAACCTGCAGGGATTTGCATGAACTGATGCTGAGCGAGATGAGCAGAACCAGAAGAACATAGTACATCATAACAGATGATCAACCTTAATGGGCTTGCTCATTTCATAAGTGCAACAATTGGGGACAATTTGGGGTTATCTGTGATGGAGAATACCATTTGTATCCAGAGAAAGAATTGTGGAGTTTGAACAAAGACCAAAGACTATTACCTTTAATTTAAAAAAACATTATTTTATTATGTAATCTTGCTATTTCTTATATTTTATTTGTTTTTTCTTAAGGATATGATTTCTCTCTCAACACATTCAATTTAGATCAATGTGTAGCATGGAAACAAAGTAAAGACTAACAGACTGCCTTCTGTGGGGGTGGGGGAGGGAAGCAAGATTTTGGGAAAAATTGCAAAATTCAAAAATAAATAAATTTATTTTAAACACTAAAAAAGAAAAAAGAAAAGATGGAAATCTTAGAAAGAAGTGATCACTTTAGGGGTTACATTTTTTTGCAAGGTAATGGAGTTATATGCCTTACCCAAGGTCACATACAGCTAGGTAATTACTAAATGTCTGAGGTTAGATTTGAATTCAGATCCTCCTGACTCCAGTGCAGTACCCACTGCACCACCTAGCTGCCCCTGGGTTTACATTTTAAAAAGTAAACACTGATACGGGATTATGTCATTTCCAATGTGTATTTGTGTGTGTGTGTGTGTGTGTGTGTGTGTGTGTGTATTCACCAAAGGTCCATCCTCTCTTTTCTCCATGTATATTCTCACTTGGTGATCTCTATTTTGAGCATCAACAAATACCTAATGCACATTTTGAACTAGATGTCCTATAGACATTTAAAACATGACATGTCTAAAACAGTACTCATTATCTTTTCTCCCAACCTACCCTATTTTTGTTAAGGATACCACCATCTTTCCATTCACCCAGGTTAGCAACCCTTGGTTATACTATTGACTCCTCCAGTTCACTCATTCGTATATTCAATCAGTTGGCAGGTCTTTTTTATTTTTTAAATTTTTACATTTTTTAACCTTATATACATGCAAAAGCAAGATTCAACATCTACTTCCAAAAGCTTGAGTTCCAAGTTCTCTCCCTTCTACCGACCCCATTCCCCACATTGAGCAAGTCTTGGTGTAGCTACTTGGTGTAGCTTAAAAACAGTGGAACTGTGAAACATATTACTACAATAATTAGATTGTAAAAGTAAACGTAATCCCCCCCTCCCCAAAGAAAGCTCATTCTTTTTTTTAAGATTTTATTTATTTTGAGTTTTATAATTTTTCCCCAATCTTACTTACGTCCCCCCACCCCCAGAAAGTTCATTCTTCAGAGAAATTGCTTCAATATTTTTTTCCCACAGTTCAACTGACAAATGTTATTTTTCTCTCTTAGCAAGTACCCTTCTCTTCAGTCACATAATTACCATCCTAATTCTTATCATTTCTTGTCTGGAAGCCTCCTAATGGACCACTCTACCTCAGGCATTGCTCTACTCCTATCCACTTGATGATACACAGCTGCCAAATGATTTTCCTGATTATGTAACAACCTTTCTGCTGTCATTCAGTCATTGTAATCATGCCTGACTCTTCATGACACACTCTGAGGTTTTCTTGGCAAGGATACTGGAATGGTTTGTCTTCTCTTGCACATTTTACAGATGATGAAACTAAGGCAAACAGGATTAAGTGACTTGCCCAGGGATACACAGCTAGTAAATGTCTGAGTGCAGATTTAAACTAAGGTCTTCCTGACTTCAAGCCTAATGCCTTATTTACTGGACCACACTGGTGTCCTCTCTCCTTCTCCTGTCCTTCCAATCTTTTTACACAAGTCCTTTTGCACACTCTTACCATACTGGTGCACAGACTGTTCCTCACATTCAAACCCCCATCTTCCACTTCTTTACCTTATCCTGGCTTTCTCTCAGCCTAGAACACCCTCCCTACTCACCTCCACCTTTTAGAATTCTTAGTTTCTTTTAAGGCTCAGTATAAGAGATAATTTCTTTGAGGATACTTTTTCTGGTCCCCCTAATCTGCTGGTGTCTTTTTTCCTAGGCTATCCTTCATCTGTATGTATCTTCTACATACCTAATTAGATAAATATTGTCTCCCCATTAGAATGTTTCTGTTTTTTTATTTGCATCCACAGAACTTAGTACAGTGCACACACACACACATACGTGTGTATGTGCATGCATATGTGTATTCTATTGTGCCTATAAAGACCATCTCTACAAGCATCTCTATACTGGCAATCAGTTAGACAGCTTCCTATTAGTTCACCTGGGAGCTAGGCTTGTTCACTTCCCAAACAAGGTACTTTAAATCAACTTTCTAGCCCACATAGTTATGGCATGGATGGCCTTAGTGGGATCATTTGGGTGACTGTTCTTCACCTTTGCCAACTGTCTGATATTTGCTTAAAGAGTTAGGAAAGTGGAAACTCATGCCTAGGGCAGAGACCTTGGGGGTGGGGATGTACTTTCGTTGCTGCTGTTTCTGAGGTAAACTGGGAGCCTCTCCTTCAGATTTTCCTTGTGCTTTGTCTGGATTTCTCTTTCACCCCCATCACTTTCTACCTTTAATTAAACTGATATATATGTATATGTATATGTATATGTATATATATATACATATACATATATGTATATATATATACATATACATATACATATACATATACATATATATATATATATATATATATATATATATATATACATATTTATATGTATATATGTATTCCCCCTCATGGACTATGCTTTCTGAAGGCAAGGATTCTACCATTTTTCATCTTTTATTTCTCAAAGTACAACAAACATCTCTGATTTCTCAAAGTACAGCAAATTCACTGCATATAGTAGGGACAATGTTTGCAGAATTGAGTATAAAATATCAGAACTGGACAGTACCTCTGGATATAAATCATAGAAAAATGGAGCTGGAAGGGCTGTTGTAGTCTGTACAATTCAGCTTTCTTATTACTAGTGAGACACAGACACTCAGAGAAAAGAATTAGTTTGTCCAAGGCAGGGCATACATTGAATATATCAAAGCTAAGAGCAGAATGCACTCTGATAAACTTCTAGTCCTAGGCCTTTACACCTCCCCCAATCATATGACTTAATACAGAGAGTTTTGTAGGAATCTCTACTGGCCAATATTCTCCATTACCTCCCACTCCCCCCCCCCCCAAAGATTTCCCTGTAACTCCTTCTTCCCCCCTCCCCCAATCATATGATTTATACAGAGTTTTGTAGGAATCTGTATTGGCCAATACATTACACAGCCTCATACCTGTTTTTCCTTGGGCTTCTCTGTACCTCCTTTCTTCCCTCCTCCCCCCAACCATATGATTTTTCAGACTGATAATTTCTTATCCTCAACTGAAATCTGGGACAAAGTCTTTGGTTATTGAGCTTGACCCTTCAATGATAAGTTGAATGGGGTCATAGTGACTACAGAATGACCTAGAGGGTAAAATCTGCTTGTTTGCAATCCTGGGCAAGAATGAAGGGGAGCCTGGTTTTTGATGGAGTCAGTTACCCTAACCTCAAACCTAGGCCTAGGTCTCCTAATAAGGCCAATTAGTTAGTGCCATTCATCATTCAATTTCCACCTATAATTCAGGTCAGGCACAATGCTCACAAAGACAAAAACAGTCTCAACCTTCAAGAATTTCACATTCTAGTATGTGAGGACAGAAATAGGGAGGTGAAAATTTGTACCAGAAAAATAAAAACAAAGTAGACACAAAAGTAATTTCTGATCGGGAGGGCAACAATAACAGGTATGATGAGAGTAGGTGAAAATTTGTACCAGAAAAATAAAAACAAAGTAGTCACAAAAGTAATTTCTGATCAGGAGGGCAACAATAACAGATATGATGAGAGTAGGATGACTATAGAACAGGGGTGGGGAACCTTTATTCTGCTAAGGGCCATTTAGATATTCATAACATCATTTGAAACCATACAAAACTATCAACTTATTTGGTCAAACATTCAATCAATTCACTCCTTTAAAACTTCTAGATATATTGAATTTTAAGTCCTGCCTGCAGTTGCCATGGCAGTACCAGAACAAATGATTCTGCAGGCTTTACTATGATTCATGGGCCATATGTTCTACATTATTGCCATAAGGAAACTAGAGATTCTAGGGGCAGGTAAAGTGGTGCAGTAAACAGAGTACTGGGCTTGGAATTAAGAAGATTCATCTTCCTGAGTTCAAATCCGGCCTCAAACATTCGCTAGCTGCGTGACCCTAGGCAAATCACATCATTCTGTTTTCCTCAGAGTCTTCATCTGTAAATGAGCAAAATACACCAGTATTGCTAAGAAAACCCCAAAATAGATCATGAAGAGTCAGACATGACTGAACAACAATTGAACAACTACAGGAATTGGGGGGGGGTGTAGATGAAAAGGGAGTACATTTCAGAAATAGGATGCAATCTACATGGATAAAGGAAGTAAAATGTTGGTACGAGGAGAGCAAGAGGTCAGTTTGTGTGTGTTAAACAGAGGGTAAAGGAGAGTATGATGAAATAAATCTGGAAAGGTAGACTAGAAGCAGGGAGGAGTAGATGGATGCAATTCTGATTGATGAGTGTTTTTTTTGATTGAGTTCCTGAGAGTCCAAATCTCCTTTTGAATGATTATCTTATCCTGGTATTTCAGAGACGATAAAGTGGATTTTTGGAACCACTCTAGTTACAATCAAAACTTGATTACCTCTTAAGATCTCAGGACAGTAAGCAAATAGCAGTCAATCATCCTGAAAAAGACTGGAAAGAGTTTGGAGCCTCCGGGAAAAGTGGTCTATGTAAATTATTTTCTTCCTCAGACTCAGGACATCCAACCTCATTCCTGAGAAAACAAGCATCAGGGCAATATCTAGGAGATAGGTCAGAGCTTAAATTGTCTACCCCATCCCATGCAGTTTCATGATCTTGGACAACTGGTAGATCAAAGGATTTAAGACCAGAAGAGAATTTTACAATCTATTTCCCCCTCCCCCACCCTGCCTCATTTTGTAGATGAGGAATTCAAGATCTGGAGAAGTAGCAAAACCAGTGTTCTTCCCTCTAAAACACAACTTTTCTGGACTTTGGTTACTGTCTACCCAAAGTGAGGAACTGGTCGGTCTGAGAGGTCCATTTCTAGCTCCAGGTCCGTGATCCTATTAAACCCTACCTTTTTGGTCCTAGAGAACAGAACTGGGACTATAGCAGGCAAAGACTGCAGAGAGACAAACTCAAAGTAAAATAGTTGTTAATAAGAGTTATCTAAAAGTGAAATGAGCTGTCTCAAAACAGAATAAGTTCTGCCATGTACTAATCAAGGGACAGAGGACAAGACACCTCTCGAAAAAAAAATTTCCTGATCTGTAAAGTAAGGGAGAAAAATGGTAGGGGCCGACCCACCTAGGACTAGCTATGAGGGTCAAAAGAGATAGATAATGATGAAAATCGCTCCTTCCCCTCCCAGACCCGGTGGTCCTCCAGTCTCGGACTGGGCCCCCAAACAGAAAAGTTGCCGCTTACAATCTCTCCATTGCTCCGGCTCGCGCCAGGCACCCCAGCCGGGGGTGACCTCAGTTTCTGAGTCAGAGAGAGGGGTGGAGCTGGCAGGACGCAAGCCTAGATGCGAGCAGCCCCATGCCAGGGAGGGCAGCAATCTGGTAGGGGGAGGCGTGGCGTCGGGCGGTGCGAACATTTGCCCGCCCCCTCCAACCTTAAAGGCGCATCCCCGAACGCGGCTACCTGCAACTGACTGTCAGACACCATGAAGTCCCTGGCTCTAGGTGTGCTCTTATTGTGCCTGTCTCTGCTGTGGCCTACTCCCGCCGAAGGGGGGTCGTCCGGCTTCCACAAGGTGAGTGTAGCCGAACGTGGGGGTGCCCCGTTCTTATTTCACTCCTGCGACACGGGCTTGCTTCTCGTCTCCCCCCACCTCCGCCCCCCCCCAATGAATTATGAGGCAAAGATCTCTAACAGTGGGGGGCGTGTGGAGGGAACCTGGCGGGCCGCCCCCAGGAATGATTGAAAGATGGTCTAGGTAGAAATAGAATTCCCCCCCTCCAGCGCCTTCACACAGCCTTACCCCCTGCTCCGGCACAGGTTTACCCCCTGGATCAAAGGATTCTAGCCTTTCCTAGAAAGGGACCTCTCCCAGGTGGTTCGCTTCAGCGCTCTCATTTAATAGTCCGGACTGTTGACTTGGTTCACATCACTTCAACTGTCTGAACATGCATTTTCCTTGATCAGTGAACCCGGAGTCTTGGAAGATGATCACTGAGACCCTACCAACTCCTATCAGAAGTGCCTAGGACCACACAGAGGGAAAAGGGGCAGCTTCAGGTCAAGTTTGCTGTTCTTGGTTCCTAGACCAAGAGTATACTTTTAGCCTAAGCTGGGCCAAAATTATAGGCGTACACAGAAGGAGCTAGGGATTTGTATAAGCTCAAAAGCTTGGTTTTGGGATTCCAGTTCTTTCAAGGAAAACCAACATGAATGCTTTTTCTTTCTTGGTGGACTCGGAAAGCCACAACTACATGAAACATAAAGGGAAGGGCAGCAGAAATGCAGGCCCAGACAGTTCCCCATTTCTAGGAGAGAGCAGCGGCTTCTCTTTCTCTTACTTCCTAGAACTACTCCCCCACCCTTATACAATCCTCTGCTTCTGATCACAGAATGAAGAATCTTAGATCATAGAATATTAAAACTGAGGGAAGTTTTAAATCATCTATCTCAACCCCTCTTTCTTTAGAGAAGGGGAAACTGAAGTAGAGAGAAGGGTAAATGACTTATCCAAGGTGAGTCCCATAGCAGAGGCCATTCCCCTCCCCCACCATACTATGCTGTGAATAGCAGGATTTTTCAATTTTGGTAAGAATAAAAGACAAGGTTCTGCTCTGAAACACTTAATTTCACTATCAGATTGTCTGGTAGTCACTAACAAGTCCTTTAACCTTTCTAAGATTATTAAATCTTTAAAAGTCAGTATAGCCCATGTACTTTTTAGATTTTTTTAGTACAAGGAGTGCCGAGTCCCTGGATGATGCCCAGGACTAGTACCCTGAAGTTATTGGTGCCCCAATAATTCCAATCTCTTGTACTTGGTATCCTGAAGCTGTAACTAACTGATGGGGATTGGTATGGGATGAAGTTATTCATCTTTCCAGTCATGAGTTGTGGTTTTTCTTAGTCCTGAGAAACAGTGTCCTGTGATAAAAAGAAATTTGAACTTGGAATTCAGAGGTACCTGATGATTTGATTATGTAATCCTTTCTGAGCTTTAGTTTCTTTATCTGTAAAATGGGTATTAAAAAAAGTCAACCTGATACAACCTTTCTCACAAAGTCAGCATGAGGAAAAGTCTTATATAAATCTTATAGTACCACAGTAATTCCATTTAATATTTCATTCTTTTATGACTTGCCCAAGGTCATATACAACTAGTAAGTTTGTGAGACTGAATATGAACTCTGGTCCTCTTGACTCCAGGGCCAGTGGATTATCCACTGTGCCAACTAGCCCCTCCTTAATATTCTGTTCTCAAACAAACAAGGCAGGATGCTTAAGCCAAACCTGTGCAAACCAGGAAGGCAGTTTGGAGTGGTGGAAATTTTATATTGACCTTATTAGGAAGGGGTAAATCATGAAATAGTTTTGCAGAGATCTGAGGAATAATAAGAGTTGTTATTTCTCAGAATATAGTGTGTTTACTAAGGCCCAGAGAAATCCTGTGACTTACCTCATCACACAACTGGACCTCTTTGTAATAATAACAGTTGCTAATAGCATAATACTTTAAGGCTTACAAAATGTTTGCATATGATCTGTACAATAACCTTGAAGAAAAGTACATAGATACTATTGTCCGTTTTGTAGAAGAAAACTCAGTTCAGAGACAAAAGATTTTCATCCAGTTTTCTCCTTACTTCCAAGTCCAACACAATTTCCACTCTGCCATACTGCCTCTGGACTTGTGGGATTTCATTACTTATTCAAGAGGCCTGGTTCTAAAGTGTAGGATAAACAGGACAGGACTGGAGTCTTCTACTGCCCGAGACAGAGAACTCCTATAAAGAAAATATAAAACCATAAAAATCGCATATAAAATCATACTATATTTGCTTTCCTGGGTATCTGGCCTCTAGGTGACTCTTTATCTTGTGCTTCTGAGATCATCAAGTGGAGCCTGGGGGGAAGGAAGGAAGAAGGCTTTAATTGGAGAGAAGCCCTGGGGAAGAGGCTCTCCTATAGGAGAGTTGAATACTTCCATAAAATCTGAGTTCTAATCCTTATTTCCACCACTAACTCACTCACTGCAGGATGTTGGCCAAGTCATTCTCATTTAGGGACCGAAGGAAGTAAGTAGTCTGACACAACCCTGAGTAGGAAGCCCTTCTGCCACACTCCTGATAAATGTTCATTTTCACTTCTGGAATACCTTCCTTGATGAGGAACTTATTCTGTTTTGAGACAGCTCATTTCACTTTTAGATAACTCTTATTAACAACTATTTTATTTTGAGTTTGTCTCTCTGCAGTCTTTGCCTGCTATAGTCCCAGTTCTGTTCTCTAGGACCAAAAAGGTAGGGTTTAATAGGATCACGGACCTGGAGCTAGAAATGGACCTCTCAGACCGACCAGTTCCTCACTCCAGAGACACTGCTTTTTTCTACTGTATAAGCTAAATCCTGTTCTTTTTCTCATGACAATCTTTAAAATATTTTAAGGTTCACATACGTTTTCTTACTTGGGCAGCCAGTTATTGCTATGGCTGAATTTAGGGTCAAAAAGATTTGAGTTCAAGTTCAGTCATAGGTTATATTATTCTATTTTGGTCATGTTGACTCTTCTTGACTCCTTTTGGGGGTTTCTTGGCAAAGATACTGGAGGGGTTTGCCATTCCTTCTCTAGCTCGTTTTTACAGAAAGAAGAAACTAAGGGTTAAGTGACTTGCCCAAGATCATATAGCTAGAAGGCCAGGTCTGAACTCAGGAAAATGAGTCTTTTTTTTTTAAGGTTTTTGCAAGGCAAATGGGGTTAAGTAGCTTGCCCAAGGCGACACAGCTAGGTAATTTTTAAGTGTCTGAGACCGGATTTGAACTCAGGTACTCCTGACTCCAGGGCCGGTGCTTTATCCACTGTGCCACCTAGCCACCCCAGATGGGTCTTCTTAATTCCAGGACTAATGCATCTATCCACTGTACCCAGCTGCCCCTTCCTGGCTATATGACCCTGGGAAAATCATTTTAACTTCTGCATCCTTCAGTTTCCTCAATGCAAAATAGGTATAAATATAGTACCTTCCTTATAGTGTTGTTGTGGAGATTAAAAGATTAAATTATTTGTAAAGAG
Organism: Macrotis lagotis; assembly: GCF_037893015.1. NCBI lineage: Eukaryota > Metazoa > Chordata > Mammalia > Peramelemorphia > Peramelidae > Macrotis > Macrotis lagotis. Next base: position 399,333,891 of record NC_133658.1, on the reverse strand, counting down.
CTTAGCACATTGTCCACTATATAGTAGAAGTTCCAACTAGTAAATGTCTGAGGCTGGATTCGAACTCAGAGAAAATGTTTTTCCCAGACTCCAGTCCTATCACTATTCCACTGTTAGTGATTTTTTTTAGTTTTTTTCTCTTCCTTTCTTCCTTTCTTCCTTTCTTCCTTTCTTCCTTTCTTCCTTTCTTCCTTTCTTCCTTTCTTTCTTTCTTTCTTTCTTTCTTTCTTTCTTTCTTTCTTTCTTTCTTTCTTTCTTTCTTTTTGCAAGGCAATGGGGTTAAGTGGTTTGTCCATGGCCACACAGCTAGGTAATTATTAAGTGTCTGAGGTCAGATTTGAACTCAGGTACTCCTGACTCCAGGGCTGGTGTTCTATCCACTGTGCCACCTAGCTGCCACTGATTCTTTTTATAATGCATGTTTTCATGCTGTTATGTTTAATTTGTGTATATCCCTAATTAGACTAAATTCTGAGAATAGCGCAGTTACAGTTCCTAAGATAGAGTTTATGCTCAGTAATGTAGAAAGCCCCTATTTTTCTAAATCAGTATTTGCTATCTATTAAAACCTAGTATCTCTAAAACCCTCCCAATTGATTACATGATAGTTTTTTTGCCCATTCTTCACTAAGCCATTTCTGCCTTTATTCTTTTTTTTTAAGGTTTTTGCAAGGCAAACAGGGCTAAGTGGCTTGCCCAAAGCCACACAGCTAGTTAATTGTTAAGTGTCTGAGGTCGGATTTGAACTGAGGTGCTCCTGACTCCCAGGGCTGGTGCTCTATCCACTTCACCACCTAGCTGCCTGTTCTGCCCGTATTCTAAGGCAAGCTCAGGAAATACAAAGAGCTATAAGATAGACCCTACCCTTAATCTCTAGTAAGATTAATTTGTTTCTCTGGGCCTCATTTTCCTTCTCTGTTGGAATTTCTAAGACCTTTTTTCAGGCCTTACATTCTATGCTATAATTAAGGTATCTAAGTATGAAAGAAAAAATATAAATACTAATACTACCTCTGACATTTTATGCTTGTCTTTTGGAAAGCCCTTTTGAGTTTGAAAGAAAAGGTCGTCTAATAGTTTTTACCTTCTGCCCTCCAGGTGATTTGTGCAATATTTAAAGAGATTTTTGAACTTTGACAAAAAATAATTTTCTTAGGGAAATGATTAAGGATAGTTCTCAAACCTTTATAAAATAACTTTTCTTTATGTTATTACCTCCCCACCCACTGATACTGCTTGATGCTTCCATCCATACTTCTCCATAGACCTCTGGAAATCTTGTTTATTCTGGGAATGGGGAGTGGTCAAGGAGGCTTTTGGAAAGGGCTAAACCCAAACTGAATTGTCATACATTAGCTTTTTCTTAGTCTAGGAGCTATCCTATGGATTCTAGAAAATGACTTTTAGGGCAAAGATATATTATTTCTTATTTCCATATGATTCAAAGAGGACCAAAATGATGCTATGTTAGTGTCAAGTTACACTATGTTCAACTGACTGATCAAAACAATATGAGCTTGGAATGGTCTTCCACAGTTTGGTCATAAATAGTTTGTATGAACATTTGTGGTGGATTTTTAAAATTGGCACAACTGTGGTGCTATAACTACTTTGCTTCATTGGCAATAAGAAAGACTTCTTAGGGGAAAGAGAAATTAAGTTATTCCTTGAAGAATAGATAGACAGAGGATTAGTGGAGGAACCACCTGAGCAACCATGGAAATAAAGCCAGCATGCTCAGAGAAGAAAGTTTAGCTTTACTGTTGCAGAGAGTTTATATCTGAGAGATGAAAAATCTTATTTGTGGGTAACGGAAAAGAAATAGATCATAAAAGGTTTTGAATGTTAGAACTTGACTTCAGAAGTGATTGGTTAGTTGAAAATGACTAGTTGGAAGTGCTATGCAAAAAAAACAAAACTGAGTTTGTTATATAATTTTCTTGCTTTATTTCCTGTCCAATGCTTTAACCATTTCTCAGGTCAGTAATTTTTCATGGGAAAACTGTGATGATGGGCATGACCCAGTAGTGATCACCAGCCTGGAGGTAGAACCAGTTCCTATCACCATCCCTGGAAAAGTAACCATTGCCATGGAGACAAAGACCAGTGTTCCTCTCACTTCTCCATTGAAGGTAAACCCTGGGAGTGGGGTGGGGCAAAAGGCTATCACCAGAATTGGGAATTAGGGACACTTGACAAATAGAAGCTTACAGGGAAGTCCTAGGGGAATTAGAGACCCAAGAAGGACCTTAGTCAAATCACCTCCTGTACTCAGATTCAGTATTTCATTTCATCCTCCTGACAACTCAGGGGAGACAGGCAGCAGGACAGAGATTATTATCCCCATTTTATAGGACTACAGGATGGGGCAGGAAGAGTGCTAGACTTGGTAGCTGGAAAACTTGAGTTTGAATCCTGTCTCTGACACTTTTAGTATTATGTTTAACTTTAGGCAGGTCACTTAACTATCTGGCTCAGTTTCTTTTTTCTCAAAAACGGAAACAGTAACAACATCTACATCCTTTGGTGATTGTGAGAATCAAATGAGATATTTATAAAGTACTCTATAAACTTTTACATGATATATAAATGTTATTGTTGTTTTTTATAAGGAGATTCATGGTTCAGTAGAGAAAGCCCCTGTATGTAGTCAGAAGATCTGAGTTAAAAATCATGCCACAGATACTTCATGCCTTTGTTATTTTGGGCAACTCTTTTAATTTAGATGTCTTGAGGGTAGATATGAGCTAAGAACCCAGGCAAGATTTTAGCCTGTCTGAGAACTGGACTTGTCTACTTTGACTCATTGATCCACTCCCTAGTGAGCATTTAACTTCATCTAAATTGTAGTTCTTAGACTTGACTTCCCTGGTTTTCTCATCTCTAGTAATTTCTGAATTATAGATTACAATTAGGGGTACATTTTATTGGGAATATTCAGAGGTCAGACATTCCTGCCAGACCAGAGGCTAGGATGTCATTTTATTGAAAGGGCTTGAGACATAAGTGAGTGACTACTCTGTCATCATCTTGGGACATAATTTCTCTCAAGTTTATTTTCATCAACTAAAAATAATAATAACATTTTACTTCATGCTTTAAGGCTTGCAAAGCACATTCCTCTGATTCTGTGATGTAAGAAGTATAGGTATTATCATATTTTAACATATAGGAAAGATTATATAGCTTGCTTATAGTTATCATATTGCTAGTAAATTCAGAAGTGAGGTTTGAATCCTGGTTTCCTGACTTTGGGTTCTATACTCATCATTATGGAGCACTTCAGTAACAAATCTTGTTTAGAATGGGAGGAGCATAAAAGAAGACAACACTATCCTTTATCCTAACGGAGTTTATAGTCTAGCTAGTAAGACTGGCTATTTGCAAGATGTGCTAGCTAGCTGAAGCCAGAAAGAAGCTTGGATTCTAGTTCTAGGCCTGTCTCTACTTTAGTGTCTTTGACCCTCTTGGCAAAGTTTCCTCACCTACAAAAAATATCGGTTTTGGATTAGAGAGTCTTCCTTCTAGCTTCTATCATTGATTAGCTATGGTTTCTATATGGGAACTTGAAAGAAAGCAAGATTGTATGGCTCTTAGTCCATTCTTAGGGAAGAGAGGAACCAATTTTTATAACTACTGAGTTCTAAAAAAATAAACATAATTTGTTTCCTTTCATCTTTATATTAGTTATTTCCCATTACACATATTCCTTTGTGGAAAAAAAATTAAGCAAAAATATCTGATACAGAAGCCATATCTGACAACTTAATTCTATTTTATGTTTAGTCACACCTCCCAGCTCTCCCACTTTTGAGGGAGCATATATAGTTCAATATTTCTTTCATATATTCTCATTGTATATCACAGTTTTTTTCCAGTTACTTCCCAACGGATGAGTACTTCCTTTCTCTACCCCCCCCGCCTTGTTTCTGTCTTTCCTTGAGTATTTCTGGTAGTGGGTTTGCTAAATCAAAGAGTATATATAATTTGATCACTTCTTGCATTGATATCCAGAATAAATGAACCACTTTAAAACTTCATCAGCAATGTATTGGTATGCTGATTTTTCCTGTTTTTCTTCCAAAATTGGCTATTTCCAGCTCTGTCATCTTTCCTAAAAGATGTACTTAAGGTAGAATCTTCTTTTTCAGAGTCACATGGTAGAATAGAAACCATGGGATTTAGGATCAGAAGTCTTATAAATGATAGTGCTATCACTTAGTTGTATGACCTTGGGCACTCTAGTTGTGATTGAGAACACGATAAGGTTAAAAGAAAGCTTGACTTGAAGTCAAGAAGGTCCAGATTAAGATTCATTATACAAGAGACCATATACAATGGCACAACTGCCATCTGACAGATTGTAAACCTAAATAAAGTCATTACAGATGTCAGTGATGATTAAATCACAAACTCTTTAATCCTGTTTCATTATCAGTTTTTTTTGATAGGTGAGCTAAATTTGGACTTATATGAGGAAAATGTTTTGTTAAGTGCTGGAGAAATGTGAGCTATTCTTGTGACTGGGATCATAGAATTTAGAACTAGAAGGATCCTAAATCATTTCTTTCCAACCTCCTTTTACAGATGGAGAAACTGAAGCCAAGAAAGGGGAAATAACTTAGCCAAAGTCACATAGATGGTAAATAGCAGAGTTGGGGTTCAAACTCAGACAGGCCCTCTGATTTCAAAAACCTACATTGGCAGAGAAACTTAAGGACCAGGGAACAACACTGCTTTTTCACAGAATCTAGGACATGATGCTTGTTTGAATGAATTTGTGTTATTATGTGGTGTCAGCTGTGGCATGGCTCTGGCAGTTCCTCTTACCATTAGTCCTATTCAGTATAGACTCTAGAATGCAGTGGTGATTTTTGAGGGTCACTGGGGAGTAGGATTGAAGAGAACAACTGAACTCAGAAGGAAGCAAGGTAGTTAGACAAACAGTAGGGTAGTTAGACAAAAGAAAGTTAGTTATTCATTCAAGAATTAAGAAGTCATAAGTGAGTGTCTTTTGAAAAGTCAGGATTACATCTGGTCATCCCAGTTAGTAACCAGTGCCATGGCTAGCAGGCTACCTAATTATTTTTTTAAAGCTGAGTTCAAGTCCATTGTTAGCCATTATAATATAGAAGACTTCTCATCATAAGAGAGTTTCCTTTATTTTTTATCAAAGGAGATATATTATTTATAATAGTAATTGGCACACAGTAGGCACTATGTAAGTGTTTGCTGCTATTCTTGCTATTACTGTAATTTTATGACTATTATTTCCAAGTATGCCATTGTCCCCATTCTATTTGGTGGTGTCAAAGCAGATCTAATTAATTCTTCATATGCTAAAGATAGGATTCAAATTCTCTCTTAAGTTTGTTTTCCAGGCTAACTATCTCCTGTTCCTTTAAAGAGTTCTTTTTGTGGGGTAATTTCAAGTTTCCTTGCCCACCCTCTTGGTCACCCTCTTTTGCGCTCCAGAGAGCGGATGTCTCATAAAATGTGGCAACTAGAAGAGACACAATAAATGCAAATAGGATCTGATTAGTATAGAGGGTAACTGTGCATGTATATTCATAGCTTTTCATCTAGAAAAACATGTTTTTAGTTATTGAATCTAAAATTGTGCTATGCAAATCTCAAAGATTTTATATTATTAAATTTTGCTTAGTAGATTCTGACTGCAGATGTTTAGTAAATGTTTTGACCTTGGGACAGTCATTTAACTGCTGACTACCTCAGTTTCCTCAACTTAAACTAGTTAAGGAGTTAAATGGAAAATATGTTTGCTCAGAGTTTTGTGCTCAAATCACATTTGTATTTGTGGAAAGAACCCTAGTCTCAGAGACAGGAGAATTGGTTTCCATTCTTAGATCTTCATACTGTGTAACCTTAGACAAGTCTTTAAACCTTTGGTCCTTCTGTTTCATTCATGTTTGTCCTTATTCTTTTTTTTCTTTTTTTTTTTAGGTTTTTTTGCAAGGCAAACGGGGTTAAGTGGCTTGCCCAAGGTCACACAGCTAGGTAATTAGTAAGTGTCTGAGACCGGATTTGAACTCAGGTACTCCTGACTCCAGGGCCGGTGCTTTATCCACTGCGCCACCTAGCCACCCCGTTTGTCTTTATTCTTGAAGAAGATCATGATATCAGGGAGGTGATGCCATGACAAGCCTATGAATTGGATTTTAGTGAGGGGATTCTATGCTAAGTTACTAGCTTCACTTTCTCCTCCAGAGCCATCTGGGTCTAGTGGTCAGATCTGAATCAGGATGACTAGAGATGACCCTGGATTTGAGGCACTCAGGGTTAAGTGATTTGCCCATGGTCACACAACTAGTAAGTGTCTGAGGTTGGATTCAAATTCCTGTCTTCCTGACTCCAAGACCAATGCTCTATCCACTGTGCTACCTATCTACCTTCATGTTTCATTATCTGTAAACTGAAGATAAGATACCTGCCCCTCTAAAGTTATTGTGAGGACAAGTAGTTAAGTTCTATCTACTTCTAGGTCCTACTTCCTCATGGACTATATCTTTTCCCTTAAAAGGCAGTGGTAACTTTGGAGAAAGAAATGACTCCTGGGTTTTGGTTGCAAATCCCTTGTATTAAAAAGATTGGAAGCTGCACCTACAAAGATATATGTGAGACCATTGACTCCTTCATTCCACCTGGGACACCCTGCCCTGAGCCTCTCCATACCTATGGCCTGCCCTGTCACTGTCCCTTTAAGAAGGTAAGACCTTGGGAATATTGGGTGAGAAGGGAGTGTTGGTGATCCTCCGGTGTGGGTCATTCTTGGTCCTCTCTCTTCTACCACTTGTGAGTGTCTAACTGATATGACTTAACTCAGCTGTCCTGGGGACCACCTGTGACCCTGTGGGAATTCAAGAACTGCTAGAGAAACTAAGGAGTTTCTTTTAAATTGTTCTGTCCTGATTTGGGAGGAGACATGGGCCCCAGGTGCAAACAGTGCTACAGGAAAGGAGGATGGTGGGTGAGAACTTGAGCATGGCTGGTACTATGGGAAAAGCTTAAAAGAGTTCTCCCATTTAGGACCTATTGACTTAAGGGCCAGTGAGTTGTTCTGAAAGCTACTAATTGCTACTATATTTTTTTCTGGGCCCTTAATCAGAGAAGGCGATCATGGGAACTTGAGAAAAAGGGAAGTCTAGAAAAAGTGGACAAAATGTTGTGGCTAAGGAAGTGGACCACCATTGACATGAAACCTTTAAGTACCTCTGGTTGTATGCACATGTTAACATTACAGAGAGATATTTTCCATGCCTGCCTTATCCTGCCTGGGGAATTGGGAAGAGTCTATTGTAGCTTTCAGAGGGAGAGACCCCAGCTAGAAAACTGTTCTCCCTGACTTGAGAATGACTTCATCCATCTCTCCACAGGGTACCTACTCCTTGCCCAAGAGCGGTTTCCAAGTACCTGCCATACAGCTTCCACCTTCTCTCAGCAGTGGCAACTACCGTGCTCAGACCATCCTAAGCCAGGGCCATACACATCTGGGTTGTTTCAAAATCAATGTCTCTCTTGCAGAGAAATAAGAGACTGATCCATGCCTGGAATGAGTGGCCAGCAAAGTTGACCTGCCTTCCCAGTTCCCCATCCCTCCCCACCCCACTTCTTGGAGAATGGTTTTGCTCCCAGCCACCAATTGTCTGCAGCCTCACCCACTCTAACCAGGGATCCAAAATTCAGCTTTAACTACTTGAGTTGGCTCTCCTGGTTTTCTTCATTCCTAGAACAGCTACCTCTTTGTTTTTTTGTCTTCCTACTTATCCCAGCCCTCTCCCTCTTCTTCCCCAGGCCTAGAGTCTCTGAGCAGCTAAGTGAAGAACTCCCAGACCTCTTCTCCCATGGGGAAACTCATTCAGAGGACTGGCCTATTTTTTTTTTTTAGTATCAAAAAGAACCTTCCTGATAGCATTATTTCTCCATTTAACTTAGGATCTTTAAAAGTAGTGAACTAATGTTTTAAAAAAAATAATGGCTAACGTTTACATAGTTTGCAAGGACCTTTACAATGTATTTTCTCATTTTATTGATCTTCCTCAAACTTACCCCAGTTTTCCCAGCAGTGTCCCTTGTATTTTCCCTACCCTCTTTGGGGGGGCTGGGGGGAAGGACTTCTGATGGAGTGAATCTATTCTCATGCTTTCTGGAAAAGCAGTGGCCAACATTAAGTTCACAAAGTAGATCCTCAGACCCCTTCTGGCGGGGGTGGGGGGTGGGGGCTGGATTCCCAGGGCTTCAGTCTTCCTGGACAGCAACCCCAGCTCATTTTGAAAGTGCCTGAATTGGCAATCCAGTGACGACATCCTGGTAGCAAGTGACCTGGGAGGACCTAGGTTTTCTGCAGGAACCAAACCCTCTCCTAGCCCACTATGCTCTGAGGTATGTGTCAGAGATATATCTTTTCTGAGAACATTTGCCAAAGCTCCCAAGCTAAGGAGGCAAGCCAGCCCCCAGGTCTATCAATACTCACTTGTAAGGGGTAGGGATGTGGATGGGGGTGGGGGAAACCTGAATCCTGAGGTGGATGGATCAGTGGTGATCCCAAAGGGTTCACAGTAAACTAAAACTGGACTAAAAATAAATCTATATTTACTGTTCTATAATAAGTTTGTTGTTGTATTTGTCAATATGCTTTTCTTACCAGTTAAAGTTATTTTAGCTTTGGGTTTGGTTTTGATCCTCTAAGAATTCTGGATAACTTTTTTCCTTGGGCCCCACTCCTAGTATAATCCCAACTACACAGTCCTAGTCCTGTTTTCTCCCAATGGTTTGGGTGTGCCAGGGGAAAGGAGGACCTTCTGGCTTCAAGGACCTAACCCCTCATTGCTCAGCAAGAGTCACTGCTGTCCCTGAAGTCATGCTAGTCCCTCTGTAAACATGGTACTGTATTAGTCACTTCAGCTATTTTACTTTAATCTTTCTAAGATGGCCATGTTCCCATTGGGTCTCCCTTTGTCAGCTCCTCCTTTTTCTCACCCCAGTTTTCCTTTAAAGATTTTTAAAATTTATTTCTCCTGCTTTTATCTGGTTATATATTCCCCTCTTTTTTGTCTTCTTCAGTTTCCATTTTTTACACCCCTTTCAAAAAAAAGGGTTTCTCAGCCTCTCATTATTCATTTTCTCTTTCTCTTTATTCATTATCTGATTCATGACCCTTATAATCTTTTCTCTGCATTGAGGAACTTCCAAGGTATCCATTCTAGGGTCTGCCCTCTAAGAGATTTCTGCCCGTGCCTTACTATCAGAACAAGGCAAATTATTGTAGATGTCAGAGTGGATCCTGTGCTAGGGTCCTTCCTCCTACTGAGCCATACCATCTCTTGCTAAACTTTTTGTTTCTACATTTGCCTAGAAATCTTTGCTTGTCTGTGCTCTCCCACCCAGTCAAATGCCAGTTTCCTCTAGGGGTTCTGTCTCCTCCTCTCCCAGCACAAGTAAACTCTAAAGACAAATCCTCCAGGGCTCATCTAGTACAAGAGCCTCCTTCACCCAAAGGAGCATCTCCAAAAAAAAGACCTTCCTTTCTGCCTCTCCTCGCTCTCTTCTCTTTCTGAAACCAGAGGTCATCTTCCCCATAAGGCTAGCCTTATATTTGAACCCAGCACATCATTATGTCCCTGTTCTAACACCCTTTCATGTATCCTCTTATATTGTAATATAGTTTCATAAAGCAACTCTCAACTATAGGCAGTGTTGCCAAGTTCTGTCCAAAATGCCTGCTTTTTTTTACCTGTTACCTTTTGACAAATTTCTGCCTGCACTACATCTACTTATATATCTTTAGAAGCATTATGTCATTGTTCCTGCTGTCTGCATTTATTTACTTTTGTTATTCTGTTTGGTGTGTTCAGTTCTTGTTTTCTAAAAATGTTTCAAACTTTTGTTTATTATTGCATGTTAACTTGCATTTAACCAGCTATTTGCAGGCTAGGTCACCATGAACTACCTCTTGAATTCTAGTGCTTTTTTTTGAACACATTCCATTTCTTCCCTTCTCTAGTAGATATGGAATAGTTTTGCATTATTTGAATATTCTTTCCTTGATATTTGATGGTCTTTCTCCTGATGTCATGCAGAATTTGTTTCTGAATTATCAAATTTAACTATTGTGTCTTTGGAGTTTGCAACCATTGGAGTTGCAATGAATTCTTTTGATTGGAATTTCATTTTCTGAGTTTAGAAGTTTTGGGCAGAGTACCCTTCTGTTATTTTGTTAAGGTGTTAAGGTTTTTTTGTCATCATGTTCTTCTGGGAGACTCTTAGATTGATCTTAGGCTGTCTCTACACATTTCTGTCTTCAAGGTCTGTATGTCTTCCTGGCACAGTCAGTATATTTTAATGTTTGTTGCTTCTTTTAGGTTGTCCTTCACTTCTCTGTATTTGTACTACTAATCTACTGTGATTTTGGGGGAGTTTTTTTTGAATGCCAAAGATTTGAGTTTTTCTGTGCTCCTTATATTTGTTATAAAGAACATAAATTTTGCTCTCAAATTTTTCATTTCTTTTTTAAATCACTCAAGGGCAGCATGTTTTTATTCCACAGGGCCCTCTCATCAAGCGCTAGATCATTTTTCAATTTGGAAGTTATTCATAGATATCTGAACTTTCAAAAACTTTCAATTCCTACCCCCATTCTTTTCTTTCTCACTTCCTGACTTGCTCCCCTCTAATTTCCTTAGGGAATGGATCTCAGCTTTCTCCTACACTGGACATTTATGATTTGTATGCTTGGATCTGCCTCCACTGACTTGGGGGGGGGGTCAGATATGGATTCAGATGGATACGCTTTCCTTTAGCCTAGGTGGAGTGCTCACTGCTTTGCTGCTCAGGTGCTTCGGGCTTGCAACCTGTCAGGTTTTTGCTCCTTAATGACTGTGTCCAAGCTGTCTGAGATCCAAGCACATTTCTGCAGTATGTTGCAGGCCAGGGTCTCCTATGGAATTGGGAAGAGGAAGGGGAAACCAGGTTCTCAGGAAAGTTAAGTGCCTTCTTCAAGGTCACACAGGTGGGATTTGAACCTTAAGTTCTCTGACTCCAGAGTCAGATCCCTCCCATCTCTCCCCTTCTCTGAGCTGTTTATTCCTATTTAAGCTAAAATTTGAGGTAGGTAACCTCATCCCAGCTCTGATTTTGTGATTTTATGAATGGACCTGGTTATGGAAGGCTTTGAATTAAATTTGGATACCAAATTTATATAGCATTAACTACAGCTCAATCTAGCTCATAAACCTACCAATTAGTACTGATTCACTCTCTGGAGATATAGGAGGAGCAAAGTCTGGGTCTTCACAGATTCCCAGTTTGCTGGGAAAGAAGGGTCAGCACTGGGTGCTGCCCTACCTGGGTGCCAGTTGTGCAGCTGGTGTTCTACTTCTCCTTTGTCAGGTCCCATTGTGGTACCCCACAGTCTTAGCACTCTTTCTCCACCATGGTTTAATATATCACCCCTTATCCTGCTGCACCCTTCCTGGTAACTGTTTTCCCCTAAGCTAATCTCAAATTTAGCTCATTGTCGCCATCTTCTGGATTTCAGTTACCACTGGCTTTCCTTTCCGATCATGAATCCTTCAACATCCAACTCACACTACAAAGAGAAAACTTGTTTTAGAATTGCATCAAATCCAAGTGGGAGAAAGGAGGAAGCTCAAGACTTAATATCAAGTCATTATGATTCAATGGTAAATAAATTCTCACTTTCAAACTAGAATTTTTTCTATTATAACACTGACTTCCACTACTCTTCCACCCCTGGACAGCATCTATCTTCATTTACAGGTCCACAAGATGAAACCAACTAACCAAGAAATTAGTGACTATACTACATTCCAAAGTCCTTGAAAAGATAAACTACCTAATATATTCAATGATTAGATTTAGAAGTGAATCTAGGAGTGGTTAGGTGGCACAGTGGATAAAGCACCAGCCCTGGAGTCAGGAGTTCCTAGGTTCAAATCCGGTCTCAGACACTTAATAATTACCTAGCTGTGTGGCCATGGGCAAGCTACTTAACCCCATTTGCCTTGAAAAAACCTAAAAAAAAGTGAATCTAATTCCAAGAAGGGACAATAAGCATTTCCCTATTGTGAATTTTGTTTTAAATATTGGAGTAGATGGAGACATGTAACTGTCAATTTGGGAAGATCTATGTGTGGAAATTCCCTTCAGTATAGATCAATAATTTCTACCTGTAATCATTTTAAGAGTTGCTTGGAAATATTGAGAGATTGTGATTTGTCAGTGGTTACCCAGCCAGTACCTGAACCCAGATCTCCCTGACTTAATATACTATAGCCACATTTCTCTTTCCCAAGATATAGTAATCACATCCCCTCAAGATAATGGCCAATTTAAGAGTTTGAAATTTCTTTCTTTTTTTTTCTTTTCTTTCTTTCTTTTTTTTTTTGCAAGGCAGTGTGATTAAGTGGCTTGCTCAAGACCACACAGCTAGGTAATTATTATGTGTCTGAGACTGGATTTGAACTCAGGTACTCCTGACTCCAGGGCCAGTACTCTATCCACTGCGCCACCTAGCCACCCTGAGTTTGAAATTTGTAATCCTGGATGTGCTTATATAATAACAGTAGATTCTGGAAGTCACTTTTTTTTCTGTCATATTTTGCTCTTTTATACAATAAGAAGTTCGGACCAGATGGTCTCTACAGTTGCTTCTAATCCTAAATCTATGATCCTATAATTCAAAGAACATGAACAAGGAAAATATAAAACTACCTAACTCAATTTTTCAGTCTTGTGAATGAGGAGAACCACAAAGACTTCTTTCTTAATGCAGCTGACCCAGCTTCACTGCTTCAAGCCCACTGATGAAATAAAAAATTAAGGGAATTTATGACTTTGGGGCAACAGGTGGCCCAGTGGATAAATACAGGGATGGAGTCAGGAAGACTTCTTCCTGAATTCAAATCTGTCCTCAGTCACTTACTTTACTGTCTGTCTTGTTCCCAGATCTTTCAAAGGTGTTTATCTTTACCATGTTATCATTGTGCAGATTCTGGTTTTGTTCACAACAGTCTGCATTAGATATTCATAAAAATCTTCCCAGGTATCTCTGAAACCATCTCCATTTCTCCTAGCACATTTGTAGTTCATCAAATGTATATACCATAACTTTTGTCATTTTCCAATTTATGGGAAATGTTTGCCTCAGTTTCTTCATCTATAAAATGAGCTGGAGAAGAAAATGGCAAATTACTCCAGTCAACTCTGCCAAGAAAACCTCTTATGCAGTTATGGAAAGTCAGACATGACCAAAAAATGATTGAACTTGTCTTATGGACAGAGGTATTTAATAAGGAATTTCTAATATTTTTGCAATTTGAATCACTGGTCTTCTAAGTCAGATGAGAAATATTTTATCTCATTTCTCAAACCATATTGTTTTAATTTGCTGATAAGCCTATAAATTCAGAGCTCATTGAATAAGGTCATAAGGCCCCTGAGAGTCATAGAAGGGGAAGAGGATGGGGACATCCACGTTTGGATCTATGTAAATGTAAGAAGATGGGTGCTTGTGAAAATAAACTTTAAGGATAAAATTATGGGTCTGTAAGCATCTCTCTTATTTAGCCTTTTATGAAAGGGTGGGGCTAGTGAAGATGTAGAGGAATATGTGAAGCAGAGGAATGGAGATGTGACTCAGTGTCATATTGGGAATGTTCTACTTAAGAGATTTTTAATCACTTTTCTGTCCTGGGCCCCTTTGGCAGTCTAGTGAATCCTGTGGATCCCCTTTTCAGAATAATATCTTAAAATGCAAAAAATACATATAATTACAAGGGAAACTTTTGGAATAGAGTTTGGGATCAATGGACCCCATGCTTAAGAACCCCTGGTTTACTTCAGTTTTACCGTTTCCTCTGATTCCTTGTTTTTATGAATATCCACTTGATTATGCGAGATAATTTTCTCTAATCTTCCTTTTTCTTCTATCCTCCCAAGTGTATTTCTCTTCACTTCTCTTTGCTTAAGACTATCAAGTCATAATAAAACAACTCCTAGATTTTGTCTAATTAGATACCTTCTCTGACCTCTGATAGGGTTCAAAGGGGATGCATAGCATCACTCCACATTTAAATTTAAGCAGTTTATCTTTATTTAGTATATCATTATTCCTTCATGTTTACCTTTTCCTGTTTCTCCTAACTCCTGTTGAAGTTCCTATGCAGCTTTGGTCTTTTCATCAGGAATGTTTTGATGTTAGTCATCTGTCATTAAAGGGTTTTCCCCCCTTCCTAAAAAAAATCTCTGTTTTTCCAGATAAATTGTTTGTGGCTGTAATCCTATTATTCCTAGCCTTCTGAAATATATGTATTACAAGTTCTCTTCTACTTTGTAGTAGTAACCCCTAATTAGTTTATGATCCTGTGGTTGGTACTTAGATTCTTTCTAGCTTCTTGCAGTATTTTTTAATTTAGAAGTTCCGAGTTCTGGCTATAATATCCTTTCTCAGAGGCCTAAATGATTTTTATCACTTTGTATTCTCTCCACCCATGAAGACTTTAGTAGACCTCAGTCTTTCATGATTATAGCTGTGGAAGCTAATCTTCCCAGTGGCCAACCCTCTGATGATGATCTTCTATGAAACAGCTGACCTCATAAAACAAACAGACCTGTACTTCAAGTCTTATTGGCAGGGCTTCCTAGCTCTCACTGACAATGCTTATGAGTGCCCTGATGTCTGCCATATATATCTCAAAAAAGGGAAGGACTCAGAAATGTTTTTTAATGATGCAGGATTTCACTACTCACATTACAGTTATAGTTAGGCAGTCTTTTGACATAGCTTATTCCTAAGACCTCAGGAAGCTTTTCAGCACAGTAAAAGACTTTCCCAGGAATATAAACAAAGTCATTCAGAAAACACCCCTATTCTCCTCCTCTGACTGATGTTTGTTCTGACTAGAAGCCTGGCTTTTTTCCTCTTTTTGGTCAAGAAAACTGACTCTGTAGTTGAATTAGAAGTACAAGTTAAGGAATACCCATCCAGAGCATGGCTAAGTCTCTCTGCTTTTATATACTAATTATATGTATCATTAGAATGGGAGAAAGTAGATACTCTCTTAAAATCTAGGTTTTATGCTCTATTGCAATGTTTCTCATATTATTGTGGTTACATTTAGAGTCTAGATTTTAAGGTTGACCTAGAGGAAAAATCACTGACACAGCAGTAATTCAAAAGTGAGGTATATATAATAACAATTTAAAATCACAGTATAGGAATGTGGGGGTAGAGGATATTAAAAGTAAACAATTACACAAAGACCCTGGTGGAATTTTGTGAAGAACTGAAAAAGTTCCGGTGGATTATTTCTAAGAAAACTTGGTAGGTTCCTATCACACACCCAAGAATGCCCATGGTACTGATAAAGATATTCTTAAGAATGGTGAAGGAGCTTAAATCATCCAAGTAATAGGTACAAATCTCCAGGAGTGGTGGGATGATCAGAGCCAGGACTGTACAATTTGTAGAACCCAGTAGTGCAATGGTCAACTCCAACTGGGGGATCAGCATGGCAAATATATCTGTAAGAGGAAAATTATAGCGGTTCAGGATAGTGCTACTACCAAAGGAAAACTGCTACCAAAAGAATAGTCATCATTTTGAGCTGGGTTTTGAAAAGGATGATGAGAAATGATTGTTGTAATATGACCACTTTGAGTAGTAGAGACTATCTACTATCTTAAAGGTTTCCTTGATTGCTGGGTTGGATGACCTTTTCTCAGTACTTATCCTCTGATCTCTTTGCTGCTTTTGACACCAGTAATCAACCCCTCCTGAATGCCCTCTTCTTTGAGACAAGGCTCACTAATTTTCTCTACACATCTGCTTGTCAGTCTCCTGCTCTGGATCAACATTCATCATCTACGACTGACTGCCTGGGCAGCTAAGTGACTGAGTAAATAATGTTGAGGTCTGTAATCAGACAGACTCATCTTCCTGAGGTAAAATCTGACCTCAGATTTATTCAATTAACTACCTAGGTCACCCTGGGCAGGTCAAGCAAACCCTGTTTGTTTCAATTTCCTCATCTGTAAGATGAGCTGGAAAAGGAAATGGCAAACCATTCTAGTAACTTTGCTAAGAAAATCCAAACAGAATCTCCAAGAATCAGACTTCACTAAAAAATGATAACAATGCCAAGAAGTATCAATATTCAAATTTTTTTTGGCAAGGCAATCAGGGTTAGGTGTTTTGTCCAAAGTTATACATAAGATAGGATTTGAATTTAGGTCATCCTGACTCAGGGTCAGTAATCTATCCACTACAGCACCTAGCTGCCCCTCCATAGCCAAACTTGAACTCAGATCTTCTTGACTCTATCTTCTGCAACACTTATCTGTGCAAGAATTTTATGGACCTTAAAATATTTTAAAGATTGTCAAAGGAAAAAGGAAAATCCCCAGTGAGTTCCTGAAGAGTCAGACATGACTGAAATGATTGAACAACAAGAAGTATGATTGCCTCTTGAGGCTTGCAAAGATAACTAACTACCAAATCTTTATGTCCATTCCTACTTTATCTCCTGAATTTCTGTCCTGCCCAATTGACTACTAGGTTTCTCCATTTGGATCTCCCATAGACATTTCAAATTCAATAGATCCAAAATGTAACTCTGTAGAGCTGTCATCTGTGGATCTTCCCCCTTCCCCGCAAATCTACTTAATTGCTAAACTATGTTGATTCTACTTCCATAAATTTCTTCTGTTCTCTCAAAACTCACCACACTACAGTTTAGGTCCTTGTCCTCCACCCTCACACATATTTCCATAGATTCTTGCAACAGCTTTCTAAATGGTCACACTACAACTCTCCTCTCCAATCGAGTCTTCACCCAACTATCAAAAGAATAGAATGTTAAAGCTTAAAGGGACCTTAACTGGGAGGGATTTTGCAGTGATATTTTACAGATGAAGAAATGAATACTTAGCTGATGTGAAATAATAGTTACATAAAAATGAATCCTACTTTCTACTCACAAGTCATACAGACCATGATTACACGGACAGACAAATCAACCAACAATTCCCATTGTTCTGGTACCCAGGAGATGGCAAAGGGAATGATGATCTCTGCAGGAACACAGAAGTGCAGGGCATAGGTGAAAAAAATCCCAATGGAGTAGAGCATCTTGACAGACTGATATAACCTAAAGACAGAATTCAGAGGGTCAGTTTGTTTCATAAAAATCTTCTCAAAAGCCCAACATAACTCTTTAGTCCTAAAATAACTATATAGACTCATATGACAAGAACAAATTTAAGTCAATATAGTGTGGAATCAGAAGGATTTTTAGTATCATTTATGATCTTGGTAAAACAGGGATTTCAACATCTAAGTGGATTAGTAATGAGAAGACCTGATTTCTAATCTTAAAATAAAATCAATAAAAATCTAATGTCCCAAGCAAGGGATATATTTAGTCCCACTGACCAAACCCTGGTTAAGTCATAGGTGGGCATCACATTTTAAGAAGGACACCAACAGTCTTTAACCATAAAGGGAAGGTGATTGAAAATGATTATGTTTTAAAAGGAGCAAACAAATTTTCAGATATTATAATTATTGTTCCTAAGGGATTTAGGGTACAATAATCATAATATCTAAAAGTTTTTTCTGCTTGGTGGTTTCAGAATGGAGCAGGGTTAGGAAGAGGGGAATATTTTCAGGGAGTTAGATTGCTTCCTTTACTCTGTGTCTCACTTCTAGTTCTGGATTCTCCCTGTGCCACCATCATATAAAACCTCTTCCTGGGAAGTTAACACAATTAACATTTATCTCTCATTCTAGATCATGGTGGCCATTGTTCCTACTAGCTCTCAGGTCATGTTCCCTTTTTTCTCAAGTAGTTCAGTACCTGAAGAGTAACTCCTCTCCTCCCCAACTCCTGACATAATTAGAGGTCTCTGATATATATGTCAATGATCCTTCAAACAGCTCAATTTCTTGATTCCCCAGCTTCACACTCTTATTTCCTACTCCATATCACCCTCCACCAGAGGTGATCACTCTCTAGATCTTGCCACAAATATTTCATATTCATGATTTAGAAAAACAAACCTCTGACATTTTCCTATTTGGGCATCTCTTATGCCTCACCCCCTTCTCAAACCTATTCCTTATCCTTATTTTGACTCCAATTCCTTCATACATCATCAATTTCTCACTTCATGACTGTGAATTCATTTTCTTTACTTATCTAAATCCTACAATTAGCTATTTCAATTTTACATTGTCCTTTCCTTTCCTTATCCCTTTGTCCTATCACCAATTCATTCTTGGATTATTCCTACCAATATCCTCCATTTCTACTCATATGCTATTGAATAGAACTAGAGGAAGTCACACACTTTAGATCACCCAGTTTCACCACAAATTTACATTATCTGATCTCAATTAGGGATATATATATATATATATATATATATATATATATATATATATGTATGTATGTATGTATATATCCAACCCCAATTTCTCTCCTGAGCTCCAGTCCTTTTTCATCATTTTGACATTTGAAACCATATGTCCCATACACATCTCAAGCTCAACATATTTTAAAATAATCTTTTTCTTCAAACTCATCTATACCAAATATCTCTAGTTTTTCTAAGCTCTCAAATTGAACTTGGCATTTATTCTTGACTTCTCACTCCCCCTAACCCCACATGTACATTCAGTTTCCAAATCTGGCCATCTCTATCACAGTATCAACCTATCTATTCTCTTCTCACTTCTCACAAAGCTCTATCCTAGTTCAAACCTTTACCAGCTCACACCTGCACTATTACAATGGCTTCTTGGTCTCTCTTTCTTGATTCTACTACAATTCACACTCCACAAGCTGCCAAATGGAAACTTATCAAGATCTAAATTTGGATACAAATTTTTTGTTGTGCAATTTTGGATATTATTCCCAATTTTGTGTCATCTAAGATTTGACAAGCATTCCATCTCTATCTTTATTCAAGTATTTATAAAGTGTTGACTAGACCCTGTATACTTTATTATAGATCTTCTTTTAAGCTGACATCAGTCTACTCATAAGATCATAGATTTAGAATCAGGAGGAACCTTAAGGGTCATCTGGTTCAACTCTTTCATTTTACATATGGAGAAACTGAGACCCAGGCAGGCAAATTGACCTGACCAGGGTCCAGGATGATCATTTTTTTTCAGTGAGAAAAACCAATTATAGCATAGAATGTATTACTTGATTCTATACTCATAATTTTCTCTTCTTTCCCCCTATCCTAGGACATACCAGCAGTTGGGCAGATTGAGGGTTATGCTGGCCTGAATGCCTTCTCCAAATCTCATATAGCCCAGAGTCCCCAGGCTGACATAAAGAATAATGGTGATGGACATTGTTATGTACAGGATCACAGCATAATGATTAGGAGATTTCATTTTGTTTTCAAGAGGTAGAATCTGTATGAGTGGATAGAAAAGAGTAAAGGAAATAAAATGTCACTTGAATGATAAAATCATACATTTTTAGAACTGGAAAAAATCTTGGAAGAAAGACTGCAGATTTATAAACCTCCTGATAGAGGGCCCTAGGACAATTGGGACATTATCTTACTTTGTTGAGTCATATGTGGTTCCTATATATATATGTATATATATATATATGTATATATATATACATATATATATATATACATATATAGTATGTATATACAGAATCTCAGACTTTACTGACATGGGTTCCTAGTTTGTGAGCATACATTTTTAATATTAGAGATTAAAGTTTTATTAAAAGATGGAAAATTAATTCTTTTTTTTTTTAGGTTTTTTTGCAAGACGAATGGGGTTAAGTGGCTTGTCCAAGGCCACACAGCTAGGTAATTATTAAGTGTCTGAGACCAGATTTGAACCCAGGTACTCCTGACTCCAAGGCCAGTGCTTTATCTACTATGCCACCTAGCCACCCCAGAAAATTAATTCTTGAAAAAAGTAACCAGTTCTAAAGGGATTGGTAGGGAACTTCTGGATGAGGAAATTCTCTTTTCCAATGCAGGTCAGTATTTTCTTTGCAACTTAAAAGTCCTAAGAGTATTGCCTGAGGTTCACTGACTTGCTCAAAGTCATATGGCCAGTATATGTCAGAGTTGGGACTTCAGGTCTTCTGGGTTTCAAGACTAGGTCTATTCACTCTTTCATACAGTTTTTCATAATCACTCCTAAAAAATGTGTAGAAATTCCCAGACTGACTTATGCTAAGACTATTGGCATGGACTCCTTCCTCTACAAGTCTTCTCTCAGCACACCATCTTACATTGTTTCTGTGACTTGAAGGTGGGGGGGGGGATTGGTAGGGAGTATAATCTTTTTCTTTCTTTCTCTAGCTTCCTACTACTAATTATGACCCTATAGCCTATTCACCCAACTCTACCAGTTATTTCAGACTAGATTCTGCTTCTTGATGCTCCAGATATTTTTGATGCTATCTCTCCAGAGTGAGAAAAGAAAAGACATTTAGAACACTTGGTTATCTTAGGCCTTAATGCCTTTGCTCTCCTTAGCTTTCCCATGACCAACCCCTACCTATCCCCAAACCCACACTTACTTAAAAATAAAATAATAAGGGAAACATTTCAGTATTTGATGGAATTTGTGCCAGACAGAAAATTTGCATTCTTTGCATATACTGTATGTAACTCCAGATACTGTGTGTAACATTTACCCCCAAAAACATAACTATATAATATAAATTTGAATACAATAAACTTTATTTCTTGCTTAGGCTATGATTGATAAATTGCATTTACCAATAGAGATTATCAACTTATACTTTTCCTTAGTTTTATACACAATAATTCATTAGGTGCTTATGGACAATATATCATCATTCATTACCCACATACATTTTAAGTTACCTTAGCTACTAGCTAGATGGTTTTGACACTTATACTGAAATGTTGTCTCTTTTTGGTATAGGGTTTTCTTGGAGTTTTAGATAGCAAACCTACTATTGCAACATCTCATGCTGAAGCCATAGTTAGGGGTAATCTGTCTTTCAGGGATTATCTCATTTGGATATCTTTAAGATTTTTTTGTAGTTGTTTTCACATTGTTGTCATCTTCTGAGTTTATGTCTTAGTCTTCCCTGCCATCATAGCAGCTTTGGTCAAATTACTTTTTTGGGGAAATCATTCCAACATAATTGACTCAAACTAATGCTGTTATGATTATGCAAAATCCTTTTTATCATCCTGATAATGATAGAGTTAAATGCATTATCTTCTCATATAGGAATATAAACATTTTACTTTAGAGTCCCTTATTATTAATTTTTTCTTCATGTTTACCTTTTTATGCTTCTCTTCAATCTTCTGTTTGAATGTCATATTTTTTGTTCAGTGCTGGTCTTTTCATCAGGAATGCTTGAAAGTCTTTCATTTCATTAAATATCCATTTCCCCCAAGAAGCACTATATTCAATTTTGTTGAAAGAAGATTCTTAGTTGTAATCCTAGCTCCTTTGCCTTCTGAAATATATTTCAAATTCTCTGTTCCTTTTATATGGAAACAATGAAATCTTGTGTGATCCTGACTATGGCTCCATGATATTTGAAGAGGAGGAATATACTGGGAGAAAGGGGAAGGAAGAGGTAGAATGGGGAAAATTTTCTCATATAAAAGAGGAGCACAAGAAAGAATTTTTACAATGGAAAGGAAAATGGAGAGTAGTAGTTCAAGTAGGAAATACTTGAACCTCATTCTAACAGGAATTGGTTCAAAGAAAGAAGAATATAAACACATTCAGATGAATATAGAAATTTAAGTTACCAATAGGAAAATAGGAGAGGATGGGGATAGGAAAAAGGGAGAAGAGTGTGAAAGAAGAGGAAAAATTGAGAAAGGCAATAATTAGAAGCAAAACAGACTTTTGAGGAGGGAAAGGATGGGGGGGCAGGAGATAATGAAAGAAAATACAGTTAGTAATTAGAACTGTGAATGGGAATGGAATGAGCTCAACCATAAAAATGGAAGCAGATAGCAGAATAAATAAGAAACCAGAATTCAACAATATGTTGTTTATAAGAGACTCACTTGAAACAGAGACATGGTGTAAAAATAAAGAACTGAAGCAAAATCTAGTAAGTTTTAGTTTAAGTAAAAAAGGCAGAGGTAGGGGTGACTAGGTGGTGCAGTGGATAGAGCACGGGCCCTGGAATAAGAAGTACCTGAGTTCAAATCCAGTCTCAGACACTTAATAATAATTACCTAGCTGTCTGGTCTTGGGCAAGTCACTTGACTCATTTGCCTTGCAGAAACCTAAAAACAAAAAAACAACAAAAAAGGCAGAGGTAGTAATCATGACCTCTGATAAAATCAGGGAAATTTGTCCTTGTTAAAGGTACCACAGACACTGAAGTAATTTTAAGAAAATTTAGAGCATATTTCTCTGATTAAAAGCCTCATACTGTTTAGAACTGAATCAGATGTATAAGGATAAGATCCATTTGCCAACTAACAAATGGTCAAAGAATATGAACAGGAAATTTTCACAAGAAGAAATCAAAGGCATTTCTAATCATGGAAAAATGCTTTAAATTTCTGTGGATTAGAGAAATACAAAATTTAAACAACCACCTTATACCTATCAAAAATGACAAATGCTGGAAAAATAGGTATACTTCTGGAATGCTAGTATAGATTTGATTGGTTTCAAGCATTCTTTAAAATAATTTGGAATTATGCCTCCAAACTGTGCATATTCTTTGAACCACCAATAGCACTACTAAGCCTGTATCCCAAAAAGATCAAAGAAAAATGAAAAGGACTTTCATGTACAAAAACAACCACTCTTTGTGGGTGGCAAAGAATTGGACATTGAAGACATGCTCATCAGTTGGGGAATTGCTGAACAAGTTACAGCATATGATTGTGTTGTAGTTCTATTTTTAAAAAAAAAATTATTGGGGCAGAGCCAAGATGGAAGCATGAAGGCAGCATTTCCTGGGAACTCCTTCCCCCCAAAACTCCAAGAGCCAACAAATTATGACTAGTCAAAATTTAGAGGGGCAGAACCTACAGAAAGACTGAGTGATACATTTTCCCAGTCCAAGATAACTTGGAGGTTCTGCAGAAAATGTATGTTTTACCAAGACTGGGTGTTGGAAAAAGCCCCAGTCGCAGCACAGCCTGGGAACAGCTTGAAGGGTCAGGGAAAGAATTCTGCTTTACCAGAATGAGTGTGAAGTGAGGAACAGTAGTCACAGAATCTGCAGTGAGAATCTGGAGAAAACAGCCTGCACCCCCCCCCCCCCCCCGCCCCAGAGCAAAACCCACAGGTGGTAAGGTAGTCAGGGAAGACTTCAGAGATTTCTCTGCTCTCCCTTGGGATAGGAGTTTGCTGCTAGCCCACACTGAGATACAGGTTGCAGTTTGGGCTTCCATACTAAGTAGCCAAGCAGGACTCCACCTTACAGCTCTAGGGCAGAGGGAAGTGAGGAGGTCATCTACATATCAAAGCACAGGCAAGAGAGCATAAGACTTTGGAGGAATAAAGGTCCCTGTGGGGTGTCCCCCCCCAAAAAATGCTAAAGACTTGGAAGTGTTGCAAATTGGTCTTGGGCTGAGAAAATGAATAATCAACAGAAAAAGAAAAATCTGACCATAGATAATTATTTTAGTCCCATGGAAGATCAAAACACATACTCAGATGATGACAAAATTGAAGCTTCCATATCCAAAACCTCCAAGAGAAACAGAAAATGGGCTCAGACTGTGGATGAGCTCAAAAAAGACTTTGAAAAGCAATTAAGGAAGGTGGAGGAAAAATTGGGAGGAGAAATGAGAGCAATACAGGAAAATCATGAGAACCAAATCAACAGCTTGGTGAAAGAAATACAAAAAAATACTGAAGAAAATAACATGTTAAACATGTTTAGGCCTAATGGAAAAAGCAAAACAAAAGGCAAATGAGGAGAAGAATGCCTTAAGAAGCAGAATTGGACAGCTGGAAAAGGAGATAGACAAGCTCTCTGAAGAAAATAACTCCTTCAAAATGGAACTAAAGGAAGCTAATGACTTTGCAAAAAAGCAGGAAGAAATAAAACTTCCAAAAAAAGCCAAAAATTAGAAGAAAATGTGAAATATCTCACTGGAAAAACAACTGACCTTGAAAACAGATCCAGAAGAAATAATTGAAAATTATTGGACTATCTGAAAGCCATGACCAGGAGAAGAGCCTAGACTTCATTTTTCAAGGAAATAATAAAGCAAAATTGCCCTGAGATCCTAGAAGCAGAGGGTAAAATAGAAATCAAGAGAATTCACTGGTCACCCCCTGAAAGGGATCCCACGAGAAAAACTTCCAGGAATATTATAGCCAAATTCCAAAACTTCCAATTCAAAGAGAAAATTCTAAAAGCTGCCAGAAACAGACAATTCAACTACCAAGGCTCCATAGTCAGGATTATGCTGGATCTGGCAGCATCTACATTAAGAGCTCATAGGGATTGGAATATGATATTCCAGAAGGCAAAAGATCTTGGTTTACAACTGAGAATCAACTACCCAGCAAAACTGAGCATCCTCTTTCAGGGGAAAAGATAGATTTTCAATGAAACAGGGGACTTTCAAACTTTCCTAATGAGATGACCAGAGCTGAACAGAAAATTTGATCTCCAAGTGAACCATATGCTGGTGAACCACAAAGGGAGTGGAAGAGAGGGACTAACTAGGAGGAACTTGATGATGTTGAAATGTTTGTATTCCTGCATGAGAAGAAGATATTTATAACTCATATGAACTTTCTCATTTATATGAACTATTAGAAGGAGCATATATAGACAAGACATAGGAAGGAGCAGAATATAATGGTATGATGTGATGAAGGGTTGGAGTCAATGGGTGATGGGGGAAAGTACTGGGAGAAAGGAAAAGGAGATGAAGAAGCTGAGAGATTTCACATAAGAGTCAAAAAAAATCCTTTTCAATGGAGGGGAGGAGGGAGGGCAAGGGGGAATGAGTGAGCCTTCATTTTCATTAGAAATGGCTCAGGGAGGAAATGACATGCACACTTAATAGGGTGAGGAAATCTGTCTTGCTCTGGAGAAGGATGGAAGGAAAATGATGGGTTGAAGGGGAATGGGGCGAGGGAAGAGGGGGAATAGGTGATAGAAGAGAGGGAAGATTGAGGTAGAGGGTACTCACTTTTGGACAGGACCTGGATGAAAGGAGAGAGAGAGAATAGAATGAGAGTGGGGAGAAATGGAGTGGAGGTACAGCTAGTAATAGCAACTGAGGGAAAAATATTGAAGCAACTTCTCTGGTGGACTTATGATGGGGAAAGGAACTCACCCCAGAGACAGAGCCATTGAAATCTGAACACAGACCAAAGTACATTTTTCTCTCTCTCTCTCTATTCTTGAGCTTTCCCTTCTTCTTGTGGGGGAGGGGGTTTATGTTTATTCTTATAACATTGAATTTTCATCAATGTATGGCATGGAAACAATGTAGAGACTGTCAGACAGCCTGGGGGGGGGGGAGGGAAGAGAGGAGGGGGGAAAATTGTAAAATTCAGAGCCTTGCAAAAAATGATGGGTATATAATTGGAAAACAAATAAAATGTTAAAAAAAAAAAAACAAATGTTAAAAAATTGTTTATACATGTCACTGTAAGAAAAAATAGTAAATTAAAAAAAAAAGTTTAGGCCAAATGGAAAAAGCAAAACTAAAGGAAAATGAGGAGAATGCCTTAAAAAGTAGAATTGGCCAGCTGGAAAAGGAGATTAAAAAGCTCCCTGAAGAAAATAACTCCTTCAAATGCAGAATGGAACTAAAGGAAGCTGATGACTTTGCAAGAAATCAGGAAGAAATAAAACTCTTCCAAAAAAGTCAAAAATGATAAGAAAATGTAAAATATCTCATTGGAAAAACAACCGACCTTGAAAACAGATCCAGAAGAAATCATTTAAAGATTATTGGGCTACCTGAAAGTCACAACCAGGAAAAGAGCCTAGACTTCATTTTTCAAGAAAGTAATGCAGCAAAATTACCCCAAGATCCTAGAAGCAGAGGGTAAAATAGAAATTGAGGGAATTCACTGGTCACCTCCTGAAAGAGATCCCAAAAGAAAAACTGCCAGAAATATTACAGCCAAATTCCAAAACTCCCAAGTTAAAGAGAAAATTCTATGGGGCAGCTAGGTAGTGCAGTGGATAGAGCACTGGCCCTGGAGTCAGGAGTACCTGGGTTCAAATCCGACCTCAGACACTTAATAATTACCTAGCTGTGTGGCCTTGGGCAAGCCACTTAACCCCATTTGCCTTGCAAAAACCTAAAAATAACCCCCCAAAATGAAGAGAAATTCTGAAAGCTGCCAGAAACAAACAATTCAACTACTGAGGCTCCATAGTTAGGATTACACAGAATCTGGCAGCATCTACATTAAGGGCTCATAGGGATTGGAATATGATATTCCGGAAGGCAAAAGATCTCAGTTTACAACCAAGAACCAACTATACAACAAAACTGAACATTCTCTTTCAGGGGAAAAGATGGACTTTCAATGAAAACAGGGGACTTTCAAACTTTTCCTCTTTAAACAACCAGAGCTGAACAGGAAGTTTGATCTCCAAGTACAGGACTCTGTTGTATCATCGAGGGGGTAGATGAGAAGGACTAACTTTGAGGAACTTAATGATATTGAACTGTTAGTATTCCTGCATGGGAAGAAGATTCTTTTTTTAGTTTTATTTTTTGCAAGGAAAATGGGGTTAAGTGGCTTGCCCAAGGCCACACAGCTAGCTAATTATTAAATGTCTGAGACTGGATTTGAACCCAGGTACTCCTGACCCCAGGGCCGGTGCTTTATCCACTGCACCACCTAGCCGCTCCTCATGGGAAGAAGATATTGATAACTCATATGAACTTTCTCATTTATAAGAGCTGTTAGAAGGAGCATATATAGACAGGGCACAAGAAGGAGTAGAATATAATGGTATAATATAGTAAAAAGATGGAGTCAATGGGTAATAAAGGAAAGTACTGAGAGGAAGGGAAAGGAGATGAAGGAGAAGCTAAAAAATTTCACATGACGGCCAAGATGGTAGAGAGAAGACAGGCACAGTTCTAAAGCCTCCTGATCTTTCCCCCATCTATCGTATGAAACAAACCTCTTAAAAGAAATCCAACCCACAAAACCCAGAAAGAAAAGCCAGGAGAAAGAACATCTACCTCAGGATTTGTCTCCCCCAGCAGCACTAGACAAATTCAGGCGGGTGAGTCTGGGCTCAGAGGGAGGATGAGCCCCCATCAACCAGATTAACAGCTGAATTGGAGCCTGGAGTCTGAGGGCCCGAGAGCTGGACCTGCTGAATCAGTGGTGGGGCTAGACAGCAGGGGCTTGAGTCAACTAGGGAGCAGAGGCACTGGTGTTGGTGCTGTCCCCCAGGAGCTTGCGGACAGGGCTGGGGGGAGAGTTCCAGTACAGGAGAGCTGTGGATACCATCCCTAGGCTCCTCTGGTCTGAGGAACTCAGAGTCCCTTTACAGCTCAGACCTCTTCCCTGAACAATTGCAAACTACTTCTGCCTCAGGCCCAGGTGTGTGAGAAGAAGAACCAGCCCAGCTGACAATTGAGAGTGAATGACATCAGGCCAGGGTAAAGCCCACCATTTATTGAAGGCAAAAGGATTCAATAGCTCCAACTCCTCCCTGCAAGCAAAGGGAGCCTCAATCAAGGTCACAGACACTCCAGAGAAAGCAACCAACACCTCCTACTGGCCAGCCAGAGGAACTGCACTTAGTGAGTCCAGCCTTTAGTGATCCCAAGTCCCTGTGAACCAGCCCCTCCCCAACTCAAGGTTTTAGCAAAATGAAGAAGGGTCAGCGGAAAGGTGGATCCATAGAAAAATTCTTGGAAGGGAAAGATCCTAACTCAGAGAGACCTAGAACCTCTGAGGAGAATACAATCTGGTCTTCAGCACAGAAAGACTTCCTTGAAGAAATAAGGAAGGAGCTTAAAAATTTGGGAGAGACAATTAATACCTTACAACAAGAAAAACAAATCCTTAGTACAATTGGACAAATACAAAATGAGAATAAATCTCTCACATTATCAATTGGACAAATACAAAATGAGAATAATTTTCTCAGATCCTCAATTGGGCAAATGCAAAAAGAAAATAATTCTCTCAAAACCTCAATTGGTCAAATGGAAAGCTCTTTCAAAAGTAGAATTGACCAATTGGAAAAGGAGTTGCAAAATGTTAATGAAGAAAACTCCTCCCCCCAAAAAAGAATGGAGTCTACAGAAAGTAATGACTCTATGAGACAGCAAGAGTCAGTTAAACAAAATAAAAAATTAGAAAAAATAGAAGAAAAATGTAAAATACCTCATCAATAAAACCACTGACCTTGAGAATAGATCGAGGAGGGGAAACCTGAAAATTATAGGACTTCCTGAAAACATTGAAGAGAAAAAAAGCCTAGACTTAATAGTACAGGATCTAGTGATGGGAAAACTGCCCTGATATCATGAAATCAGAGGGCAAAGTAGTTATTGAAAGAGTACATTGATCCCCACCAGAAAAAAGATCCTAAAATGAAGACACCAAGGAATGTTGTGGCGAAATTCCAGAACTATCAGATAAAAGAGAAAATCCTGCAAGCAGCCAGAAAGAAACAATTTAAATATCAAGGAGCCACAATAAGGATCACGCAGGACCTGGCTGCATCAACATTAAGGGATAAAAGGGCCTGGAATGAGATATTTCAAAGAGCAAGGGAGCTTGGAATGCAGCCAAGAATCTACTTTCCCGCAAAGCTGAGCCTTCTCTTCCAGGGAAAAAGATGGACATTTAACTAAATGGAAGAATTCCAAAAATTTCTGATGAAAAGACCAGAGCTAAACAGAAAATTTGGACATCAAACAGGAGGTTCAAGAGACACATGAAAAGGTAAAAAAGAAAGGGGGGGTGGTAAAAGGAAAAAAATGCTATCCAGTAAGTAGAAACTGGCTATATTCCAACATGGGGGAAAAAGATTCTCATAAATCTTGAGAATTGTAACTCTAACAGAGAGAATATACCTAGCCAGAAATGATGGACATTCATGACCTATCCATCTAATGGAATGTAACTAGCTTTAACCTCACTTGGGAGAAAGACTCTAATAACTCTCAGGAATTTTGACTCTATTCGATAGAATATACTGAACTAGAAGGGACAGACACTCAGAATTTTCTATGACTTAGATAGAATGATCTAAAAAACACTACTTCCTTAAAAAGGGGGACAGGAAAGAGACAGGAGGAGGGAGGGGATTGAATGGGGTAAATCTCATTACACTAAGAGGTACAAAAAGCCCTATGGTAATAGAGGGGAAGAAGGGAGCAGATGAGAAACACCTGAATCTTCTTCTCATCAGACTTGGCTTAAGGTCAACCTACACATACTCAGTTAACTTATAAAACATCTAACCTTTTAAGTATTAAAAGGGGGAAAGGGGAGGGGTGATGGAGAAAGGGAAGGGGAGTGGGGGGGAAAAGGGGGATGGGAAAAGGGAAAAAGGGAAAGCAGAAAGAAAGGGGAGGGTGTGAGGCAAACACACTGAAAGGGGTGGTATTCAGAAACAAAATACTGGGGAATATGGATAAGGGGAGAAGGGGGAAAAATACAAACAGAGGGAAGATAGCATGGAGGGCAATAAAGAATTAGTAATCATAACTTTGAATGTGAATGGGATGAACTCTCCCTTAAAATGTAAGCAAATAGCAGAGTAGATTAAAAACCAGAATCCTACAATATGTTGCTTACAAGAAACTCATTTGAAGCAGAGAGATAAATATAGAGTAAAGGTAAAAGGTTGGAGCAAAATATATTTTGTTTCAGCTGAAATAAAAAAAGCAGGGGTAGCAATCCTTATCTCAGACAAAGCAGCAGCAAAAATAGTGTTAAAAGAGATAAGGAAGGAAACTTTATCCTCCTAAAAGGTACCATAGACAAGAAAGTCATTTCAATACAGAATATACTGCTGTCCCACCCAGTGGGACAGCACCCAAATTCTTAGAGGAAAAGCTGAAAGAACTACAGGAAGACATAGACAGCAAAACTCTACTAGTGGGAGACCTCAACCTCCCACTCACAGATCTAGATAAATCGAATCATAAAATAAACAAGAAAGAAGTTAAGGAGGTAAATAGATTGTTAGAAAAATTAGATATGGCAGACTTATGGAGGAAACTGAATGGGGATAGAAAGGAATATACCTTTTTTTCTGCAGTACATGGAACTTATACAAAAATTGACCATGTCCTAGGACATAAAAACCTAATGATCAACTGCAGAAAGTCAGAAATAATGAATACATCTTTCTCAGATCACAATGCAATAAAAGTCAAATGCAATACTGGGCCAAGGAGATAAAGACCCAGAACAAATTGGAAATTGAATAACCTCATTTTAAAAAATGAGTGGACCAAAAAACAAATTATAGAAAGAATTAACCATTTTATCCTAGATAATGATAATAATAAAACAACATACCAAAACCTATGGGATTCATTCAAAGCAACTCTCAGGGGATATCTTATAGCTCTAAATGCTTACATGAATAAATTGGAGAAAGAGAAAATCAATGAACTAAACATGCAACTAAAAAAAATTAGAGAAAGAACAAATCAAAAATCCTCAATTAAATGCCAAATTAGAAACTCTAAAAATTAAAGGAGAAATTAATAAAATTGAAAGCAAAAAAACTATTGAATTAATGAATAAAACCAAAAGTTGGTATTATGAAAAAACCAATAAAACTTATAAACCTCTGGTCAATTTGATTTAAAAAAAGAAAGAAGAAAACCAAATTGCTAGTATCATAAATGAAAAAGGTAAACTCACCACCAATGAGGAGAAAATGAAAGTAATAATTCGAAATTATTTTGCCCAACTCTATGCCAATAAATTTGATAATCTAAGTGAAATGGATGAATATTTACAAAAATATAAGTTGCCCAGGTTAAATGAGGAAGAGATTAAACACTAAACTACCCTATCTCAGAAAAAGAAATTCAACAAGCCATCATTGAACTCCCTAAGAAAAAATCTCCAGGGCCTGATGGATTCACAAGTGAATTCTACCAAACATTTAAGGAACAATTGGTTCCAATTCTATATAAACTCTTTGGAAAAATAGGGAAAGATGGAACTCTGCCTAACTCTTTCTATGAAACCAATATGGTGCTGTAACCTAAATCAGGAAGAGTTAAAACAGAGAAAGAAAATTATAGACTTATTTCCCTGATGAATATAGAGGCAAAAATCTTAAATAAAATCTTAGTAAAACAATTACAACAAGTTATCACTAGGATAATATATTATGATCAAGTAGGATTTATTCCAGGAATGCAGGGTTGGTTCAATATTAGGAAAACTGTTAGTATACTCAATTATATCAACAACAAACCTATCAGAAATCATATGATCATATCAATAGATGCTGAAAAAGCTTTTGACAAAATACAACATCCATTCCTATTAAAACACTAGAGAGTGTAGGAATAAATAACTGTTCCTTAAAATAATTAGCAGTATCTATCTGAAACCATCAACAAGCATTATATTCAATGGGGAGAGGCTAGAGGCATTCCCAATAAGATCAGGGGTGAAACAAGGGTGCCCATTATCACCACTACTATTCAATATTGTATTAGAAATGTTAGCATCAGCAATTAGAGAAGAAAAAGAAATTGGAGG
The DNA here is from genome assembly GCF_037893015.1 of Macrotis lagotis. Classification (NCBI taxonomy): domain Eukaryota; kingdom Metazoa; phylum Chordata; class Mammalia; order Peramelemorphia; family Peramelidae; genus Macrotis; species Macrotis lagotis. Next base: position 399,302,144 of record NC_133658.1, on the reverse strand, counting down.
AATTAGAATTGGGAAGGAAGAGACAAAACTCTCACTCTTTGCAGATGACATGATGGTCTACCTAGAGAATCCCAAGAAATCATCCAAAAAACTACTGGAAACAATTAGCAATTTTAGCAAAGTTGCAGGTTATAAAATAAACCCTCATAAATCCTCAACTTTTCTATATATGTCTAGCAAGAAACAGCAGGAAGAGCTAGAAAGAGAAATCCCATTCAAAGTAACCTCAGACAATACAAAATACTTGGGAGTCTATTTGCCAAGACAGACTCAGAATCTTTTTTGAAAACAATTATAAAACACTTCTCACAAAAATTAAATCAGATTTAAATAACTGGGCAAATATCAACTGCTCATGGATAGGTAGAGCTAATATAATAAAAATGACAATTCTACCAAAACTAAACTATCTGTATAGTGCCCTACCAATCAAAATTCCAAAAAATTACTTTAATGAGTTAGAAAAAATTATAAGTAAATTCATATGGAGAAATAAAAATTCAAGAATTGCCAGGAGCTTAATGAAAAAAAGTGCAAAAGAAGTTGGCTTAGCCCTACCTGATCTAAAATTACCTTATAAAGCATCAGTTATCAAAACTGTTTGGTATTGGCTAAGAAATAGAGTGGTGGACCAGTGGAATAGACTAGGTGTAAAACCAGGAGATGATTATAGTAATCTGCTCTTTGATTAAACCCAAAGAGTCCAGCCATTGGGATAAAAAGCTCCCTCTTTGATAAAAACTGCTGGGATAATTGGAAGTTAGTATGGAAGAAACTTAAGATTAGACCAACACCCTTTACCAAGATAAGATCCAAATGGTTACAGGACTTAGACATAAAAAACAATACTATAAGCAAATTAGAAGATCAAGGACTAGTTTACTTGTCAGATCTATGGAAAGGGGAGTAGTTTATGACTAAGGAAGTGTTGGAGAACATCACCAAAAACCAATTAGATGATTTTGATTACATTAAATTAAAAAGTTTTGCATAGATAAAACCAATGTAACCAAGATCAAAAGAAATGTAGTAAATAGGGAAACAATCTTTACAACTACAACTAATGATTCTGACAAAGGACTCATTTCTAAAATATACAGAGAACTGAGTCATATTTTTAAAACAAAAAGCCATTCCCCAATTGACAAATGGTCAAAGGATATGCAAAGGCAATTTACAGATGAAGAGATCAAAGCAATCCATAGCCATATGAAAAATTGCTCTAAATCATTAATTATTAGAGAAATACAAATTAAAGCTTCTCTGAGGTACCACCTCACACCTCTCAGATTGGCCAACATGACCAGGAAGGATAATGATCATTGTTGGAAGGGTTGTGGGAAATCTGGGACACTATTACACTGTTGGTGGAGCTGTGAACTCATCCAACCTTTCTGGAGAGCTATTTGGAACTACGCCCAAAGGGCAACAAAAATGTGCATACCCTTTTATCCAACAATACCATTACTGGGTCTATATACTTTAGAGATGATGAAAAAAGGTAAAAATATCACTTGTACAAATATATTCATAGCAGCCCTGTTTGTGGTGGCAAAGAATTGGAAATCAAGTAAATGTCCTTCAATTGGGAATGGCTTAGCAAACTGTGGTATATGTATGTCATGGAACACTATTGTTCTATTAGAAGCAAGGAGGGACGGGATTTCAGGGATTTGCATGAACCGATGCTGAGTGAGATGAGCAGAAGCAGAAAAACACTGTATACCCTAACAGCAACATGAGGCTGTTGAGCAATCTTGAAGGACTCACTCATTCCATCAGTGCAACAATTGGGAACAATTTTGGGCTGCCTGCAAAGGAGAGTGCCATCTGTATACAGATAAGGAGCTGTGGAGTTTGAACAAAGTTCAAGGACTATTCCCTTTAATTTAGAAAAAAAAAACAGATATCTTATTGTCTGATCTTGTTATACCTCTTAGACTTCTCGTCTTTTCTTTAAGGATATGATTTCTCTCTCATCACACCCAATTTGGATCAAGGTACAACATGGACACAAAGTAAAGACTGACAGACTGCTTTCTGTGGGGGGGTGGGGGGGTGGGGGGAGGGAAGTAAGATTGGGGGGAAAATTGTAAAACTCAATTAATATCTTTAATAAAAATAAATTAAAAAATAAATTTCACATGAGAGGCAAGAAAAAGCTTTTTCAGTGGAGTGGAACAGGGGAAGGTAAGGGGGGTATGAGTGAGCCTTCATTTTCACCAGAAATGGCTCAGAGAGGAAATAACATTCACACTTAATAGGGTATCCAAATCTATCTTACCCTAGAGAAAAATGAGAAGAAAGGGATAGTATAAGGTTGAATGGAGGGAAGGAAGGGGGAAATAGGTGATAGAAGAGAAGGAAGATTGTGGGAGAGGGTACTCAGATACAACACACTTTTGGACAGAGTCATAATGAAAGAAGAGGATAGAATAAATGAGAGTGGGAGGAATAGAGTGGAGGGAAATACAACTAGTAATAGCAGCTGTGGGAAAAATATTGAAGCAACTTCTCTGGTGGACTTATGATAAAGATAGCAACTCACCCCAGAGACAGAGCCATTGGAATCTGAACACAGACTGAAATACATTTTTTCTTCTCTCTCTCTCTCTCTCTCTCTCTCTCTCTCTCTCTCTCTCTCTCTCTCAATATTCTTGAGGTTTCTCATTTTCTTGGGCGGGGTGGTTTATGTTACTCTTATAACAAAATTATTGTAATAATAGTAATAATAAATTAAGGTTCACTTACAAGAAAAAAAGAGAAACCAGGAGGGATGGAAATTCAGGGAAGCCTGGAAGGATTTGCATGAATTGATGCTAAGCGAGATGAGCAGAACCAGAAAATCATTGTACACCCTAACAGCAACATGGGGGTGATGACCAACCTTGATGGACTTGCTCATTCCATCAGTGCAATAATCAGGGACAATTTTGGGGTATCTGTGATGGAGAATACCATCTGGATCCAGAGAAAGAATCGCAGAGTTTGAAAAAAAAAAGACCAAAGACTATTACCTTTAATTTAGGGGGGAAAAAACTCTCTTATACTTTATTTTTCTTCCTTAAGGATATGATTTCTTTCTCATCACATTCAATGTAGATCAGTGTATACCATGGAAACAATGTGCAGACTAACAAACTGCCTTCTGTGAGGGGGAGGGGAGGGAAGGAAGATTAGGGAGAAAATTGTAAAACTCAAAATAAAAAAAAAATTTATTTAAGGAAATGCCTGGGATCACACAGCAAGGCAATTAGGGTCTGGGTCACATTTGAACTCAGGACCTCCTGACCCCACTATGCCATCTAGCTATCCCCATGGAGTACTATTTTCTATAAGAAATGAGAAGGAGGGTGGTTTTAGGTCCCTGCACTTACCTTACATCTCACAGATATGGTGAATATTTTGTCTAGATTAAAAATTATTTCTACTTCAGATGATATTTCCATTTTGGAAGTACCAGATGAGACATCTTAGGATCCACAACAATGCTGATAACTCAGGGAATATCCTTTAAATGCAGGATTACAGTGATTTTTGTGTTTCTTGCCAGCATTTGTTTTCTATTTTTATAAACTTCAAGTTACATAATTGGTATTTTGTGATTCTGGTCTCTTGTACTTCCTACTTATTATACTCAACAAGCTCTTGGAAAAAGCTTGAATTTTTTTTCTAATAAAAGCAAAAACACTGTCACTTGAGCCTGGGTAAACCAAGGTAGCTGAGCCTGCCTATTCAATGGCACCATATGCATCATATAGATTCATATGATATAGTTTCTTTTACTAAGGTCACTTAGGCCTAGCTCTCTCAGAAACTGTAAAGGTTTATGATTTAAGTATTGCTTATAGGATGCCCCAAATACAATGGCCATCATATGCCCAAAGTCAACTTGATAATCCTACAACCCAACATTCTTCCTCTTCTTGCTCAGTCATTTTCAGTCATGTCTGATTCTTTGTGACCCCATCTGGATGTTTTTTTTGGACTAAGATATTGGTGTGGTTTACCATTTCCTTCTCTAGTTAAGTTCACATTTTACTTTTAAAGTTATTTTCTTCAGTTAATTTTTTACAATTCTTCTGCATAACTCTCATTTCTTCATTTTTCTTCTTTTTCTTCTTCTTCCTCTCTCTCTCTCTCTCTCTCTCTCTCTCTCTCTCTCTCTCTCTCTCTCTCTCTGCTTTTTGCAAGGTAATGGGGTTAAATGACTTGGACAAAGTCACAGTGTTAGGTAATTATTAAGTGTCTGAGGTCAAATTTGAACTCAGGTCCTCCTGACATCAGGGCTAGTACTCTATCCACTGCACCACCTAGCTGCCCCTCTTTGATTTAAAAAAAAATCCTTTTTGAGCTCTTCCAAGAAGTTTTTTTTTTGAATTTGAAATCAATTCAAAAATTACTTTGAAGTTTCACATGTAGACATTTTGTTACTGCTTTCTTGTTCTGAGATGATGTTTTTATTGTCCCTATCAGAATAGTAGCTTTTTATAGCTGTGCTTTTTTTTTTAAATTTTTGCTCATTTTGATAGTTCAGCTCTGCTCCTGGGACAAAAGGGACACAGTGCCAAGCTTTTTGTGCTGGGTTTCCCATGTTAGGGTAGCCCAACGCAGAACTGCCTGCTGCATCAACTGGTGCTCAAACTTTGTCTTCTGAGTTGTGGTTGGGACCCTCATCACTAGCCTGCTGCATCACTGGCTTGCTGAGTCCAGACCTGAACTGCAACTGGCTTTCCAGTTCTCCTGCCCGTATTGGGTTATACTCCCCTTTTACCCATGTAGGACAGATCTTTATTAAACTTCCTCTATGATATTTTGAATTGAGAACTTGTTTCACACTTGTGGGTTCTGTCACTTTAGAGTCTGTTTAAAAGCATCATTTAAAGCTGTTTTTGGAAAAGCTCCTGGAGTTTCCTAGCTTCAAAGCCATCATCTAGTTCATTTTACAGAGGAGGAAACTGAGGCAAATAGGGTTAAGTGACTTGCTCAGGTCACATATCTAGCAAATGTCTGAGGCAAGATTTGAATTCAGAAAGAGGAATCTTCCTTACTTTAGGTTAGGCAATATCCACAGCACCACCTAGCTGCTCCTTCAGTCATTAAAAAAAAAAAGCTTCATGAATAATATTGAATATTAAAATAACCAATTAAACTCACTTTGCACCTGCCTAGAGCTAAAAAAGTGAAATTCATCTCTTGCAATACAAAAAACAAATAAATGCTTATTGATTTACACCAAGTCTCTAACAAGATTCTTTGTCCATTCATTTTCCTCATATAGTGAAGTAGTCTGTTCTGTTTCTACGTTCCCACCCTCCAATTCTGCATTATATCATAGAGGTCTTTCTACATTTCCTTATATAAATGGTTGTTCAGAAGAGTTCCTCAGTCAACTTGATAATCCTACAGGATGATGTCCTTTCTGTATCTCCTTGTGGGGAGCATAGATATTAAATCAATCAATAAACATTTATTCAGCACCTGTTATATGCAAGAGACTGGGCTAAGCACTGGAGATACAAAAGAGGTTTAAGACAGCCCTTGCTCTCAAGAAGCTTACAATCTAATGGGGAAACAACTTGGAAACAACTATATAGGAAGCAAGTTATGTTTAGGATAAATAAGAAATAGTTCAAAAATCACAGAAATTAAGAAGGTTTAGAGAAGGCTTCCTATAAAAGATGGGATTTTAGTTAGGACTTAAAGGAAGCCAAGTAAGTAATTTGTAGAAGGAGGGAGAGCATTCTTGGAGATCTTGGAGTCTTGGAGATCAGACAAAGAGAATGCCTAGAGTCTAGAGATGGAATGTCTTGTTGGTGGAATATCCAGTAAGTTAGTGTCACTGAATCAAAGAGTAGATATTAAGGAGTAAGGTATAAGAAGACTGGAAAGTAGTAGAGGACTAGTTTGCAAAAGGACTTTGAATGCCAAACAGAGGTTATAGGAAGCCATTGGAGTCTATTGAGTAGGAGGATGTCATGATCAAACCTGCACCGTAGGAAACTCACTTAATGACTGAATGGAGAATGAATTGGAGTGGGGAGAAATTTCCAGGTCTGAAATGGTGGGGATCTGTACTAGAGGGGTGGCTGTGTCCAAGGAGCTTACTTGAAAGATTCTGCAAGAGTGAAATTTGCAAAGATAAAATTAACAGGTTTTGGCAAAAACTTGGTTGGTAGGAGTAGGGAGAAGGTGAAGAGCGAGTTCAGAATGACTCCTAGGGTTTTAAGCCCGAGTGTCTGAGTGTTGCCCACTACAATAATAGGACATGTTACAGAGTGGTGTATGGGTGGTTCAAGGGGCAAGATCATGAGTTCCTCTCTGTCACTTTAGGGTCTGTTTAAAGGCATTATTTAAAGTTGTTTTTAGAAAAGTTCTGGGAGTTTCCTAGTTTTATGCCAGCATCTAGTTCATTTTACAGATGAGGAAACTGAGGCAAACAGGGTTAATTATTTGAACAACAACAACAACAACAAATTCAAAGAGCCACCCTGAAATGTCTTAAAGGTGGTTGGAGATACAAAATTGGAGGTCAGCAGAAATATTGGTGTAGGAAAGATTGATTTGAGAATCATATCACCAAATGAAATAGCATAGAGATAGAAGAATTCTGTGGGACACTTATTTTAGAAGGCTTAGTCTGGAGAAGATTCAGCAGAGGAGACAGAAGGAATAATCAGATAGGGAGAAGGCAAACCAGGAGAGAGTAGCCATTAAGAATATTATTAGAAGATGGGGTCACTTACTATAGTCTGTTTCTTAGAAAATGACGATCTTCTTAAATCATGATTTGAGGATTAATGGATAGTTTGAAGGTTTTGTTTGTCAAAGCCACCCCTTATCTTCCCTTATCCCCTATCCCTCTGGGATCCCATAAAGGTCCCATAGTCTCTTATCTTCCTAGTCCAACAGGTGGCAGCAAAAGGTAGTTCTAGAACTATTTTGGCTACAATCTTGGTCTAATTTAGTCCAAGAGTTATGGCAGTCAGAGCAGCTAGGGCCTAAACCACAATGCCCAGTAGCAAAAGACTTGACCTTTGTCCTTTGCTATTACCCTGAGTTATTTGGACTGGGCAGGTCCAATAGGAAGGGTGTTTCTTCTCTAGTGACAAGTACATTTTCCTTCTGAGGGGCATCCATATCTCAGGGTTGCACTTGGATTTTGTTATTTGTTGTTCAGTTGTTTCAGTTGTATGCAACTCACTGTGATCCCATTTGGAGTTTTCTCGGCAAAGATGCTGGAGTGGTTTTCCATTTCCTTCTCCAGCTCATTTCACAGATGAGGAAACTGAGACAAACAGAGTAAGTGACTCTTCTAAGATAATAAGTGTCTGAGGCTAGAGTTGAACTCAGGAAGATGAGTGTTCCTGACTTTAAGCTCTGTTCTCTATTATTCATACTTTGAATTTAGGGAATTATATAGAAAGCCCTGGGGAGGGGAAAGTGGGACTCACTCTAGGAGTATTATCAATCAACTATTGGCTATTTGCAAAGTTTTTAACTATTTTTCTGTGCGTTGTTGCACAGAACTTGGAAAGTGATTTACCCAAATCTGTGTAGAATTCTAATTTATCATATCTAATTAGATATGATAAATGAAATACATTTGGAGATTTATTTTGGGGTTTTTTAGTTTTTTTTTTTTTTGGTAAGGCAAACGGGGTTAAGTGGCTTGCCTAAGGCCACACAGCTAGGTAATCAATAAGTGTCTGAGACCATGTTTGAACCCAGGTACTCCTGACTCCAGGGCCAGTGCTTTATCCACTGCACCACCTAGCCGCCCCTTGGTGATTTATTTTGATATTTTCCAAGGAAAACACTGGGAGCAAAACAAACCAGAAAGATATAACTTGGGGGACCAATAATTAACCTAACTCATATAAATCCAAAATTTGGGTTGCTGATTCTTAGATTGCACTTATATTCCTCACATCTTTTAAGATATTTTGTAATATTCTATTAAAATAAAATACTTCAATTTATTGGATAATTGCCCTATTAGACATTTGAGTTCCTTTTTTTTTTGCAAAAAAAAATAATTTCCTCCATCTTCCCAATTATTTTAGCTCATGGAGGATTAAGTCCTAGGGAGAAACATTGGCTAAGCTAGTTTCTACCCCCAATTCTTCTATCTTTTTCACATTTCTATTACCTAGAGGAAGGAAATAAGCATTTAAATGCTTATTTTGAGCTGTCATTGTGTTAAGAACTGGGAATTGCAATTGAAAAGCAAAGAGACAGGTAGTCCCAGCACTCAATAAGCTTTGTTTGCCACGTAGGAAGATAATAAGAGCTGGAAGGTGTGTGGGGTAAAGGGAAAAGCAAAGATTAGATGAAGGAACACACTCAGGGATGTAGCTTGAAAGTCCAGAATGCCAAGAACAGGACTGGGAGGGAAATAAAAGTAAGCCATAAAACAGAGACTCCAGGAAGAAATCACCAGTAGAGAAATGGGGAGGGCTTGGTGGAGAGATTATTCCAGGGTGAGCAGACCATGGAGGATAGTAGAATGTTCTAGGGGCAGGTGGTCCCAGGAAATGAGGCAAGCTAGAAAAAGTCAGTAGTAGATGTATGGTTTTGAAGTCTAGAAAATCAGGAATAGTACTGGGAGAGAAATGAAGGCTGGGCTAATTCCAGTAATGTAATGGAACTTGCTCTAACCAGTTTTTGAGAATTTATTACTAAATTTTGAGTGTGAGCATTTATATCTTGGAAAGGTGAATACTACAAATTGAACTGGATTCATTTCTTAAAAAAATCATTGTCTAGATTTAATGAAATTATGGATAAATTTATTATAATTAAGTTTAAACTTAAAAGCATGAACATATTTTTTTTCCAAACATCAACATTTGGTTTCCTTCTTGAGTGAACTTAAAACTCAGATGTCCATTCTGCCCACATTGATTATTTTTTCCTTTTTTTTGTTGTTTGTTAGGTTTTTGCAGGGCAAATGGAGTTAAGTGGCTTGCCCAAGGTCACACAGGTAATTATTAACTATCTGAGACCGGATTTGAACCCAAGTACTCCTGACTCCAGGGCTAGTGCTTTATCCACTGCGCACCTAGCCACCCTTATTTTTTCCTTTTTAAAAGGGGCTAGCCAAACCTTCTAGGTAGGTTCCCTTGGTCAGAGTTCTGGAATTGATCTCCTTGGCACCTGAGCTTGATCTCCAATTCTAGAAGTTAGGAGTTCCAGCAACATCCTAGACTGCAGCCTTCATGGTTTGGATGTCTGGTGGATTTGTGCTCTCTTGTCTCCAATATCTGGGCTGTTAACACATAGATCATTATAACTAACTATTATATCTTCCAGCAACTTTCTCTTTAGAATGGTCTTTCTATTCCAGTGAGTTTTCTAGTTGTTCATAACTTAGAAGCTGCTTCTGTCTTCTACCCTGTTGTAGTTGCCACAATCAGAATTCATCATCTAAGGCACTTCCCACCATTCCTTTAAAAAAAATCTGAAGAAGCATCAAATAAAATGATCATAAGAAAGAAACTTAGCACAATTGTGAATCTGTTATGTTTAGCTTGCCTTTCTTTTCAAGTCTTAATATATAACTTTCAAAGACATCTGCTTGTCTGTGAGTCTTGCTAGCCTCTTTCTGAACTTTTCTTTAAAAAAATTATAAGCCCCTCCTTTCCCCTCCTACTGACCTAATCAAAAACAAAAACAAAACCCTTGCAAAAATCAAGCAAAATCAAGCAAAACAAATTCCCAACATAGGTCACTTGTAAAAAAGTTTCATTCTTTTTTTTTTTTGAGTTTATCACTTCTCTATCAGGAGGTGGATAGCAATGCTTCATCACTAATTCTGGAATTATGGGTTAGTATTACATGGATCAAAATTTTTACATCTTTCAAAGTTGTTTTTCTTTACATTATTATTTCTTTTAAGTCTTTTTAATCTTTACATTATTGTTACTGTGTACACTGCTCTGGTTCTGAACACTATACTTGCACTAGTTCATATAAGGCTTCCGAGGATTCTCTGAAACTGTCCCTTTCATCAATTCTTAGGAAGACCCCATATATTCCAAGCACTTAAACAAGAAGATTTAGAGTTTGAAGGGACCTTAATGGCCATTAACTCTAACTTCTTCATTTTAAAAATGAAGCAAACTTGTCTCATTTTAAATATGAAGCATCACTCAGCTATAAAGCATGAGGCAGATTTTGAAGTTAGTTCTTCAACTCTCAGCTTTCTTGAATCATGCAATTGACATATAATCACATTGTTATTGTACCTTCCAGAGTGCCTTTTCTAGCTATTAGAAGGAGTTGGAAACTTTTCCATCTTCCTCTTGGGTTAAAGTTTAAAAGTTAAGGTGGAAGTACTCAACACACCTTATGCTCATTCCCCTTAACTTGTTTTTTTCAATACTTAGATGGAGTTTCCAATTTTTTAACATATACAATGCATCAAATGCCTTCTAGAATAACCATATCTCCTGAGAATAATGGCAACTATCTAGAAATGTACCATGCACTATTTAGAGTAGTTATAATTTTTGTTTCATTAATATAATTTTTTTTTTTACTAAAATAGTTTCACTACAACAGACATAGTCCTCCCTTCTTTCTCTAGTAAAAAAGTCAGAATTTCCAAGAACTCAGATATATAATGATCACTTTACATGGATCCTCTGCTTGGATATCTCTCTAGGGATGTTGAAAGGCTCTATTGATCAGAAAAAACAAAGGACAACATAAGCATTGTCCTTTCTCCTGAATATGTTTACCTAGTATTCTGCATCTACCTAGAGATGCCAGAGAAATCTGGAGAGCATTTTTTAATTGGTCTTAATCATAGTTCAGGGGTACTATCAAAACCACTATCATCTTGAGTGGGTCTGACATCATACCAATGCACTAGTCCTCTAAGATGAGAAATCATTTCTGTATTTCACTCTCACATCACAGTTATGTTAGTTCCTTTATTCCTATGTCTCTTAAAATTCCTCATATACATCAACTGTTACTTCACAACAACATTCTATTACATCTCTATACCATAGTTTGATCAATAAGCACTCACTTTGCATTATGTGTGTATAATCATAAGTATTTTATTATATATAATCATATATAATTATATATAATAATTTTAACAATCTATCAACCACATTTCACTACCCACCAGTTTCACAAACTGCCTTGGTGCTTTGGAAACTGTATATAATCCTTTTTATCACAGACCTCCATAAAGTAGCTACTTTGTCATACATACTTTGTCACTATGTTAGTTCATAGTTCTAGTCAGAAAACCAGGAAATATGCATACAGGATCCCCTTGGTTTATTATTGAGTGAAAAATAATATAATATGTTTAGGAGATGGTATGTAGTCCAGTTTGGAAGCTCAAAATCAGTAGAGTTGAGATTAGTAACTAATTCTTTTGATTCTTAGTCCATTGCTTTCTCTACCACATCAATGGGGGTAGGTAATTTCTGACAAGTATATTTTTTTTAATTCAAAAAATAAGATTTAGGGGGTGCTTTTTAAAAAATATCAGTCATTTCTGGATATACTGCCCTCCCATCTCCCATTGAAATCAAACTCTTGGGGCAGCTGGGTGGTATAGTGGATAAAACACCGGCCTTGGAGCCAGGGGTACCTGGGTTCAAATCCAGCCTCAGACACTTAATAATTACCTAGCTGTGTGTCCTTGGGCAAGCCACTTAACCCCATTAGCCTTGCAAAAAAAAAAACCTAAAAAAAAAAAGAAATCAAACTCTTCCTGTTAATAAAAAAAAATTCATCAATTAAAAAACAATAGATCCAATGTGGTAATATCTGATTTATGCTTGTCTTCCAAATCTTAGGCCTTTGCTGCTGTTCTTTATTATCTGTTCTTTTTTTTGAAGGACCTAGATTTATTTATTTTATATTATTACAATAATTTTGTTATAAGTAAACATAAACCCCCTCCCCGCCAAAGAAGGTGAGAAACCTCAAGAATAGTGAGAAAGAGAAAAATATGTACTTCAGTATATGTTCAGATTCCAATGGCTCTGTCTCTGGGGTGAGTTGTTTTCTTTATTATAAGTCTACCAGAGAAGTTGCTTCAATATTTTTTCCAACAGTTGCTATTACTAGCTGTATTTCCCCCTACTCTCATTTATTCTATCCTCTCTCTCCTTTCATCCTGGCTCTGTCCAAAAGTGTGTTGTATCTGAGTACCCTCTCCTACAATCTTTCCTCTCTTCTGTCACCTATTCCTGCCTTCCCTCCCCCCATTCCCCCTTATACCATCCCTTTCTTCTTATTTTTCTCTAGGGTAAGATAGATTTCTATACCCTATTAAGTGTGTATGTTATTTCCTCTCTGAGCCATTTCTGATGAGAATGAAGGCTCACTCGTTCCCCCTTGCCTTCCCCAGTTCCACTCCATTGAAAAAGCTTTTTCTTGCCCCTCATGTGAAATTTCTTAGCTTCTTCTTCATCTCCTTTCCCTTCCTCCCAGTACTTTCCTTTATTACCCATTGACTCCATCTTTTTACTATATTATACCATTATATTCCACTCCTTCTTGTGCCCTGTCTATATGTGCTCCTTCTAACAGCTCTTATAAATGAGAAAGTTCATATGAGTTATCATTATCTTCTTCCCATGAAGGAATACTAACAGTTCAATATCATTAAGTTCCTCATAGTTAGTCCTTCTCATCCACCCCCTCTGTGGTTCACCAGAGTCTTGTACTTAGAGATCAAACTTTCTGTTCAGTTCTGGTTATTTAAAGAGGAAAAGTTTGAAAGTCCCCTGTTTCACTGAAAGGCCATATTTTCCCCTGAAAAAGGATGTTCAGGTTTGTTGGGTAGTTGATTCTCAGTCGTAAACCAAGATCTTTTACCTTCCAGAATATCATATTCCAATCCCTATGAGTCCTTAATGCAGATGCTGCCAAATTCTATGTAATCCTAATTATGGAACCCCAGTAGTTGAATTGCTTGTTTATGGCAGCTTTTAGAATTTTCTCTTTGACTTGGGTGTTTTGAAATTGGACTATAATATTCCTGGAAGTTTTTCTTTTGGTATTTCTTTCAGGAGATGACTGGTGAATTCCCTCAATTTCTATTTTACCCTCTGATTCTAGGATCTCAGGGCAATTTTGTTGTATTATTATTTCTTGAAAAATGAAGTCTAGGCTCTTTTCCTGGTCACGACTTTCAGGTAGCCCAAAAATTTTTAAATTATTTCTTCTGGATCTGTTTTCGAGTTCAGTTATTTTTCCAATGACATATTTTACATTTTCTTCTAATTTTTGGCTTTTTGGAAAGAGTTTTATTTCTTCCTGATTTCTTGCAAAGTCATCAGTTTCTTTTAGTTCCATTCTGAATTCAAAAGAGTTATTTTCTTCAGAGAGCTTTTTAATCTCCTTTTCCAAATGGCCAATTCTACTTTTTAAGTCACTCTTCTCCTCATTTGCCTTTTGTTTTGCTTTTGGCCTAAACTGGTTTTCAACATATTATTTTCTGCAGTATTTTTTTGTATTTCTTTCACCAAGCTGTTGATTTTGTTTTCATGATTTTTCTGCATTGCTCTCATTTCTCCTCCCAATTTTTCCTCTACCTCCCTTCATTGCTTTTCAAAATCTTGTTTGAGCTCACCCATAGTCTGACTCCATTTTCTATTTCTCTTGGAGGTTTTGGATATGGAAGCTTCGATACTGGCATCATCTGACTATGTGTTTTGATCTTCCATGGGACTAAAGTAATTCTCTATGGTCAGATAATTCTTTTTCTGCTGTTTACTCATTTCCTCAGCCCAAGACTAATTTACTGCACTTCCAAGGCTTTGGGGGTTTTTTTGGGACACCCCACTGGGATCTTTATTCCTCCAAGGTCTTATGCTCTCTTGCCTGTGCTTTGATATGTAGATGACCTCAGCACTCCCCTCTACCCTGGAGCTGTAAGGAGGTGCCCTGCTTGGCTATCTTAGTATGGAAGCCCAAACTGCAACCTGGATTTGAGCATGGGCAAACAGCAGAATACTGCCCCCAGGGAAAGTAGAGAAATTTCTGCAGTCTCCCCTGATCCCCTTACCATCTGTGGGCTGTGCTTTGGAGGTGCAGGCTGGTTCCTTCCAATTCTCACTGCAGGTTCTGCAGCTGGTGTTCCTCACTCTACACTCATTCTGGTGTAGCAGAATTCTCTCACTGCCCCCTTCAAGCTGTTCCCAGGCTGTGCTGCAACTGGGGCTTTTTCCAAGTCCTGGTCCTGGTGAAACACACCCTTCCCATGGAATCTCCAAATTATCTTGCACTGGGAAAATGTATCATTCAGTCTTTTTGTGGGTTCTACCCCTCTAAATTTTGGCTAGAGTCATAATTTGACAGCTTTTGGAGTTTTGGAGGGAAGAAGTTCCCATGCTGCTTTTACTCCACCATCTTGGCTCTGTCCCTCATTATCTGTTCTTTAGGATCAGGACTGGTCATTGAAATCACTTTAATTTATAGTGTTGTGGCCCTTCTACATATTAATAATCCATATTTATATAGAACTTGAAGGTTTTCAAAGTGCTTTATATATATTATCTCATTTATAACCTAGTATGGTAGTAATAACAGCTAATATATATATTTAGATATAGATATAGATGATATAGATGATATAGATATAGATTAGATAGAGATATAGATAGAGATAGAGAGAGAAAGATAGAGATAGAGATAGATATAGACATAGACATAGACATAGACATAGATATAGATATAGATATAGATATAGATATAGATATAGATATAGATATAGATATAGATATAGATATAGATATAGATATAGATATAGATATAGATATAGATATAGATATAGATAGATATATAGTGTTTATTCTGTGTGACACACTATGCTAAGCACTTTATTATCTCATCTGATCCTCATAACAACTATGGGAGATTAGGTATTCATACACTCATTTTACATAAGAAGAAACTGAAGCAGACAGTATTAAATAACTTGCCCAAGGTACACAGCCAATAAGTTTCTGAGATTTGAATTCAGGTCTTCCTGATTTCAGGTAAGTGTTATTAGGATTCTCATTTTATAAATAAGGAAATTGAGCTTCAAAGACATTAAATAATTTTCTCTAGTTCTTACAGCAGCTTAATATCTAAGGTAGGAGGACTTGCAATTAGATCTTTTTGATTTCAGGTTTAACACTCTCAACTACCATTTGCCTCTCCCTGTTTTGTTACACCTTTGTTTATTTCACTGTGCATTAGTTCATTCACATGTTACTTCCCAAGTCTCTTGGAATTCTTTTTATTTATCACTGATACTTATCAATAAGATTCCATTATATCTATACACCACAAGTTGCTCAGCCATTCTCTAAGTAATGAGTACCTACTTTGTTTCCATTTCTTTGTTCAATATATAAGAATATGCATAGATAAGCATTACAAAGATAGATATGATATAATATGTAGCCATATATCTACATAATTGTACATTTATACTGTCCATAAATTTATATTATACAAAATACAATATTTATAATTTATATGTATTTACATATTTTTATGTTTTACAAATACTTTTACATATATATATATATATGTATATAGCATTTCTGTAATAGACCTAGCTAGGCCTTTGAAACTTGAATTCTTCAAGTAGAGGCTAAAACTATGCATTGAATATTCAGTTCAAACCTTACCACGCCAATGCCTTCAAGTGAAAATATGGCTGTGCCAAAGAATAGAATGTACGTCTGCCAATTTGCTGACCAGGGGAGGTTCTTAGGATTTGGTATGTTCTGCAAAAAAGGAACAGTGATGACAAGGTACCCTATTATATCAGAATAGAAGCTCGTTTGTTTTGTCTTACTTTTTTTTGTAACAGAAAAGACATCCCAAACTTCAACTTAATATTATTTAAGTGTTCAATTGAACTAGTCACTCATTGATCAAGATCATATATTAAGTGCCTACTATTTGCTCGGAACTGGAAACTGTCTTTGAGGGACTTACAATCTAATTGGAATGTCATATATATATATAAAGAGCCAGACACCTAGACAGCTAGGTAAATAGATAATCATATAGATAGCTAGATACAGAGTCAAATAGAGACAGACAGACAGACAGATAGATGAATAGATGATAGAGAGATAGATACAGAATAAGAAATAGGCAGACATATAAACAGAAAGACAAGCAGATAAACAAAAATAGAGAGATAGACAGATAGATAGACAGACATAGCTATAATTATAATATATTGGGGGTTGGGAAGTTACCAGTAGCTAGGAATATTGGGGAAGACTTCATGTAAAAAGTGCACTTGAATTGAACCTTAAAGGGAGGGAGGAATTCTAAGGGGTAGAAATGAGAGAAATGTTCATTCTAAGCTTGATCAACTAGTGCAAAGGTTTGGAGTTGGGAAAATAGATAACTATGTATGAGAAATAATAAAAGGGTCAGTTTAACTGAATTGTAATATACATGAAGGGCAAGGTTGGATGGAGTCATCTTTAGGGTTTTAATTAAGAAATAGAAGTTTTTATGTTTGATCTTACAAGTAGTAGTGAGAATTTGTTGAGGAGAGAGCAATGACAAGATCAAACAAGCACTTTGGGAAAATCACTTTGGCAATTGTTTGGATGATGGATTAAAATGGAAAAAGATTTGAGGCAGATAGATGAATTATGAGATTATCAAATATGATGCAATATTGCTTAACTTTTTTATGCTTGTTTCTATGATGGCAAAGTGAGAGGACTTTGGAAATCTTTTCAATTTCTAGTTATGGATCTATATCTTGTTAAGGATCTAAACATAGGACTTTAAGAGCCAGAAAGGACCTTAGGGAATATATAGTCCTAGCCCTTTACTTTATAACCCCCAAACTTCTATGATAGGGGCTCTTGATCTGGATGAAAACTGAACTTTTTTGCAAAATATTTTGATAATAGCATTTTAATTTAATTACTTGCCTTTTAATCTAATTTATTTTACTTGAAGCACTTGAAAAGATTTTTCTGAGAAGGGATCCACAGGCTTCATCAGACTACCATAGAGAGGTCTGGGACATACAAAAATGTGAGAACCTTCTGTTTTAGGAGACTAGCATTTAAATCTAAGGTGACTTCTTACTCTAACATTCTCTTATTCTCTAATTTCCCCAAATTGTTCATGAAAAATTGCTATATATCTCCATCATGGTTCTTTCAAAAAATTCTTACTAGTGTTTTTTGTTTTTACATCATTTACATTTTCTTCCCCTCATATTCTTTTGCCTTTCTAATCCCAGATAGCTACATAAAGGATAATATTGCAAAGAAAACTGGTTAATTTGTAATACAATTATAAAAATATTTAATGACATAATCATGAACCCCATATAAAGGATAATATTCATTCATGACTTCTAATCTGTATGACATGTTCTCACCCAAGGGAACCCACTTGTAGCCTTGGGAAAGTACCTGCATTATATAGCTGAAGATCAAAACCACACTCCCCAGGATGGTAATATTGCCCACAATGGAGAAGATGGACAGCATTAAGTGGTTATGCAAAAACACCAGAAGGATCACAAAAGGTAGGAAGGTGAGCATGTAGAGGTTCAAATTAAGAGAAGGCAGCATCTCTCTTGTTCTCGTCTCATTTTGCTGGCATTTATTACTGATGGAAATGGTTTCTGCCATCTAAAGCAGGGAAAAAGAACAGTAGGAGAAAATGTTTTTTATGGGAGAATGTGCATAAGTGACAATAAAATGATTTATGGTAGATGAGAAATAGAAATCCTGGCTTTTAGGCTAGAAAAGATAGTACTAAAAAGAAAAGTATGGAATTTCCTCCAGGGATTGTCTTAGAAGGCAGATAGATCTGTGGAAGTTTCCATAAATCTCACCTAGAGGTAGGGGGATGTTTAGATATCCCTTGGGTATAATCTCTGTTCTAGCTTTAAAATGGCAATTGGCAACAGGATGAGAGGTGAAAGGTATGTAAATACTCAATTTTGTGCCCTTTCTTTCATTAGAGCTGGAGCCGTTTTTGAGCATTCTCTACTTGTATTTAACTGTGCTCTCAAGGCTTGAGCCTTCACTATAATACATGCAAGTTGACTTGGCAAACAATAAATCTCTATTGGCCTTAGAGTCTTCTTGTATTGGAAAGACTAATATTTATAAAAACTCATCCATGTTGCCTTCATCTGTGCTTTACATTCTAGGCAAGTCACCTCTCTGATACTTTCTCAAACTCTACTTTTCTTCACCTTTGCTCCATTTGAAAGATGACATGCAAAAGAGAAGGTCCCTTTGTATCCCACCCCTTCCTTTTCTCCTCTATCACAGCTTTACCTGCTTAAAGTTTTCAGCCAGAAACAAAAAATACACACTGCAGAAACCCATCTGAGTAATGATTAGCAAAGCTCTCACGAGGAGCCTGGGGAGGGAAGGAACAGATAAAGAACAGTCACTTTTTCTCATGTTTTGAAGAGGGAATTTAAAAAACTTTATCAGTTTAGCTCCTTATTTGCATAATTCCTTTTTCCATGTGTTTATGATCCCCACCTAAGGTTCCTCTGTTTATCCTCACATCTTCACATCCCTTCTCATTTCCATTTGAAGCAAATTGTTATAATCAAGTTAGAAATGATCTAAGAGACAAAAACTAATTTACAAATGAATTTCTCTTTCTTGGTCTTGGTTTTTCACTTATAAAATGAGACTAGAACAATCTCTGCCCCTCACAAGATTGTGTTATAGAATACAAATAGTAATCTATAAAGTTCTACACCTTCAGGAGTTCTTAACCTGGGGTTCATGATTATGTCATTAAATATTTTTATAATTGTATTACAATTTAACCAGTTTTCTTTGTAATCCTAGTTTACAGAGAGAAATACTTTAATTATGGAATTTGAGAACATTGTTCTGAAAAGTAGTCCATAGACTATATCAGATTGCCAAAGGAGTTCATGACATAAAAAAATTAAGAAATCCTATTTGGCAGAAATATGAGTTATTAACACATAATGTGACTTTGAACAAGTCACTCTCTGTGCTTCGGTTTTCTCTTTGAAATTGAGCTTTGTATATATGATCTACATAGGTGGTAAATGGTATAGACAGTATCCAATCCTATGTTCTCTTTTTTCCAAATCTTTTCTTCCCCTACACTTGATTCCAGCCTTAGAGAACTGTCCTCCAAACTAAGAAGTTTGTGTAATTTGTCCTTGGTCAAGTTATAAGACTTGAGTACAAGTCTGATGACTCATATTTCAACTTTTTTTTAATTTTAAAGATTTTATTTGAGTTTTGAGTTTTGAGTTTTACAATTTTTCTCCCAATCTTACTTCCTCCCCGCCATGGAAAGCAATCTGTCAGTCTTTATTTTGTTTCAGTGTTGTACATTGATTCAAATTGAGTGTGATGAGAGAGAAATCACTTCCTTAAGGAAGAAACAAAAAGTATAAGAAATAACAAGATCAGACAATAAGATATCTGTTTTTTTCTAAATTAAAGGGAATAGTCCTTGAAATTTGTTCAAACTCCATGGTTCTTTATTTGGATACAGATACTATTCTCCATTGCAGACAGTCCAAAATTGTCCCTGGTTGTTGCACTGATGGAACAAACAAGTCCATCAAGGTTGAACATCATCCCCATGTTGCTGTTAGGGTGTACAATGTTTTTCTGGTTCTGTTCATCTTGCTCAGCATCAGTTCATGCAAATCCTTCCAGGCTTCCCTGAATTCCCATCCCTCCTTGCTTCTAATAGAACAATAGTGTTCCACGACATATATATACCACAGTTTGCTAAGCCATTCCCCAGTTGAAGGACATTTACTTGATTTCCAATTCTTTGCCACAACAAACAGGGTTGCTATGAATATTTTTGTACAAGTGATGTTTTTACCCTTTTTCATCATCTCTTCAGGGTATAGACCCAGTAGTGGTATTGCTGGATCAAAGGGTATGCTCATTTTTGTTGCCCTTTGGGCAGAGTTCCAAATTTCTCTCCTGAAAGGTTGGATGAGTTCACAGCTCCACCAACAGTGTAATAGTGTCCCAGATTTCCCACAACCCTTCCAACAATGATCATTATCCTTTCTGGTCATATTGGCCAGTCTGAGAGGTGTGAGGTGGTACCTCAGAGAAGCTTTGATTTGCATTTTTCTAATAATTAATGATTTAGAGCAATTTTTCATATGGTTATGGATTGCTTTGATCTCCTCATCTGTAAATTGCCTTTGTATATTCTTTGACCATTTGTTAATTGGGGAATGGATTTTTCTTTTAAAAATATGAAGTTCTCTGTATATTTTAGAAATGAATCCTTTGTCAGAATCATTAGTTGTAAAGATTGTTTCCCCAATTTACTACATTTCTTTTGATCTTGGTTACAGTGATTTTATCTGTGCAAAAGCTTTTTAATTTAATGTAATCGAAATCATCTAGTTTGTTTTTGGTGATGTTCTCTATTTCTTCCTTAGTCATAAACTGCTCCCCTTTCCATAGATCTGGCAGGTAAACTAGTCCTTGTTCTTCTAATTTGCTTATAATTCTGTTTTTTATGTCTAAATCCTGTAACCATTTGGTTCTTATCTTGGTAAAGGGTGTTAGGTGTTGGTCTAATCTAAGTTTCTTCCATACTAACTTCCAATTTTCCCAGCAGTTTTTATCAAAGAAAGAGTTTTTATCCCAATAGCTGGACTCTTTGGGTTTATCAGATAGCAGATTACTATAATCGTCTTCTGCTTTTGCACCTAGTCCACTGGTCCACCACTCTATTTCTTAGGTAATACCAAACAGTTTTGATGACTGATGCTTTATAATATAATTTTAGATCAGGTAGGGATAAGCCCCCTTCTTTTATACTTTTTCATTAAATTCCTGGAAATTCTTGACTTTTTATTTCTCTATGTGAATTTACTTACAATTTTTTCTAACTCATTAAAGTAATTTTTTGGAATTTTGATTGGTAGGGCATATTTCAACTTTTTATCCAAAACCCTTGCTGCCACATTTATGTAGCATTTTAAAGTTTACAAATCAAATGGAATTTGCTCTTAATACTTTGTTTTTTCATGATGCCTACCCTGGTGCAGTGGTCAACTTTGACACATACTCTCATAGTGTGTTCAGTGTCAGGGCCTGTCATGGGGCTGCTGATGAGATGAAGTGACTAGAAGAGAATGGAGAAGACCTATCTGCCTGTGTGGAATGCTTATCCAAGGACAGCCTAGCCAGTCTAGGACACAGAACCCCTCAAGCAATCCACAGAGGTCATGGGACCATAATATCATCACTTTGATTCCCTTTAAATTGAATGCTAGTTTGTTGACTTCTGTCAACTTCTGAAATCCTAAACCGGAAAAAACTCTAGAAGAAAAGAAATACTCCTAATCTGGCAGGGGGTGGGGGGGATCCATTTGATAGAGAAGAAAGACCTGGGTTCAAATTCTGGACAGTGGCAAAATCTTTGAGTTTTCAGTCAGAAGAAGTGGGTTTGCATTGTAGCAAAGTCAGGGAATGTATTTCAGTTGGAGATTAAGTGCCTAAACTCAAAGCAACGTTCTAACACGTACAAGTTGTATGACTTTGGGCAAACTAATATAGCTCTCTGAATTTCAGTTTCCCCATCTATAAAATTGCAAGAATACTTATTTAATACCTTAATTAACTATCTCCCAGGGTTACTGTGAGGAACATGCTTTTATAAACTTGAAAGGGCAAAATTCTTTATTATTACCATTATTTGATGATGATGATGATGATGATGATATTCAGTTCTTTTGATGGAATTCAGGTAGAAATTGAGATAGGAAAAACCATTATCCTGCTATTATTATTTTACATTTAATGATTTGTGGACAATTGCACAAGTGCATAGAATGACTTTTTCCCTTTTTTTTTAAGAACTAAAGGTCCTAGTACTAAGTTTTATCATCTGTAGGCTCACCAAAAGCACTCTCAGGATAACCTGAATAGTGGATAAGAAAACAAGGATGACTTGAACTTCAGCCTATTTCAAGATAGTTTTGATTTCTTCTGGTAAACCTCTATATTTTTGAAGTTTTTTTGAATTAGGAGTATATACTATAGACAATAGCCTTATATTTTTATTGATCAGTGATAACAATGTCTGAACAACCTTGGACAATGATTTCACTTATCATAATGCTTACTATCCACTACAGTTTATTAGTTCAATTCTCTAGTATATTTTGGAGATGGTATTTATTATACGAGGATTTGTTCTCTTTTAGTCTATAAGAAGCAGCAAGCTTCTGTTATATAATTCTGGTCACCTAATTATTTTTTCTAGGACATTAAGTAGGTGCAAAATTTTTGCAGCCTGCAATGATCTGTGACATAGTTTCTTCTAGTTTCTTCTGTGCATAATATGCTGAAGCATAATATGCCTTCAATGATAAGTCCAAGTTCCTTCAAGATAATTTTTTCTATAATTGCTGGTAGACAAGACCTCTTCCTGAAACACTACCTTAAACCTCCTGGGAAGCAAATCTGAATGACTCAGCCATTTGCTACATTTTGTTGATTTACTGTGGATACTGCCTATGAAGGTTGGGCAATTCTTCTTTTGGATCTTAATCATTTCAAAGGCTCCCGGTAGGGGTAAATGACTTTCAATTAAATTCAACAAATCAATAGTTGGACTGGTCTGGATGTGGCTCAGTGGAGAGTGCTTGGAGTCAGGCAGTCTCATCTTCCTGTTTTCAAATCTGACTTCAGGGGCAGCTAGGTGTCACAGTGGATAGAGCACCAGCCGTGGAGTCAGGAGTACTTGAGTTCAAATCTGGCCTCAGACACTTAATAATTACCTAGCTATGTGGCCTTGGGAAAGCCACTTTGCCTGGCAAAAAATAAATCTGACTTCAGACACTGACCAGCTGTGTGACCCTGTTAAACAAATTGCTTAACCCTGTTTGCCTCAGTTTCCTAATTTGTAAAATGAGCTGGAAAAGCAAATGTCAAACCACTCTACTCCTGAATCTTTGACCCCCCCCCCCAAAAAACCCCAAACAATCTGAATGGGGTCACAAGGAGTTGGACATGAACAACAGAACAACAACAAAAATAGTGTTTTTACTTTTTACCATTTTATTGTTGTTTGTTGAAGGTGCATCTATTTATTTCCAGTATTGTTTTTTTACTTTTTTATGTTTATCTCAATTTCTGTTCCTATCATTTTTTCTATCTCCTTTTTCACAAATAAGTGTTCATCTTTCTATAGTTTCTTTGGAGTAATGGTCTTGTTTTTTGTTAATATTGTACAAGGTGTTATGTAGATACTTTCTAAATTTGTTGTTCATTTGTTAATTTTTATTACTACAAGATCACAAAATTTAGAGAAGGAAAGGACTTAAAGAATCATTTAGTCCAATACTTTCATTTTAGAGAGGAGGAAACTGAGACCCATAAGAGGCAAGTCTAAGGTCATTCAGATTATTTTACATCCAGATTTCTGAAAACAAATGAGAATTCCATGTTGCCTAGAATCACTAATTAATATTAATAAATTGACATTTTAATTTATAATTGTTATTGTCAAAGCCTCAAAGTAGGATTTTGGTATAATGAATAACTGCTAGTAGAACAATCATTAATATTAGGGCTAATAATAGTAATAATAATAGTTATTTGTTATATAAAAAGCCTTCTTTGATACTTTCATTGCTTAGTTCATATATGGGAAAACAAGTATGCCCTTGATGTTATGATTAGAAAAGGACAATATCCTCCTAGAAAACTGGAAGTCTTCCCAGGACAAAGAATCCAGATCAGTATCTCATTTTCTACGCAGTAGATACCAAAAATGTTCTTACTTTTCTCCTTCCTAAATTCAAGATGTCTAATAGGTCTCTCAGAGGGATCTTAATGTATGTTACACACCCAGAGATGAAGAGGCAGAGATTTACCTTGCCCATAGAGATTGAGTCTGAAGCCAGAGGAAGGGACTGGCTTCCAGTCCATACATCACAGTATCTCCATAGTCTATAAAGGGCTTTTGCATCCTGGAGGGAAACATAAATAGACGTTAGCAATCAGTTAGTTTAGCCAGAGTCTGTAAGTCAGGGATGAAAGGTTTAGATTAGCGGAAGTCTAGAACCCTGGACTCTTAGGATCTTGAAATCTTGGAACCAGGAAGACCCTTAAGAATTCAACTAGCCCAGCTCTGACTCAAGCAGGAATTCTTTCTATGGTATCCTTGACAGTATCCAGTTGCAACTGGAATTTTTTTCCAAAGATGAAGAAAAACTTAGCAGTATGAATAGAGTGTTAGATATCCTGAGTCTGAGTCCTGCCTTGTATATTTACTAGGTGTATGCATTTAGGGAAATTCCTCAACTCAACCTCAGTTTCTTCAAATGTAAAATGGATATAAGTAGCAGCACCTATCTCACAGTGTTGTGAGGATAGCAAATGAGTTAATGTAAGATACTTTATAAATCTTAAAATACCATTAAACATGAGTTATCATCATCATCATCATTATTCCCTAAGGCAGCCTATTCCACTTTTGGATAGTTCTATTAATGTTATCAGGTTTTTCCTTATATTGAGACTGCCACCTCCCCCAGTTGTCTTAGTACTGCTACCTGGGGCCAAGCAGAACACATCTAGTAATTCCTCTTATATCTGATGACCATCCAGCTAAGTGTAGACATTTATAATGGCTCCCTTACATCCTATTTCTGTCTTCTCATTTTCTTTAAGAGATTCCCACACAGATTTCACAGTTTCCAGGTTTTTTTGCCACTCTGATCACCTTTTCTGGATAGCAAGGAAGTCCATGAGCCTGGTACCTGAGATGTGATTTTAAAAGGAAGACAGAACACAACTCTATTAGCCTCTTTCTTACATCTCTGAATATGAGACTTCAATTCAGGTGGTTTAAGGATGCATTAACTTGTTTGGCAATTCCTTCATGCTTTTTATTCATATTAAATTTATAGTCACTAAGACCCCAAGAACTTTTTCCAGATGAATTGTCTGTCCACATCTCTTAATTAAATAGTTGTAAAGTTGATTTTGGTCACATGCTATACTTTATGTTTATCCTTGTTAAATTTTACCGTATTAGATTAGGCTCATTGTTTTGATCTGTTGAGATCTTTTTGAATTTTGATTCTGTCAACCAGAGTAGGTATTAGATATCATAAGACAGCTATGTATGTGGATTGAGTGTTGGACTTAGAATACTGACACACTCTTACCTGAGTTTAAATATAGCCTCAAACACTTATATGTGACTCTGGGCAAGTCACTTAACCACTGTATGCTTCAGTTTCCCCATCTGTCAAATGGGGATAATAAGTACCTATCACCTAGGTTGTTACAAATAATATTTGTAAAGAGTTTTGCAAATCTTATTGTCTACTTAAGTACTAATTATTATTATTATTGTTGTTGTTGTTGTTGTTGTTGTTGTTGCTGTTATCTTATGGCCCTTCTAATCTTATGTCATCTGTAAATTTAAATAAGATATCTATGCCTTTTGTCCAAGTCACTGCTAAAACTCTTGTTGAAAAGAACAGGACTGAGGGGAGAACAGGGCCATCTTTGAATGAACAGAGACAAGAAAGGGAAGGTACAATAAACAGATGATGTATTTTTGTTGTGGAACAGGCATGGGAAGGCATTTATGGGAAGAAAGTATAGGACCAGAATTGAAGAGACAAAGGACAGCATAAGCCTGTTCCTTCTCCTTTAGTGATGCTATCAAGTGTCCTATTTTTTTTAAGAGTGATTGTTTTTTTCATTGTTTTGGGACAAATCTTTGGTAAAGGGGCTAGAGTAGATGAAATGAATAAAAAAGAAAAATGCTAATCTCCTTATAGAGTTCTTAACCAAATATGGTATAAAATAGATCATTTCAATAGCAAGAAATTGAAAAACTTTTTCAGTAACAAAATTACCATGCATAAGAAGGAATTTATTTAAAAAACATGGGAAATTAATGCATATATATAGGACCAAGAGCTATCTTTCAACCTATGAATGATTAAAAGATATGAATAAGTAATTCTTTTTTTTAAGGTTTTTGCAAGGCAAATGGGGTTAAGTGGCTTGCCCAAGGCTCTACAGCTAGATAATTATTAAGTGTCTGAGGTCAGATTTTAACTCAGGTACTCCTGACTCCAGGGCTGGTGCTCTATCCACTGTGCCACCTAGCCACCCCTGAATAACTAATTCTTAAAGGAAGTACAAATGATTAATAATGATATGAAAGATTGTGGCAAATCACTAATAAGAGAAATGAAAATTAATCACCATGATAAAGGGGGAAAATCATGGGGCAGCTAGGTGGCACAGTGGAGTTAGGAGAACTTGAGTTCAAATTCCATCTCAGACATTTGATACTTGCTAACTGTGTGATCTGGGCAAGTCACTTTTCTCAGATTGCCTTACAAAAAAAAGAAGTGTGAGGGGGAGGAGTCTTTTTATGTCTTGGTAGACTGGCACTCTGAAATACTGATTAAGGGAGAAGAAAGTAACTCTCAGTCTTAGGAGAGAAGAAATACTAGCAGTTCTAGGGTCCCACCATCTTGGATTCTATGATGAAAGAGGATAGAGTTAGTATAGGACAGATAAAACAGAAACAGAAGCATATTCTCTCTCCAAACTGGAAACCTAGAGATTTGAGTGATTAGAAGTTTGAGAAGGTCATCTGGGTGATTAAGTCTGGTTGGACTTGAATTTAGTATCTTAATGGTCATATTGGTAGTGAGGGAGGATAAGAAGGGACTGGTAGCCTCGGTAGCCTCTTTGGATGGTAATGAGTCTTGGATCCCAGGTTGCACATAGGGGAACACGAAAGGTGTTCTAGTCAAATCGGATAATTCTTTGTCCCTTGAATATTTTCTGCCTTTATACTTTCCTCCTGCTGTTTCTTATGATATGAATGTCCTTCCTTCCTTTCTGTGCCTATTGAATTCCTACCTATCCTTTAAAAAAAGTTCTTCTCAAATGCTGCCTCCTCCCTGATCCCTCCCCATCCTCCTCCAATAAAAGAAAATACTTTGAAAATGTACTTATCATGTGATGATGTATATTCCAATTTTCTGTTTGTGTTCTATCCTTCTAAAATAAGTTCTCGAGGAGCAGGATATTGATATCTAAATTTTGTATCTCTTCTATCATATAACATTGATTTACAGGGAATCAACCAATTCACAGTCACTCTTCTAATTAGAGGGACAAAAGAACAAAATTGGGGCATTCCCTCCCCTTAAGGAATTTACATTCTATTAGGGAACACAACATTGACATAAATAAGTAAAATCAAAAATCAATAAAGGCAAAATTATTTGGAAGGAAAGACACTAGAAGTTGGGGGTGGCAGTCAGGAAGATGATATAGAAGGTGTTATGTGAGAGAGTTTTGAAGGAATAAAGGAATTTTAAGAGGGGGAGGTAAGACAGGACTACATAAATGTTTCTTAATTTAATGAAGGAAGATGTAGGGACACAAAAGATTTCTAACATTGGACTAGTTTTGAAGTGAGTTTTATAGCTTATAAGAGCTACCAGCATGAATAGAAGAAAAAAAAATTGGAATTCTTGATACTCTTTGTGAATACTAAGGTCATAAGAAACTATGCTTTGCAAGGGGGAAGCAATGATCTATAAAATCAGAAGACCCAGATTGGAGTCTCAGTTCTACCTCTTAGAAGTCATGTAGAGGCAGCTAGGTGGCTCAATGGATAAAGCACTGGCCCTGGAGTCAGGAGTACCTGGGTTCAAATCTAGTCTCAGACACTTAATAATTACCTAGCTGTGTGGCCTTGGGCAAGCCACTTAACCCCGTTTGCCTTGCAAAAAAAAAACTAAAAAAAAATAAGTCATCTAAACTGTGGCAAAATTACTCCACCTTTCTTGAATCTTTATTTCTTCATCTCTAAAATGGGGATAATTCTTGCATTGCCTGTTTTTACAAGGTTGTATGAAGAGCACTGTTCAAAACTAAAATGTTAAAGAGCTGTCAGCTGATGCTAATATTATAATTATTTGGTCTATCCTTTCTACACTATACCTTAAAAATTAGGCCAAGGAGTTCACTGTAAGGAAACCAACAGAGTCTGTGATTGCCCTGGAAATTACTCAAATGCATAGGATAATATCATCGATGTCATCATCATCATCATCATCATCATCATCATCATCATCATTCATGATAGTAAAAATCATTTTAATTGGTATCCAGGAATGGTTCTATTGTTTAATGATAATGAAGCAACATAAAAAATTGTGTAATGAAGGAGATACTTGAGGATAAAATCATTCTGTTCTGGGCAAGATTATATTCATTCCCTGGTAAAACCAGTTTTGAAGGCCATAATAAATGAATAAAAGACTAGTGGGATCTTGAATTAGATAAATTAGAAATGGATAGATAGATTAGTTAGACATATAGACAGAACTGTTTAATCTACTTTTCATGAATGTATTACAGAGAATGTTGAATCGATTTGTGAGTAATTTTTTCATTGGGTTCTTATTCTCAGCTATACTAATGTCATTAAAATATTTTGTTTTTTGACTAATGAACCCCAGGGAGGTCAAGTGAGTCACTCTAATCATATAGCTAGTAAATATGGTGGGAAGATTTAAAACCTGGGCTTTCTTATTCCAAGTCTGTAGTCTATTCATTGCATCATACTGCTCCTCTAGAAGGGAGTTATGTGGTTCAATGGATAATGTGGGACTTGGTATCTTGAATATCTGGGTTCAAATTTCGTCTCAGATACTTACTATTTGTGTGATTTTGGGAAAATCACTAACCTCTATCAGCCTCAGTTTCCTTAACTGAAATATATGAATAATAATCCCAGGAGTATGGAGATCAAATTTGGTAATAGATCTGAAAGGATCTATCTTTAATACATAGTCTAGAACATATTTGCTGCTTAATAAATTCTTTCTTTACTTTCTTCAGGAAACTAGTTTTTGACACTGATTCAGCTAAGTAGAACAATGGATAGAACACTGGACCTAGACTCAACAAGTGTTTAGTCATGTCTGATTTTTTTCATGACCCCATTTGGGACTTTTTTGGCCAAGATACTGGAGTGGTTTGTCATTTCCTTCTCCAGTTCATTTACAGATGAGGAAACTGAGGCAACCAGGGTTAAATGTCCAGGGTTTCACAATTACTAAGTGTTTCAGATCAAATTTGAACCCAAGCAGATGAGTCTTTCTGACTCTAGGTCAGACACTATATCCATTCTGACATTTAACTGTCCAGGGTAAGGGAAGATCTGAGTTCAAATGTGAATGAAGACTAAATCACAAAATTTCCAGAATCTCTCTGTTTGTTCTCCAATGAAATAAATGCTTTGATATGTTACCTGAATTCACCATCAATTAAGTAAAAAGTTGACTTTCTACTTTAGTCTATTTGATATGTAGAAAACTTGCAAGTAGGCAGAGTAAGTGACTTTCAATGTGGTATTGTTTCAGGGTATGCTTCAAGGTCCTTCCTTGATACATTGTTTTGAGAGAGGTAGTGGATAAATTATTCCACCCATTTTATGGTTGAGTAAACTGAAACTCAGGTTGAATGACCTAAAGGGTAGAAGAATTAGGACTTGGATCTGGGCCCTTTAATTTCAGATTCAGTATTCTTTTTATTTCATGGAATATTTGAAGGACTTTTATGTGGACTAGGGCGTGACCATTTTTGCTTAGCTTAAGAGCAGAGATAGTATCAAGAAGAGAAAGCTATTGTGGCTTACAGTAAGACCTTCTTAAGGTCATTGCTACCCAATAATAGAAAGGCTGCCTTGGAACATAGCATACTATTTCTGGGATGACTGTTAGGAATGTAGTAAACTTCGTAGCTCTTTCTAAATCAACCAAGGTTCAACCAATATCTATTAAGCATCTTATTATGTGCAAGTCATTAGGGATACAAGAACAAAGAATGAAATAGTTCCTGCACATGTCACATTTAAATTCTAATGAGTGAGGGAGAAAAGTTCATGCAAAAACATAAGCAGCATGAAATATAGAGGTAATAAATTAAGCACGTGTGTTCAAAGTTTCAATATTAAGATGCAAGGACATTTTGAGAGGGAGAACACCAGCAACTGCAGGAATAAAGAAAGACTTTATTTAAAGATAATGATGCAGCTATATTAAGGGGAGAGACAAGGAGTAGTAGATTTGAGATGGGGAATAGTCAGAACAAAGGTACTGATATGGGATGAGGAATGTCACAAACCAAAAACAGGGGAAAAAGAGCCAGGAGGAGAGAGTCAAAGTATCCCAAATGGCCCATAGGTCAAAAAAGATAAAAATTCAGAAAAAAACCTTCAGCTTTGGCAGTTGAAAGATGACTGGTCGCTTTGAAGTGAATAATTTCATTTGAGTGATGAGAATGGAAACCAATTTCAAGAGCTGAGGAGCAAGAGGAGAAGGGGGAGACATCAAGAATCGGCAATTTCTTAAAGGAGTTTGATTCTAATGGAAAGTAAATTAGACTAATTAGTTCTAAAACTTTTGGAAAAGTCACTTAATCTCTCTAATCCCCAGTTCTCTTATCTATGAAATGGGAATAATAATTCTTTGCCCTGTCAATTTCAAGTAGATCACAGTAGATAATACAATATGGAAGCATATTGAAAGGAATAAAGCATAAAAATACCTCATCATTTTTCAGTAAATATGTGTTATACAGAAAATAAATTTGATTTCTTTTCCCAGTTGCCTCAAATCAATTTATACAGATCTGTATGAAAAAGAAAAATGTGTAAAAGATACTTAGGAGAATGCAGTGTAATTTTTCTCCAGTCCTCTTGAGGTAGTTTTCCTTTGGTAGGATTATGTCATAAAAGTGAGTGTGAACTAAATGAATAGTCATTTTAATAAGGTCAGTCAAATTAATGAGCAGCGAATCCAGGGAGCAAACCATTCATTTACTTGTAATTAGACTGTAGTTCAACAAAACTAATCTACACTTTGTAAAGTCTGACATCATATGCAGCATTTCAAATATATAACTGACACCCCTCTTACCTCAAAGAAAGCAGGTGAGGTGACTTCCCATGGTCTCCCA